>NW_022107432.1:21510719-21526506 GCF_000313985.2 Echinops telfairi | reverse complement strand
GAGGCTCACCACCCATTTATCCCTCCGCCTTTCAATTAGACCCCCATATGATTATCGGCCAGGCTGGCACAATTAACTAACTCACCCACCAAAGCCTTAGCCCATCTTGGGGGAGCTCAGAGCACGAACTACCCACAGGTCAGGGTGTCTGATGTTGGTTCAAAGTGGCTGGGCCTGTCGGCCCTCACCTACACAGTAAGCCAGGGAAGCCAGCTGTCTTTTCTGACTGACGGATGTCGTTGTTTTACTTATGACTCTAGGGTCTTTCCCCTTCTCTATTGATTTGCCTTCCCTTCACCCAAGACAATGTGTGTCCCTCTCCTCTCCCACTCTACCGAGTGACCTTTCCTCCCTTCGCCTCCCAGCTCTGCTCACTTCAAGGGTGTTTCTGTGACAATGGAAACCTTGTTTGGACTACTGAGGAGTATGGACGCACGGGTAGACCCGCACTTACCTTGCCTTCGGAGGTGAAGCTATGTGGCATTGTTCACTATAGAATTGTAAGTCAGGCCATGTGTGCTTTGTCATTTGGGTGCTCTGTCCCTGTCCAGAGAGTGTAAGTGTGAAACGAGGCTTTGATTCCGCAGGAAGGGGCTGTGGGGTTGGGGGAGAGACAGATGGCAGCCAGGCCTGCACGCAGAATCTTGGATGGGGTGGTTGAAGCAAAGGAAGAGAAACTATTCACGGTAGATTGCTACATAAGCACAAGTCAGCCCTTGTTTACCTTGCTTAGTCTGCAATATGTGCTGCCCCCCTCTGGCTGTCCCATAAGGGCTGGCATCAGGATAGGCAGCTTGCCCATGGGGCCAGATCCTGAAAGGACCCACAGCTGGAGGCTGTGGGCATCTGCCTCCTCCCACCCAGCGGGCATCTGGGAGGAGCAACCTCTTGTCTGCTCAGAGATAGGAGCGGGATGTGGCAGGCAGCCCAGATACTGTCATCCATGAAGTACTCTGCAGGCACTCGGTGACCATTGTGGCGGCCCTGTCTTCCAGGGTCTTGGGGAGCATGACTATATTGAAGTAGGGTGGGAAGACAGGGCTTGCAACTGGGGACTAGAACGTGCACCTGAGAACGGATCAAATGAATAGCCCTTGAGTGTGTCTGAGCTTTTAGAGAAACACTTCTCAAAGTAGCTTCTGAGGGACATGGGTCCATCAGATGCTGACAGCAATTAGGTGGAAACGTGATGCAGTGGTAGTATCTATCTGGGGCATATTGAGTCACATCGCATTAAACAAACGCCACCCTTACAGGTCTGCCCAGAACCTTTAATCTGCTGCCAGCATGCTGGACAGCAAGAAGGGGCAACAGAAGACTAGATGCAATTCCAACGTCGGTGTCAGTGAACACTATGGAACACACCATCGACAGCCAAGAGAACAGACCATTCCGTCTTTGAAGAATACAACTAGAATGTTCCTTGGAAGCAAGAAAGCTGAGACTTCCACTTGCTTACTTCTGTCAAGTCATCAGGAAAGATCAGCTGCTAGCAAAGGCCATCATGCCTGGTGAAGTCGCGGGTCGGTGGAAATGAGACCTCTAGGAGATGCACCCACCTAAGAGCGAGCTACAACAAGGGCCTCAAACACACTACGTGGGTCTGGGTAGACTAGAGAAACAAATTTATAGACACTCATATGTGTATTAGAGAGAGTTTTACATCAAAGAGCAATTGTATATAAAGAAAACATCCCAGTTCAGTCCAGATCAAGTCCATAAGTCTGATATTAGCCTATATGTCTGATACCAATCTGTAAATTCCTCTTCAGACTCATGAAACACATGCAATGACGCTGAATGCAGGAAGATCACAGGCCTGGGGGTGGGAAGTCTTGTGGATCCAGTGGCATTGTAAAGATCTCAGCGCTGGCAGGGGTCTCCATGTGGCTTCTCCAGCTCCAGGGCTCTAGCATAGCTCCATGTGTCTTCTCAACGGGAATGTCTCACAAGGAGCACGTCTGTGTGTCCCACCTCCAGTGAGCTATTTAACTCCTTAGTGTCTCCAAATGAGGTCATCACGCTGCAGCCTGATTGACAGCCTAAACTACACCCCTTCACTCTTAAGTCTCAAATTGACAACAGATTACGTAACTGCCACACACACTAATGGTTTTCAGGATGGCGTCGGACCAGGCAGCGTTTGGTTCTGTTATACACACAGTTGCCGTGAATTGGAGCTGACCTGACAACTCTGTCAGCATGCAGCACTTCCCAGAGTCAACTGGCCCCAAGCCCCATGACAGATGCCATAACTCCTGGGCTTATTTTCTGAAGAATGCTCTTTGGAGAGGATTCTTCTAGAAACCAGGACTCTGGAATCTTCCACCACAGTGCCTTGTGTAAGTTCATACTGAACCTTTCCTGCTGACGTTCGAGCCAGGGTGATGTCCATGTTCACGGCGATGCTGGTGACCACGAGGACGGTCGTGGTGATGGTGGCATAGCCGGCGCTGGTGAAGGGACGTTGGTGACGAGTGGGGTTGGTTTTAGGTAACCTTGGGAATTCCCTAAGAGAAGCTCCCAACTTAGTAGGCCTTCTGGATGGCCATGGCTTCCTTAAGCTTGATAGAGTTAATAACCTGGGCTTGGACCAGGGAGGAGCCCTGGCGGCACAGGCTTAAGGGTTGGGCTACTAAACGAAAGGTCAGGAGTTCAGACCCACTAGCTGCTTCACAGGAGAAGACTCCAGGTAATCTGTTTGCCTACAGATGGTATCCTAGGACCCTCCCGGCAGTTGTACTCTGTCCTCTGGGGTCGCCATGGATGGGGATTGACTGCATGACAAACAATTCCTACAGGAGGAAGGAGCTGGTACCTATGAAGCTGCCCATTGGGTTTTCCTACCTACCATGGTGGCTGGGTGCTGCTGGGATGCTGTGAGGACTGGAGAAGTACCAATGCATTGGAAGGATGGTGCTGTCGAAGGGTACTGAAAGCCCCCTGGACCGTCAAGAGAACAAACAAATCTCTCTTGGAGGAAGAGAACGCTCCTTTGAGGTAAAGTTGGCGAGACGTCATTTCACACGCTTTGGACATGCTATCGGGAGAGGAGACCAGTCCTTGGAGCAGGACCGCATGCTTGGTGACGTTGAGGGGCAATGAAAGAGAGGAAGGCCCTCCGCGAGATGGATTGACAAAGTCGCTGGCACCATGGGTTCACAGGCGGGAACAATGACGGGGCTGGTGCAGGACCGGGCAGTGTTTCTCTCTGTTGTATGCAAGGCCACTAACTATGACAACGGTGCAACAGCCACAACAGGAAGTGACAACTCGGGGAAGCCCATGGGCCCGGAGCTGAGGAAGACCTTGTCGACGTAGGACATCCACTGTGGATTTGCACCCTTGGTTCCCGGAATCTCCATGGACAGGCATGCAATACAGACTCAGCTTCAGTGAGTGCAGGACCCCTGGGATGGTGGGCAGGTGGGCAGTGCTGGGAGGGCTAGTGGGCCCATTGAGAAATGAGGCAGGAACCTCGGATTTGCTTCTCTGAGTGGAATCTCTCTGGAAGAATCCATTCTCGGTCCTGCCAGAGGGGGTAAGGTGGTTTCAAACCCTCCAACGGGACCAGGGGATGGTGGGGGAAATGATATTGACAGTGGTTGTGGCAGGCTGGCAGGGAGGACAAGCCAACACTGAGGTGGTACCTGTGACAGGTAACAACCACAGCAACATAGTGGGAGACGGTGGCGGCGTTGGTGACCCCATGAGTCGCCATATTGGTGGCAGCCTTGATGGGGCATCACGGGGAGCAAAGAGATCCTGCCAGGCCCTGCCCCCTTTCTTCCCCTGCAGGGCAGCCCTGGCAGATGCCAGCCGGCCTGACACGAAGAAGGCCTTGCATTTAGAGCCACTTCCTTGTCCTCTGTGCAAGAAGGTGGCCTTTTATTTTCTCCATAAATCAGCCCCATAAACTTTACAATTTACAGGTAGCCAGCGCCATAAACCAGTCCTGCCTGGAAGTCGGAGCCTGAACACATAAATTCCCCTCGTTTCTTATGTCAGCAGCCATGTCATCATTGCACAGCGTGGGGAGCTGAGCCAGCCTGCCCCAGGGACGCAGACAGTTCACCTCCAGATTGTTCAAGCCAAGCATGTGAGACTTCGACGCCGGCTGTTAGACGGAGGCTCTTCTATCAATGTGACTAAGTTAGCAACAATCTTCTCCCGTGCTGCAGCAGGGCCTCCCGGGGGCCTGACACACAGCTTTCCTGGGAGCAGGGGCAGGCCTCCCGGAGGCAGGCTCACGCCCTTTCCCGACAAAGGAGCTCTGCTCGGTCTCTGAACTATAATTCACACGGGCACAGCCACCAACACACCGCTACGAGAGGCACAAGCAGCGCTCGGCTTCCTGCGCCTTTCAGCCCCGCCGGCCTGAAGGGGGAAAGACAAGCTCCCTCTCTGTGCCAGAGCCCAGCCGGGGTCTTTGCCAGGGCGGTACTCAGATCCCTAGAGACCGTGAGAGGTGATGGTTGCCTCAAGTATATTGTTAGCACCTCTCATAACATATATCCTGAGAGGGTACCCACTGATTTATCTCAGGCATGTTATTGGTGGTGTAGTAGGCTACACACTGAACTGCTAACCACAAGGTCCATGAATCGAGCCCAGCAGCGGCTCTGAGGGAGAAAGATGAGGCTGTCTACTCCTGTAAGATTTAAAGTCTCAGGAAACCCACAGGGGCACTTCTACCCTCTCCTTCAGGGTTGATATGAGTCGGAGTTGACTCAAGGGCAGTGAGTTTGTTCGCTGTCCCTGTGAAACCTTGGAAGAGCCGGGTGGTGTAGTGGGATATACACTGAACTGCTAACCACAAGGTCCGTGGTTTGACTCCACCAGCTGTTCCTTAGGATGAGACTGTCTGTTCCCACCAAGATTTATGGTCTTGTAATCCCAAAAGAACAATTCTACTCTGCCCTATAGAGTGGATGTGATGGCAGTGAGTGTGGGGAGGAGGAAAGGGGTTCCCCACAAATCATCACAGGTCTGGTAAGTGCAATTGTACAGCGATAATAAGTAAGGATGACAGTAAAGTCAGAGAGAGCATGAAAGGAAGAGGAGAGATTGGAATAAATGGAGTCAGACACAATTCATGGTAGCATGCTCACCTCAGCTCCACTTAGTGGTCCTCGTGGGGGGAGCCCGGCCACAAGAGCAGGAGATTGCCTCGGGGACCGAGAATTGGGGATCCACTCTCTTTATTGCTAACCAAGCGTTATCTCTTTAGGGGGACATGATTACAGGTCACCACACATCACAGGAAGGGGCAGTACAATAGGCATACACATTGTAGGAAGGGGATCTATGACAGGTTTAAGCGTAACAGGAAGGGGATGAGCTAGGGGTGTGCCCAGAGGAATGGGAAGGTCTAGGGGTTTACATGTGACAAGGTGGGCGGACCCTAGATTCATGATGGCAGCCTAAGCTTGGTCATCCTTGGGTGGGTTTGACCTCTCTGGTGTCTCCTACAAGGAAACAGACAACTACTATCCTTATCAGAAGGGAGTGGGCCCTACTTGTTTGAGATAAACAGTGGTGTCTGCTTTGGTCTAGACGGCTGATAGAACTTAGGTAGAATGACCCCATACCTACTCCTGATGACCTCCAAGTGTACAGTCATTCTCAAGCAGCTAAGTCTGGCATGTATTTGGGGGAGACAGCTTGAGAGAAATCCTTCTGCTTCCCATAAGTGAGTGTGGTTGTCTCTTGAGGAGTCCTGGTTTGTGGGTGTGTGTGTGTGTGCTCCCGCAGAGAGTCGACATGCTCAGCTACTATTTGGAAGGTCTAAGGTTCCAGGCCACCCATAGGTACCTTGGAAGAAAGTGCTGGTGATCTGTTTCTGAAAAACCAGCCACCAAAAACCCAACAGAGCACAGCTCTACTTTGACCTTCATGGGGGCGCCATGCATCGAAGGTGCGTTGATGGCGACTGGTTTGGTTGATTTGGGTTTTCCCTTGGGCGTCGGGTTTTCACAGTGTCCACGATGCTCCTGACATGCCTTTGAACTCACAGGGGCCATGTGATGAAAGCCATCGACCTGCGCATCTCCATCTCAGTGGGCAATGGGGAAAAAGCAACAGTGGCAGTGCTTGGTTGTCTCGTTTTGTGTGTAGTTTTGTGTGTAGTTTTTCCAGTAGGAATGCTATAACACTACAGCCACCTCAGGAAAAAGCCGAGCTAGTGAGTAGAATGTTAAAGCTGATTGGAAATCTGATCGGCAGATCTGTCAGCACTTCCCTACCATTTTATTCATTTATGTTATTCCACTCTAATGTTATTTTATTTTATTGTCAATTTCAGAACATTTTATTCTCATACTCATTGTTGTTAGCTCTCCATTTCCCCTGCCATGCCTCGAGGTAATTATTAATCTAGCTACTGTCTCTGTAGAATACCTACCCTGGATTTTATATACAGAAAATCATCCAGAACACAAACAGGAAGCAGACAGACAACCAAACAAAACCCAACAACAATACTGGACAAAACCTAGAAACACCTCAAACAGAAAGCAGAAACTATTAAAGATGGAAGCAATTTTAAAATGGGTCAAAAGGGAGATCAAATGATAAGGTATGAGATTTTAACCTAACCACATCTGCCGTAATCAACTTTGCAATGCTCTCTGGCTGACAGCAGGACTACTGGACTGTGTTCAGGGGGGATTCTCTGGAGGCTTCATTTATGTGGGGACGCTCCAAATGGACTTGGGTCTTCCACCGCCATCCATAGCCGTCTGTGAATTGGGTGTTCACAGTCAAACTCTGATACCACTCACTCCCTGCTTCTGATTTGAAACACTTTCATTATTATTTGCAATCCTTGGATCACACAGGCTGCTGTGCTTCTTCCACATGGACTTAGCTGATGCCTCACTTAGATGGCTGCTTGTTTTAAGACAAGCCTTTAAGAACCCGGCTGCTATTTTTTTCTGGTATCCTGAAGCACAATGCTGTCTATGATAGGATAGGATAATATCGATAAACCTATAAGGAAGTCCAATTAATACAAGCATTATTCAAACTTCCCCACCAGCTACTGAAGCCAGTGATGAAGAAATTAAAGAATTCTGCCAACTTCTTCATTCTGAAATTGATCAAACCTGCAATCAAGGTGCACTGATAATTATTAGTGATTAGAATGTGAAAGGTGAAAACAAACAGAAAGGAAAGATAGTTGGAAAATGTGGCCTTTGTGATAGAAACAAAACTGGAGACGGCATGATAGAATTTTGCCAGATCAATGACTGATTCATTGCAAATGCCTATTTTCAACAACACAGTGGTGACTGTCCGTGTGGACTTCATCAGATGGCACACACAGAATCAAGTAGACTACATCTGTGGGAAGAGATGATGGAGAAAGCCAATATCATCTGTCAGAAGAAGGCCAGGAGCCTACAGCGGAACAGACCATCAATTGCTCACGTTCAAATCCAGATGGAAGCGGAAGAAAAGTGCAACAAGCCCACAAGAGCCAAAACGCAACTGTGCGTGTATCCCACCTGACCTTAGAGAATTCCCAAGGGCAGGTTTAATGCAATGAACTCTAGTGACCAAAGACTAGACAAGTGCGGGATGACATCAAGATCAAGAGCATCACACACACACACACACACACACACACACAATCACATATGAAGAAAGCAGAAGTTCATTTAAAAGGCCATAAAGAAAGCAGAGACTACAGTGGATGTCAGAAGAAACTCTGAAGCTTGCTATTTGTTGCAGACTAGCTCAAGACGATGAAGGACACGATGATAAACGAGAACTTAGGCAGCTAAGAAGATAAAAAAAAGTATTGCAAGGAAATACATGCAAAGACCATTAGTTACCCAAACATGCTAAGCATTTCTCAAGGTGAAGGATCTGAAGAAAAAATCCAAGCCTCGAGGCACAATTCTGAAGGACTCTACGGACAAAATATTAAAAGGTGGAGGAGGCCTCAAAAGAAGATGGGAGGTAGGCACAGAGTCACTGCACCCCAACGAATCAACCAGTGTTCAAGAGGCAGCACGTAATCAAGTACTAAAGGCACTGAAAGAAGAGGCTCAGCCGCACTGAAGGAATTAGCCAAAAACAAGGCTCTAGGAACGGACAGAATCTCAAGAAACCGATGCTGCCCTAGAAGCACTCGTTGGTCTACACGAAGACATTTGGAAAACAGCTACCTGGCCAAGTGACTGGAAGAGATCAATATTTGTGCCTCTTACAAAAGAAACAAAAAACAAACAAACAAAACCAAATAGTTGCAGAAGTTATCAAACAATATCATTAAGATCACACACAAGTAAAGTTGTGCTGAAAATAATTTAGAAGTAGTGGCAGCAGTACATCAACAGTACATCAACAGGGAGCTGCCAGATTCAGAAGAGGATGCGGAATGAAGTTTATCATTACTGACATCAGGTGGATCTTGGCTGAAAGCAAAAAACAAAACAAAACAAAAAACCCCCAAACAAACCAGGAAGATGTTCTCTGGTGATTTATTGACTATGTAAAATACTAGACTGCCAAATCACAACAAACTGAATAATATCGAGAAAGATGGGGATTCCAGAACACTGGATTTTGCTCATTTGGAACCTATACACCAACCATGAGGCAATCATTCAAACAGAACAAGAGAAGAATGCATGATGTAAGGTTAGAAAAGGTGTGTTTCAAGGCTGCAATCTTTCACCATACTTATTGAACCCGTAAGCGAAGCAAACAATCTGTGAAGCCAGACTGGAGAAAAATGTGGTATTATGATTGGAGGAAGACTCATGAACAAATTTTGATAAGCAGATGACACAAATATCCTTGCTGTGGTAGTTACATGATGTAGCATCAACTTGAGGATATTAAGGGTGAAGGGATGGAGTCTAGCCTGTCAATCAGGTCACAGCCTGATGATGCTTCCTTGTGGGCGTGGCCTTCTCATGAGGATTCTGGGAACTTCCTCTCTTCCTGCCTGGAGGCAGGCCACGCACTCTCTCTCTGATTTCGTCTTCCTGTGGACAAGCCAGGTGGAGCTAGGCGGAGACCTGAGTGAGCCACGTGACAGAGACCTGTGGAGACAACCCGGTGATGCTTCCAATGCCATTGGATCCACAAGACTTTTCACCCACCAGCTTGTGATTCTCCTGCATTCGGCATCATTGCGAGTGGCAACGTGAGTCTGAAGAGGAATTTATGGACTAGTATTGGACTTATGGGAGAATATCGGATTTATGGGCTTGATCTGGACTGGGCTGGGGTGTTTTCTTAATATGCAATTACTCTTTGATATAAAGCTCTCTCTTATACATATAAGTGTCTCTCTGGATTTGTTTCCCTAGGCAACCCCGACTAACACACTTGCTGAAAGTAAGGTGGGCTTGAAGTGCTTACTGATGAAGATCAAAGACTGCAGCCTTCAGGATGGATTACAACTCAACATAAAGAAAACAAAAATTCTCACCACTGGACCAACAGACAACATTAGGATGAATGGAGAAGAGATGGACGTTGTCAAGGGTTTTATTTTACTCGGTTTTACAATCAAGCTTCATGAAAGCAGAAGTCAGGAAGTCAAAGGAAGCATTGCACTGGGCAAATGTGCCGCACAAGACCTCTTCGCAACGTTGCAGAGAAGAGCAAGGCTGCCGCTCAGTGGATTAAGGTGCACCCGACCCAAGCCATGGGACTTTCAACTGCCCCACGTGCACGTGCAAGCTGGACAATGAATCAGAAAGCATGCAGAAGAATCGGTGTGTTTGAATGGCGGGGTTGACAAAGAATATTGAAGGCACCACAGACTGTCAGAAGAACAAGCAGACCCGTTTTGGAGGAAGTATGACTGGAATGCTCCTTAGAAGCAAGGATGGTGGACTTTGTCTCATATACCTTGGACATGCTACTGGAAGAGACCGGTTCCTAGAGAAGGAAACGTGCTTGGTAAAGCAGGGGGTCAGTGAAAAGGAGGAACGTCCTCAATGACATGGACTGACGCGGTGCCTGCCACAATGGCTCTTGGACTCGTGATGGCTGCCGGAAGTAGACAGAGCAACCCGAGCCTGTGTCCGTATTCAGCAAGCAGGGGAGGAGGAGGAAAAAAGCTGGTGAGAGTGTCTTCTCTTCCCCAGAAACCCTGAGTGAGGTTTCCCCTTGAATTTCTTTACTCAACTGGGCTTACGCCTGCCTGGCACTAAGCCAATCATGGACCATGGGCGGCTGAAGTAATATGATTGGCACCTGGGTGTAATAGAGGTTGGAGAGTCCATCACAATGTTCCGACAACTAAAACTAAGACAAATTGTCATGTCACATTTCCCCCTCTTGCAGTCCACTGTGAAATCTTTCCATGCGGACACCAACCTGAAATGTAATCACTAGGAAGAGATGTTGTGTCTCATGACACAATGTTCTTCACAATGTTATGAACATTAGGTTTAGTGCTGTGGTCCCAAACATATGCTGGCTCTTTCCTCCAGATGTTTCAGTTAAAGCGACCCCAAACATCCATTCTCTTTGTATTACACCTTTATATTCCAAACTAAAAACATCCTATCCCAGGACTTTGTCTTATATATCTTATATAGATGTGTGTGTGTGTGTGTATCCCATATATGCAGATCATGGAAGCAGCAGTCAAGAAATCAAACAATGTATTGCATTGGCTAAATCTACTGTACAAGATTTCTTTAGGAGGTCTCTAAAGAGAACTAAGGACAGATTAAAAAATAGCAAGAACATCATAGATCCAGGAATGGGTTTGGGGCTCACAGTAAATCTGAGCTTCAATTTAAGAACAATTAGTTCTTACATCATGGTCCTGCTCCATATTCACCCTCAGGAAGGGAACACAGAGGATACGAGTGCTATCGGAAAGTGTGGTGAAGGATTTAGATGGTGCCTGGCTATCAGATAAAATAGCAACTGGGGTCTTAAAGGCTTTTTCCAAACAAGCAGCCATCTAAGTGAGATGTCAACTAAGTCCACATGGAAGAAGCACACCAACATCAGTCACCGAAGGATTGCAAATCATATCATCCGAAGCCGAAGAAGGGATTAGTATCAGAGCCTAAATTGTGAGAGTCTGGTTTGCAGAAGGCTGTGGGTGACAGTGGAAGCCCAAGACGCCTTCATGAGATTTACACAGGAAATAAGCCAGGTGATTTTCCTCTATTTGTAAGAGAGGGATGGAAAGAAACTCATTACCAAAGAGAGTACATTGAAGAGCTGACTAGAGGAGATTGAAACGGTTGATCCCCCTTCTGATGCATGCTGGGCCTGATCTGGTTTTCAGCATTGCCTGTTTTGTTTGTTTCATATTAGCGTTTGTCTCAGATGTATTTTGTCATTGTGGGTAACCCTCTTGAATTTTTGTTATGTTTTTTTCTGGTTTTCGGTAGATGAAGCCCGGGATTGATGAGTCTGTAGAGACAGCAAGTAGAATAAGGGTCCCTGGGGGGTGCATTGGGGAGAGAGGGTGGGACAGGGCATAAAGGGGAGCTCATATCAAGGAATTCAAGAAGGAAGAGAATGTTTTGAAACTGACTGTGGCAGCAATTGTATAATACTGCTTACAGTGATTGAACTGCGGAATGATATGATATCTGTATTAGCTCCCAATAAAATGGCTTTGGAAATAAAAATAAAATATTGTTCCAAAAAGAATGTTGGAAAGCAAGGAGGTTCCTTTGAAGACTAACGTGGGTCTGACCTAAGCCATGGTTTTTCTAGTCACCACACGTGCATGTGAACATCGGACATCAAATAAGGAAGACCGAAGAAGAACTGATGCATTTGAATTGTGGTGCTGGCAAAGAACACCGCAAGAACCATGGATTGTCAAAAGAACAAACATATATATATTTGTTAAATATATATATTATATATATACATATGTATATATTTGGAAAAAGACCAGCCAGAATGCTCTTTCGAGGCAAGGGTGGTGGGACTTCATCTCACACACTTTGGACATGTTGTCAGACGAGACCAGTCCTGAGAGCAGGACATCATGCTGTATATGCTATCCCATTGGGAAAAATGCTTAACAATACTTCCACAGACCCCAAGGCCATATGTAAGAATATACCTGGCACGAAGTTCCTAGTTGGATACTTTTGACTTAGTTTCTCTGCAGCCCTTGGTGACCAGGCCCCGTGCTATTGATCACTGGGGTTGCAGGCGCTGGACTTTCCAAAGTGCACAGCATCCTTCACAGGCCACACCAGAAGGATTCGATGTGGAAACCCAGTACCCGAACTAGGCTTTACCTCAAACTCACCTGTAGCAGATGGAAGGAACTGACACACTCCCTCGAACTTAAGCTCAACGCTATACTAGGAGAGCCAGCAGATGACTGCTCTCCCAAGGTTATGGAATTGGCAGTCCTTGAACTTTGGTTTGGATCTCTTGCTTTGAGCGTGCCTGATAAATGGTGGTCCAGGACAACCATGTATTTATTATTTTAATGCCTTTGTGCTTTTTAAAAAGGAGCCCTGGTTATGTGTCAGGCTGCTAACTAGCAGCCCCAAACCACCTGCCGCTCCTCGGGAGAAAGAGGAGGCTGTCTACTCCCAGAAAGAGGTACAGCCTGGAAACCCACAGGGCCATGCCACCTTGCCCAATGGGGTTGCTACGAGTCAGCATGGACTCAATGGCAGGGAGGTTGGGTTTTTGGTTTTACTTTTGTATGGCATGGATTCGTCTGGCAGGTATGGTTCCGACATTGAGAATCTGTCATTGAAAGCTTTTCCCTGTCACCAACCCTTGTTGTGTGTGTAGTGTCCAGTCACTTAAAAGTTTAACCTGTATAAGCCCACAATTCATGCATGGCTGTCTGAAGCTGGCCTATATTTGCATAATTTCCTTTTCTCTTAAATTCTATATCCCTGACTAAATTAATGACACCATCCATAGAATCATCTTATGCCCCGGTGGGTGATGTCTAATGTTCTCTATTATAAAACAATCATGGTTTCTCTAAAGTGAACCAGAGACATACATAAACCACAGGTAGATGAATGGATTTGGGGCTCGAACTTCATTCTAGCCCCAAGCGAAGAACAGTGATTTCTTATGACACAGCACGGGACCCGTCAGTGTTTGGTTCTATGGGACAGAGGGTCGCTGTGAGTTGGAATTGATTCAGTAGCAACAACACCAACAACAGCATCTCAAACCATAAAGTGAATCGGTACGCGATGGTGGACCATTTTCATGCGGGAGCTCTGCGTTCAGTTCTCAGCGTTGCACATCAAGTTCAGCTATCACCTGTCTGTTGATGGAAGCTTGCATGCTGCCAAGGTGGTGAGCAGATTGGAGCAAAGCCTCTTGACTAAGACAGACTAGGGGGAAAGGCCTGGAGGTCCTCGGACATGAGCCAATGAAATCCCTATGGAGCATGATTATTCCTGGGAACGCCTTGCGTCGGGGTTGACCCCATGGCAACATAAAGAGTCAATGAAACAAATATTAAGAACAGGGTAGGTTTTACAGGTCCTGTGGATGAGGAGTGGGGGAGTGGAGTCTGCTTTTTCTAAGTGCTGAACAAGCAGCATGATACACAGCGGTCCGGCATCAGCCCAAGAGGAACGGCAATGTGT
Organism: Echinops telfairi; assembly: GCF_000313985.2. Classification (NCBI taxonomy): domain Eukaryota; kingdom Metazoa; phylum Chordata; class Mammalia; order Afrosoricida; family Tenrecidae; genus Echinops; species Echinops telfairi. Next base: position 21,512,923 of record NW_022107432.1, on the reverse strand, counting down.
GGATGGGAGGAGAAAATTCCAGGAAGAGAAGGCAGGAGGGCTGGTAGGTTAGGCTGAGCCAGGCCATTCAGAAAGTCCCATCTCATGCTTCACACGAGATGGAGAAGGAGGCGGGCCACTCAGAGGACAGGTGAGCTTCGAGAGGCCGGGTGGGGGGTCAGGGGTGGTGGTGGGGTGCAAACAGACAATCTGAGACGAACCTCAGAGTGAGAACCAGTTTAGGGCTTTAAAAATATTCCACTCTTGTTTTCGTACTTCATGTAGCAACATGAGGCATTCTGGTGGAAATGAAAAGGAAAAAGAAGTCTCAAGATGCTGAGTCAATGTCCTCTTGGAAAGAAATATGGATTTTCTAAAAGGTCCGAAACAACGTGAGGAAGCTTCTGAAGTGTGTTACTTTAAAAAGCTCAAGGATAGCTGATACCAAGGGGTCAAGTAGAAAGAAAGTGTTTGGGAAATGTTGCTGGCAACATATGGTCAAGTGTGCTTAATGCTATCAAATGATGGATTGTTAAAAGATTTTTAAGAGCCCCCCAGTAAAACGATTAATAGTAGTAATAATAAAAAAATCAAAGTGCAAGGTTTTGGTGAAAGTAGGGTTGTTTCGCAGATGAACATGCAGCCAACTTCAGCTCGTGGTTAAGGGACAGAAAAGAACCCCTCAAACAAAAAAAAACAAAAATAAAACCTCTTTCTGATAATTGTACCCCAAACAGAACTGTCGAGGCTTGGTTGGTGCCAGCTCGCTTTTGCTAAAACTCCAGGCCCACGACGTCTACCTTCTGCCCCCGTGGAGGCGCCCTCCGGTTACCATGTTCTTTTGGCTCTCATCTGCGGAAGCATCTCGCGCTGCTGCCGGAGCCTCCCACCACTGTGGCCTGGGGTTTAAGGCGAACCTTACATCTGGTTTCCCTTTATGGCTGCTTCTCTTTGCCTTTGTTTACTCTCACAAGGAGAGGGCTGTTTTCATTCCCCACCCTGCTTTGTGTTCCATTCTGCTGCGCTATCTGTGTCCTGGCCCAATAAAGCACCTGGCCCTGGTTTATTGGACCCAGTGGCCTCTTGGCTCAACGCCTCTCAGGCTGCTGTTCAAGCCTGACGGGGCTCCGCAGAGCTGCTGGCTCCCACGGAAGACAGTGTCACTTCCTGCCTCCTTTCCTTCCACGAGTGTGTCTCCAGGTCCGGCTCCTGGGTGGTTACAAATTTCCCACGCGTGCTGACTTGTGCACCGAGGGGGTTGCTTCTGATTGCTGGGGCTACATACTGAGATAGAATGATCGCTTGGCTGTTCAGGATCGGCTGTTCAGACCCACCCAGGAAAGAACGAGCAGGCGATCGGCTGCCATTTCACACTGCCCACGCATTTCTGTCTAGAGCCAACACAAGTTAAGCCCGGGCCTCATCATCCGTGCCACACGGTCCTCTCTCAGCCCCCTCCTTCTTCTTTCTTTAAGAAGTAATCCGAACGGTCAAAGCGCTGTGGGAAATAAACACCATCATCATGCCATTAGCAATGAATTTTACTCACCAGGTTTTTAAAACATTGCACTTGTAGGATATGAGTTAAGCACACGATTGCTCCTAAGCCTCACTGCGAATCTTCCTAGATTTTGGCCACTCAAAGTGGTCCCTGGGCTAGCTGCAGATGTGAGCCCTGCTCCAGACCGACTAAGGGGTCCTGGGGACACAATGTGAAGCACCTGGTTGCTAACCCAAGGCTGGGGCTTTAAGGTTGGCTGTTCAAACCACCTGGTGGCTCCACGGAAGAAAGACCTGGTGGCCTGCCCCAGTAAAGGGGACCTAGAAAGCCCCACGGGACACTGAGAGCTCAGATGGACATTGTACTGCGTTAGCATCAACAACTACACCTACCAAATACAGAACCTCAGTTTTGAAAGGATCTCTGGGTGACTCAGGAGCACAGTAATGTTTGAGACTTCTACTCTAAGTAAATTAAAACAAAACAGCATGGAATGGAGCATTTAACCCAGCAAACGCCAGCCAAGTACTCAAACAATCATATGGCCCCACAGGAAAGCTTGGGTAGGAATCTCTAGGTTTAATGGCATTCCATGATGCTCACCTTCCCGATATGATCACTGAAGACAAATGTGTGCATAAGCAAATATGGTGCTTGGCTATCAAAAGATATAGCATCTGACATCTTAAAGGCTTGAAGAGAAACAAGCGACCATTTAGATCAG
>NW_022107432.1:21508307-21509427 GCF_000313985.2 Echinops telfairi | reverse complement strand
GCTCCGGCTCCGGCTGCTGTGGGTTGATTCCAGCTCATGGCAACCCCGTGTGTGTGCGCCAGAATAGAGTGCACACCATAGAGTCGTCCGAGGACCGGCGTTTCAGAGGCCACCACCAGGACTTTCTTCTGGGGTGCCTTGGAGTGGACTCCAACGTCTAACCTGTGAGCTGGCCGATACGGTTGTCCATCGTGCACACCGCCTAGGAGCTCATTCCTGATAGAATCCATTGCTCTCGAGTGGATTCCAGCTCACAGCAACCCTAGCGGACAGACTGGAGATGCCCGCAGGGTTTCCAAGGCTGTCCATTTGATGGAAGCAGGCTGGGGGATGGAACAGCTGACCTTTGGGTTAGCAGCACTAAGCCACCAGGGCATCTTAAATTGTACCACAGGGGGCATGTTTTCTTTTAGAAACCCTGGTGGTGTAGTGGGTAAAGCACTCGGCTCGTAACCCCAAGCTCATCAGTTAGAAGCCCCAGCCTCTCCTCGGGATAGAGATAGCGCCATCAGCGTCCGTGAAGATGCACAGCCCCACGGGGCAGCTCTACTCTGTCCTAAGGGGCATTGTGGGTGGCAGTTGTCTTGATGGCAATGGGCCTGCGTTTTGCTTTTGTCCGGCGGGGCCATTGGCACATGACCCTGACTTGGTCCCCGGGGCACCTGGTGGGAAGGTGGGATGTTCATTTAGCAGCAGTGGCCTGAGCTGCTCAGGGGTGACATCTGCAGTGTCCAATGATAGCAGCCGTTGATGTGTTTTGAACTCAGGTCTAGGCTTCCCCTGACTCCTGTCCGTTTTCTGAACACCCCCCAAAAGTTTCTGAGATGCCCCATGCCCTCTTGGCAAGTTGGTTTCCTGCTTCAGTTGCCCAGATGAATGTCTGTCACTTGCTAACAGGAAGCCGGAGTGAAGAGTTCCCCTGACTTCCTGGCTAGTTCTGAAGAACCAGGAGAAAATGCGGATGGAGTCCTGGCATGGTGGTTAGTACGAAGAAATGCCCTTGTGATGGTTAGGAACTATGCCAACTAGGCACTCCTGGGTCAGGGTAGGGGTGGAGCCCAATCTATCATCTGCATCTCAGCCTGATGACAGCTCTCTGGTGTCATAAGCCTTTCTGTCA
>NW_022107432.1:21505157-21507057 GCF_000313985.2 Echinops telfairi | reverse complement strand
TCACATTGATATGATTTTTTGTTCTGAGTCTTTTATGCCTGATACTGGATCCCATCAACATCTCATGATCACACAGGCTGTGAGCTTCTTCCATGTGGGCTTTGTTACTTCTCAGCTAGATGGTCACTTGTTTATCTTCAATCCTTTAAGACCTCAGATGCTATATCTTTTGATAGCCGGGAACCATCAGTTTTCTGCACCACATTTGCTTATGCACCCCTTTTTTCTTCAGCAATCATGTCAGAAAGCTGAGCATCACAGAATGCCAGGTTATTAGAACAAAGTGTTCTTGCGTTGAGGGAGTACTTGAGTGAGGCCCAATGTCTGTCTGTTACCTTAATATTTAACATATAAATATATGTACATAGGTCTATTTCCCTATCGTTATATATAAATATATTTACATATGTACACGCCTGTTTTTTGGCCCTCTATAAGTGTCCTTTGCTTCCTCGTTCTTTCCTGTATTTCCTTTTACTTTCCTCTTGTTCCACTATCATGTTCGGCCTTCATTCGGGTTTCAGTAATTCCTTTCGGCTACATTGCCCTTGATCAAGCCTCACCAGGCATCCTATACCCTCCTTGCCATTGATTTTAGATCATGTGTTGTTCCCTTGTCCCTGGGTTTTTGTGACACCCCATTTCCTTTCTCCCACCTCCCCCTCTCCCCTGTTCCCCCCTGAACTGTCGTTCCCACTGTTTTCTCCTCTGGATTGTTTATCCTGCCGATCTTATCTAGATAGGCATGCAGAGACAATAATAAGCACAAAAACAAGACAGAGCAAAACAAAACAACAAAAGGAAAGAAAACAGCAATAACAAAACCAACGAAAAGAAAAGCCTATAAATAGTTTATAGTCTGATGGGTGCCACACCCTGGCCCCAAAGTCTAGTTTTTGTATTCTCTGGGAACTTCATTGCTTTGCTTCCTTGCTGCTTTGTTGCACGCCCTTAGTGGACCATCGGTCTTTTGCTTAGCAGTCAAGCACTTGCCCACTGTGCAATCAGGCTCCGTGCAGTGCTCCTTAAAGGCAGCAAACATGATTGCACCTCAGCTTGATAATCCTCCTTGGATCACTCAGTTTAAAGCTACAGACCCTACTCACTCAAGGGCAGTCAGCTTAACATCCCTAAGGACAGGCAGCCTCTGCTCTCTGGATGCTCTTCGGCTGCCCTTGGTCATGAGGTCGGCTGTGTGTCCACTTCTTCCAAGGTCAGTGCTAAGGTCCACTTCAATCTTCTTATCTGTCATTGAGCCCCCAAGTCATGATTTCTTGGGCCCCTTTCAACATTTCATCCTGTCCACGCCCCACAACCCATCCCCTCACCCCCCTTTCCCCCTGCCCACGCCGCTCAGAACTACCTCTCAACTTCTTTCTTAACCTGCCAAGGGGTGGGTTACTTCCAGGCTCCCTCTTTTACACCAAGAGGTGAAAACCAACAATACACACCGGTCCCACCAAGGTCAGCATATCTTGCTTGTGGGCAAAGCTAATATGACCGAAGTGCTAAGAACCTCCTTGGACAAATAACACGATGAACATCGTTCCTGCAGTAGCTGACGCCAAAGTCAGCCACTGATCTCCTCCTTCATTCATTTCCTTCCAGGGCCACATGCTGGTGATTACCAGTCTTTGATGAGTTTCAATACCTTGTCATTATTCCTTGATTCCAAGCCATGCCTCCCTCCAGCAAAAAAGGGAAACAAGATCACAGTAGGGCATTTCTTTACTTTTTTTTTTTTTTAAGTGGAAGCAAATTAAAACACAAATTTTGCCTTGCCATCTTCTGAGACTCCAGGTTGTCTCTTGAAATGAAATGGCAACATCCCGGCACTGAGGAACACTACCCTGGGCATGGGAAGAACTGGATCCTTGGAGTCATCGTGGGGTTCTTCGTC
>NW_022107432.1:21499854-21503738 GCF_000313985.2 Echinops telfairi | reverse complement strand
CCAACATTAAGTCCAAGATATGGGACCATTCCTCGGGGAGATCAACCAGCAACCTGGTGGCAGGTTGATTACATAGGACTACTTCCATCATGGAGGGGGCAGCGTTTTGTTCTTACTGGGACAGACACCTACTCTGGATATGGATTTACCTTCCCTGCACACAATGCTTCTGCCAAAACTACCATTCGTGGACTTACAGAATGCCCCATCTACCGGCATGGCATCCCGCATAGCATTGCTTCAGATCAAGGAACTCACTTCACAGCAAATGCAGTGCGGCAATGGGCCCATGTCCATGGAATCCACTGGTCGTATCGTGTTCCTCACCAGCCTGAAGCTGCTGGCTCGATAGAGCGATGGAATGGGCTCCTAAAGACACAATTATGGTGCCAGCTAGGTGGTAACAACTTGCGGGGCTGGGGCAATGTTCCTCAGGAAGTTGTATATGCTCTAAACCAGCAGCCAATATATGGTGCTGTGTCTCTACTAGCCAGAATTCGTGGGTCCAGGAACCAAGGGGTGGAAGCTGCAGTGGCACCACTCACTATTACTCCTAGTGATCCACTTGCAGCATTTTTGCTTCCTGTCCCAACAACCCTATGCACTTCAGGCCTGGAGGTCCTGGTCCCAAAGGAAGGAACTCTCCCACCGGGAAACACAGCATGGATTCCACTGAACTGGCAGCTGAGAATGCCCCCTGGCCACTTTGGGCTTCTCAGCAATATCTTGTAAGGCATTTCCCCCAGGCAATGCTACAGATGCAGCCCCACCTGGCATTTCAGCTTGAACAGTTTGGTTACTCTGCTCAGGGGTGGATAGTTTTACTGATAGTGGATTAATCCCCTCAGCTGGGAGGGGTGTGGAGAACCCTGTCTGACACACAGGGTACGTCCCGACGTGTTGCTACTGGGGTTCCAATTCCTCCAGGTACTGGGTTATTCCAAACGAAACGTGTTTCAACGCGTCTCTGTGAACCACGGATGGCTGCAGACAAGTCGTCCGCATCAGACGCTTGTCTTAGTCTGCTCAGTTTTGTTGTCAGGTGCTGTGGGGTCCTTTCCGACTCATAGAGACCCGATGCACAACTGAATGAGAGACCTCCCAGCCCTGCACCACCCACACCGCTGCTCTGTGTGAGCTCACTGCAGCCACCATGTCAGTCAAGGTCACTGAGGTCAGCCTTCCTCTCTTTACCAAGCACGGAGTCCTTCTCCAGGGACTGGTCTCTCCTGGTAACAGGTCTGAAGAGTATGTGATGAGGTCTTGACCGGCTACCTTCTAAGGAGCATTCTGGCTGGATTTCTTCCAAGAAGGATTAGCTTGTCCCTTTGGCAGTCCGTGGCACCTGACATGTTTCCTCATTAGACTGCCTCCAAACTTTTCCATACGTTCTTGTTAGGATGCCTTCCAGAAAAGACCCCATCAAGACCCGTGGCTTGAGGGGAATCTCCTGGGTCAGTTAAAGTCAAGGCAGAGAGGCCGGCTCAGAGGGTTATGGTAATTGTATTTTGGGGGGATTCCAAAGAGATGCATTTTCTCAAGGGACACAGAATGATCACGGGGGCTTTTAACGAAGTTTCGAGAAAATGGAAAACTACTTTGTTGAGGAAAAAGCCAGGGAAATTGTGCCCAGAATTTTTTTTTCTCTTTTTCTTATCATGATGTTGCTCCTGCTCATTCTTCCAGAGTGGCAAGGGCTGCCCTGCAACTATTCCATTGGGAAACCTTCCCCTACCTGTCCTACAGCCCCAATCCCGCCCCTTCAGGCTTCGTTGTGTTCCCCAAACTCAAAGAACACCGAAGAGGAACAGGATTCGGATCCCTCGAGGCCACCACAGCTGTTGTTTTGACGTGATGTACATGGCGGAGCATGCACTTCTGGGAGGAAGGGCAGAGGGTGGGAAACACTGTCTCCCTGGCGTCCAGACCTAGATGGAGGCTATGCCGAGCAACCCGGTCCACAGTCTGCGATTCAACAAACAAACAAACAAAAGCAACCAAAAACCGAGAAACGGAAAAAACAAAACAAAAAACCCCCCAAACAGACCAACAAACTACTAAATATCTGTAGCGTCCCCGGCCTGCGGGACACACGAGCAGGGCCCTGGAGGGAAAGACGAACCTGGATGGAAGAAAGACATGGAGATGTGGAGCAAGACAAAACGCTGATCAAGCTCAATTTATTTGGGCAAAGCTCGGGGTATATATTTGCAGTAAAGAGGGACTGGGAGGTGAATATGTTAATAAGGTGTACGGCGCAACATTCAATCCAACATGTATATTATAATGAAGCATAAGAATGTTAACCAATCAGCTGCAGGTAAAAAGGGCTCGCGCTAGTTCTCAAAGACGTCCACATGCAAATTAAGGTTCATCAGGCGTATCTGCCAAGTCCATTGTATTCCTAATATGGTATGTCTGTAGTCCAATGAGTGCTCGGTATTTTTAACCAATGAGTGAAAAGGTCAGCTTTTACAACCGCCTGTGCTACAGAGCACGTAGCTTGGAACACGGAGGTTAGGTTGGGCAGGAAATTAGGCAGGGCCAGTTCCCCACAGGTTTAGGCAGGGCCAGTTCCCCACAGGTTTAAGCAATGAAAGACGAAACTTAACAACCAGGAAGCAGCCAAGTTCAGGCTACGTGGCTGAGGCTAAGACCTTAATGGCCACCGGCCCCCAACAAATATCCAACAATGATATTAAGAAAATTTGAAGAGAGTATATCAGTACTTCAATAACCTCAGCATAGTCACTATTTTGATTTTTTGGCTCCCTTCTATCCATGCGAGCGTTTTTTTCATAGATGTGGACATAGTCTATGTAGTATTTGGTGGCCTGCTTTAAGACATTTCGTAACAATATTTCCCCGTGCTTATTGGGTGAATGCATTCATGTTTGGGAAATTTCTTCTACCCCAGGCAAATGTGGGTGTCCTTTTCAAACCTCAGTCTCACTCCAAAGCCAAAGCCACTTTTTAACTTGGTGGCTGGATGAAGCGGCACTCTAACACACAACACCCCTTCCAGATTCCAGTCTCTTAGGAGACGTTGTGTCTCGCTGCCAAATCCTGTTTCCTTGAGAGAAGGCGAAACTCTGTTTAAGGCATAGCAGGCAAGTCACGGTATGCCCTCAAGTCACTGTTGAGTGCTGTGAGGCGTGAGGTGGTGTTGTAGGTTGAATTGTGTCCCCCAAAGACCTGTCAAAGTCCATCCCGGTACTTGGGAATGTGGAAGGAAAGTCTTTGAGGTTGGGCTAACATGAGGTCATGTGGAAGTGGAGCGGATCTTAATCTGATCTGAGAGGCACCCTTACAAAAGAGGAAAGAGACAGTCACACAGAAGGAAGGAAAAAGGAATGGAAATAACCCCGAACCTTCAACAAGTAAGAAAATTGAAAAGAGTTTACCTATATTTCAATGAACTCAACTTACCAACAGCTTAGAGTTTGTTTTTTTGCTCCCTTATAGCACGTATAATAAATATGTCACAGATGTGGTCACAGTCTGTCTAGTCCTTGGTGGCCTGCTTTTCAGGTGAAGATGGAGGTAGCAATTAGAGCGATGCACCAACAAGCCAAGGGATACCAAGGATTACTGGGGACACCTGGGGTTACCCGAAGTTGGAAGATCCCAGAAAAGCAACTTCCTCAGAGCCTTGGGAGAGAGCATAGCTCTCCCATCCCCCAGGACTTACAGCTTCCAGAACTGTGAGACAAGAATGTGTGTTAGTCTGGGTAAACTAGAGAAACAAATTCATGGATATTTGTATAAGAAAGAGCTTTATATAAAAGAACAATTGAATATTGATAAACATCCCAGCCCAGTCCAGATCAAGTCCATAAGTCTGATATTAGCTCATATGTCTGATACCAGTTTATAAATTTCTC
>NW_022107432.1:21480194-21499479 GCF_000313985.2 Echinops telfairi | reverse complement strand
TGTTTTGTGGCCTGAACATCACGGATAGTAAACCACGGAGACTCCACGTATGTCGGAGTACAACTGCTCTGTAGAGTTTTCAGTGGCTGATTTTGTAGAAACCTGATCACCAGGCCTTTCTTCCCAGATGCCGCCAGGTGGACTCGCAGCGTCAGACTTTTGGTTAGCAGCTGAGTGCTTTACCTGTTTGCACCACCCACGGATTTAAGTCATAATTTGTGGCAATCTGTTACCGCAGCTCCATAATACTCATACAGGCCACTTGTTAGGAAAAAGCTTCATTGCTGCTCCTTGGTTTTTTCCCCCCTCTAGCCTCCGTGCTGCAGTGTCCACACCACCATCCCAGAAGCAGCTCGCATTCATGTCTCAGCAGCTAGAAGCTGGCAACCATCTCAGAAAGCCTGCCTCTGCCTGTGAGCATTCATGGTTCATTCTTTTCCCTGGTCAGAGACGCTATGCGTGTCTATTGGTATTTATATTTAGGAAATACAAAGAAATAAACTCCACCTATTCTTCCACTATGCAGAACAAAACCATCTCTAATAGTTTAATCTGACCAGGAATATATTTCTGTAGGATTTTAAAGAAATGCATTCCTTATAAAAACATTCCTTCTGTCTGAAGACCACGTATTAAAAATAGGACTCTCTACTCATTCCATTTCTTCGAGGTGCCAGCACAGCCACAGTCCAGATGGACTTGACACCCCTGCCGTGGGGCCCATCACTTTTTAGGCACGTGGTGGCTGTAACAAGCAGTCCTCTCAGCCGTCATTAACAAATGATTTAATATGTTGTCACGGATATGAAAGGCTTCGCCACTCAGAATAGCCAACAGCTGTTCCCCATCGCCAGCAAGCCTGGAGCCGGAGAAGGAGACCCGAGAAGTGGGGCTCCTGGCCACAGCCCCCGGTCTGTGCATTCAGACGAGACTTGGGTCTTTTCACTTGGGAATACAGAATGACTTCTTCTACCAGGGGACTCGGTGTCGCGGGCTTGTTTGTGCACTACATGCGTATGTTTGTGTGCATGGGGGATGTGCATGGCTGTGTGTGAGTGCATGCGTCTGTCTAGGATGTATACGTGTGGTGTGTGTGTATAGATGTGTATGTGTATGGGGTGTGCGCATGCGCACAGCATGTGTGTGAGCTTTAGGAACACGCTTTCTGATGCAGAAGGTTGTGATGTTCCATTGCTTGACTATGAAGGGAAACTCCTGAGTGCGATGAATCGGGTTGTGAACGCCCTTACCCTCACCACCTGATCGGACAGGTGGGAAGCAGCCTCCCCGAGCCTGGGCTTCCCTTGTGTTCTCCTGGTGGTGTACACACCACTTCACAGAGATGGTGGGCGCACGGGCTGCACTCAGGGGCTTCAGAGGTCGCCTGGCCCCTCACCAATCAATGAGCTCTACTATGTGCCAGACTATGTGGAGGGCACGTGGTGACCAGGACGAGGACGTCATGAGCCCGCTCCCCTATCGCCAAGGCATTCGCCTCCAGCCTAGCATGGGCGAGACGCGGGAACAGATAACTCGAGTATGGCGTGCTAAGCCCAGCGCTCCATTCTATAGACGGACGAGCAGAACTGGAGGCGTCTGTAGTCTCCTTCATAGCAAACAGTAGGAGACCCTGGGTGGTATTTCCAATGAAGTCCTTGACTACTAGCCGGAAGGTTGGAGCTTCAAACCCACTCAGGGCTGCCTCGGAAGGCAGACCTGGGGATCGGAGTGTGAAAAGTCACTAGGCCTTGAAGAGTCTAAGGAGCAGGTTCACTCTGCACACAGGGGCCGCCGGGAGCCGGAGTCAACTCACCGACAGCTCACAGCCGCCGTGTAAGGACGGGGACATTCCCGGATCAAAGTTGGGGAGCCACGGCCAGGACTCTGAATTCTAGCTCTGCTGTGTGACCCTTGGCGCGACATTGCTCACCTCTGGATCAGTGATCTCACTTATAACTTCAGGGCTCTGAATACAATATCGAGGAGCCACCTCCCCACCTCCACCTCAGCTCCAGAGTTTTGGGATTTTTTAACGGTGAAATATTTAACCCGTCTCTTCTCCTCCCTCTGCGAACTTGTCTGGGATCTCCACTCCGGGCCGGGCGCTGTCAGGATTTCTGCTCTGCCTGAATTTAGTGAGGGCTCTCGTTGCACTCCGGAGCAGCCCGTGCCAGGCAGAACCCCGCCTGGCAGAAATTACTTCTGTGGAGCGAAACCGTGTCCCTGTTGTTGCAGTTTCCATTAATTTCCTCTGACCTGTCCTTGGGGGGAAGTGCGTGATGACTGATAATTCTAGTTAATCCTTTAACTAGGAAAAGGAAACTAACCATCTAATAGGCAGAAGGAGGGAACGGCTTGGCACACCATCTGCAAAATATAAACCTAAAATATTCCAGCGTGTTCTCTGGGAGGCCACAGCCATTAACGCCCCAAGAGCCAGCTACTGCGAAGCCTTGTCTCCCAGCAGTGGCTGCACGGGTGCGCCGTGCCAGGAGCAGGCACTGGCCGAGGCGGCCTGGGCTGCTTTCTTTGTCCCTTCCCTGCATGCTTGTGGCAAACCCGTTTTACTCTGGAAGGCAGCACATCTCCAGCGCCGTCAAGAGCGTTCTGACATCTCTCTGCACGGCTGGCCTTACCCCGTTTCAGAAGATGTCATGGCTTATTAATTCTTTGCAGAAGCAATAAGAACTGGGTATTGGTTTAATTTGGGGCCAATTTACTGTTAGAGTAGAAAAATTGGCTCTGTCCCCTTTTATTCCACTCAAGGGCTGAGAGCTCCCGCTTTAACCCCTACGGTGCTGGGCTCTTCGACCCCACTTCTACCTGAGGGACTTCAGGCCAGCTCTTTAATTCGTGGCTTCCTCGCTAGGAAATGGAGATAACGGTAAGGTTAATTTCAGAGGCGGGTTTTGGGTGAACATGAAGTTAATGAGTTCTTTTCAGCAGCGACTCGCTGTTTCAGGAAATCGAGATGTTTGGCATCGATTAGCAAACCCACGGCCTCCGAGTCGATTCTGACTCACAGCACCGCGCGGCAGGCCAGAGGGGAACGGCCCTGTGGGTTTCTGAGGCCGTCCGTCTTTCCCGGAGCAGACGGCCTCAGTTCTCTCCCATGGAGGGATGGGAGATTTCTGCTGCCCAGGGATAATCGGAAGCCGTGATGACTCTGTGCACATTCTCCAGGGGAGCAGCCATCCAGAGCTAGTTAGAGGAGGCTTCATGGAAAAGGAGGCCGGGGGCTTCTCGCGGTACATGGCGCCTTTCTTTCTACTTGGACCAACTCTTGCCTCCTGTGCCGTCTGACCCTGGGACCTACTGCTTGTGGTCTGGGTTCTCTGTTTCCTCAGCCTGGGATGGGCATGGAGCCACAGAACCACGGTGTCTTCAGTGGCTCAGAGCTGTTCAGAGGCCTTCTTCCAGTGACAGTGGGCAGCTTAGTTTACAGGGATAGAAAATCCGAAGAAGATGAGCAGGCCGAGGCTCCCTCCTCCCTGAGCAAATCTATCTCTGTGGGGGTGCAGAGGAGATGGCAATTTGGAGATACAAGGAAATAAAGGCATAATCCATTGTGACCATGCTGCCTACCGCGGAGCGCCATCCAGACAGGTGCTGTGTGTACCTGTGAAGATGAAGTGGGGGTGATCGTCTGACTTCCCGAGGGGGAGGAGACTCATGACCCGCATCCACAGCCCAAGGCCGATGGCTAGGCAGCAGAGGTCAGACAGAAGTCCTCTGCCCACCCTTGGCACTAATTCTGACACCAGCTGTCCCTCGCACGGCACGCTCCACTACTCTGCTGGGTCCCCTAATTGGTTGCGTTGGCCACACAGAACTCACACACCAATCTCAGAGTTACAGGGCCCATTAGGGAAGTAACAGGTTACAATTCAGGATCAGCCTGACTCAGGGTACAGTTCTTTGGTCAGGCTCATTCTCCAGCCATGTCCGTAGGCAGTCTCTCTGGCTCTCGACCCCTTGGGCCTGCCCAATGGTGTCTCGTTCTCTACTCCCTTACGTGCCCAGAAGCCCCCTACCCTGCTAGCAGACTTCAGGGATCTCCTTTCATGGGCCGGAAGACCCCGGTGTTGCCTCCTGTCAATCTCTTGGTTCTGTTGCTGCTGTGCTCTGTGGCTACATCTTGATACCTCGACACCAGTGGTGCTCAACCTTCCTCACGCTGCGACCCTTTCATACAGTTCCTCATGGGGTGGTGGCCCCCCCAACCATAGAATTATTTTCGTTGCTACTTCATAACTGTCATGTTGCTACTGTTATGAATCATATAAATGTCTGATATGCAGGATGTATTTTCAGTGTTCCAAATTGAACATAATTCAAGCATAGTGATGAATCACTAAACAATATGCAATTATATATTGTGAAATATTTATTTCTAATGACAAATAAATGAAATTTTGTCTCGAAGCATGGTATAGCATGGGTGCTCATATGCCGGTACCTGCATGTGGGCTGAGCCGCCTGGAGACCGATAGAGGAGCTGTGCTTTGGTTCCTAAGACCATCGGAAACATGTGTTTTCCTGTGGTCTTAGGCGACCCCTGTGAAAGGGTCGTTTGACCCCCAAAGGGGTCCCGACCCACAGGTTGAGAACCGCTGCTCTAGCGTCTCTAGTGTTACAGTTTTTTGTGTGTTGGGTCCTAGAGGTTCTCAGTGCAGGAGCTCACGTGGCTCCTCTATCTCCCCCTTGGTGCTCATGAGGTGCCCACTTCCTGCTTCTGAGATTTCCTTGTAAACCTATTGTAATGACAAAGCCAACCTCCTGACCCACCCCACAAGGATGCCAGGCACCTCATTTACATTATGAACAAGCTGTTTGGTGGACCACAAGTACTTTATCTGCATAGTCCCACCTAATCATTTGGTGGGAATTACAAAACCATGTGAGAGAGGCCATTTCAAAATGATTCACAGTCACCCCATGATACCCCCTAAATAAGTATTATTATTTATTTATAAAGGAAGGCTCAGCAAGGATGTGTAACTTGCATAAGGCCATGGTACGAGCCACACAGACAATAACCGAGGGGATACTTTGACCTTCGACGGTGAACGGGGTGGGCATTCGTTCGTATGTGGGCTGGGGGCCAAGGTGGAACTCCTGAGGCATGCTACATTTCCCCGGGGGATCCTGTCAGCTGAGCCAGCATCAGAGACGACGGCGGCCTGGGGAAAAGATAAGGCAGACTATTGGGTAAGAGTATAGCGTGTTGGAGTCCTTGTCCAGAGAGTCTCCTAGAATTCAAAGTTCTCAACCAGGGCTGATCTTGCTCCCACGGACATTTGGTAATGTTGCAAATTTTGGTTGCCCTAACCAGGCACGGGGGTGATGTTACTGGCATCTAGCAGGTAGAGACCAGGGATGCTGCCAAGTACTCTGTAGTGCACCAGGGGCATCCTACATCAAAGGGTTATCCATGCAAAATGGCAGTCCTGCCAAGGTTGAGAAACTCTGCCCGCAGCCTCTTGCCATTGGAAGGGCCTGACTCTAGAGTGAATTTCAGAGTCACCCGAAGACCCTCTCGCCTTGAAGCCTCTTCTGTAATCCTCTTGTCACCGCCTGAGTCCTCCCTTGGCAAGTCACAGGGGCCCCCATGGGAGTGTGGACATTTTTTCGAGGAGGACTTGCGAACAAGTGATTCGCTATATCATGGGGGAATGCCAGACCTGGAAGGGACTCTTAAGACCAGCCGTGCAAATCCCTCAGTTGCGTTGATGAGGAAACTGACGGCCTGGAAGAGGAAGGCCTCGCTGAGATTACAGAGGGAGCTAAGTACTAAGTGGGCAGATGCGTAATTCAAGAGGGACTGAAAGGTCAGCAGGCAGATACAGTGGAGGCCGGGGTGAGGACATGCTTTCTGCATTACTTCAGGGCATGACCGTTGCCTCCCCACCCGCAGCTTCTCCATCTCTACAGTGGAGGCAGAGCAGCCACCAAAAAAACCCAAGCACCTCACTGTCATTGAGTCAATTCCAACTGGTAGCAATCCTATAGGACAGAGTAGGACTGGCCCTGTGGGTTTCTGAGACTGTAATGTTTTCAGGAGTAGAGAACCTTGTCTTTCTGTGGCAGAGTGGCTGGTGGTTTTGAACTGCTGACCTTGCTGTCAGCAGCCCACTGTGTGAACCTACTGCAGCAACAGGCACAGGCCGAGAGAATGTCTAGGGCAGCCCTAGTAGTCTGTCAGGACAGGACAGTGGTTCTCATTGTGAGCAGGGGTCAGGGTCTCCAGGAGGGATGTTGCTGAGCCCCCCTCTTACTGCTCCCTTCCCACCTGTGTGAGTCTGGGTGGACTAGAGAAACAAATCCAGGGAGACTCATGTGTATAAGAAAAAACTGTATATCAAAGGATCATTGCATATTAAGAAAATATCCTAGACCAGTCCAGATCAAGTCCATAAGTCCAATATTAGCCCAAAATGTCTGATACCAATTTATGAATTCCTCTTCAGACTCACACAGCACATGCAATGATGCCAAATGCAGGAAGATCACAGACCAGTGGGTGGAAAGTCTAGTGGATCTAGTGACGGTGGAAGAATCTCAGTGCTGGTGTGGGTCTCCACATGGCTCCCCCAGCTCCAGGGCTCTGGCTGTATCCGTGTAGTGGCATGTGGCTTGTCAACAGGAATGTGTCGCAGCAAGTGGGAGTCCCACCTCCAGGGAGGAAGATAGGAGATCTCAGAATCCTTGGGAGAAGGCCACACCCACACAGGGGCCTCATTGGCTATGACCTGATTGACAGGCTATGACCTGATTGACACCCCTTCGCAAGTTGACAGATTAGGTAACTACCACACCACCCAACCCCAACTTCTGACCCAAAGGTCTGGGGCAGGGCCCAAGAACCAGTCTTTCTAAGAAGTTCCCAGGCTACATTCATGCTGCTGGGCTGGGCACCTCCCGTTGAGAACCACTGGCCCAGAAGGTGAGGATAGGTAAGCTTGAGGGTTACTTGTTACCGAGGGATACCCATCTCTGGGAAGGATAGGAAGCATGGGCCCAGGATGGATAGCCACGAATGATGTGGGGGAAGCCAGAGAACCCACGTCTCTATAATAAGCCTGAGCTGTGGACTCTGGATGGGTCTGTGGTCCCAACCTCAGTGCAGCAAGATCTGAGCTGCAGTTCCCGAAGGAGCCATGCTGTGGCATGGGTAGGGCGACCATACCCATGTATATATCTTTCTGTGGTCCTGTGCCACCAGTCGATTCCAGCTCCTTGAGGCCCCCTCTGACAGAGTAGAACGGCCCCATAGGGTTTCCCAGGCTGTTCTATTGATAGAAGCAGAGTGCTTGCTCTTTTCTCCCGAGGAGCGGTGGGAGGTGGGGTGGGGGCTTCCAAGCACGGGGATTCAGGTAGTGGTCCACCCGGGCTCCTCCTAAAAGCAAAGTGTCAGGAAATATCTCATGGTCTTTCCTTTTAATTTTCTTTCTCATGAACTTTCAGAAACCCTCTCATGTGCCTTATGGCTCTTTTTTTTTTTGTTGTCTGAGAAAGAGCTTTATATACAAGAGCAATTGAATATTGAGGAAACACCCCTGGCCAGTCTAGATCAAGTCCATAAGTCCAGTATTAGCTTCTATGTACAATACCAATATATACATTCCTCTTCAGATTCATGCAACACGTGCAATGATGCCAAATGCAGGAAGATCACAGGCCAGTGGGTGGAAAGTCTTGTGGATCCAGTGGTGGTAGAGGCATCTCAGTGCTGACAGGGGTCTCCACAGGGCTCCTCCAGCTCCAGGGCTCCAGCGTGGCTCCGTGTGTCTTATCAGCAAGCATGTCTCATGGGGAGTGAGCGAGTGTCCCGCCTCCAGGGAGCATTTATCTCCTTAGCTGCGGTCATCAAGCTGCGACCTGATTGACAGGCTAAACTCCACCCCTTCACTCGTAAGTCCCAAACTGACAACGGATTATGTAACTACCACAGAAGTTTTCCATTGCGTGTGTTCTTAGCAACCAGAATGTAAAGCTTTTTAAAAAGATGTTTTCCATGAAAAATATGGCTCTATTTTTAAGGATTGCACCTAAAGGTAGGCTGCTCAGTGCCTCGGAGACCAACTGGGTCTACTGCTCCAGGCCTTGGGGAAACCAGGTCACCAGAGCTGGCCTTGTCAGCAGATGCCTTGAGTTTAGGGGCTTGTCCACCCCAGGAAGGGCCTTGGAGATCCACGAGGAGCGGATGTGGGGTCTCTTTCTAATGTGCCAAAGAGAGGGGCCTCAGAAGGCCAGGGGATGTGCTTGATGCCACCCAGTTGGACAATAGAAGGATCTGAACCGGCTCTTTCTGGGTCAGAGATCTTTCCACTCCCATTGATACAGTCTGTTGCTGGGAGTGAATCCCAGGCACAGCGCCCCTGTAGGACAGACAGAGCAGAAGCGCTCCAGTGGGCTGCCTGCACTGTCACTCTATGAAAGCAGACTGTGGCATCTGTTTCCCGCCGAGCAGCTGGCAGATTTGAACAGCAGCACCTTTTCATCAGCAGGTGAGCCCTTCACCAGAGTGCCACCAGGGCCTGCTACACGGAGACACGCTCATGTTGTTGTTCTACCACTTATGGGCAGACCTTATGGGCAACAGCATGACACACTGCCCAGTCCCGGGCCGCCCTCACAATCGCCCTTGGGCTGCAGCCGCAGTGTCCATCCATCTTGTTGAAGGCCTGTCTCTTCTGTTGCTGCCCCTCCACTTTATCAAGCACGATGTCCTTCTGCAGGGACTGGTCTCTCGTGAGAGGAAGTCTCACCGATGTCCTTCTCCAGGGACTGGTCTCTCGTGAGAGGAAGTCTCATCGTGCTGGCTTCTCAGGAGCCTCTGGCTGTGCTTCCTCCGAGCGAGGTCAGTTGGTTCTTTGGGACGTCCGGGGTACTTTCCGCGTTCTTCACCTGGGGCACCCTAACAGATGTACTTCATTTTCTGAGATGCATGAATTCAAAAGGAGTCGTTGGGCGGCTCCCAGGATGGAGTTCTGGGGCAGTTCAGCCCCACCTGGGGCTACCGTAGATGTGAGGCCTGCTACTCTGCTTCCTGAAGAGCCCAACCTCAGACCTCTCCTAGAGCGGCCCGGTCTGCATGCGTGGCATCTCTGAGAGCCGGGAGTTGATGTAACAACAGAAACTTCAAAAGGATACCCTGCAAAGTGCTAGCGTATCAGCTCAAACGAGATCGCTCTGCTTTGTCACCCAGATGCAGACAACTGGGGCATCAAGCCGACTTGAAACGTGTTAGTGGAAGCCCATTTTGACGCAACCCAGCAAAGCCTTCGACCCTGTATCTGCATTCCTGGTCTCCGCTGCCTTCAGTTCTCACTCCTTTTCATGGGGCGGGTTTCTGGTCTTCTTGATATGGCTTTCCACAAGTAGAGCACCCGAGGAGATTTGGCAAGGAAAAGAAACAGGGGACCTAATGTGTGCCTTAATTGTGAATCCTCTTTTAAACACCCCCCGCCCATTTCAGGCATCATTCCAGCAGTGCATGTCGATTGTAGGAGGAAACAAGTCAGCCAAAACCCAACGACCGTGTTGACACTGTATGATGGCCCCACAGGCTGAAAGAGGAGCGTATTTGGGAGCTGATGTCTCTGAGAGCCCGGGGCTCCCTTCCTATAGGCCCAGACCCCTGTGTCCTCAGCTTTAGGGTCTTTGAAGGAAAGAAAACCAGGAACAGAACACGCCTGGTCCTCTAGTTCCATGTCATTTCTTCAACAAGGACAGTGGGGCGGGCCTGCAGATGCCTAGCTCCACTCTCGGAGAGAATGAAACCAATGAGTTGTGAGTGCCTTCTCCGGCCGAGATGCTCCCAGAAATCGTCCAGCTAGATCCTCACCAATTCTCTCCACTAAATGGCATTTAGGACTTCCAAGGACTAGGCAGGTTGCCTGCGCCAGTCCCTGCCTTGAACAGAGGGGACACCCAGACCATCCTGGGTGCTGGAGATCGTAGGCCCATTCTACCAGAGACTAAGGTGGTGGGTCCACCAAAGTCAGAGCAACACCATACATCTGTCTTAGAGCTTTCCATGCCATCAGTGAGACCCCTAACACGAATGAGAATCATCCCTCTCAGCACCATGCGCTGCGACTCTATGTGGAAGACCTACGCTGAGCGGCCCAGCACGCAGAGAGAACCTTGTCTGGAACCAGGTAGAAGTGGGTTCAAGGATTGTGTTTTTCCAAATTTGGCCATTTTACCTTTTCTGCCCCACCCCCACCCCAGTGTTCCTTGTATACCAGGCAGTCACCCTGAGACTAACCATTGTACGCCGAGGAAATCATCAGAGAAGCTGGACTCTATGAACAGGGAGAACGAGGCATCCAGGTCACAGGAAGGCTCATGCAGAACCTGCGAGGAGCAGAGGATACAGCCTGGCTTGCTGAACGTGGGGAGGCCTGGAAGCACTTGCTTCAAGATGGAAGTCTTCGACCGGGATTGCAACTCAGTGTATGGAGAATGGAAGCCCTCGCAACTGGACCGGTAGACAACGTCATGAAGGATGGAGCAAAGATCAAAGTTGCTAACATTTTAAATTTTGCTGGGAGTCGTGGGAGCAGCAGTCCAGAAGTCAAACCGTGGATTGCGATGGGCGCATCGACTGCACGGGATCCCGTGAAAGCGTCGATGCGCAGAGCTGTCCCTTTGAGGATTAAGGTGTGTCCTGCCAAGGCCATCGTATTTTCAGTCGCCTCATAGACACATCAAAGCTGGAACAGGGAACAAGACAGACTGAAGCAGAATGGATACATTTGAATGATGGTGTTGGCAATGAATATCGAAAGTATTGTGGACTGCCGGACGAACAGACAAACCTCTCTCCGAAAAAGTCCCAGGAGGATGCTCCGTGGAAACGAGGATGATGAGACGTCACCGCATGTGCCTTAGACCCGGAAGAGCTCGGTCCCTGGAGAAGGACCTCATGCTTGGTGAGGCAGAAGGAGAGAGGGAAGGACAAGACCCTCAACAGGATGGACAGACACAGCGGCTGCAGCCACAGCCTCACCCATCACAGGCGGTGTTTCGTTCCGCTGTGTCGAGGGGCTGCCATGAGTTAGAACGGACTCCTCAGACCTGACATCACCAGTTCCTTCAGTAGAACGTTGTGGGTCCCAAGCCCTGACGAGAGGTAACTGGACCTTGCCAAGGGAAAAAGCCCTACGAGTATAGAGTGCTCTCTTCCTAAGTGAACAGAGATTTGATGTACCCTGTGTTCTGTAGGGTCGACTGTTCTTTCTCACCCGCCCCCCCCAATCCAGCTTCCATTTCTCCCTGTAGCTCCCACCTCAGGAGACACCCGCCCCCCCTGCTTTCTAGCTGCTTGCGTTCACTCTGTGGAAAATGATAGGTGACAAGTTGCTCCCTGAGATGCCCACAATCAGATAAGCCAGGAGGGGAAACGGGCTCTTCTGGAATAGAAGCAGGCGGTACTTTGGAAATTAAATATGCCTTAGAGGAGATCAGGGAACACAAGATTCCAGCCCTGGGTTTCAGAGGGAAAGCTCGGCACAGAAGCTGGGCCAGCTCCAGGGTGAGGGCTGGGGAGGGTGGAAGCTGATCCTCCCCACATCTGCCACTGTCATCCGGGGCCTGCGTTTTGGGCTTGTGCCCAAGCCTCCCTTCTCTTCATGGTGCCGGCCCCACTTTCGTTCATTCAATGATCAGGATACCTTGTACTTTCCGACTCGGAAACCTTAGAAGGAAAACCCCAGCAGCTAACCGCTAACCCTAGAGGCAAGCTCCTGACTGTCCAGCCCAATGCAGGGAACCGGAGGCACCCAAGGGCTGAGGTGGGCAGCTGTGTGGGTGCCACCCTGAATAGAACTCTGAATATGTTCTTCCCCATCTACCATGAGCGTGTGTTCACACACACACACACACACACACACACACACACACACACACACACGCATTTTACAGCCCTCTGAAATTTATGAGGAAATCGAGTGCTGGGAGATCTCTTAATTAAGCAGCCTTCCCTTAGGAGAAAGGATATGGGCCCCCACATTCTTAGCACCAACATCAGATCTCTTGATTTACTACTACCCACGCCCCGCCACCCCAAGCACATCAGCTCCCCTCCAGAACAAACATCTATCAATTTCAAGGTGGGTCAAACACCACCTTTCCCTCCCCCCAGCCTCTGCTTCTGGTACCCCCCAGGCCCTCAGCATTTCCCCTCGTCTGCTCCGGGTCAGGCCAAGGCCCTAAACAGACACCCTTCTGTAGCCTGGCCGGTGCGAGAAGGGAAATCCAAGACAGCCAGGCCTGGCACCCAGAGCCGTCCTCACGCCGGTGGGCACGTGGGGGCTGGTGCCTGGCCCTTTCTCCTGGCCCACTGTGGTTGCTGGTGGCTGCCATGAAGATATATGGGTTTAATCAGGCTCTTGACAGGTAAAGACCCTAAGAACGAGGACAGTTTGTTCTCTCAAACCGTTGAGTATCTAAGCCCAGTGTTTACTTTGGAATTGAATGAATAACATTGTTCTGGGGAAGGAAATGAAAAAAAGCAGGCTTGTAATTTATAAGTAGAGAGGAGAACAGAGCTGGAGGTCTTGAAACCCGCTCGGCCTCATTGCCCGACCCCCCCTTTCTGTAAGCTCCTCTTGCTGTCTTTTTGCGGCTTTAAACTTCCCAACACACCACACGACGACACAGCTCATCCCCCCAGCCCTGCCAGTAAGGGCTCGGCACTGCCAGCCCCCCTCCGGCTGCCAAGAGAACTCAGGGCTTCAGGGCAGAAGGTTTGTTTTTCCCCCTCAAAAAATCAAAACCAAATGCCACCGAAATCCCAAATGCTGTGAGAACCATTCGAAACATGTAGTGAAGGGCGCTTATCAGGCGGGTGGGCCAGAGGTTCACTCCCCGCCACCCCATTCCCACCCCCTCTGAGTCAGAGCGCTAGACTTGGAAGGAAAACGCATAAGCTTACCCTAGGAAAACCCAGCAAACCCCTCTCCCGGGGTTGCGGAATCCCTTCTCCAAGGAAGGATCATTGTAAGTGGGGAGTCAGGCCCCTGGGAGGCACAAGCAGCTTGGACAGCACTCCTGGACTAAGGGGTTGGCAGTTCAAACCCGATTGGAGCCACAAGAGGGTCTGTTTCTACGGAGGTGACAGCGACAAACACACGGCGGAGCGGGTCTCCTCTGTAACACCCGAGGGCTCTCTGAGTTGCCATCGGCTTGGTGGCGGTGGGATTTGGGTGGGAGGGAGTGGGCTGGCTCCTGGGTGGGACCCACGTAGGGACGGACGTCTTGCCTGTACGGGGCTTGGGAGCGCTGATTCACTGCAGTGGGACCCTGCTCAGCCAGGGGGAGCTCCAGACCAGGCCTGTTTCCTCCAAAAGGAATGTTCTCATTCCCCAAAGAAATCCTCCTGGCTGCAGAAGACAGCTAGCTCCCTCCAGGTGGAGGATTCTGAGCTGCCACCCAACTCTCTTCTCCGAAGTCACCCCCAAAGGCCAGGCCAAGCCCGCTCAGAGCCTAGGAGCAGAGGGAGGGCTCTTTGGGATTTAGGCCCTTCACAGGGCCCTGGTCCGCTAGCTCTGACCGCAGTCGGTACGTGTTGCTCTGAGATTAAGTGCGTGGGTCCACAGCTAGCCTGGGTCCCTTCAGCGATGTAGTGCACGGTCTAGCCTTTAGGCGCACGGTTGCAATCCCCCTTTGGAGGCTGTTCTCCAGTCCAGGATGAAGGCGAGATGTGTTCAGAGCCTCCCCTTTCAGACAGGGTGCGACACAAGTCGCCACCCTTGGCTCTCTTGGGGGTGAGGTGTGCTGAAAGACAAACCCCATCTCCACCAAAAGCTATTCCTCTGCGTGTAAAAGCCGTCGAGAAGCAGGGACCGGAGAAGACTCTCAGGACCATTGGAAGGAGAGCTCATTTGAGAACTCTGTCTGGGGGAGGGGGTTGGGTGGGTGGGGCAGTGGGGGGCTAAGAGGCCCAGGGACCACGCAGCTGCAAGGCTGAGGACCAGAGAGGTATTGCTATGCACCAACGGCTGTATCCTGACCCTTTGCTGGTCCTGACCGGTGGTAACCTGCTAAGCTTGCTCATAGTCCCCCATCGATGTGACTCTAGTCCGAGAGTTCTGTGTGGCCATCACAACGGACCATTGAATGAAGCTTGGAAGCCAAGGGCCACGGGAGGAACAGGGGTCAGGAGAGGGTAAGGAAGGCAGTGCGCACAGGCGCGTTGGACGCTCGCCTGTGGCCGAAAGGAAGCCAGCGGTCAGAGATGCCCCCTGCCACGCTCGCAGGCACCTACCTCTCTGTCCTTTCCCATAAACCCGGGGCCTCGCCGGCCCTGCCCGCCGACCTACCGCTCGCTGGCTGGCCCCTCTGGGTGCTTCAGATTAGCTAATTGATATGGGGGGGGGCGCACTTTGAACATTTCAAGGCCTGGTCGCGGGCCAAGTCTCATTAACTTAGCTTCAAAGTCAGAAACTCCATTAAAAAGTTCACTGGTGGGGCTGATTGTTCCAGATTGTCACAACGGAACTGAGCCCACCATGGCACCCGGGGCCTCAAGTTTTAATGTTGGGGTGGGGGTGGGGAACACGTGTGTGGCACTTGGTGTAGGTGGGGGTGGGAGGAGCAGGAAGGATCTCAAGACCGGCCTTTGCTCGGCCCCCTCCCCTCCTTTAAACATTTAACAGCGATGAAAGAAGTGTAAGCATATCACTACACTTTGGCAGACTGGTAAGAGGAAAAGGGGATATTCCAGAAGCCCTTACACCCTGCCATGCAGTAAGATTCTGTTCAGGGTGCTGGGGTGACGTGTGATATTTAATAGGCTCCTCATCAGCAGAGTCATGCAAAAACCATTACTTCCTCCGTCCCCCCTTTTGGGGCCAAGCACTACATTTCCAATGTTTCCCCACCCCGTTAAGACCCAGACATTAGGTGGCTGTGTGAAATGGGGTGCCCTGTGAATATGGGGATCCTTGTCACACATCCAGGCTGATTCCCATGTGAGTGAGCGGGACCACACCACGGGGTTTCCGATACTCTAATCTTTATGGAAACTGACTAGCCCCCATCCTCCTCCTGCGGAGCGGCTGGTGGGTTCGAACCACCGACCTTTTGGTTAGCAGCCCAGCGCTCACCCACTACACCTCCAGGGTTCCTGGCACAGAGTCTGTTGTACAAGTCTGTGGGGTCTCTGGGTGCTGTGATTGGTCCACACACTCAGCTGCTATAGAAAGATGCCGTTCACCCACAGGCGTCTTGGAAGCAGGACCTGGTGAAAGTCCGCCTGTGGAGCTCGGTCCTGCTCCGGCACACGAGTCAGGAGCAACCGGGCGAGGAGACGGCTTTACGATCACGGACACCTTTATTAAGCAAAACGCTCTCTCCACATCTAGGTTTACACATCCCCGAAGGCGACTTTTCCATCTCTCTGACCCTTCCCCACGCCCGTCGGGCACACTTAGCACATGTCGTCAGGAGAGACCGGTCTCTGGAGAAGGACATCAGGTTTGCTCAAGTGGGGGTCGGGGTGGGGGGCAGTGAAAAAGAGGAAGGCTCTCAGTGAGATGGACTGCCACCGTGGCTGCCCCGATGGGTTCCAATGTAGGAGCACATGTGAGCGAGGCACAGGCCTGGGTGGTGTGTCTTTCTGTTGTGCACGAGGTGGCTGTGGGTCGGAACCTACCAGCAACACAACACGGCGGCCACCCTTCCCCACGGAAGTCTGCACGCCTCGATGTTCACCATGTTAAATCCCTCGTTTCCGCATTATCCAAGGACTCACACGGTGCGCCTTCCCAATGTTTTATGGGGACCAAAAAGAAACGGGTAGGGCATGCTTGGGCCTCTCGGGTGGATGGAGTTAGTTTTCCCAGGGAAATGCACGTACGTCAGCCCTGGCGACCCCCCCACCCCCCCAACACACACAATGAGCAGGGGCAGCGTTCCTGGCCCTTTTCTCAGCAACCGAGTTTCCAGTTTTTGGAAAACTTCTTTAAACCCATCCAGTGATTGTCTTGGGTTCTTCCAGAAACCCTGTCAAGATTGCCTTTTGGGGATGCAAACCAACCAAACAACAACTAAAAAAATAACAACAACAACAACAACAACAACAACAAAAAAACCCAGACTCCGTTTGAGCCAACCTCTCTGCCTTGAATCGAACTGGCCCAGCAATCCTCTTGGAAGCCACTGTTTTAATTGAGCTCCCCCGCCCCACCTCTTGTAAAGGCACCCTAAGGAGACGCAGACTCACTGATGCTGGTCAACCCTGCATCAGAGGGACCCTATCAGATAGAGTTAACTGCCCTCGCGGGTTTCCGAGACGGTCAATCTTGACAGGAGTAGACAGCCTCATCTCTCTCTCTTGTGGAGCATCTGCTGGTCTCGAACAGCTGATTTTTCGGCTAGCAGCTCAACGTGTCAGCCACTAAGCTCACTAGGGCTCTGGAGACTTAATGTATCGCGGAGAGAGCTGGTCTGCAGCCGTATCCTGATGGCACAGGCCTGTTTCAACACATCTTGTTTGGAATGGACCAGCGCATGTGCGAACTGAGACCCGGGTAACAACACTTACAGGCTTGCTTCTGCAGGGTGTGCACATCCAGACGTATGTGCATAGTCTCATAGTTAAAAAAATAGATGAAGAGGCTCGTGCGGCACAGAAGTTTTATAGGCCCCTAGGGCAGGGAGAGTAAAATTGGCGGAGGAAATATTATTTCCAGGGGAGATTCAATGTGTTCTATGTGTGGAATTGACACTGGATAACATTCAGACAGTGCGACCTGGGACAGCCCTGGGCCCAGAGGACGACAGTCCCGGGCATTGGCTTGGGGATAGGTCCTTGGCCAACAGCAAGGCCGGACTCCCCAAGTAATCACACTTTGCCCCTTTCTTCTGACAGGCGCCGGAGCCCCTGATTTACGGCCACACTTCGCAGGACACTGGTAAACGTCCTATAGTATATTTTGTAAGAGTAATGAAGAGTCCGTAACCCCAGCCCTCCCGGCAGCCTCTGCTAATAAATTTCCTTCTGTGGAGAGGGGTGAGCCAGCTGGGCGCTGGGCGATGTCCTAGGGCTGGGGATTAGCAGAGAAGCACTGGGGGTCTGGGGCAGCGGCTTCCTGCTCCCAGACTTTCAGGAGGAAGTGGGGGGGGGTATTTGCCGAGCCCCCCTTCCTCCCGGCCACTACCCCCCTTGAATGCAGGCCTGTTGAGCTCCCTGAAGGGCTGAGCTCCCAGAAGGCACAAAAAAGATGAAAAGTGAGTCAAGAAGCTGGAAGGGGAGGGGCCTGGGGGTCGAAACCCCAAACCATAATTGCCCCTTTCCTTCTGCAGCTCAGATTACCAGCCAGGGACTGAGGGGCGGCGGGGGCCAGTGCCTTTTGGACTACTGTTTCCCTGGAGTTTGAAGATGAACTGTAGCGTGAAAGAAGGCCCGGGCCCTTGGGAGGGGCTGAGGTGGGAGCAGGGTCGTGTGGGGTGGCCATGGACCATCCTCAGGCACTAGAGGTGGTAGCCGCTGGGGCGCCCCTGAAGGTACTTACATGCTCCCCCCTCCACCTCCCGCCGACCCCCTGGGTCAACACACATATTTCAAGGGGTTGGGGAGTAGATTTGTCTCCCTGGAATGGCTGCAGTGAATTTTGTTTTTGTTTTCTACACGGGAGGAAATAGAAACCCAGAGAGGAGAAGCAGCTTGAAGAAGGCCACACCGCACAGTGGCAAGGCTGGGCCTGGAGCCCTGTGGCTCTGTGTCCTCGGCCAGCACGCTCCCTCTGCACTCCTCAGCTGCCTCCCTTTGGCCATCTGGATCCCCGCTTCAGGCGATGAATGCTGAATCGTGAGCATACTTTCCTGGTGCCTGCACGCTTCTTGTTTGCAGCAACCGGGGGAAAGAGCCAGTGTGCACTCGCAATGCAGCAAGCTGGGGGGAGTCTGGAGATCAGCAGGGTGGGGAATGCGTCTCCAAGGTAAACATTTCTATTTCAGTTGGATGTTTCCCGCGTCTCTCATAGGCAGCTTCCCAGTCTTCATGGAATTCGACAGAGAGCTGCTTCAGCTCTACAAAAAGATACGCTGCCCAGTCCTGCCCCAGCCTCAGACCCTGGCATGTTCGAGCCCATCCTTGCAGCTCTCCGGCCAATCCAACTCCCTGAGGGACTCCCACACCCTGCTCAGCCCTCTGTTCCCCAGAGCCGTGGTCCCCCTGTGGTGGATCCCGCCCGACGATGGGTTCAAAGCAAGCGAGTCAGTGATCCATCAGGGTTTAATTGGATTGTTTTTGGAAGTAGGTCACCAGATCCTTCCTCCTAGCCGGTTTCATTCCGGCTCTGTGCACTCTGGTCCAGCCTGGTAGCCCCTGCTGGTACTGGAAACACTCAGGGCATTGCTTCCAGCATCACAGTATCAAGCAAACCACCACAGTCAGATGCGCTGATAGATGGGTGGGGATTCAAAGAACCAGCAATGAAAAATGATCTTGGTTGGTCATCAATAGGGCGGAGCCTATAGAGTGAGGTCTTGGGGACCTGTGGGGGTGGGAGGCATCCAGTACTTTGGAACCACTGGCCACCAGGGACCTCAGAACCCCACCCAGGCTTGCAGGCTGTGGCGTGATTGCCTGGACACAGATGGCCCTGTGTGAACGTCTGGAGTAAGTGCAGGCTTCGGTGCCCATCTGAGAAACGTCATGCAACTGCCAGCCGGTGTCAGAGCTGAATTGCTGGCAAACAAGTGGTTTCATCAGGATAGTCATTCTAGCAGGCATTCCCAATCCCTAGAGGCATTTGCAAGTGTCTAAGACGGCCCTCCTGGAGAAGAAATCTGGATTTTGAAAATAAGAGGCCCGACCTTGTTGGATGGTGGTTGTTTTCAAAGTTGGTTTGGGTGGGCCGGCTGGGAAACCTGGGCTGTTGCTTGTGAGAACTCCTGTGTCCTCCTGCAAGAAACCGGCTTCTTATAGGATGGTTTGAGGGCAGGGCCAGGGGTAGGATTCTCGGCTGAGAGGCAGGGCCCTCGATGTTACCAGCCAGCAGGGTCGGGCCACAGCTAAAAAGGGACAACAAGCTCCCCCAAGGGTTAGAGTAGGCATTGACGGAGCAATTTCTCTATGCTGGACATGGTACTGGGGATCCGGGTGGGTGAGTGGCAGCCTTCTTGTCTTCCATGTTGGGAAGACTTGGGCTCGATTCCTGGCCCTTGTACTCAGTGTGCAGCCATCACCCATGCGAGGCTGACCTGCTGCTATGATGCTGAATAGCGCTCTGTGGTTCTTCCAAACACGATGACTAGGAAGAGAGTC
>NW_022107432.1:21477467-21479974 GCF_000313985.2 Echinops telfairi | reverse complement strand
ACCAGATATCATCTGGTTCCATGGTACATGGGTCACCAGGGGTTGGGCAAGGGGCGGGGGTGGGGATGATTAGATGGTAGCTAATCAATAGTAACTCCAGGGTGATCTCATGTGCACTGATCACATCTCCAAAGACTACTTCCCAATATGATCACTTTCACAGGGGCAGGACTTCCACATAGCTTGTGGAGGGATGACCCATCTCATTGGGTAAATCTGCTGCACAAGAGCTCTTTACAGTGTTGAAAAGCCAGGAGGTTGCTTTGAGGACTCAGGTACACCACGGTTTTTCAATGGCCTCATCTGTACATGAAGGTGGACATCGAATAAGGAGACCGCGGAAGAATTGCCGTGTTTCATGGACAGGACCATGGACTGCCGAAAGAACAGACACACCTGTCTTGGAAGGAGTACAGGCAGAGCACTCCTTAGAGGCAAGGATGGCGAGACTGCCGTCTCACGCCCTGTTGTCAGGAGAGACCAGTCCCTGGAGAAGGGCATCATGCTTGGTCAAGCAGAGGGTCAGTGCAAAAGAGAAAGGCCCTCAGGGAGATGGATGGACACAATGGCGTGGCGGCAACAATGGGCTCAAACATAGTTTCATTCTGTTCTACAGCGGGGTCGCTATGAGTTGCAACCCACTCGACGACACCAAACACCACCTGACGCCGGATGTGGAGTTTGGTGGGAAAAGGAAGTCCCAGCGAACCTCTTCTGCACTTTTGACTCAGGCTACTGGAAGTGGGGAGCATGCTTCAGGCAGAAACAAACACGTTGGGGCAATTTCTCCACCTTTCAAACTTGTGCTCTCTTTGGATGGGGACACACACACACACACCTGGTACTTTCTCTTGATGATCTTTCAAATCAAACACACATGGGCACATATGTCAGATCTTAGGTTTTCCTTTCGATTTTTTTTTGAAATGTCCAAATAAATGAAATCGTGACTTTGGAAAATTGGCAGTTTTAGATCATGCCTCCCCTTTCCCCAGACCCCACCTGGAAAGCTTCTCCTGTCCCCTGGACAGTCTGATAAGTACAGAACCAGCAGAGAAAACCACTACCTTTCATTCAAGGCACGTGTGGAAATGGAGTTTGGAATGTAGGCCAGAAAGCATAGCCCTCCTTCGTAGGACTGCTTCCGTCGCTGTAAGACTTTGAGGGCTTTGGGAATGGCTATGGGGCAGTGCTTGGCTGTGGTGACGAAGCAGAAGAAATGGTGTCATTGTCCATGTTCACTTGTGGATATTGTTAACCATATACCGGTAATCATTTATGAATTCTCCACTGGACCACTGCTTGGCTTGGGCTTCGCGGGAGGAAGGAGCCAGGGGACACACAGGAGGCGGCTCAGGCTCATCATTGTTTTCTGTTTACTGTTTCTTGTTCACCTAATGTCAGCCAGCGTTTCTGGAGTGTCTTGAACTTGGAGACCTTGCGGGGAGAAGGGGGACAAAAACAAACCCTACCTTAAAGAACATCGGCCTGCTTGGAGGAAACCAGGTGTGAGCCAATCAGAGGTAATTGATTAGGTGCCATGTTATGGTTAAGGGTCATCAGAAGGGAACACAGGCTTTTTGTCCAAGGGAACTATTTCTTCAACATTCTCATCCACGCTCCGAGGCCAGAACAAATCTGGCTTAATTACGAACACGAGCAATTTGCCTAACCTCTGTGAGGATCGAGTGACTTGGAACCAAAGTTGGAAGAGTTGGTGTTTTAAGGCCTCTCCCAGTCTCAGGGGCCTGGAGGGACCCCTTTCAGCATAGGAGAGTCCCCCCACCCCCACCCCCAGGAGGTCTGCTTGTCCTTTTCCCTGGGGCCTGGGGACAGTGGCTGCCAGCAGGCAAGCTACTGACCTTTCTGGTGCCTCTCACTCCCAGCCCCTCCCTTACCCCCCACCCACTACACTGCCTGGCTCTCGGGAAAATGCGTGAATAGCAGAGCTAGCAGGAGTACGTGGGGAGCCTGTAAGGAGGATGGTAACTTAGAAGACTTTGGGGTGCTGTGGGGAGGGGCACAGTGTTAACTCCGCATGGTGCCCTGTGGAGCCATGTGACCTCACCCAGTCCTTGCCCCATGCCAAGGAGGTCCCCATGTTTGCTGTGGGCTGGCTGTAGGGGGTCTCCTGGGAGCTCCCAGTGATGCTGGCTGCGTGAGGGGGTTGAGTGGGCGATTCTGCTGAGGGCCATGAACACCCCCCACTGGGCAGATGATGAAGAGGCCATTGGGGTCTGAGATTCTCAGCAGCTCCAGGCAGCTGGCCCAGAGCACCCTCCTCCAGGCCAGGCCCAGCCGATTGAGTGTCCCCACCCTGAGTCACAGAGGCCATGCCTGGCTCACCCTGGACACTCTGAGGGGGCAGCTGCTGCTTAGCGCAGCACCTGACCGCACGCACGGTTGGCAGTTGGCCAGTGGAGGTCAGCTTAATAAAAGGTTGCTTCAAACCCACACCATCTTACGCTCAAATAGTTACCAAATGACTAGCAGTCGACAAAGCACTT
>NW_022107432.1:21475845-21477367 GCF_000313985.2 Echinops telfairi | reverse complement strand
AATATATGCACATAGATCTATTTCCCCATCCTCATATATAAATATATTTGCATATGTACATGCCTTTATTTAGACCTCTATAAATGCCCTTTGCTTCCTAGCTCTTAACTTTATTTCCAACAAAGCACTTTTTACGTGTCACTTAGGTTCTTAATCCCGCATCGACTCAGTTTTTCTACTCTGGCTCTCATTGTGTGAACGTCTCAAGGATGCTGGTGTGTGTGGATTGAATTGTGTGCTCTCTGTTCCCACAGACACGATCTGCATCGAATTCCTGGCCTTTGCACCAGTGACCGCAATCTTATTTGGAAACGGGCTCTTTTCCGTGATGCCGATGCAAGTGATACAACCTAAGCACTTTTAGGTCATAAGAAGATCAGGAAAACACACACACACACGAATAGACAGACACTGTGCAGGGACTATTCACACACCCAGGAATCGGGCCTACCGGCCATTGGCTGAGACCTCGATTTGCACTTTAATTTCCAGATCTGTGAGAAAATGCAAGTGTGTTCTTTACCAGCCCCCTCCCCCAACATGCACTTGTGGTGTTTTGTGTAACAACAGCCTTAGGCAACTAAGACAAGGTGCAACCCTGAACTGGGACTTAGGAAGTCCCGGGACAAGCCTCTCGGCCTCCCCGAGACTCCGTTGCAGCTAGCCGTGCCCACTGTGTTTGAACACCTTTCCCCTCGGCCTGGCTGGGAGACTCAAACCCGTGGGTGCATGCGGAGGGCCTGAGGAAGCTTAAGAGGCTGTGGCAGGCAGGAGGGGCTATGACCAAGAGACTGCACATGTGCAATGACTTTGGAAAAGAGAGACCTCCCTATTCCCTGTGGTCATCAGTCCCAGGCCTCAACTACACGACATCACACGACTCCAGCCATCCTGTCACAGAAGACCTGCCTCCTCAGGAGTGAGGCTCTTTTCTTTAAGCCACCCAAGACGGCAAGCACCTTGGCTTTTCTTGAAAGAAGACTGCAGCTCCCACTATAGATTACACCTTCACACAAAGGAAACAAAAGCCCTCACAGCTGGGCCAAGAAGCAGCTCTGGATAAAAGGAGGCGAGGGTGTAGCTGTCAAGGATTTCGGTTTGCTTGGGTCCACAGTCACTACCCGGGGCCTCAGCCGTGGCGAAATCAAGTGACTTATTGTACCGGGTCAATCGGCTGCAAAAGATCCTGTTTCATCTGTTAGAGAAGCAAAGCTGTCACGTTGGGGATTCAGGTGTGCCAGACTCAAGCGGAAGTAGTCTTCAATTGTTTCAGGTGCACGGAAAGGCTGACCACCAGTAGGAAGGCCTGAAGAAGAATGGCTGCCTTTGACCTGCGGTGCCGCTGGAGGACACTGAGTACCCATGGGTCTTGGAAGAAGGACAGTCACAACGTTTCATAGAAGCAAGAGTGGCAAGACTGGGTCTCGTGGACTTTGGACATATTATTGGGAGGCACGAGGCCCTGTAGAAGGAAAGCACGCGTGATCAAAGGAAGACCCGCCACAGCTGAATTGGCACAGTG
>NW_022107432.1:21473243-21475609 GCF_000313985.2 Echinops telfairi | reverse complement strand
ACAACAACAACAGCAACAAGACAGTAACTTCCATGTGCGTGTGTGTTTTATATGTTTCCTTGAGTTTGGAAGCGATTTCTGACCCTTACAGTAGCTTCTGCCCTGTAACGCTCTCCATAGCACCCACCATCAGAGAGTGAAAGTGTCTTTAGAAATCAGTACGATGCCATCAGAAAGGAGTCCTGGAAAGGCATCAGAGCTGACGTTGTGAACACCTGATTTGCAGAAGGCTGTGGATGACAGCAGAAGCCCCAAATCTGTTTGCAGGGTCCCACATGGATTAAGCCTCCGGTGACTCCCACCTGACGATGGTCGAGCGATACGAATAACCCCGTTATTAGAGAGAGAGCATTGTAAAGTCAACTATGGCAGATATAGTTAGATTAAAATGTAATATCTTACCATTTGATCCCTCTTGTGACCCATTTAGAAGTCGTTCCAGTTTGAAAAAACAAAGCGAAGGGAAGTACATGTGGAGTAAGCTTCTGGTGAAGCCCCCTCTGACCACGGACCAGGGGCATGGATGGTCTTCCTATCATCGGGAGTACATCAGTGAGTGGACTATAGCAGATGCAGTCAGATTACAATTCACCCCCTAATCATTCGATCTCCCTTTAGACCTATTTTAAATTTGTTCTGGTTTTTAATATTTTCTGCTTTCTCTTTGATTGGGGTTTTCCTTTATTATTGTTGATAGTATTTTTGGTATGTTTTTCTGTGTAATAAGTTCAGAATAGGTAAGTCTTCAGAGTCAATAACTGGGTTAATGGTTTCTTGAGGGTATGGCAGGAGAGCTTGGGGGGAAATGGGGAGCTAATAATAATGAGTGCAAGAAGGAAGAAAATGTTCCAAAATTGTACAACTCTTCTTGATATGATTGATCTGTTGAACTGTATGACATGAGATTTGTGTGCTAATAAACTGTTTTTTAAAAAGGGATCCCTGGTGGTGCTGTCAGGTAGTCATTGGACTGCTAACCACAAGGCCAGTGGTTCAAGCCCACCAGCCACTCTGAGGGAGAAATATGAGGCCGCATGCTCCCACAAAGATTTATAAAGCCACAAGAGTCCTATGTGGGGTTTCTATGAGTCAGAATCAACTTGAAATACTTGGTTTTAAGAGGTCCCCAGTAGCACAAGCTGCTTATGACTGGCTGCTGACTTAAAGGTTGGCAGTTTCTTTAGGTTGGTGGTTCGAACCCACCAGCAGCTCCATGGAAGAAAGGTTTGGTGGCTGAGTGCTAAAGAACTCAGCTGCTGACTGAGAGGTCAGGGTGCTTGAGATCAGGGCTGTTTGTCAGCCAGGATGGAATATTTCAAGCTGCTCACAATTTATATCATGGTAAGGCGTTTAAAAAAAAACTTCCCTCCTCCCCATGACTGTTGAGTTGACTCTTACTCAGGTGGATCCTGTAAGACAGAGTAACGCTACCCCGACAGGTTTCCAAGAGTCTACTCTCTGAGATCAGACTGCCACATCTTTTTTTCTGGGAAGCTGCCAGTGGGTTTGACCCAGTGCTTATCCACTGCACCACTAGCGTTCCACAAGACGATGTTTACTGGTGGTTGGCTGTGTTCTGTGCTTTATTTTATGGCTGATTTAAGGGAATCCCTAGCACAATGAAACACTACAGAATTTTACTTGTGATAGGAATGTGATGGGAATGATCTTGTTGGGAAATTTCCACATTCTGTTGGGTCTTCTTTCTTTGGGATGGGCCCAGATGTGGACCTCTTTCAGCTGGTTGACCAAGTAACTACCTTACACATTTCTTGGTGTAGATGAGTGAATGCTTCCAGTTTTGCATCTGTTTGTTGAGACTTCTCCATTGGGATTTCATTTTGTTTTCCACCAATGCGTTCAGTGCAGCTTGGATGTTTTCCTCCGACACGGTTGGATCCTGCTAATCTGCTACCTCTGGACATAGCTGAACACTGACCAGTTCATTTTGGCACAACGACTCTCCCTGTTTCTTCCATCTTCTTTTGAGGTTTTCTGTGCGATTCAGTATTTTGTTTGTTGCTGTTTTTAGGTCCTGACTTATAGTGACCATATTTCATTCACAGAATGAAACACGGCCAGTGCTGGGCCATCCTCCCAAGTGTTGGGTGGGAGCCCATTGTTGCAGCCACTGTGTCCATCCATCTCACTGAGGGCCATTCTCTTCGGCTGACCGTCTAGTTCACCAAGTCTGATGTCCTTTGACAGAGACCGATTTCTCCTGATAACATGTCCAAAGTACACGAGCTAAAGTCTCATCATCTCACTTATTTTTTTTTAAATCATTTTATTAGGGGCTCATACAACTCTTATCACAATCCATACATACATCAATTGTGTAAAGCGCATTTGTACATTCATTGCCC
>NW_022107432.1:21466644-21470881 GCF_000313985.2 Echinops telfairi | reverse complement strand
GCTAATAAAACTATCGTGATCTGGGTCAGGCACATCTTAATCTTCAAAGTGACGCCTTTGACCGTCAACATTTTAAAGAGGTCTTATGTAGCTGATTGTTCCATTACAATGCATTGTATGATTTCTTGATTGCTGCGTCCAGGAGCATTGATCATGAATCCAAGCAAAATGAAATCCTTGACAACTTCAATTTTTTCTCCACTTTTAATGGTGTTATTTATTGGTCCAGCTGTGCGGAGTTTTGCTTCCTTACAGAGAGTTGCAATCGATACTGAAGGCTCCAGTCTTTGATGCTTCTGACAGGTGGCCTCCACCTGCAGACCTCCCAGGTTCTTCCTTCCCCTGGACTACCCTCTTTGAAATGGGTCTCTGACCCTACTGTTTGCCCTGGATGTCCCACCCCATGCCACCCCACCCCACCCCAGCCCAGCCCACCCCCACCCCACCCTACCCCAATCCAACCCAATCTATCCCAACCCAACCCAATCCATCTTAACCCAACCCAACCCAACTCATTGCCATCGAGCCAATGCCAACTCATAGTGACCATATGAGTCAGGGCAGAAGCCTCTTTGAGTTTCTGAGACCCTAACTATTTACAGGAGTAGAAAGCCCATCTTTCTCCCTCTGAGTCACTGGTGGTTTTCAACTGCCCACCTTGCACATCATCACAGCCCAACACGTTACCACTATGCCACCAGGGCTCCCCTGCATTTTACCGTCCCTGAGGGAGAGTACACTTGTTGATAAGTGACTGTAAGGGCAGACACTTCATGGGGTGCCAGATTGAGGGATGGTGGGGATTCAGAGGAGGAAATGACTGTTCCCCACCAACCCAACCCCAACCCCAGTGACTCCACCCGGGGCATGGTTCCCTGAAAGCACTTCCCTGTTTGAAACTTGTGTGAGAAGCCCAGGACCCCTGAGATTGGAACTGGCCAGAAATCTGGGGAAAGGGTATAAAGGGGGCACATTTTGAACAGTAGTGGATGTCCCCGACTCAACTCTAATGTGACCAGGTATGCTCACGCCCCATCCTTTGGTCAGTTCCAATCTCATTTGTCTTAGGCATCTCACACAAGTTTCAAGCAAGGAAGTGCTCTCAGGGGACCATGCCCAGGGTGGAGTTACTGGGGTTGGCGGCTCAGTCATTTCCTCCTCTGAATCCCCACCATCCTTCAATCTGCCGTCCCATGAAGCATTGCAGCGATAACCGCGTGTGAACAGGTGTACTCTCCGTCAGAGGCCATTTTGAGATTTGGGTTTTGATTCCTCATCTCCTTCAATTCTTGGCTCAAATGCTACCTTCTCTGTTAAGTTCTACACTGACCACCCATTCAAAACTGCACTCCCCTCTTACGCTCCCAACCCCCCTGACTTTTCTCTTGCTTCTTCATCCAGAACTTCAGGACCTTCTCATGTACTGTGTATGAGGTGTGACTTAGAGTTGCTGTCCCATGGGCAGGGATTTCTGTCTCCTTGGCCCCTGGATGTACTTCCAGCACAGTTCCTGGGACACAGGAGTTGCTTCAGAAATATGTGTCGGGTGAATTCACCTGGAGCAATGACCCCAGGTAGGCCGTGAGGCTCCCTGCATGCTGTTTGGTTGATTGGCTGTTTGATAAAGTGCGTCAAAAGAGGGCAAACCCACCTCCTCCTCTTTCCGAAGATTCCCTGGACGGATGGCCAAGACTCAAAGATCCATTTCTCAGGGCCTATAAAGCAAGTCTTGCTGAGCTCTTCAGAGCCTTCCTGGCGAGACTGAAATATGCCTTTGGAGCCAGATGCTGGGGCGGGATGGGCCAACTCCAAGACTTCCCAAGGAGCCAGAGCTGGCTCCACATCCCGTTTGTCAGGGCCCAGGCTGCAGAGCCGAGGCTCTCGGCTGCCAAGGACTTGGTTTTATTGTCATTGCAGTTGGCTCCCCTCTAGGTGAGAGCTGCCAGGATGGCCGCCATCTAGCCTGGACCCTGGACCGGGGCAATGATAGCGATTCCATAATTCTCACCCGAGCCGTGGCTGGAAGGAAGAGATGCTGGAGGTGGCTAAGACCCAGGAGCCACCGCAGCAGGAGGAGGCAGGAGGGCCCGTGGTACTGGCTGTTCTAGCTCTCGC
Organism: Echinops telfairi; assembly: GCF_000313985.2. Lineage (NCBI taxonomy): Eukaryota > Metazoa > Chordata > Mammalia > Afrosoricida > Tenrecidae > Echinops > Echinops telfairi. The sequence goes on along the minus strand of NW_022107432.1, from coordinate 21,468,766 downwards.
TTCCTCACGGGCCTGGCCTTGGCAATGGCTCCCAGAGCTTCCCTTCGCCCCAACCCGGGCCTGGTTTTCTGCAGCTTGTCCCAGAAAGAGGGCTGGGATGTGCTTCCTAAGGCAGGGTAGGAGATTCTGATGCTACCTACAAATACTGCCACCAAAAGCCTGCCTTTCAGAGTGCTGCTTGGGGAAGCCTTTGAAATCCTACTTCTGTCCCTAGCTTTTCCTGGCTGCTTCTAGCATGGGCCTCTGGGACAGGGGCCACCAGATTGAGAAAAGACTCCTGAGCAGTTTCCACCACTCTGGGTTGTGAAGCCCTCACATGCCTGGAACAATAAGCCTTCATCTCCACGCTGGTCGGAGACGTCCCCGGGGCCTGGCCTGAGTGTGGGCAGGCTTGTTAGGTGGGGGTCTGCCTGAGACACTGCAGCTCACCCTGGTTCCTCCTTCAGCTAGAGGAAGTCATCCTTGTCCTAACGTCTGTCTTGTCAAAGCGTTTCCCTGTGGCGCCAGGAGAGAAAGCAGAATTGAGTGCCCGGATGATTCTCCAACCAAAGCGTCCATCCAAGGGACTGGGCAGGGTGGTTTCGGTAGATGGACACCTGTCCCAGGTAGCCCAGAGGAACATTAGTTATGTGGATGCACAACCAATGCCAGGCATCCCTACCCTGACGTCTGTCTGTCTAGCTTGTCCTGAAGACGACTCCCTGGTACAGGAGCCTGTGACAAATGGTCACGTGACAAATGGTCTCCTCGGCCCCAAATGTAGGCAAGCACTGCCTACCTTCATGGAGGTCCACGGTGCAGGTTCACCCACGGAGGGCACGCTGCATGGAAGCAGCCAGCTTCTTTCTGTGCGATCAGCGTTCTCCCCACATGTATAGCCCCCTCCCTTCATCACCATTTCAGGCCCTTCGGCATCAGAGTTCCCCCTTCCAGTCCACTGGGAAATACAGGTCCAAGATCTGAGCATTTCACAATGACCATGGCCGGTTAGGCCTACCCCGCTCCAAGGCCCGATGTAATTAATCCTCATTTCTTTGCATCGCTTCCCTTGAAGGCCACTAGCCTCAAGGGTTTGTGCTCACTCATGAGACAACAGATAGGTTCGGACCATGACGCCTTGTTCAAGCCTTCCTCTGGTGTAGACGTTTCCATCGTCCACTTAGGGAGCACAGGCCGACCCTAGGCTGGGCGTTAGGATCCAGCTCCATCGTTTCAGCAATAACCCCGGCCGTGAGCTCTGGGGTGGCCACCCACTGACCCTACACAGGCAAGGCCCAGTACAGACCTCACGCTCTCCTCTTGGATACATTGTCTCCTCTTCCTGAAAGGCAACAAGCTGTCATCTAATTGTTTTCATTACCTTATTATTTTTAAAAGTAACAGTTTTCTCGACATAATTCGCGTATCACACATTTCAGTGGTTTTAACATTCAAGAGTTGTGCAGGCATCACCACAGTCAAGGTTAGGACATTGTCTTCTTTCTTATTACTAGTTCCCCTCCCCCCACCCCCCTCCAGAACCCTAAGAGACTGTGAACCCAGTTATTGTGTCTATAGTCCCACCTCTCCCGGATCTTATATAAAGCCAAACAACGATGAGAGCGGCAAAACACAGCCTACCACAATACTGAAATGAAACAAAGAAAAACCTCAATCAAAAAAATAGCAGGAAATTCTAGACGTTAGAACAAATGAAACATGTGCCAAAAGGGAGAACAAAGGATACGGTCTTACATTTTAACTTGACGACGTCTACATGAATCCACTTTCCAATAGACTCTGTCTGACAGCGGGCTAGACACAACCCTGGCCAATGGTCAGAGAGGACTCACTGGAAGTTTAATCCCTGTGGGGACCCTGCAAATGGATTTTGGGCTTTCACTGTCACCCATAGCCTTCTGCAAGCTGGGCACTCAGAATTTAAGGTCTAATACAGTTCCCTCCTCCAGTCTTGGATTTCATTATTTGTAATCCTTGGATCACTCCCTGGTGTGCTTTTTCCATGTGGACTTGGTTGACTCCTCACCGAGATGGCTGTTTGTTTTAAGACAAGCCATCTAGAGCCAGATGTTATTCTTCCTGACAACTGGGCACCATCAGATTTCTTTACCACACTTTGCTA
>NW_022107432.1:21464081-21466544 GCF_000313985.2 Echinops telfairi | reverse complement strand
CAGATGTTATTCTTCCTGACAACTGGGCACCATCAGATTTCTTTACCACACTTTGCTATAGCCCCACCTCTTCAATTAGCCAGTCTTAATAATATGGCATTTCCTGTCTTAATACTATAATTTAGAGAAGATAAGGACCACAATGATGTACATGTATAACCTCAGCTTGACCATTGCATGGCTCTGCTACATAATATTTATTTAACAGGATTTCCTGCTGACTGTGTATTCATCATTTACTGTTCCTAGGCTCCTGTCCTAGTGGTGACACGATGCTTCGAGAAAGAGTCCCCCACTGTCAGGTGCAATGACTAAAAAGAAGAATCAGCTCACAGGGGGACAAAGGAGAAGGTGGGCAAATGATTTGGGCAACATTGGACAGAATTGTTCTTGATTTTCCTCTGGAAGAAAGTGAGGCCTGCAGAGAGGCAGAGACTTGCCTGCACTCAGTAAGATCACCAGGGAAAGGGCAGGGCGTTGGGAGACAGACATGCTTGTAGCTCATCAAGCAAGTCTGCATCCTTAAGCCCTAAAGAAATTTAGCGGTGCAATTTTTTTTTAAGATCATTTTTATTGGGGGCTCTTACAGCTCTTATAACAATCCATACATCAATTGTATCAAGCATATTTGTACATATGTTGCCATCATTATTTTCTAATCATTTACGTTCTATTTGAGCTCTTGGTATCAGCGCCTCTTGTTACCTTCCCTCCCCACTTTCACCCTCATGACCCCTTGATAAATGATACATTATTATTAATTTCATATCTTACACCCACCACTGTCTCCCTCCCCGCCCCAGTTTCTTGCCTCCTTCTCTCCCCACCTCCTCCCTACACTCCTGGTATCGCTACTCCCGTTTCTGTTGCTGAGGGGTTTATTTGACCTGTATTCCGAGGGTCCTGAGCTCTTATCTGCAATGAAAGGCAGGATTGAGGTCATGATAGTGGGGGGTGAGGAAGCCTGAAGGAATCAGAGGACGATTGTGTGTTTTATCGGTGCTTTACTGCACCCTGGTTGACCCGTCCCTTCCTTGCGACTCTTCTGTGAGAGGATGTCCCATTGTCTACAATGGGTATTGGGTCTCTGCTCCAATGTGGTAGTTACATAACCTGGTGTCAATTTGAGAGGATTATGAGTGAAGGGGTGGTGTCTGGCCTGTCAATCAAAATATAACCAATGAGGCCTCTGTGTAGTTTTCTCCTTGGAGGCGGGAGACGTCTCTCTCTCTGCTCACTCCTTGAGAGACGCTCTACTGACAGGACACATGGTGCTACATCCTGGGAGCTGGAGAAGATACATGGACCTACCCTGATGCAACCAGACCTCTGGAACCGGAGACACCACATAGAGACCCCTGACAGCACTGAGATGCTTACAACGCCACTGGATCCACAAGACTTACAACCCACTGGCCTGTGATCCTCCTGCATACAGCATCATTGCATGTATTTTGTGAGTCTGAAGAGGACGTTATAGATTGATATTGAACATATGGGCTAATATTGGGCTTATGGACTTGATCTGGACTGGGCTGGGTTGTTTTCTCAACATTCAATTGCTCTTGTTTATAAACCTGTTTCTTATACACATATGTCTCCCTGGATTTGTTTCTCTAGTCAACCCAGACGAACATATCCAACCTCCCTCTTTCTCAACAATATGTTTTGTTGTTGTTGTTTGTTTTGGGTCTTCTGATGCCTGTTACCTGATCCCATCGACACCTCATGATCACACAGGCTGGTGTGCTTCTTCTGTGTGGGCTTGTTGCTTCACTGCTAGATGGCTGCTTGTTTACCTTCAAGTCTTTAAGACAGGGGTCCTCAAACTTTTAAAACAGGGGGCTAGTTCACTGTCCCTCAGACCCATTGGAGGGCCAGATTATAGTTTAAAAAAAAACTATGAACAAATTCCTATGGACACTGCACATATCTTATTTTGAAGTAAAAAAACAAACGGGGCAAAAACACTCAGCGGGCCAGATAAATGTCCTCGGCGGGCCGCATGTGGCCCGTGGGCTGTAGTTTGAGGACCCTTGCTTTAAGACCCCAGACACTATATCTTTTGATAGCCGGGCACCATCAGCTTTCTTTGGCACATTTGCTTATGCACCCATTTGTCTTCAGTGATAGTTTTGGGAGGGTGAGCATCACAGAATGCTAAGTTGTTAGAACAAAGTGTTCTTGTGCTGAGGGAGGACTTCAGCGGAGGCCCAGAGTCCATTCACTTCCTTAATGTATCGCCATAGAAAGGTCTCTTATGCCAATACCTCTATTTTTATGAACTAGTATATTTACATAAGTGCACCCCTATGTTTATACCTCTATCCATAGCTTTGCTTCCTAGATTTTCCTCTTTTTCCTTTTACCTTCCTCCTGCCCCACCATCACACCCACCCTTCTTCTGCCTCTTAGCGATTCCTCTCAGCTAGATTGCTGTTGCTCCAACAGCCCCCAGGATCT
>NW_022107432.1:21450286-21463809 GCF_000313985.2 Echinops telfairi | reverse complement strand
AAAAAAAACCATAAAGAAAAATAATAATAACTAGCACCCCCCTGAAAAAGCATAGATACTTCCAGGTCTGTCTGCTGACCTTTATGACTATCTCTCCACTGGTCCTGGGGGGCTCCTGGGCACTGCCCCTCCTAGTCTGAAGTCAATTTTGGCGGCTCCTCAGGGCCTTTGTGGCTTTGCTTTGTTCCTGTTGCTTCTCTGTTCTGTCCCCTTCTTGGTTCACTCCACTGTGGGGTGTTCCGACTGGACTCACTCCCCACCGGGTGTCCCCAGTATTGTCCTCTGTGCTCCAGCAAGGCGTCAGTATGTGTCCAGCTGTTGTCGGCCCGGCCGTCCTCTCTGTGCGCCAGCAGCTCCATGCAGGGACATCGTCCTTAGGGCTTGGTGTGCTGATATGGGGTCTAAACCCTCACCCTCTCTTTTTCCTTCTTGGTTTGCCATGTGGGCATTTTGCCATGGGTTTGATGTCTCTGTTGTAGTAGAGATTGGTCTGGGTGTCCCAGAGGGGTCCTCTGTGGATCCAGTCTCACAACCACACACAGCCATACTGGGGGCTCTTCAGGAATTCCCAACGGAAGGGGAAGTTGGCATGGATGACACAAAATAGCTGAGAACCATCAAGCCTCATCTGATCTTGACCTCCGTTCTAGATTGACTTTCCTGAAATTTAATTTTGCTTCAGCTAGTTCATTTATTCACGCTGAGTGAAGAGTAAAATAATGGAAGAAAGAGCCGGCTCTGTGCCGGGTGCCATATTTGGACATGGAGATCCAGACATGAATGGGTCCTGAAGGCCTTAGCGCAGTGTCGTTTCTTCTAAATCCCTTTTTTAAAAGTCCTTACAAACTAGTGTTGAAGAAACAGGGTCCTTTGACCTGCGGAGATTTACTCAGTCCACAGTTGGCTGGCTCCATCCTCATGTGGCTTCGTAGACTCCCTCCCTCCTCTGGCTCTCCAGTCCACATGTGGCGGGAGAGTTCTGACCTCCTGCCGGCTCCTAGGTGAAGGTGGTAGCTGGTTTTCCCCAGGAGGCACAGATCTGTGACTCCGGAGCTGGTCAGGGCTGGCTGTCGAAGTTCATGGATGAATTCGTAGTTCTGAGGCTTGCAGCTGTTCATTTGGACTGGCTCCCCGTACCAACAGCAGCAGCTGTCACGTTTATCCTTAACAATGTTCCATGAAGAGCGATAAGCTCGGCCATTCTGTCCATCACCCAGGGGGCCGAGGAAGACTTATAAAAGTGTGTCAGCACGGAGGGCTGTGGCCAGGATGATGACCACGAGCAGGGCCATGCCTCTGGGATTCGGGGGGCTCGCCCAGTGAAAGAACCACTTGTGAAGCGCCGGGAGCACTTAGTACTTCCCAACATACATAAATACAGACCCTGACTCCAGCATTTTGGCAGGAGTCCATGGAGCGTTCTGAATCCCTCCTCGAACAATGGCAGCTATTATTAAAACCTAGACGCGTTTGCGTTGGACGCCTTCTCTGGCCCCGACACTGCTTCTGAGCTGCAGCCTTCTAAACAGCAAGGCTAGAAAACGGATGCCTCTTTGCAGCTGATTTATTGAGAGGTTTTTAGATGTGGGTCAGGTTCCTGCACCATTTGCAAAGTGACACCTATCGCATCATTATTTCCCCCCAAAGACCAAAATTATGGCTGGTAACCCGAGGCCAGTAAATTTCCCGGCAGCAGATGTTAAACTCTTTTTAAAAAAGATTAACAATGGGAGACGCGGGCTCTGTGGCTGAGCAGTCGATCGAGTGGTGGGGCTGGAGTCTACGTGTGAGGTAAGGGTGCGTCCGGACACCACGGGCTGGTGGGGCGTGCAGGTTGGAGCCCGTGAAAGCCCACCGGCTGTGGTGTAAGTCACAAGGGCTGTGGTCCCGGGTGGCTGGATATGGGGGGGCTATGACAAGAGACCTGGGTTCGAGGCTTGCTTCCGATAGTGCAGTAACTTGGGACAAATGATTCCTCTTTTGTAGGATCTTGAAGAAGATAAGGGGGCAGTGTATTCGGTGGTCGCAAAGGTATTTTATTTTACTCTCTAACTTTTGGGTGGCCTTATTCGATTACGTGAGAAGAATGCAAAGAAATAACCTACGTAGCCTCCAAAGAATTTAGAGTCTTAGATGTTTACATTTTAGAATCTGTAGATATTTAGAGGAAGCAACCACCCCAGTCCCCAAGGTAATGCTCACTCTGTCTTCCCTCCACCAGAAAGCTTGGTCATGAGAGGGGTAGGGGTGGGTCCAGAAGGCTACCTCTGGGATACTCCGCCGAGCAGGGCTCCTGCTGGCTGAAGACGGAGCTCCCACAAAGGCCCTTCGGAGATGCTTTGGGGATGTTGCTCATCTTTCTAGCAGCTAGTTCTCCAGCTGTCCATCTCTTCTCTACCTTTCTGAAGGGCCTTTGCTTTTTGTCTCCACCTCTTCCCCTTCATACTCCAAATTCTTCCCCTCTTAGCACTTTAGTCACGGGGCTCTGGGGAGTAGAATTTGAACTCTTCCAAACTCCCTCTGCCCAATGCTAAGGACCACCACAGAAAGCATCACCGACCCATCAATAAACATTTAGGGAACATTTCCTACATGGCGGCTCCTTGGGCTGGTCCTGGAGGCACGGTGGGTATTGAGCCCATAGCTGAGACTGTTCTAGGAGAGCCAAGAAGGCCAGTGGAGCGGAAGCCCAGTAAAGGAAGAGGAGAAGACAGGCAGGAACCAGGTCATGGAGCGTTGAGGTGGCCTGCGAAGTCATCTTGCCCTCCCACAGTCACGAGGGAATTGGAACACAGAGAGACTTTGGCCGAGGGAGGTCATGTGGAGTCAGAGGCATCTTGTAGACATTTCTCTGCTCCCCACCTGAATCCTTACGTTAGGGTTCAACGCAGTGAAAAGGGCTTTTTAATGAAGTTCGACCTTGCATGTGCCTAAGCATCAGAGGCTCTGGAGTCAGGCTTGTGACCTTGAGAATCATGTCCACTTGATGGTACCTGCGTGGAGTAGGGGTAGAGTCCAACCTGTCAGTCAGGTGGTAGCCTGGGGATGCCTCTGTGTGTGTGTGTCACTGAGGGAAACCAGGAATTCCTCCACTCCATCTTTTCACCTTCCTTCTTGCTGGGACCCTGCACCTGCCTCCAGGGGCAGCCCCATGTCGGCCGCCCAACCCTCAGAGCTGTCAGCGCCCTGTCACGTTGCCACTGACCTTGGATCCATGCAGCTCTGCACGCACCATCCCGTGATCTTCCAACTTCACCTTTCTGTGTTGTCCGCCTGCAGCTACGTGAGTCTGAAGAGGACCCGGCTGGCATTGGACCTGTGGACTTGAGTTGGATTGGGCTGGCATGGCTTCTTGATCTGAAATGACTTCTTTCTGTAAAGTCCTTTCTTATCAGATGTGAATTCAGCCCAGCCTGACCCAAGACTTGAATAAGACCCTAGATGCTGGGTGACACTGGACAGGCTACCTAACGTTTCTGAGTCTGGAGTCTTTCATCTGTACATGAAAGTGCAGTCTCTGTCTCGTTGGCTTCTTAGCAGATGCTCCTCAAGGTCACGTTGACACCACCTATACATTTCTTGCACGCTTTCCCCACTAAGTTTCCTTTTACCATACGGACACCATATGGTTCTCAGTAGGAGGTGCTCTGGATAGATTTAGGTGCCCTGTAGGAAAAGAGATTGGCTAACTCCCAGACTCATTTGGAGGGTTTCTGAAACACTCTCAAGACTGGGATGCTGGGAACATTTTTCCAATACTCTTAGAACCATGTTGCGGAACTGATCCAACCTGGAAGCAGTTGGCCCCATGGATGACCTGGACTTACTTGGCCTCTGCTGTTGCCCACACCAGGAATGTGGTAGTTACATAATCTTGTGTTAACTTGAGGATATTAAGAGTGAAGGGGTCTTGTCTAGCCTGTCAATCAGGTCACAGCCTGAAGAGGTCTTCTTGTGGGTGTGGCCTAATCATGAGGATTCTGGGAACTCCCTCTCTTCCTCCTTGGAGGTAGGACACACTGTCTCTCTGCCTTGGTCTTCCTGCTGACAAGCCACATGGTGCCATGCTGATGGCAGCCAGAGCCCTGAGATACTTCCACCACCACTGGATCCACAGGACTTATCACCCACTGGCCTGTGATCTTCCTGCATTTGGCTTCATTGCATGTGCTGCATGAGTCTGAAGAGGAATTTATGGACTGGTATCAGACCTATGGGCTAATATCAGAATTATGGACTTGCTCTGGACTGGGCTGGGATGTTTTCTTAATGTACAATTGCTCTTTGATATAAAGCTCTCTCTTACACATATATGAGTGTCAATGAATTGGTCTCTAGTCAACCCGGCCTAACACAGAGTAGAATGGAAATCCCAAACCACAGAAGATTCTGGTACTCAGCTGGTGACCCATTTATTTCAGACAACATTCTGTTCACAGAATACGTGTAGAAATCAAGGCCCATTTCCCAAGATAAAGCCCAAGTCCATGATCCTGCTTTAAATATTTCCCTCTCCACCAGCCTGAGCCATTGCGTTTGGCTCTCCCTGAGGTAGGTCATCGGATTCTCCAGAGCTTAGTGTAGGGTGCACATTCGGATCCCCAAAAGATTTATTGCTGGGGTCAAGCGGTCTTGTCCTGAAAAACCGAAACCCATTGCCATTGGGTAGCTTCCATCGCTTGACGATCCCACGTGTTGGAGAGCAGGACTGTGCGTGCTTCATAAAGTCTCACGATTGGCATCTTTTGGAAGGAGAGTGGTTGCCAGCTATTCCTTCGAAGGCACCTCGGGTTAGTAACCAAATGCTTGGACATTTGGGCCATCTTCTAATAATCCCCTCACTGTGCTAATGGGACATTTGTCCCCATGCCACCCTCTTTGTTGTTCTAAAACCAAACAGAATGGCAACCTTTTATTTCTGGAGCAACATTTGAAAATGGGGCACACAACCCCTCATCCTGCCCCAATTGATATTCTTATTATTTAATGCTTGCTAATGAATCCACCACTTGTCTGCCAGTTTGACGTACTGTGGTGCCTTGCATGTTGCTCTGGTGCTAGAAGCGATGTCACTGGGATTTCAAATGTCAGCAGGGTCACTTCAAATGAACAGGTTTCAGTGGAGCTCCCAGACTAAGAACAGACACCAAAGAAGAAGGGCTCTGCTCCCCACTCCAGAGTCAGCAGCCCCTAAAAACCGTATGCATGGCTTCGAAACATTGTCAGAGACCGAAGACTTGAAAACTGGAAGCAGAACATTATCAGAGATACTGCCAGAGCACATGCCTCTCAGTTTCGAGGGATCTCGAATCATGACTGAGGAGGAGCTGATTTCTCGGCAGGGAGGGGACCATGGGGACATGAGTCTAGTAAAGCCTGTGGGATCGTCACTTGTGGGAACCTTTGGGATCTTCATTTGCAGATGGGGCACAACTCCAGGTAAGGAAGAAGAGGAACAAAAATCTGTTAAGGATTAGAATTTGGATTGTGTGCAATATGAATCTAGGAAAATTGGAAGTCAACAAAAATGAAATGAAGCACATAAAGGATTGATGTCCTAGGCATTCGTGAGCTGAAATGGGCTGGTATTGGCCATTTTGAATCAGGAAATCATGATTTACTCATTCGGGAATAACACAATCAAGAGGAATGGTGTGCCATTAATTGTCAAAAAAGGACATTGCAAAATCAATCATGAAGTACAAGGCTGTATTTGATAGGATTATATTGATTTGCCTTCATGGAAATCCAATCAATACAATTATTATTCAAATGTATGCACCAATCACAAAATCTAGTGATGAAGAAATGGAAGACCTCTACCAATGACTTCAGATGGAAATTGATCAAACCTGCATCAAGGTACATTGATAAGTATGGGCAATTGGAGTGCAAAAGTTGGAAACAAAGAGGAAGGGACAGTCGTTGGAAAATACAGACTTGGTGATAGAAATGAAGCTGGAATCACGTGATAGAATTTTGAAAAGCCAAAGACTTGGTAGCAAAGACCTTGTTTCAATAACATCAAACATAGCTTTATATACGGACTTCTCCAGATGGAAAACACAGAAATCAAACTGAATATGTCTGTGGGAAGACACAATAGAGAAGCTCAATATCAGGCCAGGTGGAACAGGCCATCTATTGCACAAATGTAAATTCAGGATAAAGCTGAAGAATATTAAATCAAGCCCACAACTGTCAAAATATGACGCTGAGTCTATCCTAGCTGAATTTTGAGAATATCTCATGAACAGATTTGATGCGTGGAATATTAATGACAGAAGACCTGGTGAGCTGCGAGAGGACAGGAAAACCTCATCTACGAAGAAAGCAAAAGGGAAAATGGATGTCAGAAGAGACTCTGAAACTTACTCTTAATCGTAGAACAGCTAAAACAAATGGAAGAAATGACAAAGTCAAAGAGCTGAATAGAACAGTTTAGAGGGCAGTTCCGGAAGACATAGCCAAATATTCTAATGAAATGTGAAAAGACCTAGAATTAGAAAACCAAAAGGGAAAAACACGCTCAGCACATCTTAAACTGAAGAAAACACTCAAGCCTCAAGTTGAAATACTGAACAAGTCTATGGGCAAAATAGTCAACGATGCCCAAGGCATCAAAAGAAGATGGAAAGAATGCACCAAGTACCAAAATGAATTAGTCAATATTCCACCATATCAGGAGGTAGCATATGAACAAGAGCCAATGGTGCTGAAGGAAGACGTTCAAGTGCACTGAAGGCATCAGCTAGAAGTAAGCGTCGAGGAATTGATGGAATACCAATGGAAATGTTTCAGCAAGCTCATGAAGCACTGGAAGAACCCGTCTCTGCTATGAAGTTCAGAAGCCAGCTACTTGGCTGACTGATGGGAAGAGATCCATATTTGTACCCACTTCAAAGAAAGATCACCCAACAGAATGCTCAAAGTAGAGAACAACATCACCGATAACACATGCCAGTAAAATTTTGCTGAAGATCATCCGGCAACAGTTGCAGGAGAACATTGACAGGTTTAGGCTGGATTCAGAAGAGAACATCAAACAAGGGATATCCTTGCTGATATCAGATGGATCTTGGTTGAAAGCAGAGAGCACCAGAAATGTTTACTTGAGTTTTATTGACTATGCCAAGCCATTTGACTGTGTAGATAATAATACTTTGGAAAGAATGAGGAGTTCAGAACACTTCTTTGTGCTCACCAGGAACTTGTACCTGGATCACAAGGCAGTTGTGTGAACAGATTAAGGGAATACTGCATAATTTAAAATCAGGAAAGGTGTGTGACAGGGTGGTATCCTCTCACCACACTTGTTCAGTCTAGATGTTGAGCAAATAATCAGAGAAACTGGCTTATATGAAGAGGAATGTGTCATCAGGGTTAGAGGAAGGCTTACTAGCAACCTGTGATATGCAGATGACACAACCTTGCTTGCTGGAAGTGCGGAGAACTTGAAGCATTTGCAGATGAAGACCAGAGATGGCAGCCTTCAGAATGGATTGTAACTCAAGGTAAAGACGACCCACATCCTCAGAACTGGACTAATAGGTACCCTCATGATAAATGGAGAAAAGGTTGAAGTCGTCAGAACTTTCATCTTGGACCCACAGCCAATGCTCATGGAAACAGCAGTCAAGAGATCAAAAGATGTGCCACACTAGGTAAATCTGCTGCAAAGATCTCTTAGTAGAATATTGAAGAGCAAGGACTCAGGTGCACCTACCCAAGCCAGGGCATTTTCAATGGCCTCATAGGCATGTGGAAGTTGGACGTGACTAAAGAAGACCGAAGAAGAGCCAGCGCATTTGAATTCTGATGCTAGACAAGAATCTTGGGCCGGGCCCTGGACTGCTGCAAGGACAAACTGCTTGGAAGAAGGATGGCCAGAGTGCTCCTTAGAGGGTAAGGATGATGAGACGTTGTCTGCCATACTTTGGACATGTTGTCAGGAGAAACCAGTCCTTGGAGAGGGACCTCGTGTTTGCGGAAGCGGAGGGCCAGAGAGGGGAGGGAGACCCTGGAGGAGAAGGAGAGACATGGTGGCTGCAACAATGGGGCGCCAGCCCAGGGACAATCGTGGAGATGGGGTGGGACCTTGCAGCTTTTCCTCTGCTGTCGCTCTGTGTCGGAACCGGCTCAGTGGCCTCGAACAATGGAAGCACAGTCCCAGAACGCTGAAGAGAGGCCCTGGCTGTGCAGTGGTTAGAGCATTTGTCAGCTAACCCAAAGGTCAGCAATTCCATCCCGTCAGTCTGTCTTCCCTAGAAAGATGTGGCAGTTTCCTGGCCTTTCCTAAAGATTTACTACCTTGGAGACTATACGGGCAGCTCTACTTTGTTTTACAGATTCACTTTACCTTAAAAATGGACTCACGGCAATAGATTGAAAAGGTTAATATATATATTATATATTAACCTTAATATATAATATATATATTAACCTTAAATAAATATATATATTAAACATATATATATTTAAATGTAGACCCAATCATGGGGAACAAGATCCAGGAAAGGGTCTTGTTTGAGTGACTTTTCTGAATAATTGACCAACCAACTAAACTCTTCTTTTGTTTAAATCCCAGAGCTTAAGATCCTGACAGAACTGAGTAGATGCTGACCCTGTCTTAGTAAGATGAGTGTAATGAGCAGAGAAAACGGTGGAAGAGGAAGTCAGATATAAAGCCACTTACTGTCTTGGGAAATCTTTTTTTTTTCTCACTTGCAAACATCCTGGTTCAAAAATGTCTTCTCTCCCTCTTCTAGGCACCTTTGTAAAAGGTAGAACTTTATTATGTGACCATTAGTCATTAATCCAAAGAAAACAACGTGGAAAACGGAACCCATGGCTGTTGGGTTGATTGGACTCACAGTAACTCCAGAGGACAGAGAAGTGCTCCGTCAAGTTTGTGAGTCGGTAAAGCCTTACTCTTTCAGAGCTGCAGGTGGGTTTGAACCATTGACCTTCCCATTAGCGTAACCCACGATGCCACTCGGGATTCTGGACTCACCACTAGCCACAAGGAATTCCCTTCTCAGTCCATCTATGCTATTTCTAAAGTGCAGCTCCAGTGGCTGTTCTAACTGGGATCTGGGTTAGATTTTTGTGGTTGACCAGAAGCGAAGGGTTAGGTAGGTATGAATAGCAAGAGGTTTGGGCACTGATGACCCTGATTTGCTGAAAAAATGGCTGTGACCTACAGGCAGATGTCAGCCAGCCACACAAAGACAGTGCACCCTGGGTAACAACTCCAGAAGAGAAGCAAGGTGGTATTAAATTTGTACAGTGATACCTCAGTTGTCGATCACTCAGTTCATTCCAAATTCATGTTCAGACACTGAAAAGTTTGAGAATGGAACATTTTTCCCATAAGAAATAAAGGACAACCAAAGAATTGGTTTGAGGCCCAGATGACACTTATAAATTCATTTTTCCAGGACTTTAAATCCCTATGGAGGCTTATAGTCTTCTTGCCTATCACTGTCTTGGATCCACTATCATCACCAAGCTGTCTCTGATGTGTCCAAATTAACAGTAACGTGGTCTGGGTTCTTTGTTTCGTAGTTAACGATTTCACACCTTTCCTCACATTATTTGCTTTCATCACATTTTTCTTTTTCAAAATGTTGTAATGTCGACCTAGCCCTGTAATGTTCAGCTGCCAGATGAGTCCAACAGTGACCTTCTTCAAATTCCCCAATGATTTCTCTCTGGAGCTATCGCAGCTCTCACAGGTCTCCTCTTAGCTTTACTGCTGATATCACCAACTTCCTTTGCAGCCATGGTTACAATATTTCATGCAACTAAAGTGTGTGTGTGTATGTGTGTGTGTGTGTGTGTGTGTGTGGAGCACAGTGACAAATGTCTTAGCACAGGAGCACACGCACTATACGTGGTCTGAAGGAGAGTGGCGCTTAGCCGGAAGTCATGTGGGACTCACACCAGTGGCACAGGTTTCTTCATGTGGGGCTTTTTGTTTAACGATCAAGCAAAGTTAGGAACACCCAGCAGATTTTTTTTTTAACTTTGCTGTTCGAATAGTGGAAAATTTGAGCTTGGAGCCTTTTAACAACCGAGGTATCACTGTATTTTATTTAGCATAGCGAAGTCTCTCATTTTTTCTAAGCGAATAGTCCAAAATATCGGTTTCCTTGGATCCTGCATTTAACCATGCCCCCAAACCCAATATATGCCCTTGAAAGAAGGCACAAACATAAGGAGGTCTGCATGTGACAGTTCGTGCAAATGGTCCGTTGTCAATCACATGGAGGATGCAACCATGAAGTCTCATTGGTCTCCATGTGCATCGGATTTTCTGGGGGTTGGCCACTATGGAATGATTAAGTGGGCAGTTATGCGAATATGTGATCATCTCCCATGATGTGCTCTGAAGTGATCGATTGTAGGATGGAATGCACCACCCTTACTCACTTCCCATCCCTGGCCCCTTCTAAGGGCAGTTTCCCAGCAGTCGGCATCACCTTTCACCTGACAGGAGGTAGACGTAGAGAGAAGTGAGCAGAGAAGGTGGAACCTGCCGACCACCAAGAAGGAAGAGCTGGGAGCACATTTCGTCATTTTTAGATGGTTCTGGGTGCTAAGAACCTTCTACGCTCAGGGGAAGCGAGAGGTAGATTACAGTGAAATAAGTGGAAATCGCATGCAGATTCCCAGGAATGCGGGGCCTACAGATGTGGAAAGGAGAAAAGTCCCTACCTCTACAGCAGACACGCATAGAAGGCCATCTTCTAGAGGCCAGACCCACTCCCTGCCAGGGGACTGTCCCTGTGGGTTTCCAAGACGAAGTATTCACAAGAGTAGCTAACCTCATCTTTCCCCCCTGCAACTGCTGGTGAGTTTGAACCACTGATGTGCTTAGCAGTTCAATGAGTAGCTGCTTTGCCACCAAAGTTCTCCTCTAGATGTAGTGCCCTGAATTCAAACGTTTGTGAAAGTCATCCACTTGGGATATTTCTGTTACAGCAGCAGGGGGATAACCGAGGCATCCTCCTTAGTGTGTGGAATACTTTCTGGGCCTGTGACTTTTTGTCTTTTATCAATTGTAGAGAAAGTGGGTTCGTTACCTTTGAATGATCACTATGTCTCCACCTGGGATAGTTAACGTTTTGGGTCAACGTAAGCGGGTCAGGATTCTGAGTGGTCTGGCAGTCAAGATAGTCCCCTGTGTAATCAAGTCCAAAGTGTGATCTGCTATGAGCAGCCAATCGATTGAAAGGATGTTCCCTGTGCGTGTGTGTATGTGGTGTGTGTGTGTGTGTATGTGTGTGTGTATGTGGTGTGTGTGTGTATGTGGTGTGTGTGTGTGTGTGTGTGTGTGTGAGATACTCCTAAGAGGTGATGCTGTGGAATAGCTTGTTTTATTTTGCTGAGTCTGGACCCTGTATCTGGTTTGTCACCTGAACTCAGGTACTTGCCATATTGTCTGCTGATCCTGGGAGTCATCAGCAGCATGCTAACTTACCTTGGATTAATTTGCCTCTGCAGCCAGAAACCTGTCATTTGACCTGCTGATCTTTGGTCAGTCAGCCTCTGTAGTTAGGTGACGGAAGCCTCCCACCTGACCCACAGACTTTAGACTTGCTTCCCTGTGCAACGGCGTGAGCCATTTCCTGGGTAGAAACCTTTCTGTATATGTACATACATCAGCGTCACTGGTCTTGTTTCTCTGGAGAACCCAGCCTGAAGACGCCACCTTCTTTTTCTCTTCTCTGGAACTCTGATCAGAGTGCTCTTCAGGAGCCCTGGGATGTAGTGGGTCAGCACTTTGAAACAACCAGCTGCTCCTGCAGAACAAGAGGAGGCCTTTGACCCCAGTAAAGATGGACACTCTTGGAAACGCACTGGAGCTGTTCTACTCTGTCCTATAGGGTCACCTATGAGTCAGCATCAACTTGACGGCAGTGAGTCTGTTTTTTCAGCCATTCTATCTTCCACAACGCTGAATGACCTCCAGTCCCTTGCTGTCTTCTCCAGCTTTGCCTACAAAACTCCCAGCATCTAAGGTGAATTTGTGTACAGACATTGTTTCTTCTGTCGTTTTGTGTGCTAGTCTCGCCTCCCTGATTAGGCTGGGAGCGTTTGGAGGACAATGCTCCAGTTGCCTGCGCCATCTGCCTCCCCACAGCACTTGACACAGAAACTGTTCAATAAATAGCTGATGTTTGATGCTCCCCAGTCTTATGTGCCATCTGCATCCCCATAGTGCTTGGTACACTCACGGGTCAATAAATGCTTGATCAAGGCCCTTAGCCACCACCTGCCAGCACCGCCCCAGGGCCCTCAGGATGGGTACCACCTTCCCTTGCAGCCCCCACCACCACCACTGCAGCCCTATGGCCATAAGAGGTCCTGCTAGAAGAACAGGGAGGGCTACTCACCACTCAAGGCTGGGTACACCCCACCTGGCATGGTGGAGCATGAGGTAGTGCGGGACCTACCGCCCATGCTGGCAGGAGAGGGCTTTGCAGTGCCCGTGGTGCAGAGGCATGAACACCACCACCACCACTACCACCACTACCACCCATCCTGAGCAGCCACGGCCACCACCACCACCACCTGTCCCCTCACCTCCACCTCCACCTGTCCTGAGTGACAGTGGTCACCACCTCCTCCACCTCCACCTCCACCATCTCTAACACCACCTCCACTACCACCACCTCTACCTCCACCACTGACCTCTCCACCCCCACCTTTACCACCCCCACCCATCCTGAGTGGCAACGGCCACCACCACCTTCACCTCCACCCCTCCTGAGTGGCCACCGCTACTCACTGCCGTCACCACTACCACAAACACGACCGCCTCCACTAGCACCCCGCCCGCCCGTCCTGAGCAGCTAGCACATGACTGCCACTCCCCCATCCCGGGCATCACCACCACCACCACTCACCATGAGCACCGCACCAGCACGGCCATCCCCACTACAACCACAACCACCAGCACTGCATAGCCTCATGGAGCCTCCACCACCACCCAAATGACCCCCACCACCCATCCTGAGCAGCTACCTCCACCTCCCTCCCCCAGCATCACCATCGCCATTACCGTCATCATCACCACTGCCACCACCACTACCTCCACGCCACTGTTCTCACCACCCGAGTGTCTGCCATTGCCATCACCTGTGCTGATGGCCTCCACCACCCTCAGGCCACCACTGCTAGCACATATTAAAATAATGTGGTGAAGAATTTCTTGATCCAAGAGATTTTATCTTTGTCCCTGGTTCTTTGGAGGTAACTTCAAATCCCTGGGAAACTCTTGATTGACTGGATCAAGAACACTGGGCCAGTATTCACTGTGGTAGTCACCTAATCTGGTGTCAATGTAAGGAGTAAGAGTCTAGGCGTTGGGTCTAGGCTGTCAATCTGGAGATAGCCAATGAGACTTCTCTGTGGGCATGGCCTTCTCCTGAGAATTCTGGGAAATCTGGTACTTCCTCCTTGGAGGTGGAAGACACCTCTCTCTGCCACTTCCTGGGAGACATTGCAGAAGACAA
>NW_022107432.1:21403849-21449885 GCF_000313985.2 Echinops telfairi | reverse complement strand
TCTCTCCACTTAAACCCTCGACATTAGGTCCTCATTTTTCCCCTCCCTCCCCGCTCCCGCCTCCCTCATGAGCCCTTGATAGTTTATAAACTGTTATTTTGTCATAACTCTTTTTTATACACATATGTGTGTCCATGGATTTGTTTCTCTAGTCTACCCAGACTGACACATTCATGGAGCATTGGACTACATGTGACAGGTTATATTAATGACATGCTGGCTATGGGATCTCAGTCCATCATCCAGGGGAAGCAGGGGGACCGGAGGATGATTTTAATTACATCATTAATGATGCAAATACTAGTGCCTATATAATTAAGCCTAGCCTTGGTGACATAGTGATTATTCATCGGGCTAACTGAACAGTTAACTGCAAGGTCAGGTGTTCAAAATCACCTTGCAAACAGATATAGTCTCAGAAACTCTCAGGGGGCATTCTGCCCTGTCCCACAGGGTCACTAAGAGTAAGCATCAATTCGATGGCAGTGAGTTTGGCTCTGGTTTCTTTGGAGTAGAAACTGGCTGGACACGGAGGTGCTTGTGAGCTTCCTGGTTGGTGATACATCTGGATGCATGAGAGAGAGTGATGTCTCCCTGGGGACACGGAAGCTCTG
Organism: Echinops telfairi; assembly: GCF_000313985.2. NCBI lineage: Eukaryota > Metazoa > Chordata > Mammalia > Afrosoricida > Tenrecidae > Echinops > Echinops telfairi. The sequence continues at coordinate 21,449,271 of NW_022107432.1, read as the reverse complement.
CTTTAGATCCATTCCCCAATCTCACTGTATGGGTTTCTTCTTTATGTTGGTCCTGATTTAGATCCTTGACAGTACAACGATACATCGTAAAGATAGCCTTTTCCTAAGTTCTGTGAGTCACGCTAGTGTAAATCTCCAAATTTGCTGCCCAAGGACCCGAAGTGCAAGTGTCCCAGGGCTCCTGCGCTCGTGGGGGAGGTCTACAGTTTTCGGCAGACTTGGCAGTCTAGAGGACTGTACTATATAACAAGTAAAATCTGATCCAGTGCTGAGTGAGTATGGCTAGCAGAAGAACTGCTTTGCATTGAGAATGGACTCCAGTACTGCAGCTGGAGTCTGAAGAGCCGGAGGAGTGCACTGGGCCAGGGTACATCCACACGCTCTCCACAAGTCCCTGGAGAGCACAGGGCCCTATCGGACTTGCCTCAGCTGGCTTCGCTGGGCTGAGCTTTTTACCTTCCAGGCCAGGTGGCAAGGTGTCATTGTGTTGTCAGAATTCGCTTCTTGTCTTTCCCACCTCGTCTTTTTAGGTCAGCCCTGTTTAGCTGCAACTTACAGTCCAGAAATACAATTCTAAGAGCTGTTGTTGGAAGTACTAGGGAATGAAGGCCGCCTCTGAACAGCAGTTTAGGATCTGAGGTGCGGCTCCGTCGCCAATGTGCTGTGTGACCCTGGGCTCTGTCTGAGATGACGATTTTATCTGTAACGTGCGAACAATGCAGTTGTGAAAAATAATAGAGCTAGTGGATGTGAAAGTACTTAACAAATGTCAACTACAGTTATTGCCTGCAAGACAATATTAAACGACTGTAGTCATTAAACATCAGACGCATAGAAAATAGTTTTACACATCAGCCTTGGGAGGGAAATCAAGTTATAGTATATTGCTTGTCTCTTTACATGGTCTTTCTTTTTCTTTTTAAACCTCTATCAATCTGATTTTAATCAAAAAGTGCTGAAAGGAAAAAAGAAACCTAGATCTTGGGGGGTGGGCGAGGGGGGAAGGTCGCAAAATTTTTTTTAAAAAGATGAATTGAGTGATTTATTTAAAACTCTGAGCACCTTGAAGCTATTTGAAATTCGGTTTCTCCTTTAAATCACGTTGCTCCTGAGTTAATAGGTAAGATTACAGCCAGGAAGAATAGAGCAACAGGAAATAAGGGAGAGGCTTTAAAACATAAAAATTGTCAGGTTTCAAACTTCTGGAACGCCGAATTCCATCTGAACTACCAGCATGCTGTCGCTTAAGCCTTTGGCGAGGCCACAGCATCCACAAGGACCATCTTCTTTGTGGAAAACAGCTTGAAACCCAAGTCACATGAATATGCCACCTCTCTATCCTGCTCCCCCTCTCCAGCCTCCCACACATCCCTGCCACCACCCCCCACCCCACCCCCGCACTCTGCCGCGTTTAAGGACCCCAGACTCTGGAAGTCTTTGTAGGAAGTCATTTCAACCCCAGACACTTGTATGGCAGCAGAAGTAGAGCAAGTGATGGACAATGGACTGTCCTTGCCTCTTTTATTAAAAAGAAAGAAAGAAAGAAGTCGTGGTTGCAGGGATAGAGCCATTCCAACAGCACAGTGCTTTGTGAGGTGCGTAGGAGAGATCGCATCCCCGTTGAGTTGGTGAGAAAGCAGGCTTGCCCCAAAGTCCCATGACTTGTAACTGGCTGGGATAGAACGATGCCCAAGGTTTCCCATCTTTGTTATGTTTCTCCAAGAACTGTGTGAGGCTGGGCCAGTTTCCATCAAAAGCTATCTTAAGATCAAGGGCCCCAAGCCATCGAAAACTTCCTGTAACAGAGCTGTGAACCCAATCTCACGAAGGAGGAAACTGAGGCCCATGGACTTACTCATAGGTCTACCCAGAATGACTGTTTCCAAACCGGTGGCTTATGTTCCACACTCCCAATGTAGTCACCCCTCTGGTTCTCTTCCAGAGAGGGACTTCCTAGGTGATATTGCCATCAAAGGGTGGACTTAATTTGAAAGAATAGCTTCCAGTCGCTGAGCTCTCCTCTTCATTCTGCAAAGTGCTTTCACCTCCCTCGTCTTACTTGGCCCAGGCAACCCAGTGCCGCACTAACTAGCCGCCATGCTGCCCATCTTTATGGAAACCACTGCTCTACAGGCATGCCTATCAAAGTTCCCATTGCCCACGCAGGACAATTCAGTCCCAGAGAGCAACTTTCCTCAACAGCGTTCACGCAGTTGCTCCTATGCTCACTTGACGCCACAGCTTCTCTGCCTTAGGTGGCCTACCACCCCCTTTTTCCAGGAGGGACAAAAGTGACTCCGGGCTCCCAGGCAATCAAACACTTTTGTACTATAGTCCATGACCCAGGATTACCTGTAGGTATCTGTTTGTGCAGCACCCCCTGGATTGTTTCAGCGGCCCCCAGAGGGAGGTGTCACCCTCTTTGGGAAATACTGTTACACACTGCCACTCACATGGTGTGCCACTTGACTCTTGGTGGAAATGTGGGTCAAGGGTGGCTCTTGGCTTTGAAACTTAGGTCCCTCAACAGAAAAAGTGGGTGAAGGGAGACGTCGGACAGGGCAAGATATGACAAAATAACAATTTATAAACTATCAAGGGCTCATGAGGGAGGGAGGAGCGGGGAGGGAGGGGAAAAATGAGGACCTAATGTCGGGGGCTTAAGTGGAGAGGAAATGTTTTGAGGATGATGAGGGCAATGAATGTACCAATGCGCTTTACACAATTGATGTGTGTATGGATTGTGATAAGAGTTGTATGAGCCCCTAATAAAACAATTAAGAAACAAAACAAAAAACTTAGGTCCCTGAGTGAACTTGGAAAGCCATTTTTCTTCTCTAAGCTATTTAGCTCTTTACTCTTTATGGTGGGTAGGAAGCCAAGTCTTTCACCTGAAGAGGCTGGTGGTTTTGAACTGCTGATTTGGCAGATCGCAGCCCAACACAAAACCACTACACCACTACGTCTATCAGGTCACTGTGAGTCAGAATTGGCTCTATGGCAGTGGGTGGGTGGGAAGTTATTTACTCTCCTCATCTGTGAAATGGGGATACATTGTACTGCCCTCAAAGAATTCCTGATAAAATATAATGGGATTGTGTTGAGTTCAGTTCAATGCCTGGAGTGTGGGTGTGCTCAGCAAACATTAGTTGAATCTGAGTCTTTGTAGGATTTAAGTTTTCTTCTCCGTTCAGGAGGCCTAGTAACTCCTGCTCTGCCTTCTTCATAGGATTTGGCACAAAGCCTCAAACAAAATCGTGGATGTGTGCTAAATTTGAGAAGTAATGTAAAGTGTTAAGAGATTGTGAGAACTTTTAGAAATTGTCAAAAGGCTGTGGAAGTTACCGATATACCTTCACAAGTAGAATCCTAGGTACCTATTCACCATTGCTTATGGAATCCAAAACCCCACTCAAGCTAGAAGGTATTTTGTAATCATGGTTATTCAAGGGCAATTTGCTGATATGAACCCAGCGTGTAGGAAGGAGTTCAGGTATGGAAGCTAGTGATTGTACTGTTGAGTCAGTGCTATCAATACCCAAAGAAAGCCATGAGGAGGCAAGAGAGTTTATTTTCCACCCTGTTAGGAAGGGTTCTCAGAGGATCGATGTGTGTGTTGGGGCTGGAAAGGTAGGTGAGATGAGAAATACACTCACTGCCGTTGAGTCAATGCAATGTAGAACTGCCCCTGTGGGCTTCGGAGACTTAACTCTTTACCAGAGTAGAAAGCTTCATCTTTCCCTCTTGGAGAACTGGTTACTAACTGCTAACCTTGCAGTCAGCAGTCCAACATGTAGCCCACTCTGCTACCAGCGTCCCCCAGGGTTAGTCTAGGGCAGTACCAGAAATGCTGAAGGCAAGCAAGGAATGAGGAAAGTTTGGAGAAGGTCGAGAAGATGATGAGACCTCTCATTTGCCTAATTAGAGCCAAGGATTAGGAAAAATAGCATTCAACGGAGTCCAAACCCAGCATCTAGCTTCTGGCCCACCAAGAGACAGACTAGAAGGTTCTAGAAGTATGACAAGAAGGAAGATTTCGCCCAGGCTCAGGTTCATGGTGGGAGGAACCCCACTGAAGGATTTCCCACACTCATTTGGAAGGAGACTTGGAGAACGTGCCCACAGGAAAGCCTTCACAGCTGAAGCTTCTGGAGACTGGAGTCTTGGGGAAGAGAGAAAACTCCCTTCTCCACCCATTTCTCCCCTCCTGCCCAAGGCTATTTTGGGAAGGAGGAGCTGCAGGGACTGGGGGTGGGAGAGGAGCAGGGTCTATCTGGTTGTACTCCCCTTTATCTCTGTGACACCCTGTTTCCTTGCCTTTCCTCTTCGCCACCATGTTGACCTTAAATGAGAAAGTGACCTTGCCAAAGAAAAGCAAGAATCCCAAGAAGAACATTCTCTCCTTCCAGCTTCTTCGGGACTCAGCACTGAAGTGACTTCACTAAGTTCTTATTAGAGACTGCTAGAACATCCACCCAGAGAGATTCTCTTGAGCTTTGCGGAGAAGAGAACATGAAATAAGGTGTAGAACACCCTGCTGTTGCCCACAAGGTCCTACACCTGGTGGAGCTGACAGGAAGCCAGAGGAAGTTTGGGGCAAAGGTCAATGAGATTCCCAGCTGTTCCATGCCATTCTGTACCCACCACTGATTGAATCTCATCACACCTGGATCATTGTTTATACCTCTAGCCATAGCTTTGGTTCCTGTCCCACCATCACACTTGCCCTTCTCCCGCCTCTTAGTAATTCATCTCAGCTGGATTGCTGTTGCTCCAACAACACTGGGATCTCTACGTCCTCCTTGTTGTTGATTTTAACTCCCTAGTTGTTCCCCTGTCTACGGCATTGTTTGCTCACTGCTGCTTCCCCAGCCTTCTCCTCCCCCAAGTCCCTCGGAATCTTCCTGTCGTTTTCTCTTCAGACTTGCTTCCCATGCCTACCTTATATTGGCAGACAAAATAACAATAACAAAGGCAAAAGAAAAAGAAAACAAAAGAGTGAATAATAAAATAAAATAAAAGGGGGCGTGGAACTAGCAAACCTCCCCCGCCCCCACCACCAAACAGAAACAAAAACCAATCCAAAAGGAAAAAGCATACATAATTTCAGATCTGTCTGCTGACCTTTATGACTATCTCCCCACCGGTCCTGCAGGGTCTGGAATTTTCTTGTGTGAGAAATGCTAAGCCATTAATCCAACCCTTTGCAAGAATATGGAGACTCTGGGCCGGGCAAATGGTTAGCAAGCTTAGCTGCTAACTGAAAGCTTGGATCTACTTCAGAAAAATCAGTCATTGAAGCACCTGTGAAGTCCACTTCTTCTCTGACACACGTGGGGTCACCGTGATTTAGGATCGACTCCATAGCAGCCAGTGGTTCCACAAATGCAGTCCCACCATGTATATAATGAAGGTCCCTGGGTGGTATAAACAGTTTGTGCTTGACTATGAACCTAAAGATTGGTGGTTCGAATCCCCCCAGGGGCTGTGCAAGACAGGCCTGATGATCAAACTTCCATAAGGTTTACTACCAAGAAAACTGTGGGGTAGTTCTAATCTGTACTACATAGAGTCTCTCTAAGTCAGGAAGGATTCTAAGACAATGAGTCTGTTTGCTTGTTGTTAATTGTGTTAGTCTGCATCTCATTATTTAATTGAAGAACACTAGCTTTGCATAATCTTCTTACGAAAGCGTTTGCATGGTTTGAACTTTACAGAGGAGTGAGTAGTTAACAGTGACTTGCTCAAGTCAGGCAGCTAGGAAATTTCAAGCCACGGAGACCGTTGGAAGTTAAGTGGGAGTTCAGGGCTAGGAGTAAGAATGGAATGAAGAAGCAATTCCCCTTGGGGTACAGGGCAGGTTGAGTGGCGGGAGAAGAAAGACAAGAAGAGAGTGGTTCTTTCCCTATCCTTGGTTCCCACGGTCCTGGGGCTTTAGAGGCAAGGGGGTGATCTATGCGAGGCTCCGGGCATCAGGCGAGCAGAATCGGGGATATGTGTATTGGGGGACCCATTCACACTGTGTAGGAGAGTTAGTGGCAATAAAGTGACCGAGACATTGTGCAAACCTGTCACTGTTACAGCAGACTCCATCTGATTCATGGTGATTCCTGCTCCACTGGGCTTCAGTGGAGGGCTCTTGTTCAAGAAGCCTCTGGTTTCGAACCATCAGTCAAGTTTCAGTTAGCAGCCAAGGGCGTTAACCGTTCACCCCACCCAGAGGCTCTAAAGTGGTCCCTTATTCTCATCAGGCGGCCATTGCTCAATGGAGCTTTGGGCTCCCCTTTGGGATGGGCCCATTTGCTACCACATCCTTTATAGCTAAGCCACTTAAGTGCCGGTTCTGTTTTTCTCTTTCTGAATTGTTTTGGGTCTATTTGTAGAAGAGAAAAACATGCTCATATGCACACCACTCAAGGACTAAAAAGTCCTTAAAGGTACGCACTACAAAGGCTCTTTCTGCTCCATTCTCTTCACTCCACCTACCCTGTTTCCCTGAAAATAAGACAGTGTCTTATATTAATTTTTGCTCCCAGAGATGCGGTAGGTCTTATTTTCAGGGGATGTCTTATTTTTCCATGAAGAAGAATACGGTACACATTTATTGTTTATTAAAAGAGACCTCGCACCTCCTGTCTGCTCCGGCTGTGCTGCGGCCAACAGCCTGCTGTTACGGTCCAGAGTCCAGAGTTACGGTAGCTTTGGGGGGCGGGGGGCTTATTTTCGGGGAGGTCTTATTTTCAGGGGGATGTCTTACTTTCGGGGGAACAGGGTATCATCACTGTTGTTTGCCTATGATTTCCATTCCGATTTTGTTTTGTGAATTTGCAAGGTTATCACAATAAATACACAGTCTTTTCCCCCCTTACTTTGCTCACATCTATCACACTCTGCCACATGCTGTGTTTTTCGCGTGAGACCACGCCGAGGCATTTCCATTGACTAATCGCCAAGACCCAGGCCTCCTTACTCCTACTTCTGCTCCATTCCTCGTATCCTCCTTCCTTCCTGCCTGCCCTCTGTCTCTAAAAGATGCACAGACTTCCAGTGTCAGGACGTCCCCCCATTTGTTCACCTGGGCGAAGTTCCTCAGGAGTAGACATTGATGTTTCCAGTCTTTTATTATTGCAAACACTGCTGCAACCACCAACCTCCACGAAGACCAGTCTGCTTATATGTGAGCACATTTGTGGGATGATAGATAACAGTTGTCCTGTGTTGGAGTTATACTCATTTTCATTCCTACCAGCTACATCTGAGCATATTATTCTCTGTACAGTTCACCGACAGGAAGTGTATGCAAACTTCCAAAATTTTGCCATTCTACTAGGAGAAAAGTGGAATTGTTTTAATTGACATTTTAATTTACATTTTGTATCTTTGATCAATTTTGAATTTTGAAATTGAATACATCCAGTTTAATTTTATCTAGCTTGCTACCAAGATAGCCCGATACCATTTATTGAATAACCTATTTTTCAATGATGTTTAAAATATCACATTATCACACCGAAATCATACCCACATACATATGATTATGATGATTAAAGGGGCCCTGGTAGCACTTTATAGTAAACATTGGACTGCTAACTGCAAGGTCAATGGTTCAAGCCCACCACCTGCTCTATGAGAGAGCGACAAGGGTGTCTACTCTCATAGTGATTCCTCCATAGGATCTCTATGAATTGGAATCAACCCAATGGCAGTGGATATATTTCTGGCGTTTCTATTCTGTTCCATTGGCTTATCTGTTCATGGGACGCTGTCACAGTTCTTTAACACATCTGAATACATGGTGGGTTTAGACTCTCACACTCCTTTCTTTTGTCAGAGCTGCCTGGGATCGTCTTAATTTTTCTTTGTTTTTTATTTAAATCATTTTACTGGGGGCTCATACAGTGCTGATCACAATCCCTCCATCCATCCATTTGTACATATGTTGCCATCATCATTCTCAAAACATTTTCTTTCTGCTTCAGCCCTTGGTATCAGCTCATCAGGTATCAGCTCATTCCCCCCCCCCCCCAATCTCCCTCATGAACCCTTATAATTTATAAATTACTATTTTTTTTCTTGTCTCACACCGAGCATTGTCTCCCTTAACCCCATTTTTTTCCATATAACATTCGAATCAGGTATTCTAGTCAAAACACCTGCTGTTTTTCACTGGACCGTCATTCCATTTAATCATTACTTTAGGATGGGTTGTTTTATGATCTTTGTGTATGGTGACCCTTTCCCCCAAGCCTGTGGTGTCCTTTCTACTTCTTTTGGTCTCTTGGCCCCGTCCACAGCCCTGCTGTTGTGAGCACTGCTGAGTGAGCTGCAGGGTTTCCAATGGCTGGTTTTCAGCAGCAGATCATCAGGCCTATTTCCTAGCCCATCTTCATCTGGAAGCTCCACCGAAGCCTGTCCAGCATCATAGCAACACGATGACCTCCCGGATGGACGGGCCATACCTGGGCATGGCATGCATGGTCTTGGAATAGAACCCAACCCCTCTTGCCCAGAAAGAGAGAATTCTACCAGGGAGCCACTGCTGCCTCTGTCTTCAGCCTTGGTCCTGTCTAAAGATGGGAGGCCTTTGAAACGGAGAGCGATTTTTCAAATCCAGAAGCCAGTTTGAGCAGCGTAAAAAGGTCAGAGATAATCAGGGCTCCACTTGGTCTCCACTCACCTCCTTTTGAAGGAGCCCTGATGGTGTTGTGGGGTCAGTGCTGGGTTGCTAACCACGAGGTTGGTGGAGCTAAAGATGAGGCTGTCTATTTCCATAAAGATGGAGAATCTCAGAAACTCTAAGGAGCAGTTCTGCTCTGTCCTACAGACTTGCTATGGTCCGAATCAACTCGACAGCCGTGGGTCATCTCCCTTGGAGCCAAAGTTTGTTTGCTTTTCCCTCAGGTGGTGTTTGGATTGGGGTGAGGGGCCAGAAGAGGGAGTGCTGCCACGGACCGATAAAAAAAGAAACTAGGGAGGGGACTTGGGAGGTGTGGAGAGAAGATACCATCTGGGTACCCAGAACTGAAAGTCAGCCATCTAGGACCAAGATAGAAAGACCGGGCAGAGGTAGAGGGTTGCGGGCTACCGAAAAGGTCTGCAGGAAGACAGGGAGGAAGAGAAACCAGAAGGGGCGATCCCAGAGTGGTCGAAGAGGAAGAGGGTGGGGAAGACTTTGGGCAGGAGGGTGTTTGCATCGAGGCCCAGGGAGCAGGTGCAGTTGGCAGGAGCGGTTGGCTAGATGGAAGGAGAGGTGGAGGACCAGCCTCCCAACACTTTCAAATCCCCTCCTGCTTCACTGTCTACCCCAACATGTGACTGCAGCCTCTTCAAGAGCCAAAGCACTGTCTTCAGTTAAAATGTTTTTTATTGTAACAGATCAAAGGCAAAAAATACCTAAATCATATATGTGCACCTTTTTACTGTATGGTTATGAAGTCAACACCACAGGCTAAGAGAGGGAATACTCATCAGCACCTTCTAGTACAGTGGTTCTCAACCTGTGGCTCCTGACCCCTGTGGGGGTTGAACGACCTTTCACAGGGGTCGCCTAACCATCGGAAAACACATACTTGCCATGTCTTAGGAACCGAGACACCTCTCCTCTATCTGTCTCCAGGTGGGTCCGCCCACATGCAGCTACGCCCACATGCAAGTACCGGCGTGAAGACTGTTACCCATGCTACACCATGCTTTAAGACAGCATTTCATTGATTTGTCATTAGACATAAATATTTCACAATATATAGTGACATGTTGTTTTTGTGATTCATCACTATGCTTTCATGATGTTCCATTTGTAACAATGAAAATACAGCTTGCCTATCAGATATTGACATGATGATTTGTTACAGTAGCAAATGACAGTTATGAAGGAGCAACGAAAATCATGTTATGGTTGGGGGTCACCACCACATGAGGACCCGTGTGAAAGGATCATGGCATGAGGAAGGTTGAGAACCACTGCTCCAGTAGTTCCCTCAGCGTTGACCCTCAGAGGTAACCATTGCCCTGACTTCTTAGGATCAGAAAACTGTTACTATTATAAGAAAGAAAGAAAGAAAGAAAGAAAGAAAGAAAGAAAGACAGACAGACAGACAGACAGACAGACATCAACATGTTCAAGACCGGAAATGAAATGTGCTAGAAAGTGGGTTAGAACCTACGCTAAGATGGGAAGGCAAATCAGAACACTGAGGCGAAGGTTTCAGAGGCACTGGACCTCTGAAACAAGGATCTGGAAGAAAGGGTGCTGCTTCATGGAAAGGTAGCCCCCCACTTTCCTTCCGTCCTCCCCAGCTTCCTGCCTCAGAGCAGCTGGGGCACAGTAGCTATTTTGCAAACCTGTCCAAGATCCATCCCATTGGCAGCTCACTGCCTTGAAGTTGATTTTGATTCCCGATGACCCATTCGAGGGTTTCTGAAGCGGTAAATCTTTACGTGAGCCAATAGTCTCGTTTTTTCTCCCATGGGATGGCTGGTGGGTTTGAACCAACAACCTGCAGTTCGTTAGCAGTTCGAGGCTTGCCCAACAGCACCATCAAAGTTCTTTGAGGATGTTGCTAGCAGCCTGTGTTCAAAGGCACAGCTCAGTGCGGTCTAAGCTGCCCACTCCATTTAAAGTTGTCACCCCACCACCCGACACACTGAAGGCCCTTTTATGCTGCTCAATTTTATTTTTACTGCAGAGTTTTCCCCTGTTAACACAAAATATATTTTCATATCTATTATTTTTGGTCTCCTCTTACTAAAATAAATGTTCTAGGAGGGCACAGTTTGTGGGTTTTCTTTTCAATCAACTTTTTATGATGAATCGGGTGGGGGGACATTTCAGATCACCATTTTCATATTCAGCAATTTGAGGCAACAATCAAGCCCCCAATCGCTGCCCCTCCCCCTCGTCTCCACTTTTCTCCCCTCCTTTCCTTCTTGTAGAATGTTAGCCTCTTTTTCACTCGAGTTAACTCCGGTCTGCTCTGTAGTTGACTGCTTCTCTCTGCCCCTCCCCTCCATCAAAGTCAGTTCCTTCTAATATGAACAACCTTTACCTGGATAAGTTCCTTTATACTAATGATCGCACACCATATATGTCCTTTTGTGATTGGCTAACTTTGAGGGCAGAGATTTTAACCTATTACATTCATCGATACAGCCCTGAGGCCAATGAAAAGATCTGGCATATGGAAGACATCCAATAAGTATTTGCTGAACAGGCTGAAGCAATCTCGGCGGGCAAGGTTGGGATGGGGGTTACATATTATTTTTACCCATGATTTCCAAATGTCTTGCATAGAAAGACCTTTAAAATGTAAACCAAAAAACCCCAAACGTATTGCTGTTGAGAATGCACACAGCCAAACCTACACCAGCCCGACAGTTTCTACAGGTACCATGTAATGACATTGATTACATTCGTCCAGTTGTTCAACCAGTCTCACCTGCTTGTCTGAGCAGTTCATTAACATAAGCTCACTGCCACTAAGGCTTCTATCTAACCTTCCGCCCTCACAGAAATAGATCCGAACAGAGCCCAGTGCCCGAGGCTGACCTTTCTGATCAGCTAAGCTCAGCTACTATGGGTTTTGAGAAGACTTCAGGGGGATATTATTGATTTAAGGATTAAAGATGATCTCAGGGTAATAGTTTCAGGAGGTTGTCCAACTCTCATGGTCCCAGAAAGTCTGGAGTCCGTGAGAATTTGAAATTCTGTTCTTTATTTCCTCCTTTTGATTAGGGCTGTCCTATGGAGTCTTCAGTGAAAATGTTCAGCAGTGGTAGCCAGGCTCCATCCACTGTGTCTGGTCTCCTCGCTCAGGAGGTCACTGTGTACAGAGGTAACTGGCTACACATTCTGTGTCTCCTCCTCTTTATTTGTTTATTTTTGCATGCATTCCATCCCTTTGTGTTTCACAAACTAGGAAATATATCAGAAACAATAAAAAACAATACAACACACACAAAATATGAAAAAATAAGACTGAAAATATAGAGGGAGAAAGAAAAGACCATAAACTATATTAAGCCAGAGAGAAAAGTTCTGGCGTGGAACAAGGGAGAACTATTTAAATCCAGATCAAATGCAAGTTGGGTCAAGAGGGAGGTCAACTGACCAGGTATTGTATTATACCATAGTGCCCTCCACCACGATCAAGTTTACAATAATCTCTGTCTGATAGCCAAACTGCCCCTATGCCTTGACCATGACAAAGAGGATCTGCCCGAGGCTTAATCAGACTGGATGCTCTGCAGACGAATTTTGGGATCCCACTCTCCTCCATAGCCTTTTACAAATTGGGTGTTCACATTTTAAGCTCTGATACTTTTCCCTTCATCATCCTTGGATTTTGTTATTTGTCATCTTTGGATCACACAGGCTGATGTGCTTCTTTCACGTGGACTTAGTTGATGCTTCTTAGATGGCTGCTTGTTTGAGCACAAGCCTTTCAAACCCCAGACACTATTCCAATTGCTAGCCGGGGACCATCTGCTTTCTTCACCACACTTGGCTGGAGCACCTTATTTTCAGTGATCACGCCATGAAGGAGAATATCGAGCAGGGCCATGTCATGAGAACTAACTGTTCTTGGACTAGGGTTCGGGTTAAGTGAGAGCCTAGAATCCATCTGCTTGTCCACAGGTCATGTATGACTCTGACTTACTTCATCTCTCTTATCATTCTATGACAAAACAACACACAAATCATTATCAATCAGGTTATAAGACAATTCCACGGATAACATCAATAATTTATCCGAGGCATTGAATTCAGGTACTGTTGAGAAAAGGAGGCTATGTGAGTATAATTAGCTGCCAGTCTCAATCCATGAGGTCATGCTTTGTGCAGACGAATTTTTACACGAACTTACGTCGAGCTCTGTTTACATTGAGCATGGAGACTGGTGCTAGGGGGGAATTTCCTGTATCATTCCTTACAAGGGCAGACCCTTGCCTTTCAGATGAACACCTGTCATATTGAAGCAAGGAGGATATTGAGATAGTAAATATATAGTGGGTCCCTTTTCCTTGGACACCTGCTAAGACAGGGATTCTAACCGAGGTCCAACGGCTGCAAATTCCATAGTCTTTGGGGGGTGGATGTCATTTGTTTATTCTCTCATCAAGGATTTTCAGTCTTAAGTCCAAGGGCTACAGGCACTTTTGAGGTAGGGCCCAGATCATTCAGTGAGGTTTCTGTGTCCAGTCTTTCTGGCCTGGCCTATGGGGGATGCCGTCAGCATCTGAGTTCATTATAGTGCTCAGTTCATGGTGTGGTTCACCGCCTCCTTCTCCTTCTTCCTCTGACATTCCAGGCACATGAAGCGCAACTGTTGTTCCTTGGATGGCTGCTAGCAAACTTTTTAAGATACCAGAGGCAGCTCATCTTTTAAACAAGAAAGTTCATAAATGTCCATTTAATAGGCATGCTTCCAAAGTAGTGCTTTGAACTCAGTTTGTTTCTTATTTGAAAATGTTGTTAGGTGCCGTCAAGTGGGCCCTGGTGGTGCAGTGGGTTGTGGGTTGGGCTGCTAACTGTAAAACCAGCAGTTCAAACCCACCAGCTGCTCCATGGGAGAAAGAGGAGGCTTTTATTCCTATGAGGAGTCACGGGGTCAGTTCTACCCTGTCCTGTAGGGTCACTAGGGTTGAAACCAACCCAACAGCAGTGAGTTTGAGTATTTGAACTCTCAACTCTAGCTGCCATCGGGTCAGGGATGACTCATAGTGACTCCCCATCAGTTTCCGAGACTGTCACTGTTTAAGGGAGTAGAAAGCTCAGACTTTCTCCAGAGGAACTGCTGCTGGTTTTGAACTGCCGACCATATGACTTGCAGCCCAACACTAAGTAGTACGGCACACTTTCATGTTCTGATGCATGTAGATGGACACTAGGCTGCTTGCAGTTCCTCTAAGGACCACAGGTTAAACACCACCCTTTTCTTTTTTAATCATTTTATTGGGGGCTTGTGCAACTCTTATCAGAATCCATCCATCCATCCATTGTGTCAAGCACATTTGTACATTTGTTGCCATCATCATTCTCAAAACATTTGCTTTCTGCTTGAGTCTTTGGTATCAGCTCCTCATTTTCCCCCTGCCTCTCCACTCCCCCTCCCTCATGAACCCTTGATAATTTATAAATTATTATTATTTTGTCATATCTTACACTGTCCAACATCTCCCTTCACTCACTTTTCTGTTCTTCATCCTCCAGGGAGGAGGTTATATGTAGATCCTTGTAATCAGTTCCCCCTTTACACCCCACCTTCCCTCCACCCTCCCAGTATTGCCACTCTCAGCAATGGTCCTGAAGGGATTATCTGTCCTGGTTTCCCTGTGTTTCCAGTTCCTATCTGTACCAGTGTACATCCTGTAGTTTAGCCAGATTTGTAAGATAGAATTGGGATCATGATCGTGGGGGCAGGGGAAGCATTTAGGAACTAGAGGGAAATTGTATGTTTCATCATTGCTACCCTGCACCCTGACTGGCTCATCTCCTCCCCACGACCCTTCTGTAAGGGGATGTCCAGTTACCTAGAAATGGGTCTTGGGTCTCCAATCTGCACTCCCTCTCATTCACAATGATTTGACTTTTGAACACCACCCTTTCAACCTTTATCGATATGACCAATTTAACACCGATGAGGTTATTGACTCTTTAATGATCTGAGAGTCAGATTCAAGGGTTCAGGGAATAGTTTCACTCTTTTACCCTCAATGATCTCATTTGGCATAACTTTTTTGTGTGAGGTAAATAACAGGCAAGCTTTGAATGAGAGAGACGAGGGAAGGCACGGTTGACAAGCAGCGTGACTGTGAGTCACGGAGATGATTTTAGTTTTGACCATGCACGATGCTGTCATGTCTGCGTTGCAGAAGCAGGCTTTTAGCTTGGTGTCTGGGTTGTGGGATTAAATGTGATGGTGGTGCCAGGTGCTCAGCAGAGAATCTGAGGCATTTGGACCGTGCTAATTCAGTGAGTACTAATCTTTCTAGAAAAGTCTAAAAGGGAGGGGTGCTGTGGAATGGTCCTGGGCATTGGGGACAGGGACATTAAAATGGGACAGAAGAGGCTTGGAAAAATGGGCTGAGGGTGTCTTGTGCAGGTGTGACTCCAGGATTTAGGACTCCTAGGAGGTGCAAATGGGAGCCCTGGTGATGTCGTGAGATATGCATTGAATGGTTAACTATGAGGTCAGAGGTTTGAACTCAAGCAGGTGCTCCATGGGCGAAAGATGAGGCTCTCTCCTCTTGTAAAGATTTCAGTTCTCAGAAACTCAAAGAAGCAGTCTTCTCTGCCCCATTGGACCTTTATGAGTCTGGATCAACTCACTGGCAGTGCGCTGCATTGGATGAGTTTGGCCGGTCTCTGGAGGCAGCAAGCTTTTGGCCGAGAAGGAGTTTGTTGCATTTGCAACAGGAGAAGGGGGCACAGGAGGGGCTTACCCTGTCCCTGTCCGCAGTCTGGGCAAGTGGCAGCCATGTGTTCCTTGCTGAGGAGCTGATGAGAGGCAGCCCCCTAATTAGAGAGAGAAAGTCCTGTTTGAACCCTCCAACTGAGACCCTAATTCTAATCAGCATTTGAATTCCAGTACATTTGCAAAAATAAAACCAGCTGTGAAGAAAGCCAACGAAGAAGACGAGACTCCAGCCCCCATCTCTGCCTTTTCAATTCTCTGGCTTTAGGAGACTCTTGGCCATGCGGTGGCTTTTCCTCTTCCTTCTTGTTGGGATTTGCCCGGGGAACATGATATTTGCAAACCAGCATGTGTTCCAATCTTCCTCACCCCCGGAGCCACCCCAACCCTCCAGGATCCCTGTTGATGCCCGGCTTCTTGTGTTACCCTCTAATGATCACTGTCTGTCATTTCAGACGGCTCTGTGGCGGGACCAATCACACAGACTTGAGCCACAGGGTCCGGCAGCATGTCTAGTCTTCACGAGACTGGGCTGTGAGCAAGCAGG
This sequence comes from Echinops telfairi, assembly GCF_000313985.2. Classification (NCBI taxonomy): domain Eukaryota; kingdom Metazoa; phylum Chordata; class Mammalia; order Afrosoricida; family Tenrecidae; genus Echinops; species Echinops telfairi. The sequence goes on along the minus strand of NW_022107432.1, from coordinate 21,433,311 downwards.
AGACAAAACCCAAGAACATGCCCCGTTGCCCAGAACTCCACTTTTCGGCTACTGATGGGTTTGGCCCCTGTCCTCTTTGATTCTGCGGGTCAGCAGAGAAGTGTCCACTTCAGTAGGGTATAATTTTAAGAGCTCCGAAACACCCAACTACCCTTTAGCCTGAAATAGAATTTCTCCTCGAGGAGACACGCCTTTGTCTCCAGAAGGTTCCAGTCAGAAAGAACAAGTTAATCAGAAACGGGCAACCTGCTTGACGCTTTAGTGGGCATCACCTCCCATGCAGGGACTTTTGGGGAGTGGGGTGGGAGGGAGTGTGGTTCATGGTCAAGGCCAGGATCTGGAGGGGGCAGAAGGAAATAATCCGGGGCTTGGCTGGGAGGAAGGTCCACAGTGGAAATGTCTAGCGGAGGGGGCAGCCTGAGGTCGGGGCATCTAGAGAGTTGTAGTGAAAATCAGCAAGGCAATAATTATAGCCTATTCTCACGGACTTCATTGTCTTGCTCAGGAGACTGTCTATACATACTCAGGGATATGTATTAGTCCAACATTTCATTGACCCAATAGTTCACAAATGTCTCATCCAGTGCTCTCTTATGCTACTAAGTTCCATACGGTGGGAAGTGAGAAGTCTGCCCCCACTCGCCCCCTCCCCGACCCAAACATCAGGAACAAGGCCGGGCATCCTCTGGGAGCTCTCCACCCTGGAGGGGCCCAGGGACCGCTTTGCAGGAACATTGGTTGGATGTTGGGATCCAATGAGATACAAGGCATCTTCTTATGGGTTCTCTGGTAGATTGAGGTGACGTTTCCCTCTGTCTGCCAGGACTTTGATTTGTCCGAGGTAGAGAGCGAAAAAGGCCTCTTTCTTCTTTGGTGCTGAAAGCAGGGCAGGCTCAAAACGGTGGTGGTTCTTGTTCTTGCTCCAGCGGAAAATGAAAACTGAAACCAAACTCACTGCCCTCGAACCTGGGCCGACTCGTGGACACCGTGACCCTACTGGACAGTAGAACTGCCCACTGAGTTTCTGCGATGGCAGCTCTTTAGAGGAATAGGAAGTGCTGCCTTTCTCCCGCAGAGCAGCCTGTGGTTTTGAACTGCTGACCTCGCAGGTAGCAGCCCGGTGGGTGACCACCACACCACCAGGGCTCCTGTCAGCCGATGATAGGAAAGGAAGTAGCTCAGACAATAAAAAATACATCTTAATCCTCTCGTGTTTCTAAGTGTTTCGAATGTGCAAAGTTTTGGGCTGGGTACTGAGGGTGGGAGACAGGAGCAATGTTAAGTTGGGGGCTAACGTGCCCCATTTGCCTGTGGCAGTAGTAGCTTCAACATCTTGCCCTGAAAGACTTCTTCCGTTTAGAAGCCATCCTGGCTTGGACAATAGAGGACATGTTTTCTCTCGGTATAAAACCTTCTGTGGGGGAGTTTACAATTTAGCCGGGGTGGGGTGGGGTGGGGTGGGGGGGCGGGACCAAGCAGTCCCCTCTTTTAAAATGAAGGGTGAGAGAGGCCCAGGTGGCAGAGAGGGAGTGGCTCCCTGGATCCATGCATTTCCCACAATCTACTTTGCCTTATTATGTCCGTTCCTACAGGAAAGTGTGAACGCAGGAAATGGTGCCTCCCTGGGTGGCACACATGGCCCAGTGGGGGACTAGTCACTGAGAGGCTAGTGGGGGGAACTCACCCAGAGGCACCTCAGCAAGGCCTGGAGGCCGGCTTTGAGAGGTCACTGTTTCCTGTACTCACGGGGCTGCCAAGAATAGGCTTCTTAGCGCTTGGGGAGATCAGCGTGAGATGAATGTGCTCCGCTGTGGCTCTGTGCAGCACCGACGCACGGTTTCCAAGGCGCCAGCCATCTGAAGAGGCCATGTGTGTAGACATCTCTAAGGTCTCCTCCATGTAAAGGGTGCTCCCTGGAGTCGTGCAGTAGAGCACCCTGAGGCTCCGGCTTGGAAGGGGCTGAGAGGCTGTTGTTTCTCCCAGTTATTCTCTCTCAGGGGTGAGCCTGGGAGCACCCCGGGGCCGTGGGCATGCCACGTCACCTCCGCATGCCTTGGCGCAGTTTGTGCAGCACGGTGGGCCTCCGATAGGCGTGAGCCACACAGGATCACATTGAACCATCACCCTCTCCCAGGCCTTCAGTCGGACACAATGATTTTCAACAGCGGCTGGAGAGACATCGACTTAATTTCATGGACTTGAGTTCAGGTCAGTGGAGGGGGTCAGGATCTCCATAGTGGCAGGTGGGCAGGGGCTGGGACTGGGACTGTGTGGGATTCTGGAATGTTGCCATGTCCATCACAGGCCCTGTGGTGACAGGGAGGCTGGAACCGGGTCTAGCAGCCTGTGGCTTTGTGACTCCCGATGGATGCCTGGCTCTTGTCAGAGGTGCCGAATCTTGGCATAGAGACTGCCAGGCTCAGAGACCCTGATGGGGCTGGGCTACTGTTCTGGGGATCGCTCCTGAGAAGGATTGGTGATTCTGGTGAAGCACTGGGGAATCAGGGGTATTCGTGTCATTCCGTCCCATCACCCAATGAACATGTCCCCAGCAGGACCCCAGGCGGGCCAGAGAGATGCCAGGGAGTCTGGGTCCCCAGCTCAGGCTCCCCACCAAGCCTTTGGAGAGTTGCAAGGGCTTCCCCTTGGGACCAGCAGAGAGCATTGATCAGATTGGAAAGGGAAGTAAGTCGCCGGGGGCCGGGGTGGGAGAAGGAAGGAGGAGAGACAGCCTATGCAGATGGGATCCCAGGCAAGGTCCTGGGGACGCTAGAAAAGGAGGGTCCCACGTCAGGACAAGTAGAACTTGATAGAACGGGCCCACAGGGGCTGCCCCCTGAGTCCCAGCATTCACAGCAGGGAGACTGGAGAGGAGACGGGGCCAGGTGAGGCGTCCCCTGAGACCACACGAAGCACTACCCAGAAGCCCTCAGCAGGAAGAAGAGCCACTGGCTGCCCCTCCTGCCCCTCCTCTCGCCTGGACGGGTTGTTACTTGGCCTTAGTGACTGTATTTCCCCAGCGATAAACACTGGCCCTGGCGCAACGTGGAAGGATGCCATGCTGGCTGAGGCGGAGGACCATGGCCACAGCAATGGCATCAAGCACGAAGATCGTGAAGACAGTGCACGACCCGACCACCTTTCCTTGTGTCACCAGGAGGCCAAGTTGGCTTGAGGACCAATCATAGCAACGACAGCATGTCTGGTTAGGAGGTTCAGCTGAGGTATCAGGAAGGCACTTGGAGGGAGAAAAGTGATGTGTCCAGGTATCACGCAGGAGGAGCCAGGGGACCCCGAGGCCACAAGGAGGCAGTCAAGAGACTTGCCAGGGGTCGGATGAGGGCTTGCTTCAAAGAGGTAGGGGAGGGTCCTGGCAGAGAACTGGAAGCCCTCCCCGCTCCCTCAACCTGCCCACCCCTCCAGGGTCAACAAGCTGAGCATGCCCACAGCAGCAGTTCCCTCCCGGCTGGCTCCTGTTTGAACTAGTCTCTGTTGATTTCCTTCCTGGCTCCCCCAGGAGGACAGTGGGCTGGCAAGACACACTCGGACCCTCATGGTAACTATGACGCTTGTCCCTCCTGATCTGAGACCCTTTGCCTTGCTGCAGCAGGGCGTCAGACTCCAGAGCCTATAGATGGGCATGTTCCAGGACATTCCTGGATGCCCGGGCTCTGCTTGGAGGCAGAACCATCTCTAGCCCCATCATGTAAAAATGATCCAGTCACCTTCCAGCTTCCCCAGTTCCGAATGAGCACAGCCATCCCAGGCAGGGCCCGTGGTCCATGCGTCTGGACCGGTAGGGCAGGCGTCCTTGAGTCCCAGGGATTCTGGGGAAGGGACTCTGTGTCCCCAGATTTCCAAGAGCGTCTTGATTTCAGACAGCCTGCTGTGCTGGGAGCCCATGTGTCAGGCTCGTGCCAGACAAGAGTGTCCTGATTTTCGTTTGAGAAACTATGGTCAGCACACTGGGGAGAGAGAAATTGAAAGGGACGGTAATTGGAGCCTGGACCTGGGTCTAAGGAGGAAACCACAGAAAGGCTGCATTTCAGTTTGTTGAAGCAACAGTAGCTATCACAGCCCCGCCGAGGGCAAGGGGCTGTCAAGGTCTTCTGGCTCAGCCTGAGTCTCTCCAAAAACCTGTCCTGCTGGGTCCAGTGGTTTCCAGTCCTGGCTTGGCACACAGGTAGATGTGGGTTTGAACCCTGGTCCGGCCACTTCCGAACTGTGCCTTTGGGCTGTTCTTTAGCTTTTTGGAGTCTCCATCTGCACACCTGGAAAAGAGGGAAGGTGATGGCAGCGGCCCTGATGGCACAGTTTTTGCTCATTGGGCCACTAACTCAAAGGTCAGCAGTTGACAATCGCCAAGCACTCCTCGGGAGAAAGACTTGGGCTTTCTACTCTCCTAACAGGCGACAGTCTCGGGTCCTCACGGGGGCAGTTCTACCCTGTCCTGGAGGCTTGCTCTAGGTTGGCATCCACTCAATGGCAGTGAGTTTGTTTGTCTTGTGTTTTAGGATGACATGAACAGATGCAGAGAGTTTGACGAGCCCAATGCCTGGGGAGTCAGCGGATCATGACGGGACCCTCTCTGCCCCCTCACCATGCACGTGCCAGGCAGGGTGCTGGGTGCAGGACCAGCAGGGGGAATAGACAGAGCTCCTGCCTGTGCCCCAGTCAATCTTCCTCCTTCCCTCCTGCCTCCCTTCTTTCTATGATGAACCCTGGCTTTACCAACAGTGGCAAATATCCTTCTAAAACCACGTGGTTTGTTGTTATTGTTGTTGTTGATGATGGAGGTGATTTGGTTTAGACAAGGTAATGTGCAAAGGAGCCAGGCTGACAATTCTGGAGAGGAACGTGATTACAAAGGATACGCTGGAAGGCTAAAGAGTCGAGCCTGAACGACAGGAGACCACACACAAACTGCCTTTGTACATGCGTTTTACTGGAACACAGCCTGGTCCATTCCTTCGCCGGGCATCTATGCCTGCCTTTGCCCTGCCATGGTGAGCTGAGTGGTGGCACCAGGCGCCGAATGGCCTTCAAAGCCTAAAATAGTTTCTAGCTGGATCCTCACCGATAAAGCTTGCCAGCACCTACTTAATGGGATCGCTGTGTCCTGTGCCAATGCCGAACCGCCTGTTCCCGAGCGTCTCATTGATGACAGTATGAACACTCGCTGTCATCATCTCACCGAGCGGGCGTCCGCTCTCTGGTTCTCAAATGCAGTGCTAAGAGGTCCGCGGCCCTGCCTGAGGATGGCTTCTCAGCCTGCCTGGAGCTTTGGAGCTTCTGCCTGAAGACTCTGGGGGCAGGGTATCTTGGCTTGCAAGAAACAACCTCCACTAATGGATTTGAGGAGAAAGGAAATATTTGAGGATAGATAGGGAAAGAATGGAGAACTGGTCTTGGGTCAGGAAGTAGGCAAATGGGACAGGGGTAGGGGAGGAAGGGTAAGGGGAATTACTCTTTCCCTGGGCAGGTGGTGGAATGAAAAAGGGGCTTGTCGGCCAGGGTTGGTGGTTCAAGGCCCCCGTGGGCTCTGTAGGAGAAAAACCTGGCCCTCTGTTCCCTGAAGATTATAGGCTGTCACCTGGGGTCATGGTGAAGCAAAAATTGACTGGCCTAATGTGCGAGCTGGGACCTCCTCTCTCTGGGGGGACAGGGTGGCAACTCACACCAGCACTTCTGCCCTCATGGCCAGTAGCTGTCCAGAGAAGTCCTGCTTCCCGGGGCCCCCCGGGGTCTTTGCCCTATGGCACGCCCCTTTCCCTTTGCAGTTTACGCTGGGTCATTCCGGTTGGATGCCCTGCTGAGAAGGTGCCTTTCCACCCCAGATATACTGACTCTGAACCCACAGCTTACCAAGCGCCCCAGACCCAAACCCTCACTCACTGCCAACACGTCGATGCCGACTCATAGTGACCCTGTAGGACAGAGTAAAACTGCCCTGGTGGGTTTCGGAGACTGTAACTCTTTACCGGAGTAGGAAGCCTCGTCTTTCTTCCAAGGAGCAGCTGGTAGTTTCAAACAGCTGACCTCATGGTTAGCAGCCCAATGGTCAACCACTGGCCCACCCATCCTGAACCATCTTGTTAAACTGTCGACTGGGCTTCAGTAGCTCTGCGGTGCCTTCTCGGCAGCGGATTGACCTTCAAAGCCAGGCTTTGATACCAAGACAGCCTCACAGTTTTCTAGAAGGGAGGTTTGAGTGACATCACCCCGTCTTCTAAAGTGATTTGTGGTTTCCCTGTTGGGGCAATTAAGAAGTTTGTAGTGAAGCAAAGCTCTCAGCTTCTGGCTGTTAAATCCTGTTAAGCAAATGAATCTGCCCTCTGGGGAGGGGTTCATTTGTCGTTTCCCATAATCCTCCTGGGCCCGAGGAGTGGGTGGGCTTTGGACCTGGGATCTTGTCAATGGAGTCTTCTGTTCCCAGGGCAGGCTAGACGCCACAATTCAGGGTAGTCACTCACCGGTCCTCATCATTCTCCTTCAGAAAGTCCCTGCCTAGCACAGTTGTACATAAGCCAGTGCTTCTGCTGATGTTCTTGAAGTCACCGGGGCCGAAGGCAGAGTCCCACTCTGGCGGGAGGGGCCCTGGACCAGTCTCTCTACCCCATAGGCCCGGTTTTCTGGTGCAAGGTGTGAACAGTACCCCACAATGCTGTTTCCGCTGTTGTAGAACAGACGACCACATTCCTGGTGCAAACAGCCCACATCTGTAATCTCGCCATAGCCAACCCCTCTATCTCACAGACAAAGAAGTAGGATCCATTTAGGCGAGGGTGGGTGGGGTGGGGGGTCAGGGGTCTGGGCATAGCTTAGCTGGGTCTCCAGGTTGTACCTGAGCTGCTGGCCTCATCAGAAGCATTCCCGGGGAAGGTGCCATGAATGTGAGCGGAATTCAGTGGGATGTGCGAGTGAGGGCTGGGGTTTCTTGCTGAAGGGCTGCTGTGGTCAGTTCCTAGAGGCTGCCCTTAGCTCTTTGTCATCTGGGCATCGGCCTACACCCTGGCAGCTTGCTTTGTCAAAGCCACCTTGGGGATGGGTGTGGGGAGGGGCAGGTGACTCTCAGTGCCCCTTTTGGTAGAAGGATGCTTCCTGGCAGGGTGGCCACTAGGGGAGTCTGGGGGTGTAAATCTTGCCCCTGGGCTGTCAGAGGGGTAACACCACAATGACTTCAGGGTCTTTGGTGGCAGTAGCGACAGCAGGTCAGCCAGTACCATAGACCAAGGGACTGCCAGGGCAGGGGATGTGTCCCCATTACCCAGTGTAGCTCATCATCCCTTCACCCTCTCTCCTAAGTCAGCATGTGGCATGCAGGCTTCAGTGCTGCTTGTGGGCAGAGAGGCAGGGCTCTACCTTGGATACTCTGGGGGATGGGGAGAGCTGCCGGGAGCCACAGGGGTGTGGTGAAGTGGTGGACTGGAAGATGGGGGTGGGTGGGCATCCCATGGTGCTCGGCCCTGTGATGGGGTTCCCAGGCTGGCACTACCCAGGAGGGGAGGGGAAAGCAACACCGCAACCTCCCCCATGGGGGGCACCAACCCCGTGAAGCCTTGGTCGGCCCCGGCTACCCCGCGGTTGGGCGTGGTCCTGCGATCTCTGTGGCCTTGGAAGTGGGTGGATGCCCAGTGTGAGTGGGCGCTTTCAAAGTCTGCTTCGCCTGATTGCCCATTGAGAGTTTCCCCTCTGCACAAGAATGGCATCGGGTGCATGAGCGAGGGCTGCTTCCTGGGCTGAGGTACATAACACTATGACCCAAACCATAAGCCTTGTGGCTTAAAGCCATGTATGTATATATGTGTGTGTATCTATATGGAGATATATGTATATATATGGGGAAATATGTAGCTATGTCACCACAGTGTAGCTCAGTGAAAGAGGGTGAAACACAGCGGGCAATCAATCAGCCATGCTCTGTGTGTCTGTAAGTGCCTGCTAGGCGGTGCTATCCTCATCGGCTTTGCATTTCTGCCCAACGCCCCAAAGCAGACCAAGGGAAGCGGACGCTTGAATGCATCGAAGAGTGCCACTTGGATTTCGATGGCCCTGGACTTGCTAATCGATGGCCACGCTTCCTGAACGGGAAGAGAAAGGCTGGGAAAGTCAGATCCCAGAGACAGCAATCAATGTAGCACTTCACTGACGGCCCTGCCAGCGCCGGCCCCTTTCGTAAGCCTGTTTCTTCTCAGGATGGTGAGCTGTCCGCTCGGTTCTACAGAACAGGGGAGGGCCTCCCCGTGGGTTTCCTAGGCTGTCATCTTTGGGGTGCAGGCAAACCGCCACATCTCTCTCCCACCTGAGAGGGTGACGGGTTCAAACTGCCCACCTCTCAGTTAGCAGCCAAGTGCTTAACCTCTGCGCCACCACTTGGAAAAGACCCCACGGAAAAATCAACAGCTGTTGAGTGGATGCCACCCCTCAGAGACCCTGTGAGTCAGAGCAGAAACTGCTGCCCGGCTTCCCAAGGCTGCACATCTTGATGGAGGCACCCTGCCACATCCCTCTCCCTCGGAGCGGCTGGTAGGTTTCTACCACCGCCCTCTAAGTACCAAAGGAGTGCTTAACCTCTGTGCCACTAGGGTTCCTTAGAAAAGACCCTCAACCAGACTCACTGCCTTCTAGTTGATTGCAGTTCATAGTGACCCGAGTAGAACGGCTCTAGTGGGCTTCTGAGACCGCAACTTTCAACAGGGTGGCTGGTGGCTTTGAACTGCTGACCATGCGGTTAGCAGCTTGGCAGGTAACAAGAATGCCACCAGGGCTCCCTGAAAAAGACCCTAGGCATTGTGTTAGTCTGGGTACTTTAGAGAACCAAATCCACAGAACCTCATGTGTAAGAGAGTTTTATATGAAGAGTAAGTGCACATCAAGGAAACATCCCAACCCAGTGCTGCCCAAGCCCACAAGTCCAACCTTAACCCATTAACCCATATGTCCAACACCAATCCACAAGGTCCTCCACCATCTCACAAAACAGACGCAATGATGCCGACTGCAGGAGGAAAGCTGAGTCAGTGAATGTGTAAACATCTCAGTACTGGCAGGGGTCTCCACATGGCTGCTCCAGCACCCAGGGCTGCATCAGGGTAGGTCCATGTCTTGCAGGAAGTCAGCCTTGCCAGCTAAAGCAGGGAACGGGTAAGGCAGCTGCACCCTGGTCTGACCATCAGAAAGCAAGAGACCAGAGAACTAGAAAGGCGAGGCTCACTGAGCCATTTATCCCTCCGCCTTTCAATTAACCCCACATGTGTTTATCGGCCAGGTTGGCACAATAAACTAACTACCTCAAGCATTAAATCCAAGTCCTTTATTTTACAAATAAGGAGATCAGGATCCAAGGAGTGGAGGGAGCCAATGTACCTTGGTGTGTTCTCTACCCACTCAACTATCTGTGCTGTGGACTTGATTTTCAAGGTGGACTTACCCACTTGGGGAGAGAGGGTCCAGTCAGTCTTCCTCCCACGGTCAGAGCACACGGGGATTCTACTTCATCCCTCCTGAGAGTCAGTGATGATAATCGGATTCTCCTGGACCTGTGTGCCCCTGCCGGACTGACAAACTCCAGATAGGGACGAGTGGGTCCTGAGCTTTTGGGGTCCCCTAGGGGGCAGAAGGCCAGGCCACCAGCGGCTTTTAACCACAGGAGAAACGGGCCTTAGGTATTCGGACCACGTTCCAGATCTTAATCCGCTTGGATCCACTGTGGAAGGTTTTCCAGTTTGGCTCCATATTACAGGACCTTTGCCCAAAGAAGTGAGAGAGATACCGTGGATGCTCAGGCCAGCCTCGGCGGGTTCTCCAGAGAGGACCCTGGGTGTCATATTGCAGGGACATCACTTCTTGGGGCCAGGGAGGTCCTGGTGAGAGAGATCACCCACATGGGTTGATACACACGTGCACCATCACCCTCTGAAACGCCTGGACGGTCGTCAGACCCATCCTGCTCCAGTCCACCAGCGCAAGTCAGCTGTGGCTCCCTCAAGGACAGGTCAATGTCACCAAGACTGGGCACTGGGACGTCAGAGGCAACAGACCCTTGGAAGAAGAACTTGCCCCAGGGGCCAGACCCCACGTGCAACTGTCAAGAGGTGTCATCATTTTCGTGAGTCCGTTGACAGGTGCTGTGTGGACATGGTTCTATTTGGTACTGTCTCTTTCCGGATCAGCATGGACCCAGTCGGTGGCACCGTCCTGCAGGTGAGGGTTTGTTTCCTTCGCTCCTGTGTGCGGTTTCATCCCTGGGCTAAGTCCCAGGTGTTAGACCAGAGCAGGTCATGACGGAGGCCCCCTGAGCCGCGCTCATGAATGTAGCCCAGGGCCTGAGCCAAGGTCAACTGCCAGCCCAGGAGTGAAAGCAGAATGCAAATTCCCTCTGAAGAGTAGCAGGCCCACTCTTTCACCTGCTGGGGCTGGAGTGGGGTTGGAGGGTGAGCGCTAAAGACTTGCTCAACCAGGCACGATTCAGAGACATTCACACCATCGGGGAACCCAACCCAGCTGATGTTTTTCTGTTTAGAAATACCGGCTGTGCTGCTGCAAATAGATCTAACTGGCCAAGAGAATTGAACCTGAAAGATGGACAATTTGGCCCCGTTTCAAACCCACTTAAAACTCGGGCTCTAAATTTAGATGTGAACTGGAAACTTGAGTTTCAAGTTCCCCTCGACCGGAGGCAAAGCCTGCATTTCAAGCGATTGCAAATTTTCATTTACCCACGTGCCTCTTCCTGACTGCCCGGGCGCGCCCTCCTGCTCCCACACTCCTTCATTCTGTTTGTTGCAGTTTTCGTTTGGCCGTGGCCAAGGCTGCCTTTGCTTAGAGTTTGTACAGACTTTAGTTATGTGCTCTCCGCTGGAATGGGGGTCCCTGGGGGTGGGGTGCAGAGGCCGCCCTCGGGTCTCCTTCCTTTGCCCTCGTGAGTCTTGTCCAGAGGTGGATCGTCACCGTCACAGGAAGGGCTTGCTGAGGCTTAAAGCTAGAAACTGAGAGAAGGTTCCTTTCCCTCCGGTGGCCAGAGCCCTGGTTGACTTAGTTAACTAGTCAGCTTGGTTAACGAATCAGCTTGGTTAACTAGTCCCTGAAAAGGAAGCCAAGGCCGGACAAAACCGAACCCTTTTAGGACAGCCTTCCAGCACTTTCCGGCGGTGTTGACCAACTCCACTTTGCCCAGGGGAGGGGTGGGGTAGGACAAGGAAGGCACATGGGGCAGAATTAGAGTCCAGAGCGCCTAGGCCTTCTGGTTTGAACGCACTGTTCTCCAAATCAAGACGCATCGATCTGATTCAGTCTGGGCCTTATCTATGAATTCAGGTTATCTATGACAACCACCCGGAAGACTCGAAAGGAAAAAAAAAAGGAGGGAGGGGTTTCTCTTTCACTCGTTCCAGGGATCCATCCACCTATTGCTCTGTTGCTCCATTTCCCATCTATCTCTTTGGACCCATATACACTGCAACCCAAGGACAGGACGTGGAGTGCTATTTGTATGTATCTGGTGGTACAGTGGGGTATGCATTGGGCTGCTAACCTTGAGGTCAGCAGATCGAATCCACCAGCTACTCTGAGGAAAAAAGATGATGCTTTCTACTCCCTTTAAGATCTATAGTCTCCGAAACCCGGGGCCAATTCTACTCTGTCTCTATCCTACAGGGTCGCCAAGTGTCAGAATTGCCTCACTGGCAGTGAGCTTGTTTTGAGTGAGTCACCACAGGGAACGATCTACAGGGATTCAACTGGTGTCCTAGCAGCCCAGCCTGGGTCACGTGGTCATGCCACTTATTGGCTCAACGATTTTGGTCATCTTGTCCTCTGAGCCTGGACTTCTTCATTTTTCAATGGAGCCTATATCAGAGAGTAAGTAGCCTAATGACTGCTCAATAAAGGTGGGTGGCTTTTAAGGTGATTCTTGTTCACTGAGGTGTAGTGAGAGTGATAGAGTGAGAACATGACCTGTCTTCTAACCTCCAGGAAGCCGCGACAGAGGTCGTGCGCTTTGTGGAATTGTAGAACTCCCTTGCAGACACCATTTCATTTGGCTCTTCACCCTGAAATCCGGGATCAGCGATTCTTACCACTTCAGGAACTGGACTCCACCGAGATACTGATCATAGCTGGGTACCCTCTCCCTCAAATTGTACCTGTGTGCCTACTGTCCTCGCCATTTTGCACGTGATCTTCCTCGGGGAAGCTGGGAACTCTCCCTTGAGAGGTAGGAGTCTCAGTCACTCATTGGCGTGTTCAATAGGCATTTATTGCCTGTCTGCCACATGCCACGTGCTGTGTGGGGCCAGTGAGTCTGGGAAAATCAGACAGGGGCGTTCTCTCCAAAGTGCTCGCCAGCATCCAATGACCACAGTGAGAAGAGAAACCATTCCGTGGTGTCTGTGTGTGGAGGTCTCAAGTGGGTTTGGTGGTGGAGGAAGGACATTGGCGTTGGAAAATGAAAGTTGAACAAAAGTTTGGCCTGACATTACATGTTGGCATTCCCAAGGAATGGGCCACACAAGTGAAGGGGGTGCAGGTCAGTCTGCTGAGATAGGTTTGCCTTCACCTGAGTGAAATGAGTTGGTAGATGGTGGAAAGGCTGCCTCTTTGATAAGAAGCCAGACTCAACGCATAGTGCTTCTGGCAAGACGGTCTTCCTAACTCAACACAACCTCGTTATGGAATGACCATGTTGTCCTCCCCCAAAGATATATAACTTTCCCTTACCAACGCGATCTTGGACACATGATTTTCTTTTTGTCATTGCTGGTGATGATAACGTGGTCATACCGGAATAGAGTGCAGTCTTGTACAGGAAGGAGAGTGGATACAGAGACAGGGAATCACACTCAGGGCCAAGAGGTCGTATGAAAATCCACCCACAAGTCAAGGACCGTGTGAGAGCCACCCAGAGCAACGAGAAGCTGAAAGAGACCAGAATGCTCTTCCTCTACAACGGACAGAAAGCACACAGTCCTGCCCACCCCCTGACGTCCAGCCGCCAGAACTTTGAGCCAGTACATTTCTGTCTTTCATGCTATCCACTTCGTAGTATTGGATCGCTAAGATCTTCCTCCATAACACGTAGCCCAGCTCAACCATGCTGACCGAGCTCAGAAGAAATGGACGTGCTTCCTGTCTTCAGTCCTGGCTTTCGTCCTAAGAGACCCTGTGGTGTGTCTGCCCTTGAGGAGTCAGTGCCATCGGGGCAGACTGAACATAGCTCGGTTTTCTGTCCTAGCCCATAAACAGATGCCCTCTTGGATGCCCTGACAGGACTTCAGACAGGGTGGGGCGCATCTGGGTGTAGTTCACCACTAAGTTGCATTTTCTCTCTGCCAGGAGAGCGATTGCCTTCTCACCCCAACGTCCTCTCTTCACTTCCCACAGCATCCTAATGAATGGTCAAGGGCTGAAACCTCTCAGGGTCAGAGAACACTTTGATAGGCCTTGGTCTGCCTCTGGTATGTCCCGAGCACGGCCATCAGTTCTGCTTCAGCGTGGTTCAACGGGACTGCTTCTGAAGGACCCGGTTCCTTGTGTGGTTCAGTGCAAAGGCCAGGATCTGGGTTGGGCACAAATTGGGGTTAGACTAGTGATGAAAGTCATTCTGGGTTGGGTTGGATGGATGGTCTTCTTCAGACTCCTCTTTCAACCCATCCCAGAGGGCAAGGGCAGAGGGAGGTGGCCTGGGAACTCGCTTCCAGAGCATTTTTAATATACAATCTCAGACCAATACAGTGTGTTTTCTTCTGGGCGGCAGCATCAAACTCTTCGGAAAATCAGCTGGTTGTACTCTCTGCAGGATGGCCTTAGGTTCCCACTATGAAGATGGGTTTGACCTGGTACAGATGTAGGAAGTACATTCCAGGTTCAGGTTCAGCCACCACCTTGCACTACGACCCTGAATAAACTCATTCCCCTCTTGGGGACCCCATGTCCTTACTGGTAACATAAGAACATTGGCAAACGGCTAGATGATGGTTAAGGGACCTTTTAGAGCTAAAATGCTATAATGTTCTGAAAAAAACTTCAAAAAATTAATTTAGAAAATTTGCCTCTAAGGAAAAGATTCTAAGTCTCCGTTCCTTAGTCTCACAGCTAGTTCAATCATATATATTCATCCGTGTCCCCTTCTCTCTGCTCACTGATCCACCTGCATTGGCTTGAGTCCCACTAATGATGGTCCCTTGTGTGTCATAGTGAACCGTGCTCCATAGAGATTTCAATCGCTCATTTGTTTTGTCAGAAGTTGATCGCCTTTCTTCCAAGGGACCTCTGAGTAGATTTGAACCTTCAACCTTTCAGTTAGCAGCCAAGCATTTTTACCATTTAGGAGCAAACTTCATGGCTTAAGCAGCCTTCCTGGATACTACTGATATTTTAAAAGAAGGCTTGGATGCAATTACTTGAGATGCCCTCAGTAATGGAGGGCGCAGCGTAGTGTTGTCAGCCCTTCCATCCTTCTCTCTCTCTTCTTCCTTCTTCTCAGTAGACCTCTGGTTCAGTTCTTCCTTTGTATGAAGCCCTGTGCTAGGTTCTGTGGAGAACAAGAGGGAGACACCAGGTATCGTTTTTGCCCCCAGAGCTTCAAGCTCCAGAAGAGCATGCCACACTTCAAGATGCTGATGATGAGACAGAGGCTTTCTGAGCTGAGTTGTGACCCATGTGTTGTGGACGTTGGAGACGGCCTAACAATTTGTCACATGGTGTTTCCACTTTGGGATTATACGGTGGTGCATTTTGTTCCCCTCCTGAAATGTACTCTTTTAAATAATAAAATGAATATTTCTATTCGTTTTAACCATTTTAAATGGGAATAGGCCTATTTTGTTTCTTGCTTCTCAGCTTTCTTTGCTGGGTATTAAAAAGCGAACCCAACCTTTACCCAAACAAATACCCCTGGTCTCCAACTGAGAGAGTTAATGTTTATTGTGCCACCCTGGCCAATAAACACACGTGGGGTTAATTGAAAGGGGGAGAGATAAATGGCTTGGTGAACCTCACTTTTCTAGTTATCGGGTCTCTTGTTTTCTGATGGTCGGACCAGGGTGCAGCTGTCTTAGCCAGTTTCCTGCTTCAGCTGGCAAGGCTCACTTCCTGCCAGATATCTGTGTTAGTCTGGGTACTTTAGAGAAACAAATGCACAGAAACTCATGTATAAGAGAGAGTTTTATGTAAAGGTTAAGGGCACATCAAGAAAACGTCCCAACCCAGTGCTGTCCAAACCCACAAGTCCAACATTAACCCATATGTCTGACATCAATCCACAAAGTCCTCCTCCATCTCACAAAACACACGCAATGATGCCGACTGCAGGAGGAAAGCTGAGTCAGTGAATGTGTAAGCATCTCAGTGCTGGCAGGGGTCTCCACACGGCTGCTCCAGTACCCAGGGCTGCATCGGGGTGGGTCCACGTGGCTTCTCCTCAGGGATGTCTTACAGGAAGTGATCTGGAACTAGAAAGGCGAGGCTCACTGAGCCATTTATCTCTCTGCCCTTCAATTAACCCCACATGCGTTTTTTGGCCAGGTTGGCACAATAAACTAACTACCCTGAAGAGAAGCTGCACGGACCTACCCCTATGCAGCCCTGGGTGCTGGAGCACCCGTGTGGAGACCCTTGCCAGCGCTGAGATGCTTACACACTCACTGACTTGGCTTTCCTCCTGCAGTCGGCATCATTGCGTGAGTTTTGTGAGACGGAGGAGGACTTTGTGGATTGGTGTTAGACATATGGGTTCATGTTGGACTTGTGGGCTTGGGCAGCACTGGGTCGGGATGTTTTCTTGATGTGCCCTTACCTTTTATATAAAACTCTCTCTTCTACATATGAGTTTCTGTGGGTTTGGTTCTCTAAAGTACCCAGACTAACACACCAACACATACAAACTTGGGTTTCCATGGGAAGGTGGAGGGACATGGTGCCTTCTCCAGAGGAGCAGATGAAGACTGAGTTGGGTGCTTGCCTGGAAAGATGTGAATGCTTCCTTAATAGTGAAGGCAATGCATTTTACAGCATTGGAAGCCCCAAGAGCTCTGCTACCCTGTCCCGTAGGGTGGCTCTGAGTGGGAATCGACTCGATGGCCGTGGGCCTGGGACTAGTTCTCATGGTCAGGTGGTGTTCTCAGAGGTGAAGGATTGACGTAGAGCAGGTACATCTGGGAAAGGGCCCTCCCCCCTTCTCCTTCCTTTCTTCTCACTCTCCTCTCTAGCTCTCTTTTTAAGCTTTACTGGGGGATTTTCTTATAAGATAAATGCATGCTCACAACGGAAACATTTTAACAATGCAGTAGACCAAGAAAAAAATCAAAAGAAAATCTAAAAGATAATAAAATGACCTCACCGTTGCTCGCGAGAACGGCATGTTGGTCTATTCCCGCTCTAGCTTTGATGCACAGTTCTGAGCTTTATTTGTTTGTTTTACATGGTTGCAATCATCCGAAAGGCATAATTTTGCATCCTGCTTATTTTTAGTTATAATAATAACATAAGCATTTCCTTATGTTAATTACACATTCATCAAAAACCTCACCCACGTTGGCTGCAAACATGGTTGGGTCTGGTGCTGCCATTAAGTTTATGCAGACCTGAACCTCTTTCTAATTTGTTGTTTTCAATTGGCTGTGGCTGGGAAAGCACCCCACATAACCTGCTGGAACTGTGTGTCAAGGAAGAGCTAATCGAGCTTAGGGGGAGCCCTGAGGGGCTTTGCTCCGAAACCTTTGGATTTGAATTCTGTGCTGTGCCCTCTGGCCTCTCAGAGGCTCCTTTGACTTACATTTTCTGAGTGTGGTCCAGGGCTGGAGAGTTGGGATGGCCCACTAACTGACTGTGTTCGTCTGGGTACTTTAGAGAAACAAATCCACAGAAACTCATGTATAAGAGAGAGTTTTATATAAAGGATAAGTGCACATCAAGAAAACATGCCAAGCCCACAAGTCCAACATTAACCCATATGTCCAACGCCAATCCACAAAGTTCTCCTCCACCTCACAAAATACATGCAATGATGCTGACTGCAGGAAGAAAGCTGAGTCAGTGAATGTGTAATCATCTCAGCGCTGACAGGGTTCTCCACATGGCTGCTCCAGCACCCAGGGCTGCATCGGGGTAGGTCCATGTGGCTTCTCCTCGGGGATGTCTTGCAGGAAGTGAGCCTTGCCAGCTGAAGCAGGGGACTGGCTAAGGCAATTGCACCCTGGTTCGACCATCACAAAGCAAGAGACCCGAGAACTAGAAAGGCGAGGCTCACTGAGCCATTTATCTCTCCGCCCTTTAATTAACCCCCCATGTGTTGTGCCCCACCAGGTTGGCACAATAAACTAACTACCTCACTGACCTCTTGA
The DNA here is from genome assembly GCF_000313985.2 of Echinops telfairi. Lineage (NCBI taxonomy): Eukaryota > Metazoa > Chordata > Mammalia > Afrosoricida > Tenrecidae > Echinops > Echinops telfairi. The sequence goes on along the minus strand of NW_022107432.1, from coordinate 21,415,972 downwards.
TAAGTGAACGGGAACTGTAGCGTACGTATTAGAGCATACATTTGAAGCATCCAGTTTGCAGGAGGTCAGGAAGGACAGTCAAAGTGCACCATCCATTTGCAGTCTCCCCGGGATCATGCCTCCACTGAATTGCTTCTGACCACTGATGGGTGAGAACAGCTTTTCCCTTAAGCTGAGTGTATTGGAAAGCGGATTGCCTCCACCCCTCTCCAACCTGCCCAAGAAGGGGCAGTCTCCCTTAGGGGCTTGCCTAAGCATGTCCTTGATGGAGTCTGCTGTACTGAGGGTCACATAGTCATGCCCTGGTCGGAGGCCCTGAACCAATCTTGTACACACACTCCTCTGTCTAATGTAATGCGTGTGTCCCAATCATGACCCCGTTCCTGATTCTGTAGTCCCCCTGTGACTGTGCTGTATTGCTCTGCTGTCCTTCACACTTTTGTGACAGCTTCTTTTGTCCTCCCAGGTCCTTTGAATCTCTGAATCCCAACAAACCTTCGGAGGCAACAATGACCTTGTGCTAATGGGCTCCGTAAGATTTTACAAAGGTTCTCCTTAAATTACATTTAAGCTTTGGGGTCTCTTTTGTACCCTAAAACATATGAAAAAAGATAGAACCTATTTTTCTTCCATCAGAGAAAATATCCCAGGGTGGAGAGGCAGTAGTTTAATTTTTAGGAATTGCCTACGTTCGGGTCCGAACTCCTAACTCCCTGACTTGTAGCCCAGGGTCTCCAGCAAGTTGCAGCCTCTCAATGCTCACAGCAACCCTGAAGGACAGGGCAGAACGGCCCTTGTGGGTTTCTGAGATGGTAACTCTTTATGAGAGGAGAAAGCTGGTGGCTTTGAACTACCCACGTTGTGGCTAGCAGCCCAACTTGTAACTCGATGGTCATTGAGCTTGGCTGTTTAATACCTCAACTCTAAACCAAACCAGTTGCCCTCTAGCCGATTCCGCCTTGCAGTGGCCCCCGGTGCCGCAGGGTAGAGCAGTGCTCCATTGGGTTCTGAGTGCTCACCATTGCCAGGGCGGATTTACAGTGCTGCCTTTGGGTGGGTTCGAACCGCCAACTTTCTGTTAGTAACAGTGGAGGGCTGAACCATTTGTACCACCCAGGGATTCCCCTTTCTGCCCTAGCCCCCTATAATATAATATTATCCTCCCCATTATAATGTTAAAATATTATAACGATCATTATACTATTAATTATAATTTACTTTAATTATAATATTATAATGGTCATTATCCTCCCCCAAGGATTGTTCGCGGTGTGTTAGAATCGACTAGATAGTGGTGAGTGCACAGGACTGGTGACCGACAAGAGGAGGGGAATGAGTTTATGTAAAAGGGCCCCGTGGGCTGAGCCATGGGCCTCTAACGATGTGGTCAGTGGTTCACACTCACCAGCTGCTCCGTGGGAGAGAGAGGAGCCTGCCTGTGCTTGTAAACCTTCAGTCTTGGAAACCCAGAGGGGCACTTCTACCGCGTCTGGGAGGGTCGCCACCCATGGACACGGACTTCGTGGCAGTGGCTTCAGGGGCTAGGGCAATGCCTGCCACTGGTTTGACCCCACAGAGGGGAGGGACAGTGTCCCGAGCACTTAACACAGTGCACAAAGAGGCCCCCAAGCAGGACTAGGAGGAGGCCCTCAGAGGCCAGCAGAAAGAGCCAGGGGAGCGTGGGGAAGGCCAAGGGGTCAGCGAGGAGCTAGGCTGGCCCCCAGGCTGCCCTCAGCCCCTAAGGCCGGGGAAGACTGGTTCTAGGGAGGAGCAGGGTCTGGGGCCCCAGGCTGCCCAAAGAAGGACGGGAGGAGGCAGGAAGTGAGAGCCGGGTCCCCCGGGGGGAAGGGCAGATGCTACCTGAGAGCCTGAAGAAGCGGGGAGTTGGAACAAGCCCTCCCCAGGCCTGAAACCCAGGAGGCGGGGCAGTGCAGGGTTTGCAAAGGAAGCTTAGGTTTCTGGGGGTGGGGTGGGGAAAGCCTAAGAATAGAATGTACAGTTGTCCTTACCAGAGGGGGCACACACACAAAGTCAATTTACTTTTAACAATCGCTGGCAACATGTCTTGTGTGAGTCTGTCCAACTGGCAGGGTTGGTGGCTGATGGCCCCCTCACCACCCTGACTGACTGGCGAACTGGACAGAAAGAAGATGTGTGGTCTTATTTTGGACCTGGGTGGGGAGTGGACAGAGGCCGGCATCAAGGCCCTTTGGCTAAATCTGCACTTTCAAGCCTAGGGTGACCACCTCCTGGGTGGCCTGGGTTTGGAAGGCAGATCCTCCCATTCCGGGCTGAGCGCCTTCCCAGCCAGCTTCTGTGGGGCGCCCTTGTGTCACCCCCTCACAGGGGCTCTACAGGACAGAGAACTGCCGCACAGCTTTTCCTAGGCTGCCATCTCATGGACTCAGACTACTAGGCCTTGGCTCCTGAGGGTGGGCTTGAACTGCCAACCTTTCTGTTGGCAGCCAGATGCTTAACCACGGTTCCACCAGGGCTGCCAGGCAAGCCTCTAAACCAGCGGTTCTCAACCTTTGGGTCGCGACTCCTTTGGGGGTCGAAAGACCCTTTCACAGGGGCCACCCGATTCATCACAGGAGCAAAATAACAGTGATGATGTAGCAACGAAAATAATGTTATGGTTGAGGGGTCACCACCCCATGAGGAACTGCATGAAAGGGTCGCGGCATCGGGAAGGTGGGGAACCACTGCTCTAAACCAAAAACAAACAAAAACCCCAAGGCACTGCCCTGGAGTCCATGCATGCTGACTCCTGGTGACGCTGTCGGACAGAGCAGACGGCCCCTGTGGGGTTTGGAGCCAGTAACTCTTCAGAAGAGTAGAAAGCCCTATCTTTCTCCCCAGCAAGCTTCTAGAGACTACTGGCTCATTCCCTCTCAGAAAAAGTCACCCTGGTCCCGATGCCACTCTGTGAAAAGTGAACTCTGGACTGGTGGCAGAGACCCCACTGCCTGGGGAGGGGCCTACTTTTGGGTCCCAGGTGCTACCTGGGAAGAGGTAGAAGGCTGTAGCCAGCTCTCAGCTCAACCTGGATATGAACTCCAGACCCCACTGAGCTGTGCTCTTCACTGAGCACGGAGAATCACTTAGAGGCATGAAAGGTGGTTGAGAAGCAGTCAGTCATCTTCCAATGGGGAACGGCAGCCCTCTGGGAGCTCGAGAGAAGGCCGAGGCACAGAGCATTTTATCTGAGTTTACAGCTCCAGGGAGAAGCTGATTTCACTGCGGCCCAAGACACGCATAATTAAAAACAAAGATATCTTTAAGTCAGATCTAAGGAGGCCTCCTTGTCCCCATCCTCCACTCCCCCCGCCCCCCACCCCCATCTCCTTTTCCCGGAAAAAACTGGGAACACCCTCAGAAGTCAAATCATCCTAACGAGAGAAGACATGTTCTTGAAGAAGTTTTGACTTATCGTTTACAGCTCTATAAGCACTCCGGTAGGAAGATGGCCCACACGCCGGCAGGAAGTCAAGGACGCCTGGCTTCAAGGCCGGCCTGGTCTTCGGCGTGATTATTTTTACAGCGTGTGCAATTAAAGGCAGGTTTTCAGCTGCCTGATTCTGACTTGTCAGGGCCCCTTGTGCTTCTGGGTCCATCTGCGCGCACACACACACACACACACACACACATGCACACACGCGTGTGTGCGCTCTGCCACGCAGAGCTGAACAAGGGCACACACGTGAGCAGGGTGGACACCCCACCCACTACACGCATGCAAATGTAAACCAACCAGGACACGTGTGTGCCCGCAGACTTGCTGCCTTGCCCCAAGCCGGCTTCATTAGAAACAGATCCGCCTTGATGCTTGGCTGTTCCATTTGGATGAAATTTTCCTCAGCCCCAAGTGCAGGGATAATGACTTTAAAAAAAATACTCCACAAACTGGGAAGAAAATATGATTTATAAACTCATATCTTTTGGCTTGTCAAAGGAATAGATTTCTGTGTGTCTGTATGTGTGAGAGAGAGAGAGGTCACATGTGTACATGTCTGTCTGTTGGGAGGGTAGGAAGAGAAAGGACAAGGGCATTCAAAGAAAGGCAGAGGACCATGATGGATGTGGTAGAGGGCACGAAGAAGTAGTTGGCACAGTAGAAGAGAAGCAATGACAGGAAACGAAGTGTGGACATTTGAGATGCTCCAACACACCCAGAGGTCCAGCAGTTATCCAGAAAGTTCTATATTGTCCTTTCTCCTAGGATAGCCATTGCTCCCTGGCACTGGTGGTGGTAGTTACATAATCTGGTGTCAATCTGGACTTGAGAGGAGTAAGAGTCAAGGGGTAGAGCCTAGCCTGTCAACTGGGATATAGCCAATAAGGTCTCTGTGTGAGCATGGCCTTCTCCTGAGGATTCTGGGAACTCTTGTTTTTCCTCCTTGGAGGCGGGAGACACTGTCTCCCTCTGCTCACTCCCTTGGAGACTCTCCACTGAAGAGACTCAAGACTCACTCCCTGAGAGACACTCTATTGACAAGACACATGGCACTACGCCGACAGACCCGGGAACTGGAGGAGCCACGTGGAAATCCCTGCCAGTGCTGAGATGCTTCTGCCACCACTGCATCCACAAGACTTTGCACCCACTGGCCTGTGAGCTTCCTGCATTCGGCGTCATTGCATGTGTTGCGTGAGTCTGAAGAGGACTTTACAGATTGGTGTTGGCCATTGGGCTAATATCAGACTTAAGGACTTGATCTGGACGGGGAAGTTTTCTCAATATTCAGCTGCCCTTGAATATCGAGCTCTGTCTCATGCACACATGGGTGTCTATGCATTTGTTTCTCTAGTCTACCCAGACTGACACACTTGGTACAGGAGCCACGTGCAGGCAGTGGGAACTCGGGCTTTCTTCGGCCTGCACTGACCCAGCCCTGCCCAATCCTGCATGTCGTGGCCTCCAATGAGGGGAGAGAGTTCCGTGGGCGGTGCACACAGTCACCACGCTCTGTTGTCAACCAAAAGAAGCAACCAAAACACGCATAGTCACAGAACCAGTGAAAATCATATTCCACTCCCCTCAGCGGCCCTTTGGGAGGAAGCCTGGGTGGCCTTTTTTCTGAAAATCCCAAGGAGCACAGCTCTGCTCCGACACCCTCGGGGTCACCACGCGTCGGCTCCGTGACAACTGGTCTCATCCGTTCTTCCTCAGATGGCCTCCTTGTGTCTTCGAGCCCCAAGGGAAGGCCCCGTAAGCAGAAAGCCGGACGGGGGATCCCTGCTCAGGGCACCGCCTTGCTCGCTGACACCGAGGAGGACTTGAAGCTTGTACCAACGAAGATCGAAGGCCACCACCTTCAGAACAACTCAACATGAAGAAAACAAAACTGCTCACCACGGGACCAAGAAATCACATCACGAGACACGGAGAAACGGAGCACAGACTGGTCTCGCCAAGGGTTCTCTTTTACCGGAAGCCTCAGTCCGTCTGCACGCATGGAAGTGAGAGCCAGAAAGCACATGGAGGAGGAGTCCGTTGGGCCAACTGCTGCCCCAGGACCCCCTGAAAGTGTCAAAGGGCAAGATGGTCTCTTGGAAGACGGGGTGCCCTTGGTCCAAGCTATGGTCTTTTCCATCCTTCAGATAGACGGGAAGCGGAACAAGGAATGATGAAGACCGGAGAAAGGGGGCCTTTGCTGAGAAACACACAACTCTCCTCTAGTTCTTTAATGCTTCCTCCCCTCCACTGTCATGATCCCAATCCTACCTTACACATCCGGCTAGACCAGAACATGTACACTGGGACAGACAGGAACTGGACACACGGGGAATCCGGGACAGATAAACCCCTCAGGACCAATAATGAGAGTAGGCAAGGTGGGGAAAGAAGGGGGAACTGACCACAATGATCTACATAGAACCCCCTCCCAGGGGGACGGACAACAGAAAAGTGGGTGAAAGAAGACAGCCGTCAGTGTAAGACCTGAACAAATAATTATAATTTATAAATCATCAAGGGTTCATGAGGGAGGGTGGGGAAGGTGGTGCGAAATGAGCTGATACCAAGGGCTGAAGCAGAAAGAACATGTTTTGAAAACAAAGATGGCAACAAAGGTACAAGTGTGCTTGACACACTGGATGAATTGATGGATTGTGGGAGCTGTACGAGCCCCCAGTAAAATGATTTATTTTTTAAAAGGGTGCCTTTGACTGATGGGGCTGGGGGAGAATATTGGGTGGCAGAATGGGTAACTCTGGCTCATGTCGTTCGGCTTGTTCTCAGGAGGCCCCAGTCCCTGGAGGACATCCCACTTGGTCAAGTAGAGGGTCGAGGACCCTGGACGAGATGAATCGACCGAGTAGCTCAACAGTGGGCTCTACTATTGGAAGGGAGGTTGGGATGGTACCCGATCCGGCAGGCAGTGTTTTATTCTGCTGTAACGAGGGCCACTAGGAGAGGGCACTCCCTGGAGGGCACCTAAGCACAGCACACCTTCCTGAGGGCGGGAGTTCACACCAGCAGTTCCTTAGGCCAGGCCTACGAGGGTGCTGCTGATGCTTCGGATGGAAGGTGAACGCGGTGTCTCTGGACACCGAAAGCCGGCCAGCTCACGGTCACGTGTTTCCAGCCCGTCGTTCTTCACCGAAGGTCATTGACGGTACAGCATCGCTCCCACCCTTCGCCCAGACATCTCTGAAGATGGGCTCTTGCGTTTTTCCCCAGCTCAGAATCAAGTATAGCAATGCCCGGGGATCACCAAACTGCTACTTAGATATTCTAAAGATGCAATTTGAGTTCCAGGCCGGGTGTGTGTGTGTATGGGGCGGGGGTGGATGAAATCGGCGATATGATAATGCCACAGCCGAGGAGAGCCTGTCAAAATGCGCTCCCTTGGGGTGGCAGGCTATTTCTGGAGACGCGCATCGGCCCTGCACCGAAGGGGTGTGTTTATCCTAATGGGAAGCAGGGCTGAGGGAGGCCGCAGCTCCCTGCACAGTTTTTCAAGTCTTAAGATACCGCAAGAGACATTTGTGGTGTCCAGAGACGCATTTAGTCTGTCCCGGCCCCTTCAGGGTGTGCTGACTTAGCGCTGACAGCAGCAAGGAGAGGAAATGTGTCCTTCCCGCTGTGCCCGTTAGGATGTTTTGGATGCAAAGAACAAAGAAAAGCCAGCAGCACTGGCTAGCGTGCTACGGAGTTTATCATAACAGCAAGCACGTTAGCCCCAGATCAGGGCTTCAGGTAGGGTGTGCTCAGGGCTCCCACTCTGCTTTCCTGTGATGATGCCGGCTCCACCCACTTCTAGCTCTTTGTCCTCAGCTGACTGCCCCCTTGACTGCAAGATGACCGTGGGCAGTCACCCCTGCCCTTGCTTCTGCGACCAAGTGCAGGGAGAGTGTAAGGCAACCTCTCTCTCCACCTCCCTTTGGTCTGAGGGGGTCCATCCCAGCCCATTACCAGGATACAAACCCGGGCTGATTGGTCTAACCCAGGATTTCTGTACTAGAAGCAAGCAAAGGCGGTTCAGTCTCCATGGTTCCTGGAAGCTTCTCCCTTGAGGCACAGGCAATGGGTGGGGTGGGGACTGGCCCATGACCAAACGGCATCTTCCGAAAGGAAGGTGGGAGCCTGAACTGGAAATAAACAGGGCTAAGCTGCCAGGTGGAAGCTCTGGTGGCATAGTGGATTACTTGTTGGCTGCTAACCTCAAGGCCAGCTGTTCAAACCCACCAGACACTCGGTGGGAGACAGATCAGATTTTCTGCTCCCGTAAAGGGTTATCATTTTAGCAAACTCCGGGGCAGTTCTACCCTGTCCTCTCGGGGTGCTCTCCTGCCCTCCAGAGGTACTAGGACTTGATGGCAGTGAGCCTTTGAGTTGTTCAGATACCAACGGTGCTCCCAGGCCTTGTTCTAGCAGAGCCCCGAGGTCAGTGGAAGCCTTTCAGCCACACAGAGCTGCAGGGAAGAGAGAGATGGCATCAAAGTAAAACAATGAAAGACAGATGTAAATAGCATGCATGTGTACAACATACAATATAATACACACGCACGTAAGTCCTGGTAATCCTGATGCCTGAGCGTCACAGACCCACGGCCTCCCAGCTCGATCTGGGGTCCACTAAAATGAGCAAAATAATACTCATACTGAAGTAGGGCTCTTAGCCCAGGGCACACACAAGTGGTGTATGGGTTCCACTGCTCCTAGCAACCTGCCAGGCCACCCAAATTGGGCCTTGTTATTCCTCAAGGTGGAATGATGACAATTCTAACCCCTTGGCTCTCCCTCTGCCTCCCCACCCTGCCCCAGCCCAGGCTGGTCCTGGCAACTTTCTTTCTGGAAAATATGAAAATTAATCTTCTCCAGAGTTGTCAGCAGCTGCCTTGCTTGGCAGGGACACATCACAGCCCTAGTGATATAGTAGATGAAGCATTGGGCTGCCAACCAGAAGGTCAGGGGTTCAAATCCACTAGCCGCTCTGAGGGAGAGAGAGGAGGCTAAAAATTTAAAGCCTCAGAAAGCCTAACGGTCAGTTCTACTCAGTCCTATGAACAGTGGTGGGATTCACATAATTTACCAACTCACTGCCCCATTGACCATTTTAAGTATATAAAAAAAGATATGTCAAAAGGGAATTCATTGCTTCACACAGCTAATACTTAAATAAGCACAATAAAAGACATATACAAAACTAGATTATAAGAACGAGTTTTAAAAGATGAATGAGGAATAGTAACCAAACTGTTATTTAAGATATGCCCATAGTGCTTCTTGATTGGTCCCTCACTGCACTACCCTTTGCTTGGTCGGCTGTGTGATTTATCCTGGACCCCATCCTTCAGAGGTGGGCCCATGAGACAATAGTCATTGTGTTTGCTGTATTAGAATCTGACCACATTATGGTCATCTTTGAGAAACCCATTCTGCTTCTGCCGAGTTTACGACAATTGTTCCGACCGTATCTTTAGCTCTTTGATCGCTTTCAGGGATTGCATGCTTCACTCCTAACCCCTCGTGTGGCTTTGGGGCGCACCACAAAACTGAGCAAATGGCACAGCCTGTCACCCTCTGGTGTTATGTTTGTTTACTGAGTAATAAATGCAAGGAGCAAAAATGTAGTATTTCATCAAAAGTATAATGCGCTTTATGAAGTGAGTAGATAAATATTGCAAGCATAGTTGTGTCTAATTTTTTTATACCTGTGGGTGGAATGAAAGTTACGATGGGCGCTTAGAATATGCTGTTGTGTAGATAAACCTTAAACAAGAGTAAGAAATATCACTTTGTGATTTCCACCACAGAGACAACCCTTTTTACAAGTGCCATTTTAACAACAGGTTCGCGGAACTCAACAGAACGTTAGGCATCAGCTCTGCCGAGTTGGTACAAACTAGCTGAGTCCCGCTTACTCCTGTCTCAAGGTTGCTGTGAGTCAGACGGGAGCAGACGGCAGCAGTAGAATGGTGGGGACCAGACTTCCTGGGTCCCAAAGGTGGCGCCCATCCTGGACTTGTGTTCAGGTCTCCCCAGGACGTGGGATGCCTCTGCTCAGGCACACTCCTGACAAGGACAGGGCCTGGGTGGGGCCTGGGTGGGATTGGTCAGCAGATCCCAGTGTAAAACAACACTGAGTGGCATGGGGTCTGTCTGGTTGTCTGGGAACACTGGGTGGTCTGCAGTGGGGCGCTCGGCTCTTAGGGTGCCAATTCTGGACCAGTGTAGTCTCCATGGAGCTGAAGGGAGGTTCATAAAGGCTCCCTATTCTGGGCCTGAGGGACAGCGTGGACCCGGGTCCAGGCTCTCTGTGCAGGGGGAAAAGCTACCTCTTCCTTTTCCCAGGTCCCACGAGGGCCCGAAGCTCCTTATGCCAGTTCCACATCCTCTAGGTTTTGTCCAAAGTCTTGTCTCTTCTTGTAAGAAAGAAACATGAAAACAGGTCTACCTAGAAACCCACACGGGGCCCACAGCACCCACAGCATGAGACACCCCCCCCCCCATCCATGCTTTCTCTCTGGCCACCACTAGCAAGGATTGCCTTCCTTCCTCGTGCAGGGTGGCCACTTACCCTTTCCGCTGCCCTGCCTGGCAAGGGACTCTGGGGCAGGGAAGGAAGGAAGGAAGAACAACTGGTTCCCAGAGATCTGAACAGGGTGCCGAGTGCTCCGAAGGGGTGAAGCAGCTCCTACCGTTTGCTGTGTCCCCCACGGGGCTGCACACAGCACCGTGATTAACTGAACAACAGATAGACGAGAACTGGGAGGGGCAGCTGAGGGGGTGGGGAGGTGATGGCAGGACAAGCCTGAAGTTTTTCAGAGGAGGGGGGGTTCATCTGGCCCTGCCACTGCTGCTCGTGCATGGGCCTGGCCACAGGGTGGTCTCCCGGGGGAGCTCCAGGGGCAGGGGTCCTGGAGGGGAGCTCCAGGAGGGGCCTGTGTGAGCTCTCCAGGAGCCCCTTTCTCTGGAGGGAATCAGAGCAGCTAGAGCTGCAGGCTCACCTCTGCTGGCCACAAGATGGCAACAGAGCGTTGTAGGAGCCCCCAGCTGAGATTGGGGGGGGGGGAGTGGGGTGCGTGGGTAGGTGGGTGGGTGAGGGGGCGGCTCTCCCTGAAGACCCAACCTCACAGCTTTTCCCGGAGGGGCTGAGGATTCCTACAATGACTTCAGACCGGGTCCTGTGTTAACGTTGGCCCATAGGTATGTTTCCTGCTGACCATATTCCGAATGTACATCCACTAAAGGCTTCTGATATTTTCTCGTGTCCCTTTCAGTTATCCTAAAGGGTTGTAGGCGCCCCGCTGACACAATGGTTTAGTGTGCACTGTAACGGGAAGGTTGGCAGTTTGAATGGGAGAAAGACCTGGTGATGTGTGTGTGTGTAAAGATTATAGCCTACGTCAGAAAGAACTGCGTCTGGGGGTCTCAAAGGCTCGTCTTCAAACAAGCAGCCACTTCAGGGCGGCATCAACGAAGTCCACATGGAAGAAGCACACTGTGCCAGGTGGGGTTGACTAGAGAAACAAATCCAGGGACACTCCTATATGGGTAAGAGAAAGCTTTTTCTCAGGAAGCAATTGTCAATCAAGAAAACATCCCAGCCCAGTCCAGATCAAGCCCACAGTCCAATACTAGTCCACGTATCCCTTTTCAGACTCACACAGCCACATGCAATGAAGCAGAATGCAGGAAGATCACAGGCCAGAAGGTGCCGAGTCTTAACCGATCCAAACGTGGTGGAAGCATCACAGAGCTCACGATTGTGGTGTCAACAGGAAGGTGAGGGCAGAAAGAGGGAGGAGAGGGTTCCCAGAACCCTCCTTATGAGGAGTCACACCCACAAGGAAGCACCATCAGGCTGTGACCCGATTGACAGGCTAGACTCACCCCGTACACTGGAAGCTGACACAAAATTACGTAACTACCACACATGCCAATTGTGTGATCCAAGGATTGTAAATAACAAAATCCAAATCGGAAGGAGAAAATGGTAGCAGAGCTTAAATTGTGAACACCTGGTTTGCAGAAGGCTACGGATGACAGTGGAAGCCCAGAGTTCATTTGCAGGGTCTTGGCATGGATTAAAGCTCCAGTGAATCCCTTCTAATCATAGGTGAGGGATGTGAATAGCCCTGTAATTAGACAGAGAGCATTGTAATGCCAATTATGGCAGATGTAGTTAGGTTAAAATGTAATACCTCACCATTTGATCTCCTGTTTGATGCATTTTTAAAGTTGTTTTAGTTTTGAAAATTTTACAGAACTCTTTCTGTATTGTCTAGTCAGTTTTCTGATCGTCTGAGACAGTAACTGCACAGATAATTTCCTAGGGACATTGCAGAGGAGGATGGAGGGAAATGGGGAGCTAACAACGAGTATGAGAAGAAAATGTTCTGAAATTGATTGTAGTAATGATTGCACAAATTGTAATATGATTGAACGATTAAATTGCACGATAGGTTCATTGTGTGCTCACCTTCCTGACATGATCGCTGAAGACAAATGGGTGCATAAGCAAATGTGGTGAAGAAAGCTGATGGTGCCCGGCTATCAAACTATATAGCATCTGGGGTCCTAAAGGTTTGAAGGTAAACAAGTGGCCATCTAGTTCAGAAGCAACACAACTCACATGGAAGAAGCACATCAGCCTGCGTGACCACAAGGTG
>NW_022107432.1:21383143-21403239 GCF_000313985.2 Echinops telfairi | reverse complement strand
GATGATGGCAACAAATGTACAAATGTGCTTGACACAATGGATGGATGTGTGAATTGTGATAAGAGTTGTACGAGCCCCCAATAAAATGAATTAGAAAAAAAAATTGCACGACATGCAAAATATACACCAATACTTTTTTTTTTTTAAAGAAGATGACAGTGTAGAGTCATCCGTGAGCAGTTCTATCTGTTACATGGGGTCCATCTGAGCGACACGCCACCAGCTGGCACCCCCCACCAACAATATAGAGAGTGTGGAGACTGTGGAGGTTCAGTAACAGAAGTCCCACTTTCCATGCTGGACACCCGGGTTCAACTCCCAGCCGGTCACCTCATGTGCAGCCACCCCCGTTTTGTCCGTGCAGCTTCACCTGCTGCTATGATGCTGAACAGGTGTCAGGGAGCTTCCAAACTAAGACGGACTAGGAAGAGGGGCCTGGTCATCTACTTCTGGACGTCAGCCAACGAAAGCCCGAGGGAGTCCAATGGCCCACCACTCAGCCTTTCAGGAGGAGGGTCAGGATCAGACAGCATTTGCTCACTTGTGCGTGAGGTCACCAGGAGTTGAGGGTAACTTGCCTGGAGCTGAGGCAACAATATAAGAATTCTGGGAGGATGGCAGGTGGGTGGTAGGAAGACACAGTGCCTTCGAGGGAGAGACACATGTGTCTACTTTAGTGCTGTCCTTGGGGGAGCCCTGGTGGTGTAGTGAGTTACACATTTGGACTGCTGACCGCCAGGCTGGTAGGTCAAAGTCAGGAGCTGCTCTTTGGGGAGAAAGAGGAATCTTTCTGTTCCCATAAAGATTTATAGTCTGGGGATCTCAAAGAGATCCTAGGGTTGTCTCCTAGGGTCACTATGAGTCGGAATCGACTCGATGTCAGGGATAGTCCCCCCCCCCCCGGCCCCCCCCCACCGTGGTGATGAATTTACATGTTTCAATTTAGCAGAAGAGCCTTCTCAACCTGTGGGCCGCGACCCCTTTGGGGGTTGAACGACCCTTTCAGTAGCAAAATGACAGTGATGAAGTAGCAACGAAAATAATGTTATGGTTGAGGGGGGAGTCACCACCCCATGAGGAACTTTATGAAAGAGTCGCAGCATTAGGAAGGTTGAGAACCACTGGCTTAAAGTTTTTTCCCCACCTAGAAATCATGTTCCCTGGATCACACACTCTCTCTCCAGCAGCCCGGCATGCCCTCTGGGGTGTGCCTTCCTGTCTGGCCATGTTGGGCTACTCTCGGGCCTCGCTGGGAACAAGGTGTAGAAACGGGTTGAAGAACGAGGGCCTCCCAATACTCAGAGTTCCACGGGGACCCCTCACCTCACCGCCAGGGGGCCCGGGAGGCATGCCCACCTGTTCTACTGAGTATCCAGTGGCCATTCTCCAACTTGGCCCTTTGGTGCCAAGGATGGAAAGCCCAAAGCAGAACCCATGCCTCCCAACCCTGCTGGGACAGGTGCAGGGAAGAGAGCCAGGGCTGCAGGAATGAATGGCACGATGGCATGACTGAGTGCCGTGCATCCATGAGTGAGGTGTGAAGAAATGACAGCCAAGGTAAGGAGACAAACTCCACAACAGACCTCTGGCCTGATGGGGTTGCCCACATTCTCCTTCCTAGAGGATGGCCATGAAGCTGGCCAGCCCCCACAAGGCAGCTGTTCACGGAGACCTAACAGAAGCCAGCCGCTCAACAATGAGAAACAGCCGGGAGCGCGTCCTAGCTGCCTCTCTGATCGCTGCTGTCTCTGCCTAGTGGGAGGGGGGTCGGCTGCAGGTTGGCTCACAGTGTAAACATGAGTGTTTCTGCCTTGTCTGACTTCTTGAATGGGGACTGTCGCGTACGTAGTAGAGCATACATTCGAAGCATCCAGTTTGCAGGAGGTCAGGAAGGACAGTCAAAGTGCACCATCTGTTAGGGACCTTCTGCCTGCTACCCCAAAGTCGGCCTTTTAAAAAAGATTCTTTTTTAAATATGCAAAAGCAATGCGTATTAAGACAACCCTCACGGAGCATCCTTGATATTCTGAAAATCAGTCACTGACCCACCCCCCCCCAGGGATCCTAACGGGCCACACCTCGACAAGTCACAGGGATGCGCATGACCGGGCAGGACTTCCTTCTGTTGGGAACGTGCACCCTAAAACGCAGGGGCAACCATCTGAGGGGCAGCTCTTGGTTTCTCCCTGTTCGGAGGAAAGAACAGTGATGACGATCAAAGATGCTTGGAAAAGCAGCCCGCGGACGACTGGGTTTTCAGTCTCAGTCACCGGGACCCCGAGACCAGAAGAACTAGATGGTACCTGGCAGGTGCCACTAACCTGAAAGGGATCTCACTAGATGGTTCTGAATAGAGTGAGAGGAAAAGTTGCAAAACAAAACTCAATATCGTAAAGAGATCAGGTTTACTGGTCAGACAGAGACCCAACGAGCCCTTCCTTTGGGTCTGGAAAAGAACCCCAGGGCTCAACTTTCAGCCAAACACTAGATCTCTTAGGGCAACAATAACACTAGTATTGAGATGCACACACCTCAGAACGATCGATCTTTTGAGATCCAGAGGACAGCATTTCCCAAAGACGAAATTCCAAAGGGCAGGGAAAGGAGGAGGAATGGAACACAGGGAGGAGGTGGGTTAAGGGACGCTTCACTGTGGGGATTGCAACCAATGAGCTGAAACAAAAGGTGTACGAATCGCTGAATGGGAAAACCGATCTGCTCTGTAAGCCCTCACCCAATTCACAGTTGAATTTATTACCTCAAACCAACAAAGACTAATGCATGAACAAGGAAACTGCATGACGAGCTAGAGGTGCAGCAGGGGTCGCTGCTAGTCAGCACTGACTCAAGGACCGTGAGACAGCTGTGTGTGCAGCAGAGGTACCCAATGCAATGCGTCATTGGACCTTTGCTTCTGTGATTCTGAGGCTAGAAGTCTGAATTCCAAGGGTTGGCTCTAGTCTGGAGGAATGCTTTCTCTGTCCACTCTGGTACAATGGTCTCTTTTGAGCTTCTGTGTCTAGGGGATCTTTATGAGGCCAACAATTCTCTTCTCTACCTTTGCTTCCTAGTTTGCATTTAATCTCTTCTTTTTTAAAAAAAAAAAAATATTTTTAAGAGTTTAGATGTTTATTGAAATTATAAAAACACTCTTTTCTTTTTTTTTTCTCTATTATTTCTTTTTCTTGGCTTAGTGACCTGCCTAGGACCTCCAGTACAATATTGGGTCTAAGTCGTAAATTTTTTTGTTTTTTTTAATCATTTTATTGGGGGCTTCTGTAGCTTGTATAGCTCTTATTACCATCCATACAGGCATCTATTGTGTCAAGCACATTTGTCTATTTGTTGCCATCATCAGTTTCAAAGCAGTTTCTTTCTACTTGAGCCCTTTGCATCAGCCCCTCAGTTTTTACCTTCCCTCCCTCCTTCATGATCATTTATAAATTATTAGTTTTGCCTGTCTGACACTGACCGATGTCTCCCTTCACCCACTTTTCTGTTTCTAACCCTCCCTCGTCAATGTAAAGTGGACTACTCGTTCTTAAAGGAGATTCTGATCAGAGGCATGTCACGGCTGCTGTGGTTACGTGCCTGAGGACCCTGTGCGCCGCACAGAACAGAGCACTGCATGCGCCGGCGCCACACCCACACTTGTTCCTGGGCGTGAGCCCACTGTTGCATCCCCTGTGTCAATCCATTTCCCCAAGGGCCTCCCTCTCTTTGTTGACTCTGTACTTTACCAAGCCTGATGGCCTTCTCCAGGGACCAGCCTCGCCTGGCAACATGTCCAAAGCATGTCAGACGACGTTGTTCGATGCCCCTCCGTTGGCTCCTGCTCACAGCAACCCCAAGTGCAACAGAACAAAAACCCTCTCTGGTCCTCCCTGTGGCCCTCCCTCCCGCTTTTAAAACTTCTCACCGTGACTTAGGCGAGGGCTTCCAGAGATCACAGTATTACAGTCAATAATTCACGCACCTTCTGGTCCCACTCACCCACCACGATCCCCCAAGATACAGCGTACCGCCCCCCTCCCTGTGTCTCCTGGGTCCGTTC
Organism: Echinops telfairi; assembly: GCF_000313985.2. NCBI lineage: Eukaryota > Metazoa > Chordata > Mammalia > Afrosoricida > Tenrecidae > Echinops > Echinops telfairi. The sequence goes on along the minus strand of NW_022107432.1, from coordinate 21,399,185 downwards.
CGCCCTCAGTCCTAACCTTCTGAGTTTTGCCTTTGAGCAAACGCTGCCTCTTTGAGCTTAGAAACAACAGCAAAACCTCATTTTATCAAGTTGATTCTGACTCATAGCGACTCCATCACTCACTCACTCACTCACTCACTCACTCACTCACTCACTCACGCTGTGACTTTTCAAAGCTACACTTCTTCACAGGAGTAAAAAGTTCTCTCTCCCGAGGAGTGGCTGGTGGTTTCCAACTGCTGACCTTGTGGTTCAAAGCCTAATCCTTAGTAGCCCAACTCTGGTGAGAGCCCTGGTGATGCAGTGGGGATGCACTGGGCTGCTAACTTCACGGCCACCAGTTCAACACCACCAGTCACTACTCGGGAGAAAGAGGAGACTCCGTTTGCCTGGAGAACTACAGTCTCACAAACCCACAGAAGCAACTCTACTGGACTCCACAGGGTCCCCGTGAATTGAATTCATGCTAAAGGTGACCTCATATTTGTTAGATTATAATTTCACTCCTAGGCATACTCATTTTTTAAAAATTCTTAAGTGGTTGATTATTCTAACTTGGGGGTGAGTTCTGTTCCTGACCTGAAGAGTAAGGGTCTTGGTCTTGGGGGTCCCCCACGCTATCAGCCCGGCAAGCCTGGTCCCCTTTTATCATGCCGCGGTCTGTTCCACGTTTGTCTCCCTCTCCCTCCAGGACCTTCTTCTTCTTTCCAATAAAGAGTTGTATTGGGATATAATCCAAATATCATGCAACCCATGTGCTCGGTCATATCAAGAAGAGCTGTACAATCATTACCACAATCAATTTTAGAATACGTCCTTTTAAAAATTTATTTTTCTTGGACTCTTTATTACTGGCTCCCCCTTTCCCTCCAACCTCCCCTGCCCCACTCCCACGGAACCATGAATCCAGCTACCGTCTCTACCGATTCACCCCTCCTGGATCTCATGTACCGAAAAACACACAAAAAGACACAACAAAGGGTCAAAAGGTTAACAACTGTAGCAAAATAAAATCAAGAAAAAGCCCAGTTGGAAAGAAAACAAGAACTATTCAGCTTTAAAATGGGTCAAAAGGTAGATCCCATGGCCCGGGGTTGGATTTTAACCAAGCGCGACGTGTCCTGTTCCACTTTCTAGTGCACGCTGTATGGCAGCACGGCTGCCCACGCCCCTGGTCCGGGTGCCCAGGGGATTCACCGGAGGCTTCACCCACATGTATGTCCCCTTCACTATTTTTTCTTTTTAAACTGCTGTAACTTTCAGCCATGTCATAAAAGGGATCAGATCAGATGTGACATTTTAACTATTCAAATCAGATGTGACATTTTAACTTACTCTACTACATCTCTGCAATACTCCACGTTACTTGATGATGGTCAGAGGGAAGTCACCGGAGGTTTATTTCCTGTGTAGAGTTTGGACTTCCACTCTCATGCACAGCCTTCTGCAATGAGGAGTTTACCGCGTCAGCTCTGATACCATTCCCTCTTTCAGATTTGGATTATATGATATACAATCCATGGGTCAGACCAACTAGTGTGCTTCTTCCATGTGGAAGAAGTTGATCCACCACTTAAGAGGGCTGCTTGTTTGAGGAAAAGCCTTAGAGATCCCAGACATCTCCTTTCTGATAGTCAGGCATCATCTAGCTTCTTCACCACGTTTTGTGGTAGCTCCCATAGCTTCAGTGATCTCTTCATGAGGGTGTGGATCAAATGGGGCCATCTAGTAAGAACGAACTGTTCTTAGGTTGGAGCTAGAATGAAGTGCAAGTCCAAAATTCTCTAGGATCTTCTGATGTGACCCTTTGTAGATCAAGTGGTTGGTAGCGGTACCCGGGCATCGCCTCATTCCTCCAGTCTCCTTTGAGCGATCACCCTCCTTGTAGGTGGGAGAGTGACATGGGCAGATTTGCTCTGATAAAAAATAGATGCATTGTGGAACAATTTTAGATTCAGAGGAAGGTTGCAAAGATGGCTCAGAACAAATGTCTACCCTTCCCCCAGGGTCCCCTAATGTGCACACCTTACCTGACTGTGGAACCTTTGTCCAAACTAAGACGTTAGCAGGGAAGCATGACTGTGAGCCAGACTGACGTCAGCGGTCTTTCCACTATGCCTTTTCCTGTCCCAGAGCCCGATCCAGGATACGCTGTTTCCTGTGGCATGGATTCAGATTCATGGCAGCCCTGTGGGTATCCGAGGAGAACTCTGCTCCAAGGGCTATCAGCAGCTGAATCATCAGAAGTAGACCACTGGGCGTGTCTCCCAAGGAGACTCTGGTGAATGGAACCACCAAGCTGTCAGCACCACCTGGGGACCCAGGAGACCACATTGCATTTCGTAGGTCTTTTGAAAGGTCAACGCTGTGTGCCAAATAGATTGGAAGGGCCAGGGCTTGGAGGCCAGGGGTTCTGGGAGGAAGGGGGGGCGCAGGGGGCCTGGGAGGAATAGGGGGAAGGTGTTGCAGATGGGGATTACAGCCACTGAAAAAGAGGGTGGGAGGAAGGATCAGGAAGGTTAAGAGGAAAGGCTTGGTGGGACTCCAAGATTGGCCCTTGCCGATAAAATGAAGACAAATTGTTAGTGTGTTGCTTGCGCCTACGTGTTATCCAGCCATCCACCTGACAAACAATTAGGGGTTGCCTCCAGACTGGCAGGCGCTGTTCCCTCTGGACCCGAGTCCACCTGCTGCCCCTGCATCGGCAGCCCCGTGTCACCATCACGCAGCCCCTACTGACTTCCTCTGCCTGCACGTCTGCTGAAACTCCGCTCTTTCAACGAAGTCCAGCCCACAGAGACATTTCACAGCCCTGTCCTTACCGCTGCCAAGAATATATATATATATCTCACACCCATTTCCAGTGGAAACTCAAATGCCCACTCGTTATAACTCAAATCTGAACCCTAAAGGGGTTACCAGAAGGTAGGCCTCCACCTCGAGGGGACTGGTGGCCCAGGGAGAGGTGTGGACGGGGAGGTGGAAGGGGTGATTATAGAACTTGACATCCAAGGGGTCTGGCTTCTGATCTCCTTGGGTGACAGCCCAGAGTGAAGGGCATGGGGGGCGGGGCAGGAATCCAGAGAAATCCTGGTTGGCATGTTCCTAGCCCAGATGGAAGAGAAATGGGACACCCTCCTGAGAGGTTCCAAACCAACGCGCAGAAGTGCCTGCTTCCAGCAAAGGCGAGGGATGCTGGCAGGCGCAGAGGAAGAGAATGATACCCCCACCCCCACCCCCATCAGGGAGGGGGAGACAAGAAGACGACGGCCGTTGAGTAAAAGCAGGATGCACCCTGCCAACTGCTCGATGCCAGCTCTGTGAAGAACGGCTGCTTCCAGATGGCCCAGTGGGGCTGGCATGGGCAAGGAGGAAGGGGTGCAGACAGCAAGGCGACATGCTTCTTGAAAGGATGGGCCCCTCCCTCCGGCTGTCCCCTGCGGTGCCCTCAGCCATGTGGCCTGGTGGAGAAGGGGCTCCTGCTCCCCATGCTCTTTCTGCCTCCCTCATCCTGCTCCCCTTCACCCGCAGGGGCTTCTTCTCCGTCCTCGCTTGGGCACACTCTGTCCGAGCAGTGCACATGCTCCGCTGGTAACGGAAGAGGTGGAGCACAGTCTGCTTGCCCAGTATTGTGCTAGCTATGAATGGCACTGAGTGGGGACAATTGGTTTGTACCAAACTTACAGTGATGGTTCCTGGTTTCACATAAATTTATGAACCAAATCAAGTAGGAGAGGTCATTGAACAGAAACTTGATCGCACGACTCACAGACTGGCCTGATTTAAGCGAAATTACACCTTACCCGGTACTTTCTAGGAAAACCAAATCTTGAAGAGTGCTGTGTTTTTATGACCATGACACCCATCCAGAGGACTGCCCTGAACTAAAGCATGGTGCGTGTGGCAGCTTTTCCTGACAGCGGCTCTTTCCTGCAGAGTCAAATGGAATAGCCTTCCCCTGCATCTATTTCTTTTCCCTCGTAAAACAAACTCCCTGCAAGAAAGGTGACATTTATTATGTGAGCCTGTTCACTTTCCAAACATCCTTGTCTGTCTGAGGAGCAGAGGCAGTGACCGAGCTCGGAACAAGTCTCCACTCACACACACTCTTTCACACGTGTCCAGGCACCTTGGCCAGAGGCAGCCCCCGGTGGAGCCCGATGGCGGGGGTAGGAACGACCAATGAAGCAGAGCCACGCAGACCTCTGGGTCTCCTGGTTCACCACCAGACTAATCCAAACTCCGGCTTTGTCTGTCACACATCCTCCACAACGTAATTCCAGCCAAGGTTGAAATGGCTCAGGTTCCACCATGTTCCCTGAAGAGATGACGCTGCAGCCAAATGGAATGAACTAGCCATTTGGAGGTTTTCTCCCTGTTATATTGAATCTAATTTTCCCTTTCCTTTTTCCCCTACTGTCATGTTCTTGCTGGAACCTCGTGGGCCACCCACTGGGTCTGCTCTTCAGTGGGGCAGAGCAGAATTTCCCAACAGCCTAGGATACACTTTGGAATTGTTAGCCACGATGACTCTGATGGGGCAGAAGGTACACCAGGGGCAATGGGATCTCATCTGGTGGGTTGTGACGTGCTCTACCTCCAGCCATCTATATAGCCATGACTTTGTTTCTCTAACACACACACACACACACACACACACACACACACACACACACCCCGCCATCACCTTCCCCCAAGGTTCCACCATCTCTCTAGCCTCAACTTCCTGAGCCAAAATTTAGCACAGAGGAGTAAGAAAACTTAGAATGAGGCGAACTGGGAACAATGCTTTTGAGACCCAAAAGAAAGTTGGGGTGCGGATGTCTGAGTCACGTCAAATCGAGAGCCAAAGAAAGCAGCGCTTCCCTCCCTCCTTCAAACACCGCCCCTCCATCGCCCTGAGGGGTTATCACTCTTTCTTCCGTTATTCTTGCTATGTCTTTTTAAAAATCCATGACAACCTTCCAATCCCTCTTTCAAAATCATAAGTCAAGCAAACAAAAAACCCTGTTCCAATTAGAGTATAATTGAGCAACAATGAATAATACAACAGTTGCTTTGTTTTGCTCTGTCTTGTTTTATGAGCATATTATTATCTCTGCAGGTCTGTCTAGGTATGATAGGTGGGATAACAATCTGGAGGAGACAACAACAGGGACAATCTGGAGGAGAAAACGGGGGTGAGGTGGGGTGCGGGGACATGGGAGAGGGGGAGGCGGGGGAAAAGAAGTGGGTGCTAACAAACCCAGGGACAAGGGAACAGCAAGTGATCCAAAATCGATGGCGAGGAAGGTGTAGGAGGCCTGGTAGAGCTTGATCAAGGGCATTGTACCTGAGAGGAATTCCTGAAACCCAAATGAAGGCTGAGCATGATAGTGGGACAAGAAGAAAGTAAAAGGAAATAGAGGAAAGAACTAGGAGACAAAAGGCATTTATAGAGGTCTAAATACAGGCATGGACATATGTAAATATATTTATATATGACGATGGGGAAATAGACCTATGTGAATATATTTATAGTTTTAGTATTAAGATAGCAGATGGACACTGGGTCTCTACTCAAGTACTCCCTCAATACAAGAACACTTGTTCTATTAAATTGGCATTCTGTGATGCTCACCTTCCCAACATGATCACTGAAGACCAAGCGGGTGCATAAGCAAATGTGGTGAAGAAAGCTGATGGTACTCATTTATCAAAAGATATAGCACCTGGGGTCTTAAAGGTTCAATGGGATCAGGTATCAGGCATCAAAGAACAAAAAATCATATCATTGTGAATGAGGGGGAGGGAGTGCAGAATGGGAACCCAAAGCCCATCTGTAGGCAATTGGACATCCCCTTATAGAAGGGCTGCAGGAGGAGATGAGCCAGTCAGGGTCCAGTGTAGCAATGATGAAACATACAACATTCCTCTAGTTCTTTAATGCTTCCTCCCTGCCACTATCATGATCCCAATTCTACCTCTGGTCCGGCTTGACCAGAGGATGTACACTGGTACAGATAGGAACTGGAAACACAGGGAATCCAGGACAGATGAACCCCTCAGGACCAGTGGTGAGAATGGCTATACCAGTAAAGTAGAGGGAAGGTGGGGTAGAAAGGGGAGAACTGGTTAAAAGGATCTACATATAACTCCCTCCCTTGGGGACTGACAACAGAAAAGTGGGTGAAGGGAGATGTCAGACAGTGTAAGACACAACAAAATAATAATGTATAAATTATCAAGGGTTCATGAGGGAGAGGGGCTGGGGAGGGAGGGAAAAATGAGAAGCTGATACCAAGGGCACAAGTAGAAAACAAATGTCTTCAGAATGTTGATGGCAACAAATGTACAAATGTGCTTGACACCATGGATGTATGTATGGATTGTGATAAGAGTTGTATGAGCCCCAATAAAACGATTTTACAAAGAAAAAAAAAGAATAATGCAACACAACAGCTGCATCAAAACTCACAACAATAAGCAACAACACACGGTGGCAAGGATGTGGAGAGACTGGAACCCCCATCCATTTCGAGTGGAACTGCTGAATGGTGCAACCACTGTAAAATACAGGACGGCGCTTCCTTAAACAGCTGGGGATAGGACTACCACATGATCCAGCAATCTAGAGCTCTATTCTAGAGAAATAAGAGCTCTGACATAAATAGATCTCCATACACTCCTGTTTATCATAGCACTGTTAACAATGGCAGAAAAGGAACAACAAAAAAGGGACCAACCTAAATGACTAGCAACAAAAGAATTAACAGAGGAACCGTGGAGCACACCGACAACGGCATGCTATGGAGCATTCAGAAATAATGACGAAAATAAGGACCCACTCAGAACACGGTCAGACCTGGAGGAGATCATGCTACGTGAAATAAGTCCATCGCAAAAGGACACATATTACCGAGAGGAGACCACTGTCGTAAAAAGTCAAGGAAAGGTTTTCCCATAGAAAGAATGATTCGATGGTTACCAGCGTTGGGCGTGGTGCGGAAAGGAGGGTAAATTACTAACTATAGGGCAGACACGTATTAACTTGGGTGAAGGAAAAGGCAATATACAAGAAGAGAGAGGACCGAAAAAATGCTGGAAGCTGAGGGAGACATTAGGAACAGCGCAAGGGTTAATAGCAAAAGAGGCGCTTACTGTTATATATGCAATCTCCAAGTGGAAGCACAGATCGTCCTGCAGGCTGACCAGGTGTGGCCGCGAGCGGGAGGATGCTCCGGAATAGATAGCGGTCTGACAGGGGATATCTGTTCATGCGTATTTATCTTTGCTGCACATATCCACGGATGTGGTGGGATAGATAAGGCACAACGTCATGGAAACGTCTTAGACCTCTTAAGCCTGCACTTGAGAGAATCAGTGCTTAGAGGCTCCAGCCCATAATCTTGGGAACGCCAAGGTCAACTGGCATAGCATAATCCACAAAGACAACACTCTCTATCCTGCTTTGGCGAATAGCACCTGGGTTTTCAAAAGCTCATGAGCAGCCACCCAAGTGGGTGTTTCCCATCTGGGGGAAGAAGAGTGAAGAAAATCGAAGAGGCACAGAAGCAATTTGTCCAATGAACCAAGAGACCATGAACATAGCAGCCTTTGTGACCCTAAGACTTAGATGGTGTCCAGCCACCACGACCAATTGCTCTGAAAGGCATCACATTAGAAGGTACTGGATAGAGTGCGGGCAAAATGTGGAACAATACTCAAAATCATGGAACAAGGTGGACCCCCCCACCCCCACAAACAACAATCCTTAGTGAATGGAACCTACTTCCAAGGCTCAACTTTCAGCCAAACAATAGGCAGGTCTACAGGGGAAACAATAACAGTAGAGAGGGACTCACATCTTAGAATAATCCACCATTTAAGATCCAAAGAACAGCATTTACTCAAGGACAAAGTTCAGAAGGGCAAAAGAAGAAGAGGAAGGAGACAAGAAAACACAGGGAAGAAGTGGGGGGAGTGACACAGAATTGTGGGGGTGGGGCGGGGGGTTGCAGTCAACAACATGAAACAAAATGTGTATGAATTGTTCCACTGAAAACCAATTGCTCTGTAAGCTTTCACCCAACTCACAAGAAAAAATTCTTGAAAATGAGACCTGAGTTTAATCCTTTTGCCTATGTAATTCAATCACCATATGGGACTATTAAAAGAAGTGTGATGATGCTATTGATCATTTTTAGATAAATGGGCCAAGACCTACATAGTTTTGTTTACTGCTCACAAAAATCACAAGAGGGCATACAGACTCCCCCCCACCCCCACTATCCAGGTGAGAAAACTGAGGTGTAGAGGTGAGGTGTTCAATAACTTGGGCAAGTCATCGACTTGGAATTCGACATCTGGGGATTGCATAACCACCGTGGAGAGCCTAACCATCATCCGTGGAAGTCTCTCCTGACTTCCCCATGAACTCATCTTGGACTTCCCCGGGAGCTGGGAGAGGTGAGATGGGGCTTGGGAACCAGACATCTACATGGGCACTGCTAAGCTTCTGTCTGCATTGCATGTAGAAGGAATGTGTCCATCTCCTTTCCAGTTCCCAGTGGCAGTTTATTATTCTCACACTTACTCATGCGCACATCACTCACATAGAGCTCACGACACGGCATCATGAGATATAAGTCATTGGGCGCAGACAGTCATAGGCAATTAGGACTTGTGGGGAAAGGATATAGACCTGAGCCCAGGAGAGACGGTGGCACTAACAATATCCCTTTGTGGTTTGCCTTTACTCTGTGTGTGTGTGTGTGTGTGTGTGTGTGTGTGTGTGTGTGATGAAAGTTTCCACAGCACATTAAACATAAGGTTTCCACTGAAGCGGTTTTTATACAAATTGTTCTGTGACGTCGGTTACAATGTCCAAGGGCCCTCTCATGATTTCTTTTCTGTTTGTTCTGTTTCTGTGGATCTAGCTTCCCTTCCCCTCCTTGTATTTGGGTCAATGTTGACCATTTGGTCTCATATAGTTGATTGTTTAAAGGAGTGCATTACTTAGGGTGACATTGTTTACTTTAAAGTCCCACTATTATTTGACAAAAGGTGACCTCAAGATAAAGCTTCAGCTCCAAGCTCAAAGATTATCTTAGGGTGATAGCTGTAAGGTGGGTTCACCGAATTTCTATCAGTCTGGTAGGCCTGGCCTTTTTAGGAATCTGAGTTTTGTTCTATATCTCCCTTCTACTCTATGACTTGTATTAGTCTGAGATCACTTTATTCTAAATTCTCTCCTTGGGTTGTTCCGATCACCCAGGCAGAATAAATTCAGGCTGAAAATACACAAGATCTCTGGCTTGCCGTTGTTCATTCTCAGGGGAGATATTTTCCTCTTCCATTCTAGTGCCAAGATTCACAATGAGTAATTTTCCTTTGCAGTGGCTAGCTGCTTCTCAATATGGGGAGGAAGCTGGGTTTATTTCGAGTCCTTCCTTACACTGAAGGTGTGATCCTTTGAGATTCGAACTTTATGGTGGGGTTCTCCTATTACCCTGTCCACTTTGGTCAGGCCTGGCTTTTCTCTTCTGCCCACCAAGCCTTTTGAGGCTGCAAACATCCAGTACTCAAGCTCCCCAGATATAGCAAAGTCTCTCGGAGCAGTCCCCTTCTCACCTTCTGGCTCTGCCTTCATTTAGTTTTTTGGCCAGGACATTTCATACTTGTTTGCTTACTCATGGGGACATTTAAAAAGATTAAAAGGTATTTCCCTCCCAGCATTTTGAGTTGGTTTGAGCAGACGGATTGTCTGGGTACTTAGTCTATTATGTTTCTAGAAATGAAAACCTCCATTCACCCCCCTCCCCCTTTCAAAAGCCCCCGACCCCCCACCGCTTGAGCCTGTAGAGCTTCGTCCTCCTTCCAGACTCCACAGGAGCTAGCCTCGGCAGTCCTTTGGCACCGGAGACGGTTGACTCCACACCAGTAAGCGTTCTACTGTCTCCGCTGGGAACCCAAGTGCTTCTGGAAGTTTTCACTTCCTGTCTTACCCTTCATGTGCATGTGGAAGCGGGACATTAAATAAGGAAGACTGAAGAACAATCGATGAATTTGAATTGTGGTGCCGGAGAAGAAAATTGAAAGTTCCCCAATTGCTAAAAGGACAAACCAATATGCCTTGGAAAAGAGGACCACGATGGTGCCCCTTAGAGGCAAGGTTGGCAAGACTTAGTCTTACGTCCTTTGTCAGGAGAGACCAGTCCCGGGTGAAGGACCTCATGCTTGGGAAAGTGGAGGGGGAATGAGAATTGGGAAGGTCCTCCAGAGATGGATGGACACAGTGGCTGTGACAATGGGCTTGGCACGGGAACCATTGTGAGCATGGGGTGCTTTGTTCTGCTGGGCATAGCAGCACTGGAATTGGAACCCACTCAATGGCACCCAACCCAACAACAACCATGTCTGTTCCTGTGTGCTACTTCTTACATGCTTCCTTTCCTTGAGTTCCTCTTAGTTTCCTCTTCTAAATGGACTTGTAAAAACCTTTATAGCTGTCTAGTAGTTTAACCAAATCTTGTTAAAATTTGGAAAAACCCAAAGAAGACCCTCAATGAGATGGATTGACACGATACCCTCAGTCATGGGTGCCACCGTATCCAAGATCATGGGTGATGCTATACCTAAGGTCCCCGTGAGGCAGAGCTGACTTGCCGGCAACTAACAACAGTGGCAGCCAACGTGGGATGTTCACGACAGTGGCAATGATTGTTGTTAGAGAATCCTACCGTGGATTTTCACCAAGGCCAGAGTCAAAAGATTAAGAACAAGAAAGGAAAGCATGATGCTGGGCAGAGATATGGGAATTGGCTTCCCCTCAGCCCTCTCAGTTATAGATTGTCCCTTGTGTCTCTCTTTGAGGTATTTGTAGGGTTGATGCAGCAATATCACATCAGACCCGCTGGGAAATGTTTGTGGAGCTAAGTCCTGTGGTGTTGATTGTGGTATGGATAGAGAATATTGACTATACTGTAGTCTGACCCCACCCCACCCCCCAAAAATTGAACTTGGGAGAAATGCAACCAGAGGGCTCTTTAGAAGCAAAAATGGCACGATTTTGTCTTGCTTACTGTGAACACGGTATTAGGAAGGGCCAATCACTAGAGAAGGACATCGTGTCCTCCTGGTTCCACCTGGGATCTTCGGAGCTTGCTGCACAGTCCTGACCCGAAGACAATACAGGGACCTTCCAGGCCACTTCCTCTTTCTTCTCTATCAGGGTCTGGGGACTGGGGACTCCCCTTAGACCCCCCACGGGTCTTCCAAATTACACTTCCGGAAGTCAGAAGAAGCAGGATGAGAAGCTGGACAGGAGCTTCAAACCTACACAGGTTCAAGTCCTGCCACCGCAGCCTGCTTCCCAGGACAAAGGAGGAGGACCGAGTTGTAACCGAGGCCCGTGCTGAAGCTGCTGGTCCCCTGGCAGATTCAGCTGCAGGGAAATTTGCCCATAGTCATGGATTGAATTGGGGTCCCTCAAAAGATATGTAGAAGTCCTAACCCAGGTTTTTTTTTTTTTTTTTGAGTATGTTAACAGGTTAACAGTAAGGTGGGATTTACTCTTATCTGACTGGTTTCCTTATATAAAAGGAGAAGCAATACCGAGACAATGACACACTGAGCCAGATCAGCCACGAGAAGACAGATATTGCTACAAGCCAAGGAATAACTGAGGCTACCAGTGGCTGAAAGAGACAAGAAGGGCTCTTTTCCTAGAGACCTGAGAGGGAATCTGACCCAGCCGACAGGTTGGTTGGGACTTGTAGCCTCCAGACCATCAAGAAAATGAACTTCTGCACGTTAACCTACCCCGTTATGAGAAGGCAGCCTTGGGACACAAAGTGTGTTAGTCCAGGTAGACTAGAGAAACAAATGCATGGTCACACATATATGTATAAGACAGATATTTATATACTAGAGGAATTGAACATTGAGAAAACATCCCAGCCCAGTCCAGTCCAAGGCCATAAGTCCGATATTGGCCCATATGTCCGATACCAATCTATAAAGTCCTCTTCAGACTCATGAAGCACATGCAGTGAAGCCAAATGCAGGACAATCACAAGTCAGTGGGTAGAAAGTCTCTGGGTCCAGTGGCGTTGTAAGCATCTCAGCGCTGGCAGGGGTCTCTCTGTGGCTTCTCCGGCTGAAGGGGTCTGGTTGTGTCCATGTGGCTTGTCTTGTGCAAAGTCTCCCAGGGAGTAGCAGAGAGAGTGTCTTTTGCCTCCAAGGAGGCAGTACCAGATTCCTAGAATTCTCAGAAGGCCATGCCCACAGAGAAGTCTCATTGGCTATTTCCAGATTGAGAGCCTAGACCCCACCCCTACACTCTGAATCCTCATATTGACGCCAGATTAGGTGGCTGCCACACTAAGTCACTCAGGAATGAATGTACAGTGACTGCAGACTTCCACGGGCAACCAAGTCTCCCACTGAGATGCCGACAGAGATGTCTTCAAGGAGAAGACCTGGAAAGTAAAGTAAATGCCAATGCCCTAAACCTGATGGCACCATGGGGTTGTCTTCCAAAGAAGCCACGGCTGTTAGCTTTGCCAACCAGATGTATGCAAGGGCGAGCTGGCCCTCTGTAGTCCACTTAGAAAATCTTGGCACCCTTTCTACCTCCCCTGTCCTGTCAATTTCCAAGAGCCTCAGTTGCTCTCTTGAAATATTCCCTGGGGAAACCCTCCCTGGGGTCTCTTTCTTAATATCGAACACAAGGACGATAATGACCATGTCTTCTTGGAAGAGCTGTGAGCATCAAGCCATGGCCTTCTCTCTTCCAGAGAAGGTCCGTTGCTTAGAAGCAGGGCTGTGTCTCCCGTGTCCTGGGGTGCTATTGGTGTGGCCTGCTGGGGGCGACAGAATCAGTGCACCAGTATTTCGTGTCCACTTGCTCACAGAAGCCTGCAAGAAAGGAGGAAGTTCGGCTCTCCCATCTAGTGTAGAAACCCAAGACTCTTTCTTTCCTTTCTCTCAGTGGTCTTCTGGGTGGAGGAAGTCACTTTCAGCCAGAGGGGATGGATCAGGAGAAGAGCCAGGTCTTGGTTGAACCAAGTTAAGACTTCTTTTCTAGACCCCAGCGTGTCATTTACATGTTAACATGTTACTGCCATCAGGACACGGGCCGTGGTTTCCAGGAGCTTGTCTGTGGACAGCGTTCGCATCACAGCCTCTTCTTGGCCTTTCTCACCCCTCCTCCTCTTCCTCTTTGATGGTCTGAGTCCCAGGATCCAGATGTGGTTCATTTGGTATTAAAACAAAGTTTCCTGGCCCAATGGGGGTCAGCTTCCAGCTTCCAGGAAAGGCTCTCCCAGGGGTGTGTGGGAGTCTGAAGTTGACCCAGGGGCCCTGCCTGTGGTCAGGCCGTCTGCTCCCGCCCCCTCACCTCCCGGACACTCTGTCTTTGACTCACCTCTTATTCCAATGTGAGTTATTCTTGCCTCAGCCCGCCGGGCCACGTGGGAAGAAGTCATGGAGAAGCCCACAGCTTCCAAGGACACCTCAGGAAGTCTTGGGTGTGGCCTTGCCCATGGCTCTCTCAACACCAGACCTGGCCTCTCCCAGGCCTGAGCCAGAGCCATGGATTACATCTGAGCTTCTGCGCTTGATTCATAACCCATTTCTCCTCCTGATAAATATATACATCCCATGCCTTCGCCTCCTGCGTGACAGGATACTTCTAAATAACTCCAATGGATACGCCTCGTGGTTTTTCAGACTTTGCTTCATGGAGGCCTGTCTTTAAGAGAGCTTTCCTGTCCTGTTTTTCTTCTGAGTTAGGAAAACAGCAGGTAGTCTCTGGTTCTTCTGATAGAAAATGGTAGCGGGCTGGCTCTCTAGCATTTGTGAAAGGACAGGTGTTCCTCCCTCAGCCCCTAAGTCTCTCTTCCCGAAGAAAGAGGGACAGACTTGTATTTGGGCTCAGCCATGCACTTACTGTGTGAACGAGAGCCAACTCATCCACTTCTGCATCTGAACAACCGGACCGGGATCTCCTCTCTACAGTTCTTCTAAGGATTAGAAATAGACCCTTGTATAGTACCCAGCTTCATCTCAGGGGTTTAATAAAGAGTCTCCATGATTAATGATGTGCTTATTACTGTCAGTGCCGTCTGCTACAGACGTCTATGAAGAACAAGAAAGGGCATGGGGGTGAGGGGCAAGGTGGCGCGGGGTGGTATGACTCGAGGCAGAGGTGAACTCCAGGCCTTACGCTGTCAGGAGCTGGGCTGCAAGAGGCCAGCAGAGCCTGGGACGGGTCTGGCTCTCTTCAGAATGTCTGCTCACAGCGTGTACAGCAGCAGTTGTCCACCTTCCTCACGCGCCGACCCTTTAAGACAGTTCATCATGTGGTGGTGGCCTCCCCAACCATGAAATTATTTTTGTTGCTACTTCATCACTGTCACAATTGGGCGACCCCTGTGAAAGGGTCGTTCGATCCCCAAAGGGGTCGCGGCCCACAGGTTGAGAACCGCTGCTCAAAGCCTGCTTGCCAGCATCCGCCCCACATGGAGGCCAATGAAAGGAATAGTCCAGACCCTGGGGGGAGAAACAAAGGCCATGGAGGCGGGGAAAGAGGAACCCCCACACCCCTGAGAATGCCATGTGGGATACCTGAGAGGACTCCAGTTAGAACCCCGGGGGCTCTCTCTCTAAACTGGACTCTCATTAGCAGCACAGACCGGGATGAAGTAGTTGCACACATGTCCCCTCCCCGTCACATCATCCCATCCTTTTCCACCACCCTTCCCGCTCTCTGCCCTGGCCCCAGAGTCCTTTGTTTAGGATCCTTTGGAAAGCCCTGGAGCGTCACTTCCTCCTCCAGATCACGGCCTCGGGTCACCAGGCTCTTGCACACCAGAAGGGTCTCCAGAGTCCACACCTAGTTCTTGTCCATCGACCTTCTTAACCTCGAAGCCGTTCTCCACCCCTGCATGGGCAGTGGCCTTCTGAGGAGCCCTGGTCAGCCATCCCCAGGCCCCGAGGGGGTTTGCAGCAGGAGCTGGCTGGTCCCTCAGGTCTCAGAGCCTGGGCTCCAGCCACCCCATCCCCACCCAGGTCCTGCATGTGGGAACTCCTGCCTTCCCACCTTTCCCACAGGTTGGGAAGGCTTGGAGGTCAGCTCCGGGCTTCCAGGGCGTGGACTGTATGGTGACCTTCCACCGAGACCCACCAAGGAACTCGAGGCTGGATCAGGAGCTCTCAGCGTGGCTCCCTCCTGGCGCCTGGTCCCCAGATGAAACCCGCTTCCCTCTCCCAACTGCAGGGCTGCTCCCCCGTGGAAGAAAAACACCGTACAAGGGTGTGGATACTAAATCACCAAGACAAATTGCCCAAAGTCTAAATGCAATGTCCATGTCCCCCAAAGCCGCTCTCTGGGGTTTCCAAGGCTGTAAATGTTTACGGGAGCAGGCAGCCTCCTTTCTCCCTTGGAATCGTTGATGGGTTCTAACTGCTGACCTTTCAGTTACCCTCTGACTCTACAACCCACTATGCCATTGAACTCAATTCCACTCTGAACTCATTGCCACGGGGTCTATGGAGGCTCACAGTGACCCTAGAGGACAAAGTAGAGATGTTCTTGTGGATTTCTGAGGCTATAAATCTTTATGGGAGCAGAAAGCCTCCTCTTTCTCCTGAGGACCGGCTGGTGGATTTGAACTATCAACCTCTCAGTTAGCAGTCCAATACATCACTCACTATGCTACTGGGGCTCCTTACTATGCCACTGTTGTTCTTGTTAGGTGCTGTTGAATCAGTTCCTACGCATAGTGACCCACAGTACAGCAGAAGGAAACATGACCCGGTCCCACACCATCCTCACAATTGTCTTATATTTGAGCCTATTGTTGCAGCTACTGTCAATCCATCATATGGACGAGCTTACTCTTTTATTTTTCTCACTGTCCCTCTACTTTACCCAAGCATGATGTCCTTTTCTAGGGACCAGTCTCTCCTGATAACAGGTCGAAAGTATGTGAGATGAAGTCTCACCAGCTTTACTTCTAAGGAACTATCTGGCTGTTCTTCTTCCAGGGCAGGTTTT
>NW_022107432.1:21372859-21382717 GCF_000313985.2 Echinops telfairi | reverse complement strand
GGACACTCATCCCTCTATGAGGATGACCCAAATTCGCTTTCCCATTAGTCTGGACTGCATTTAGTGGCTTGCTTCCCAACAAGAGAATGCAAGAAACAAGGGTGGGGGAAGTAGGGGGTTGGAGTGGGGGAGTAGGAATCCCTTTACAGTGGAGGAAGCTGGCAAACACTCCCTCGGCCAGTCGATCAAGGTTATTTGTACCGGTCAAGGTATGCCTCAAGGCAGACATACCTTGTTTCTGGCCTGGGCTGGAGCTGGAGCTGTAACATTGGAGCCTTGAGGGAGAAGAGGGAGCCAAGCCCATCCTTTCTCCTCCACCTCCAAGAATCCATTTGCAAGAGTTTGTATGTATAAGGCCTCTTGGTGTGAGGTTGACAGGGAACGGTGTGCCAAGAATTTGGAATATAACCCTCTGACCAATTTTGACTAATAGCTGCCCTATCCAGAGTTTCCGAAGCTGTAAATCTTTATGGGAGCAGAGCCTCATCTTTCTCCTGTGGAGTGGCTGGGGGTTTGAACCACTGAACTGGCAACTAGCAGTCCAGCAATTACCCAACAGTGACACCAGGGTTCCTTTATTGTAGACTCTTTTTGACTCTCACCTCAACCCAGCACACACCAGAGCCCCAAGAGCCAGAAAGCTTAGGACTCCTGGTGCCCCTTGTGACAAAGTAGAACTGCCTTATAGGGTTTCTTGGCTGACGTCTTGATGGGAGCAGGTCACCAGGTCTTTCTCCTGCCTGACTTCCACTGCCTGTGTTTGAACTGTCATGCTTTCAGTTAGCAGTCAAGGGTTTGACTGTTTTAACGAACCTCAGCACCTCTACTCACATTCAGGGCTCCACTCATCTCTCTTCTGGGTGGGTTTGTCTTTCACTCCGCTAAGACTCTGTTAGGATGGGGTGCCTGTCCGCAAATGGTTTCTGCTTACTGCTTACTGCAGGTTGGCAGTTCAATCTCACCCAGAGGTGCCAGGCAAGAAAGGCCTGGTCAGTTGCTTCTGTATGGATAACAGCCAAGACCAAGTTCTACTCTGGAACACACGGGATCTCCTGAGTTGGAATCCACTCCACAAGGGCTTTTTGTTGCTGCTGCTCTAAACTACCCGGACCTCACTCTGTAACCCAGGGGTGGCCCCTGCCCTTTCCCTTCTTCAGTTGGAACCACGTGCGGGGTTCTGATGGTAAGACAGAGGGATGAAGTGCTTCTCTCCGTGCCCTTGTCCCCACCCGTCTCAGTCCCGACACGATGACAAACAGCCCTGTAAAAAGCACTTACGTTTATGAACTGTTTATAAATTTACCGACACTGATTTATGACCCTTGGCTGGACCTGACATTAAACTCTTCAGGGATAAGTTCTTTCTTTCTTTCTTTAAAAAAGGATTTTTCTTAAGTGCTAATGTTACGGTTCATACTCTTCATATAGCCACATGCCAGAAACTACCCGGAAGGCAGCTGGAAGCCCGACCAATGACCACGGGCAGGAAGCGAGCAGGGATTTACGCAGGGGGCTGGGGCTGAGGGAGAGCACTGCTTCAGCTTGGTCCATGGCAGGCTGTGCTCCAGAAGACCCATCAGAGGCTGTCTCAGCTCTTGGGAGCCGTTGGGTGGGAGACGCCAGAAGAGGATATGCTGGATTTGGAATGGCATCAACCTGCCTGCTTCCTAGATGTGTTCCTTAGGCAAGGACCTGATCACCCGGACCCCAACAGCCTCACTTCTGAAATGGGAAAGTTAATGCTGGTGGGAAGGGTTGTTCTAAGTATTTAATGAGGCATCAGCTCCAATGACGGGTCTCTACTCATCCAGAACAACAGAGAAAGGAGGAACTTCAAGATGCAGAGCAGAGACCAGTCCACAGGACCAGTTGTCTACACGAACTGTGAGGGCATCTACCCGAAGAAAGAAAGAACAAGGTCAGCCTGGCTGACCCCTCCTGATTGTTCAGATCATGGTCACCGTAGCTGGACCCTGACAGATCAGGAGGATGCTGCGGAACAGACCTTCCAGTTCCTGAACCATCCATATTTCCTGCCCTGGTCAAGGCTGGCAAAGACCTTGGCTGCTGCCCTGCTGCTGCCGTTGTTTGGTGCCACACCATAGGGACCCTCTCTCTGCACCACAGGATGAAACCCTGCTTGGGCCGGTGCCATCCTCACCACTGTCCCTGGGCCCGGGCCATTGCAGCAGCCCTGGTGTCCATCCGTCTCCTTGAGGACCTTCCTCTTTCCATCACTCCTCTACTTTACCAAACACGATGTCCTTCTCCAGGGACCAGGCTCTCCTGACCACACGTCCAAAGTACGTGAGATGAGATACTCTCTAAACCTTGAATGAAACTGCTCTCTGAAGTCACCTTGTAGCTAAGGAACAAGTTGACTCATAAAATAAGGAATAACACTCATGAGTGTTGCGCTGCTTAAAAAGCAAACAAACAAAACCATCTATATGGGGCCAAACGGTGAACACTTACTGAAGCAAATATGAGAAGATGGGGTGGTGGTAGGGGGGGGGGAGGCCAGACTAGTTTACTAGAAAGGACCAACCAGGGGGAAATAATGTGAATGTTGACACGATGTGAAGAATGCAGCCCATGTCATGAACAATTTATGTAGCAGTTGTTGAACGGGAACCTATCTTGCTGTGCAAACTGTCCCCCAAAATCTAACAAACTATGATTTAAAAACAACGACCAATAAGTCCAGGAGCTAGAAGGTGAAGAGAAAACCAAGGAAGTAACAAAGATCAGAGCCGAAAGAAATACAATTGAAAACTGGAAGAACAATAAAACCAGAAATTGATTCTTTGAAAAGATCAATACAATTGATAGACTGTTTGCCAGATGGACAAAGAAAAGAGAAGATACAAGTGGCCCAGATAAAACAATGAAAGAGAGGGCATTGCATTGACCCAGTAGAAATAAAAAAAAATGATGACAGAATATTACGAACACCCAGATGTGTGGTGCCAGAGCGGATAATCAAAATGAAAGAGGCACATTCTCAAACTGTCTCAAGAGGACATGGAGACTCTCAACAGACTCAATACAAACAAAGACGTCTAATCCGTGATCAAAAACCACTCAACAACAACCAAGAGTCTTGGGCCAAATGGTCTCACTATGAAATTCTACAAACATTTAGAGAAGAATTGAGAATTGACATAAGCACTGTCAATCTCTTCCAAGAGACAGAGAAGGAAGGAGCAGTCCCCAGTCCATTCTATACAGCAAACATGCACTCGATACCAGCCTCAGACAGAAACACCGCAAAGCAAGAAACCTACAGGACAGGCTCTCTTATTATCCAAACAAAAAATCCTCAACAAAATACTGGCAAATGGCACCCAACAGCATATTAAAGAGTCATAAACCAGGACCAAGTGGTGTTTAATCCAAGAATGCAGGGATATTTCAACATTAAGAAAATCAATCAGCTTTATGTACCACATCAATACAGCAAAGCGAAAGAACCAGATGAGTATCTTTATGGATGCAGGGAAAAAAATGATAAAAATCCAAACCCTTTCTTGATGAAAGTCCCAAAGGAAATGGAAAGAGAAGGGGAATTCCTCAGTGTGACTCCAGGCACAGATGCAAAGACAACAGCTACATTACAATTAACGGAGAGGCACTGAGAGTGCTCCCCTTGAAAATAGGAACAAGACTGGGGTGCTTGTCTCACTACTCCTGTTCCATATTGTAGTAGCAGTTCTGTCCAGAGAAATAAGACAAGAAAAAGAAATAAAGGGCATCTGGATTGGAAAAGAAGAAGTAAAACGATCTCTATTTGTAGATATTATGACCCTATGTAGAGAAAACTCTGAAAAGTTTATAAGAAATGTTTAGAGTTAGCAGGGGAATCTGGCAAAGTTACAGGGCACAGGGTTGAAAAACAGAAGTCAAGTGGGTTTCTATAGACCAGCAATAAGAAATATTGATGGGAAATTAGGGCAGCAATTCTATATCCAATTTATGATAGTTATCTTAAGAGAATAAAATATGTAGAGATAAATCTTACCCAGGATGTGAATGAGAAGCATTGACATCCCACTGAAAGAGACTGAAGAAAACTTAAACATGGAAATGTGTTCCAGGTTCCAGGATAGAAAGACTTACTACTGCTGCGATCTCAAGACTACTCAAAGCAATCTGTCAATTCAATGCAAACCTGATTAAACATTCAACACCTTTCTTTACAGAAATAGAAAAATCAATTCTCAACAGCATATGGAATGACAAGAGGCCTCAAAGAGCTGAAACAACATTGGCAGAGAAGAACAAAATAGGAGGACTCACATTCCCGACTTTCAAACATACCATACAGCCCCGGTAATCCAAACGGTCAGGCACTGGTGTAACGATAGACACATAGTCCAACGGGGATAGCATTGGGAAGTAAATCCATACATCTATGGTCAGCTGACTCTTGACAAGGGCGCCAAATTCATGCAAGGGGAAAAGAAGAGTCTCTTCGATCAATGGTGCCGGAGAAATTAGATTTCCACACGCAGAAAAATGCAACAGGATTTGTGCTTCACACCATACACAAAGACACATTCAACCTGACTTTGGGACCTACGTGTGAAAACATCAAACCATACAATTGTTAGAACAAGGGGTGGGGGGCAACACTTGAGCCTTTCTTCCTTTCTTTTTTCCTTTTTCACACGTTTGAAGTGAACTGCACGTCACTGAGACTCTAAGTCCACTTGTTACTGGTCCTCCTTTCTTTAGTAGCCCCTCAGGCCAATATTTAGGTCTGAGGGGTAAGGAATCAGGAGGGATGTTTTTTAATTTAAAATTTTATTTTATTTTTTAAAAGAAGCACACAGCTCAACAGATGAAATTTGCAACAATATCCCATGAACCCCTCCATAAATGTGGTCTCTCTCTCCCCACATCCTCTCTCCCCCTCCCTCCCTCTTCAATATGCTCCCCCTCCCTGTTCCTATCCCTGCCCCCGCCTCCTCCTAGTCATCAAAGCCTTCTCTTTGAGTATACAGCCCATACCTCTTGGTTTGTCCTTATAATAGTGGTGTTATTAAGTATTTATCTTTGTAAGATGGCATGCATTTGCTAAGCACTTTTTTTCTAGTTTTGAACATGTCTTGTGGTGCTTAAAAGGCTTATCATTGTTTTGTATGATTGGGCCTACCTTTCAATAATAGACTGATATGATACTAACTGCCGTTGAGTTGATTACAACCCGCAGTAACCCTCTATAGGATTTCCGAGGCTGTAGATCTTCACACGAATAGAGAACCCTAAACACGTGTGAAAACCGGGCATTGACTAAGCAAGACTGAAGAAGAATCAATGTATTTGAAGGGTGGTGCTGGTGAAGAAGGTTGGAAGGCCCACGGACGGCCAGAAGAACAAGCAAACGGGTCTTGGAGGAAGTACAGCGAGAATGCTCCTTAGAAGCAAGGATGGCGATACTTTGCCTCACGTACTTTGGGTAGGATATCAGCAGAGACCAGTCTCAGGAGAAGGACGCCGTGCTGCTTGGTAAAATAGTGGGTCAGTGACAAAGAGAAAGGCCCTTGACAGGATGGGTGGACACAGTGGCCGCAACAACGGAGTCACACAGAGGAGCATTCGTGAAGAGGGTGCAGGAGAGGGCTGTACTGGATCATTTATGTGGATCCTGTTAGGTGCCATCCAGCCGGTCCCAACTCATTCCAAGCAGAGTGACACACAGCCTGGTCCTATGTGCTCTGTGGTGCATAGGATTGCCATGACTCAACCAGCCCAGTGGCGCCTGACAACAACAACGGGACAATAACACAGTCGGGAACAGTAAGAGCCAAACTAACTAAATAAATGGGACCCCCTAAAAATTAAAACCTTCTTCCTCAGAAGACTTCACCCCCAAATGAAAAGACAAGCTGCCAACTGGGAGACTATTTTCAGCAATCATGTATATACTAAGAATCTAATAGCCAATCTAGATCTAAAGACAAGGTTAATAACAAAAAGACAAATAACCCAATCATAAAATGGGCACAGGGTTTGAACAGACATTTCGCAGAAGAGGACATCCAAATGGCCACCACATACAAGGAAAGATGCTTCGTTACCAGAGAGAGGCAAACCCCAACCCCAACGAGGTAGCATCTCACCCTCAACAGGAGCCCTGGTAGTGCAGTTGTTATGAGTTGGGCTGCGGTCCACAAGATCGGCAGTTCGGAACCACCAGCTACTCCTCAGGAGAAAGACCGGCCGTCTCTTCTTGTAAACAGTGACAGTCTTGGAAACTCACAAGGGCACTGCTCCTATCGGGTCACTATGAGCAGGCATTGACTCGTAGAGTGAAGGGATGGCAACGATAAAGTCGCATTCTGTCTTACAGGTGGCTGTGGGGTGTCATCCACTCTAACTAGCACCTGTGTTCTTACGCACTTCTCCCTGTGTCAGCCAAGACAGGGAGGGACTAACATCGATCGAACATCTTGCGGTATCAGAAACCTTTGACAGGAGTTGTTGAATTTTAAATCTCCCATAATTCTCTGGCATGCAGGTGAGTCCATTGTTAATCTCTATTTTCAGATAAAGACATTGAGTTTGAGAGAGACGACAGTAGCTCACACGCAGTCACACAGGTCACCATGCACGGCTCGCTAGTCTGTTATCTCTGAACCTCATCTCTCTCCCACTCTGTGTACACACATGTGCGCACACACAGAGTCCTGGCAGTCAGTCCTGGCATGCTGAGGGGCACTAAGTACACGGCTAATGGAAGCTGCTTGTTGTCACACATACTCTGGCTCACATACGGATTGTCATTTAGATCAAGGAACGCCCCAAGTTCACGGGGGTCTGTTTAGCCACACCACTCACGGCCATCGAGTGGATCCTGACCCATTCCCGACAACTGAAGGCTTTTCATAAATACGAGCTCCTCCTCTTCTTCACCGACCCAGGGAGAGGTATGTAAGGCCTGAGGCAATATTAAGTTTAATGACCCACACAAGCCAACCCGGTGTGGTAGACCAGAACTGTTCCACAGGGTTTCCAAGGCTATAAATCTTCGTGGAGGGTGACAAAGCCAACTCCCTCTCCCTCTCCCTCAGTGCAGCTGGGGGGTTTGAACCATTGACCTCTGCCTTAGTAGTCCAATGCTCAGTCCATCATGCAAACAATCTCCTTGTAATGGAGACAGGTTCTCCCCACTTCCTTCTACTACAGATCCTTTTTGGTCTAAAAGAAGAGCAGGAAAGCTGAAGACACACACACACACACACACACACACACCTAAAACCCCAGTGCTTATTTAGATGGCTGGAGGTGACTGGCAGTTAGTTACCCTCTTGGACGCCAGGTGGCACTCCAGTGAGGCCAAATGCTGCTTCTCCAGAACAGATTGGTGCCAGGAAGCTTTTTCAAGGAACCCTCGGAGTTGGCTGGGTTCAGGTGAGTGCTGGGTGCAGTGCTGGGTTCAGGTGAGTGCCCTGAGGGACTGAGAGGTGTGCTAGCTCTGTTGGTGGAGAGACTGCAGGAGACACCACGCTGCACACTACGCCTCTTTTAGCCAAACCCATCTGGTCCAAGGCTGTCCCCAGGCAGGGGCTATGAAGGCGAGGCTGAGGGTCCCACCACGGAGCCAGTGTGGGGACTAGGCTGGGGAAGACAACAGCTGCAGCATGGCATGGGAAGGGCACCTTCTGCCTACTTCAGAGACCTTCTTCCCAGCATTCCTTCAGAGAGGCGGCCCTCAGGGCCTCCGTCACTGTCACAGAGGCATCTGCATTGAGTGCCTGGGAGGAGCACTCATCAGACAGGCCCCCTCCCCCTGCCTGCAATGGCAGGAAGGACCTTGAGGCAGGTTTCCATGCTGCCCCTCAGATTCCAGGACTTTCTTTCTGCGGCCCTGTCCTTGTCAACTGAAGCCTGGTCTTTCTCCCTTTCTTAAATCGGTAAATAGTATGTCTATTGTGTGTCTGGCAAAAGTTTACCTAACAAGGGTGGTTCCTCTTGGACAATTTCCACGCAACGTGGTCAGTGACAAGGAGCCTCCGTGGCGTGGTGGGTTAGCATTCAGCTTCTAAAGGAAAGGTCGGCGTTGCAGCCTAAGAGAATTAACGTTTATTGTGCCAACCTGGCCGATAAACACAGGTGGGGTTAATTGAAGGGCGGAGAGATAAAAGGCTCGGTGAGCCTCGCCTTTCTAGTTCTCGGGTCTCTTGTTTTGTGATGGTTGGACCAGGGTGCAGCTGCCTTAGCAGTTCCCTGCTTCAGCTGGCAAGGCTCACTTCCTGCAAGACATCCCTGAGGAGAAGCCACATGGACCTACCCCGATGCAGCCCTGGGTGCTGGAGCTGCCATGTAGAGACCCCTGCCAGCGCTGAGATGCTTACACATTCATTGACTCAGCTTTCCTCCTGCAGTCGGCATCATTGTGTCTGTTTTGTGAGATGGAGGAGGACTTTGTGGACTGGTGTTGCACATATGGGCTAATGGGTTAAGGTTGGACTTGTGGGCTTGGGCAGCACTGAGTTGGGATGTTGATGTGTCCTTAACCTTTATATAAAACTCTCTCTTATACATATGAGTTTCTGTGGATTTGTTTCTCTAAAGCACCCAGACTAACACACAGGCTGACCAGCAGCTTCATGAGAGAAAGGTGTGGCCGTCTGCCCCCGTAAAGATATTCAGGCCTGGAAATCCTATGGGAGGTCGCTGTGAGTCGGCATCGACCGCTGGCCAGGGGGGTTGGTGTTTGGAGCTTGTTCCGGGAGGTTGATGAATGCTTCCACGATGTGTCCACAGTGCCCTTCACTGTGTTCTGGCTGTTCCTTTTCCTCTAGTGTCCCTGCCGCCCCGTCCCCTTACCCGGTCATCTTTGTTTCAGAGCAGGTGCTGCCCTTGCAGTCAACCCCACACAGATGGCTTCGTCACCGGGTGCTGGCCTATGTTGTGTGCACCCCTCTGCTCTTTCATGGAAAGGGGACTTCAGGGGGCAGTCTCGTTCAAAGTGGCAAGAGAAGCCTTAGGTCTGACTTCAGCGTGCGAGAATGTTCGAGTGAAAACGAGCCTTTTGGTGCTGGGGACATGGACACACACAAGACCCCGGTAACCCAGCTCAAACGGGAAAAGGTAAAACAGGGTGCCACTATCGTATGCCCTCCTTCCCCGGCTTCCTAACTCGTGGGCTAACCCAGTCCTCCTAGGACATGGTAACGTCAACCCCCAGCTGTTTCACAACTCACCAAAAGCAGTCCAGAAGGGCCAAGATGCAGCGTGGTGCATCTCAAACAGCTTCGGCCACCCTCTGCTGGGCCAAACCTCCAGGCTTTGGTTTCGATGCGAAGGTCACCCAGGGTGCATTTTACATCGCGGGGGCTGGGGTGGAAGGAAAGGGAGATGGGCTTCCTCTACCTTGGAGTGTCCAAACGGAAAGGCAGCCACCTGCCGCCCAAGCGTTCAGCCTGCAGGCCCCGTTCCTCCCTATTTACATGTTCTGGGTTCCGGGCCAAGCTCCTCCCATCCCACAGACAGACAGACAGACAGACAGACAGACAGACAGACAGACAGACAGACAGACACTGGGTTCATTCAGAGGCTCATAAGCTACATGGCTGAGGGAAGGAAGGAAGGGGGAAAAAAAGAACTCATGAAAATGTTCATTTAAAGTTCATTGCTGCCCATATTCCTCCTAATTGAAGTAGCTCTGTTGGTTTTCACTCGTGCTTCCTGTATGTGTTTAAAATGTGATATTTCGCAGTCTAAAGTAGGCCCCCTCATCACCTAATGATCTGGAAAATCTTGGTTTAATAAACAAAACCTGGCTTTGAGTGACATAGGAGGACCACGCACTCGCTTTTGCCCACTGATAGACATGTAAGCTTACACGTG
>NW_022107432.1:21370006-21372164 GCF_000313985.2 Echinops telfairi | reverse complement strand
GCCATAGGACCTTCAGAAAGGGGCGGTGGGCATGTTTGAAGTCTTGTGAGGCCACTTCCCTCTCGTAGCTCGCTGGGCCTTCCTCCTGTGTTCTGGAGCTCAGCTGTCTACAGCCACGCGAGAGCAGGAGCGGTGGCCAGCGGGGTCAGCTGCAGCAAGGGCAGCAGCAGAGATGATTTGCTCAGGGGCCCCTGAAGAAGGGAGTGCCCTTTCTTTCTCTCTGAAGTGAAGTTCATGTAGCATAAAGTTAACCCCTGAAAGGGTGACCTGGAGAGCCAGGAAGCGCACTCACAGGGATGTCACTGTCATGTCTTTCCAGTTCCAAGCCAACGGAAGGCAGCCCCTCCCGGACCTCTCCCCCCCAGCACCAACTGGCAGCGGCCAGTCTGCTTTCTGTCTCCACTCATTGACCCTTTTTGGAGGCTTTGTGCCAGGGAATCATACAATGTACAACCTTGTATGTCAGACACGGGGTTTTACATGCTCCATTGATGGGCGGTGCACATTCGCGGAGGCTCACCTATCCTGACGGTTCAACTGGACAAGTTTTCATCTGCAGACCACACCCAGGTGCCATCGAGCCGGTTCTGACCGACAGCGATCTTGCGCATCACAGAACCTGCCGGGTCCCGGGCCATCCTCACAGTTGTTCTGCGAGCCACTGGGCCCATCTAGCTCCTCCGGGATCTTCCTCATTTTTTTTCTGACCCTCTATCTTACCAAGCATAATACCCCTTTTCCAGAGACTTCTCTCACCTGTAGCATGCCCGGAGTCCATGGGATGAAGTCTTGGCATTGTGGAGTCTGGGGGGCATCTTCTGGCTGCAGGTCTGACGAGACCGAGGTGCTGGTTCCTCGGGGCACCCGTGGTTCCGTTAGCATTCCTTGTCCGCGTCGTGGTCCCAACCGATCCATTCTGCTCCGGTCTTCCTCATTCATTGTCTCTCTCTCACTTCCAGTCACCGGTAACTTAATCAAGAAGGGAAATGCTCCCAGCACCCCGAGTTCTGGCCCCTAAAAGGAGAATCACTCTACTGTCTTTCCTGTCATTAGCCCCTTTTGTCCGTTGTCTTTTCCTCCCCGGTTCATTTGCTGGTTTTCATCACTGTGTGATCCTCCACTGTGTTAGGACAGATAAATCAGTTCAACCGTCAACAGACGTTTGGGTAGTGTCGAGCTTCTAACTTACGTGCTTTTAATTGGCATGTCAATCTAACGAAATTGCTCAGCTAAACCCTCAGATAATGGCAGATTCAAGGCCCCCACATAGAAGAAGCAGGGACCTTGGGGAGGAGGCCTGGACTAGAAGGTCCCTGAAGGCCTTAATGCAGCAGACCTACTAGGATGTGAGGCTTGGGAACTGAACACGGAGTAGAAGGGATGTGGTGTTGGAAAAGACATGTGCACGTCCACGGGCTCCTTCCCTCGCTAAAGTGGGAGCTTGATGGTAAACTGTCCCAGAGTCAGAAACCCCCCACCAGCTTCTATGGCATCGACTCACATGCTGCCCCCTCTGCCTCTCCTTTGGTTCCCAGATGGACAGCTTGTTGCCCAACCCGCAGAGCATAGCTCTCGGGCCACCTCCAGACTGTCCATAATCTACGCCGTTCAAAGAGAAAGAGAGCTGGTCAAAGAATAGGCCTGATTGATGACATCATTGGTGGCCAAGGGGCTTTGTTTTATGGACCTGGACTTATCTTGGATTCAAAGTCCTGGGACTCAGTAGGCTCCGGCTTATGCCCAAACCTGGCCACTGGGCACAGAGGATATGCCTTCCAGTCTGCAGTCCAGATGACCTGTGACCAGACTCACGAGCCCACATTCACGCACCTGGTCCTTAGCATTGTGTTTCGGTTTGTCTTCCCCCTGTGACCCTTCTCTTCCCAAACAGAAGCCCCTTAACTTGCGTGCCCACGCGTGCAGGTGTGTGTGTGTGTGTGTGTGTGTGTGTGTGTGTGGTGGTTCATGTCTTCTGGCCACAAGAACACAAAGTGCCCCCAATCACACTCCTTTATAGTGTGTGGCATTTTGTTAAATCGCTCCTCTTTCAGAGGTCAATTACAGATTGAGATCATTAAGGTTTATTGTGCCAACCTGGCTGATAAACACATGTGGGGTTAATTGAAGGGCGGAGGGATAAATGTTTCTCAGTTTTCTT
>NW_022107432.1:21349760-21369242 GCF_000313985.2 Echinops telfairi | reverse complement strand
TCCTTTGTGGCGAGAAGGGCTGCCTTTGGATGCAGCTTTCTCGGGTTTAACTTCCTTTCCCTTTATTGGATGCTGCCGGAGGACCTGCCGAGCTGACGTCCCTCTGGAGATGACATCATTAGGGAAATGGGTTGGCAATGGAGCTCATTCAAAGAAAGCACAACTGAGAAGAAAGGATGCTCTAGTCATTCGTTAGCACCAGGGGAAGAGCCCAGAGCAGGTGCCTCCTTCGTTGCGACCTTGGCATTTCTGAATGCTTTGTCCACTTGGCTCATCCTTCATAATTCGACTTAAGTTTCCTTTTCCTGGGAAACCTCTCCCAACCTATGCTGCCTTCCTCTGTACCACCTCCAGTCCCAGCTCCTGAAATTCCGTGGCCCATGCTCACTCCCCCGGCCCTGGGGGCTATACTTTGCTTTTGTTGTTGTACTTTGCCCCTTATGTTGTGGGAGGAGGAGGAGTTATCATCTCTTCAGATCTAGCCCCCATCACAGCACTCAAGCCAAGAGGCTCTTTCATAACCTTTCAGCTGCTGATGACAATTGTGAAATGATTGTGTGCCTGGGTTCTCTTACATGGGTGTGGTCTTTGTGAGAGAGATTCTTTGTTGTTGTTGTCCATTCACTTCGAAAACTGGGAAGTGGATGGCCAGCGGTGGCAAGCAGGTTGGAGGACAGCATCCATGCCTTCGATGGGCTGTGAGTGTCTGGGACTCTGTGTTGTGTGCAGCTGGTATGTCTGGGCTAGATCGGGGAAGTGTGCGTTAGATCCATTAGTAATGTCTGCCAAGGGCATGGAATGGCCAGGACTGGCAAGTGTGCTGCAGTCTTGCCCTGCTGGAGCTCTGTCAACTGCTTCATCTTACAGTGGAAGAGACTGAGGCGCCGAGGGGGGAGGCGACTTTATCCAAGGAAAGTCAAGTTCTGGAAAGGGATTTGTGCTCCGGGCAATGAGCTAACACACTGGCACCATTCAAATGAGGCTGTCTTTGAGGGCAGTCTCCGTGAGACCATCTTCCACTTCCCCTTTGAGGTGGTGGGTTTAGACACGAGGAAGACATATTCGGAAAAGGCTTGACTCAGATCTCCTGAAGCGGCTAAGAAGCCTATTAAGCCATCAACAGCTTTTTCTGATTTTTGGTTTTCTTGCAGTAGTTGAGTTTTTCTTCTTCTTGTTAATGTAAACAGACATCCCCCTGTGTAGCGAGCCAAGTCCCCTCCTCTCAGTGAATCCCTGCTAGCGGAACAGCCTTATGACTTCACAACCGAAGGGATTAACACACACACACACACACACACACACACACACACATCACACACCAAAAACAACTGGATGTCATAAGAATTTGTGCTGCTCATTCTGAGCTCAATCCCCAAGGTCACAGCTGAGACTTTGCTCGTTTCTCTCCTCAGAATTGGCCAGGCCCTGTCGGGTTGCTTAGCGTCTGCTTAGCATTCCCTTCATTCTGGATTATTTTTGCAGCCGTTGTTTAAGAAGCTCTGGCCCCCAGTCAACAGGGAACTCCTCCAGTACGGGCACCATCGTTGATGATCCTCTCTTTCTCCAGCCCAGCAGATGACCTTGAACTATGTCCATTCCTTCCTTCCTTCATTCATGTCTGGCTGCCTGCAAAAGCCATTTGCTGAGCACCCTGCCAGAACTCATTATGGAAAGAAACGCTGGATGGGGGGCCCGGACACGATGGATCACACAGATCACATCGGCCTTTGCAAGCCTAGTGGAGCAGGGAGCAGGCTTTGTGCACTTGGTGCTTTTCAGGGTGGTGAATGCATGCGTTCCAGAGGGATCTGATGACAGGGCAGATTCCGCAAGGCTGGGGAGATGGTGGCAGCAGTGCTTCTGAGTGCAAAACTGTCTACAGCTCCAGAATCTTTCTATCTGCGTTCTCTCATATGCTGCGTTATTATTTCTTCCTGTGAGAAATTTCCCAACATGACCAAAATCGAGAACAGAGTGAAAGGAACCCCAGGACCCCGGCACCCATCAACTCGGCGTCAGCTTCCCGTCACTCTGGAAATGATTTCTGAGCAAGATCCCAATACCATGTATTTGCAGGAGGTGGCCCTGAAAGATAAGACCTATTATCAAAAGAGACTCGTTAACACCGGTTCATGTTCACAAGAAGTCTTCATCTCGTCCCGGAGGCTGAGCGGGCAGGGGGTTGATGTTGATGGAGGGGGAACAGGTCAGAAAGGCGGGGTTGAAGAATGGCATCAGCCTCCCTGGATTCTTCCTCTAGAAAATATTGAATCCGTGTTGGAGCTGCTGTGCGTATTTTCAGCCATGGCAATAAACTGAAGAAACGGTTTTTAAAAATTGAATACAGCTTTGGGTTTTCTGGCACATCGTGTTCCCCGATTTTTTTTTTTTAAGGTAAACTAGGTGGGGGAGACTGAGAATCAACTTGGTACCACTCAGCCGTGTAAACGAGGAATCAACCCCCCAACAGTCTGCCATGCGTGCTGCCAGCCAGGGCATGGCTTCCCTTCCCTGCCCTGCGGACGAGCATCTTCCATCTCACCCAACTCAACACGCATCACCAGTTTAGCCCATGGCCTTCTTGCCCCTCTCCCTCCTCCCGCCTCAGCACGCTTCAAAGCCTCCCCCTTTGGTTTGAAAGGCTTTTCCTTAGTGTCTCACACTCCCCCCCCCCATGACATTGGTCTCATCTAGCATTTTTTTATCATTTGCAATGGATGAATTTCCCTCTGCACGATAGTCTCCAGGTCGATCCACGTCATGAGGGACTTTAAGTTTCCGTCATTGTTTTCGAGGGACGCGCTGTGTGTGGACATTAGAGATTTTGGTCCATTCTTCAACGGATGGGCATTGAGGTTGTTCCTCCTTCTTCTTGCTGGGACCCCTGGTGGTCCCCGCGTGGGCAGTTCCAAACCACCAGCAGCTCAGAGGGAGGCAGACTGGACTTTCTATTCTGCAGACAGACTGGACTTTCTATTCCGCAGACTGGACTTTCTATTCCACTAAACAGTTGCAGTCTTGCAACCCCACAGGAGTGTGGCTGTCAGTGAGCGTTGACTGGACGGCCGAGAGTTTGGCTTGTTGGGTTTTTCTTGCTATGGTGAACTGTCCTGCACTGAACATGGGTGGGCATATGTCTGCTCCTGTTGTGACTCTTCGGGGTCTTAAATCTTTACAGGAGCAAGACCGCCTCCATGCGTAGCCCACGCCACCACCAGGGTGCACTGGGATGCTGTTAAACATCCTAACATGCACAGGACAGTGCCCTAGCCCCCTACAGGTGATGCGTCCAGCCCCAAATGTCTATAGTGTGGGGGTTGAGAAGATCTAGCGTAGAGGTCCCCACTCCCCCTCACGTTCTCTCTCTGTCCTGTAGTTGATTGACTGAAGGAACCCGCTTCTGGCCTCCATTCTCTGGAGTTTGCTGCTCACACCCCCATGGTGTAGTCTAGCATGCTCCTGCGAAGGCGGCATTTCTGTGTCGAGGTTCTTTGTCTCCAGGGGGACCCAGGGCCTGGGACTCTCATGCACAGAGAGGCGTTTCACGCAGTGGCTCCATCTGCTGTCTGAGGGCAAGTCCTCGTGTGGTGGGTTGGTCTGCCTCACAGACGGCACGCCTGTGGGATTAGCTTCAGGGGCCCTAATTCTCTCTAGGTACATCTCCAAGTGGGGGTCCTCAGCCCTGGTGGCCTCCCTGTGTGCCCTTCTTCTAAGCAGGGCTAGTCACCCTCCAGCTTCAGCAAAACCTGTCTCCTTGGGTGGTTTTAAATTTGACCCACAACCTGACATGTGCACAGATAGCACAGGTTTACCCTAACAGGTTCCAGGGACGACCGTTATTATTCATCGAAGTAGTCCCTGGAACAGTCCGGAAGCTATTGTTTCTGAAGCTGGCATGCTGCTTGTCCTCATCCCCCAGATTGACATGAACTATGTCACACGTCCCCACACAGCATCCCCTGCCCCTTGTGCCAAAGCCAGATGCCAGGCCTCATGGTCACCAAGGACAAAGCCACAGAGACAAAGGAGGGAGCAAGACTTCTGCTGGGCGAGGCGAGCAGCTCGGAGCCCTGCACATTCACATTGATGGCAGGTGAGTCCTTGCCCAATCACAGGCTATGCAGCAAGACAGAGACTCAGCAGCCGGAGGTGAACACTGCAGAGCCAGGCAACTGACAGGGAGGGCGATTTCTGAAACCCCAGCCGTCTGTGCCCATGGAGTGTGGAGATAAAGCACCTTCGTCAGCTCGGCTGCCCAAGGGTTATAATTAGGGCTCTTCTCATCTGGACTGAGGGTGCTGTGTCCAGCAAGAAGATGAGGCATGAACGATTGCGGCCAGCTATCCATCAGCTACTGCTCTGGGTAAAGACAGCCTGTAAGGCATTTGCAGGGGCATACAGGAAGGATTCCAGCAGTGGCAGGTAAACCCCACCATGGAGATAGCGTGCTCAGGGGGGCCCAGGGCATGCTGGGAATTCCCCAGGAGGAGCCAAGAGTTGGATTGGGAAGAGGAGTGGGAAATAGCCAGGAAATGCTATTTCCATGCCCCGGAGAAGCATCCTTCTGCAGAGGGCATTGGAACTCTTGCAGTCTTTCCAGTGGGCATGCCTTGTCTACGAGGTCCTTCCTCTCAGAAGACAAGGGTCTATCAATGGGGGCTACTTTGTCCCTGCCGAGAAAGAAATCCAACCACCACCACCAAACCCCTCACCAGACATTTTGGTCCTTATGAGAAAGAAAAGAAATGTACAAATAAACAAACAGGGTGCAACACCACCTTAGGGTTTCTGAGACGGTGAGTCTTTCTGGCTGGGGATTTGAACTGCTGGCTCTGTGGTTGGCAGCCCAATCCGGAACCCACTATACCACCAAAGCCCTTGAAGAGAAGCACAGGGACACGGTGGTCCTACGCTGTGAGGGGTGTGGCCTGGAGTGTAGCCCCCCGCCACTGGCAGGGGAAGTGCCCTGTGAGGGCAGGTGCCCTAGGTGACAAACCAGGCCCTTCCCAGAGTATTCGTCCTCACAATTATAGGGGCTTCTTACAGTGTCGAGTAGGGGAGAGACATGTGGGGTTTGCATTTGGGGGAGAGTAATTGGGCCCAAAGAGGAGAGAAGAGGGCAAAAGGAGAGGCTTCGGGGTTGGCACGAACCCAGACAAGCCAGGAAGAGAAGAAATGAAGGTGGTGGAGGCCAAGAGGATGACAGAGTGAGCTCATTTTATCCTCCACCCCCACGCCACACCAACCCTGGAATTAAGTCACATTATCTTTTCTTTTTTTTTAAAATAGTTTTATTGGCACTTCATCCACATGTCCTACAATTCAATGATTCAATCATATCAAGAAGAGTTAACTTCATTCTTTTAGCTGTGTAGTCTTTTAAAAAAATCATTTTTGGGGGGCTCATACAACTCATCACAATCCATACATCCATCATTTGTGTCAAGCACATTTGTATATTTGTTGCTTTCATCGTTCTCAAAACATTTGCTTTCTGCTTGAGCCCTTGGTATCAGCGCCTCATTTCCCCCCTTCCCTTCCCACCCCCTCCTCCCTCATGAACCCTTGATAGTTTATACATTATTATTATTTTGTCACGTCTTACACTTCCGAAGTCTCCCTCCCTTCACCCACTTTTCTGTTGTCCGTCCCCCAGGGAGGGGGTTGTATGTAGATCCTTGTGATCAGTTCCCCCTTTCTACCCCACCTTCCCTCCACCCTCCCGGTATCGCCACTCTCACCACTGGTCCTGAAGGGATCATCTGTCCTGGATTCCCTGTGTTTCCAGTTCCTATCTGTACCAGTTTACATCCTCTGGTCTAGCCTGATTTGTAAGATAGAATTGGGATCATGATAGTGGGGGAGGAAGAAGGAAGCATTCAAGAGCTAGAGGAAATTTGTATGTTTCATCATGCTACACTGCACCCTGACTGGCTCGTCCTCCCCCCTGAGACCCTTCTATAAGGGGATGTCCAGTTGCCGGCAGATGGGCTTTGAGTCCCCACTCCGCACTTCCCTCATTCACAATGATAGGATTTCACAAGAACACACACTCTCAGAGCTGCCGTCATGTCATAAGCACTACGGCAGTGGTGCCTGGACTTGAACCCAGCTCTGACTCCCCACTCGATGACGCCTGTTCCCCAACCAGGGCCATTCTACCTTTGGCATCGAGTTAAATTATGCTCAGTGTGCTGTGAAAAACTTTTTTTTTTAAGTCAGGGAAGCATGAGGTGTTTCAGAAAGATTTCCACAAAATGCCAAAGACATCAGAGTCCATTTTCTTGGGAAAACCTGCTCTCTCATAGAGCCAGTGTTGTGGTGCCCAGTGGGGGAAGGTCAGGGTTTCATTCCAGCCAGAGAACAGGACTCCCGAGAGGGCCACCCTCCCTGGGGGATGCCAGTGCAGGGAGGGGGCTCACTAGAAGGGCTCTGGCTAGCCTGGAGACCTCAGAGAGCTGAAAAGCCCCGGGGGAGTAAGACAGCGTGGGCTGCCTTTGCAGAAGGTATCGAACCAGAACCAGCTGCCATGGTCAAGGAAGTGCAGGCGGAACCAGAGACAGCAGGCCCCCCACCCCCAGGATCCTATTATAATTGAGAATGGGTTTTCACGGGAAGAGAAAATTCTGTGCCTGCTCTCCTTCACACACACACACACACACACACACACACACACACACACACACTTAAAATCTAAAGGATAAGGGGGAAATATCTGTGTGCACCATCTGGCTTGTTCTTTAAATAGCTAATTCCAAGAAAGAAATATGTTCTCCTTGACTTAATTTATGTTTCTACCTTTTCTTCCAGTAGGCCTTGGGTGTGGGGGAAGCGAGCGCGGAGAGAGGTCGGATGCCTTGCAAGGATTCGGCAATAGCTTTGGTATGCTGCTGCCTACACAGCAGTATTTAACCCAATTACAGGATAATAAGGGCTCAGACAAATTATCTGCAAATAGATACGTCTATATGTAAACCCTCGCATTTGGAACATGCGTCTGGAGCCAACGAAAAGTTAAGTGCTTTGCCAGAGCAGGCTTGAGCTCATGGCTCCCCCTCGCCTCCCAGCCCCCCGTGTCAGAGGCTTGGGCAGCCCAGGTACAGCCTAGAAGGGCTGGCCTTGATGCCATCTGCATGGGTAGTTGGGCAAGGGGCTGGACTCTGGGACCACGTGCTTGTGCCTGTCAAGGGACTCAGGGGACATGGAGGGGTGTTGCCAGGCTGGCCCAGCGTGACTCTCTCTCTCTCAGACTGCAGTCCCCAGGAGGCTGCCTGGCCACCCTCCTCTCATTCCTGGCTGACAGACCCAGAAGAGACCTCCCTGGGTGGGGGTGGAGGGTGCATGCTGGGATACAGACCCAAACGGAACTGCCCCAAGACTAGGAGGCAGTGGGCTGGCTGATACCAGTGGGAACAAGTGGAATACTGGGCAGCAACTCAATTTGTCTTTTGATGACTCTAAAACAGCCAAACCTGGAAGAGCCTTTCATTTACAGAAAAAACAAACAAACAAACAGCCACCTAAACTTGCTTCCATCAAGTCAGTGCTGACTCACTCTGTTTCTAAGAAGGTACCTGTTCACCGGGGTCGAGAGTCCAGACTTTCTCTCAGAGCGGCGGCCAGTGGTTTCGAACTGCTGACCATGTGGATGCCAGCCCAGTGCAGAACCCCCACCAGAGAGGAGCGAGAAACGAAAGCCCATGGCTCAAGGTCACTGGCTTGGCTGCTAGGGAAGCTAAGACCCCAGGCTCCCCCCACACCCTGCAGCAAAGCGCCCTCGGTAGGACACCCCCTCCATGCAAGAAGCACCTTGTAGCAAAGTGGGGGTGGCGGCAGGGCGAAGTTGAGTTTGAGTAACATGGCTCTTGCCTGGGAACACAGTTTAAAAGAGAATCCAATTCTTGTATTTTCCTCTTAAAAATGTATACCTGGGGTGGGGGGTGGGGGGTAGGTGTAAAAATATGAATGTGTCCAATGCTGAAGCCCCTGGGGGGTGCAAAGGTAGAACACGCCCCGCAGCTAACTGAAAGTGTGGCTGTTTTGAGTCCATCCGGACGTGCCTCGGAAGAAAGGCCTGGTGATCCACGGAATATTCAGCCACTGAAAACCTTTCTAGGAGTCAAATCCTGGCACTGGGTTCCGGATACGGATGGTCAAGGTCAGGGTGGCGCAGTGCACAGTTCCTTGGCTGCCACCGGAGGGGCACACATACAAGTGTGGATGTGACTGTGTCTGTGTGCACACCAGTGAGCCAGCAGGACCAACTCCATCAGTGGGGCGTGCGTGCGTGCGTGCGTGCGTGCGTGCGTGCCTGCGTGACGGCGCTGACTTGTTAACTGTTCTCTTGGTTTAACAGTTTGCGCTTCCAGCACCTTGCTCCCCGGGCCCTGGGGGTACCTGCCCGCCCACCGCCTTCTCTTCATTAGGAAACTGTTTTCTTTAGGCAGGGTGTTTGCTCTTGTATAGGAGGCAGCGATGGAAACCCAGCCCGCATCAAGGCCTTGGAAAACTGCTTTTGGTTCCCAGGGCAAGGGAGGCCCAGGGCAGCAGCAATTTTCTGAGAGGTGGAGAAGCCCTTCTCTGAGGAGACCTGCTGAAGACCTTGGCGGTCCCCCCTGTCATCTCCAGGAATGTCTTAAATCAGGCTATAGATTTGTGAGGCCTTGGGGATGCTTGTGGCAGGGGCTGGGTGCTTGGTCTAGAAAGCAAAAGAGGCATGCGGAGGAGAGACAAGAAGCGGAGAAGAAGCCCAGAAACCCCACGCTAACATCTCCCCGGAACTCTCTTGCCAGATGCCCTAGAGCCCAGTGGCTCCCAGAGTGGGTGGACGCTGGACGGGTCGGGGTGGTGGGCGGCTGCAGCAGAAATGGAACACTTCTTCCTGGACTAGGGGCTATACTACCAGAGTTTGTAATGGCCAGTGGGGGCGCTGAACAAGTTTTCTCTGGAAAGGGCCAAATAACTTTGGGAACTTAAGCCCAGCACCTCCTGCAGCCTGCTTCCACCACCTGCTCTCAGAGGACCACAGCCTGCTCAGCCATTTCTGATGTCTTGGACATCTGATGGAAAGACAGGCTGTTGTTTCTGTAGACAGGAGGCCTGGTGTTCGTCGGCAGTGAGGAGGTGCCCAGGTGGTTTTAGGCAGCCCCCAGTGCGGGCCTGGCCGACTGGAGTGGATTTCAACTCTTGTTTGCCAAACTACACTCTCAGGAGGTGTCAGATATCGAAAACCTCTCCCCCCAAGCCAAAGCAAGCAAGAGGAGAGGTGCGGAAGAGTGTGGGGACGGTGGGAGAAGATTCTGGTAAAAAAAATTAATAATAATGGGGGAGTGGGGCAAGCGAAAACAACAAAAAAGAAAACCTCTTTCTCAAAGCAAGACAGGTCTCCAAGTTGCCTGTTTGTTTTAAAAATACCTTTACGCCGTGCCTAAAGAAAGCCAGGTGAGGCCGCTCAGCATGGCGAAGGAGTCGGGGCTGGGACCTGGTCCTCTTTCATAGGCGATACTTCTGCGAACCAGGGCTTTGTAGGACCAGCGAAGGGGCTGTGTCTCCCTGACCTAAGGTGACGCCTGTCTTAAGGGAAACCCAAAGAAATCATCTGTGTCAAAGCCCGGGGGGCAAAAGGGAGAGAAGGCAGTACTGGGGAGGATGGAGAGGTGAAAGAAGGAGAAGGGGATGGAGGGTGGTGAAGGTCTGGCCTCCCGAGGCAGAGCCTCCGTCTCAGGTCCCTGTCTGTCCCATGGGACCAAGCTGGCATGGGCTTGGGGACCACGGCTGGGCTTTCTCCCATCCTCATCGGTCCCACAGCTTCAGTCTCAGCGATGGAGTTGACGGGGGCTCCCGTCTATAGGCTACGCTATTCTTCTCTCTAATGACTCATGAAAGCATAAAATTAAGACATTCTGGGAAGCCAAAGGAATTTGGTTTAAAATGTGTGTTTGGGGAATGGAAGGCATTAGAAGAATGCTCGTGTCTGGACTCTTGGGTTGTGCTCTCCTCTCGTTTCTCTTCACGTTAATGAATGAGTCCTGGCCGTCTTCAGGCCTGTAAAATGCCTCCAGAAGTGGGGAGATCGGGAGGGCTGGGATCTGACAAAGGAATTTTCTCTGGCTTTTATTGACGGTTCAGACCCGTGGCTGTGTTCCCTCCTCCTTCCCATCTCCAGAGAAGTGGTCTTTCACAGTAATAAGCAACACAACTCCAACACCTTCCTCCTGGCCCACACCCACAGCTAGACCACCCACCTTGAACAGAACGCAGCCACGTTGTGGGGACATACAGGCTGGAGTCTCCTGGATGTCCAGACAGCCTCAGCCCAGAGCCCCAGCCTGACCAATGCCTTGCAGCTGGCTGGTCTAGTTGGAACCCTGGGCCCCCAGCACACACTCCGGTCCACCCCCAGCACCTGCATTGAATCGGCTCTCCAGACCAAAGGCATCCTCTCTGGGTGGGTAGACGTAGCCCAATCAGTGGAGGGTGGAAGGACAATCCCTTAGCATCTAGAAAGTACAGGAGACCCTGAATTCCACTCCTCATGTCTTCCCTTTTGTCTCTTCAGGAAGAACGCCCCTTTTTGATGGGCCGAGATGACCCACCCACCTGGGTCAGCCTGTCCATCCCTTCTCCGTGCTGTGCCAAGCCAGGCCTCCCACCGGCAGATATCACGTAGCCCCTGCGGACTTCAGAAGTGGTCCGTGCCTATGCCGACCTCTCCTTTCCCTGGCCCCTAAAGCCTTCTTCCCTGCATGGAGAGAGGAAAGGGGAGAAGGAGGAGGGTCTCCTCTTTGAACTGCCCCCCGCTGGAGCCTCCCCAAACGGACAGATGGAACACCCCACCCCCACCCCTGCCCCCAGGGCTTTTGTCTTCCTTCTTCTGGCTTCTTTAGCCACCCAGCTTCTCTGGAGGAGAAGGGAGAGGGCCCCTCAGACTTATTTTAGGGAGCCCGAGTTATCCATCCCACACCCCACAGAGACTTTCCGTTTCATCTGGGAGCCAGGGGGTCGGGGTGGGGGGACTGCAGAGGCTGTGGCTGTGGGTTGACCCCACGCAGGTCAGCACAGAACTGTGCTTCGAGGGATTTCCGTTTCCCAAGAATCGTGCATCGTGTCCTTGGTGATGGGTCGCTGTGTGGGTCTCCATCCCACAAGGCGTGGAGGGACGTTGGTCCCACGCTTCACCACAGGTGAACAGTCCCCGCGTTTCTGTTTGTGTTGTTCAGCTTTCCGACGGCTGGTTTGCGTATCGGGGGCTGGGGGTGGGGTGGGGAGTAGGTTGCCAGGCCTTTTTCCCGAGGTGCTTGCAGGTAGGCTAGAACCCCTAACCTTTCAGTGAGCAGCCAAGCTTGCTCACCAGGGACTCACTCCTGCTGAGGCTCGGGGAGGCCCGAAAGCAGCCCAGAGAGGAAGCCCAGATCTGTGTTGGTATTTATCATCCTGCAAGGCAGAAGCCCCCTGCCTCCCGGGCCCCAGAAGCATCTTCCTAAGCTCACACTCACTTTTCTTCTTCTCGAGGAGGGAACTGACTCATGCTCCCTATTGGAAGTACGTCTTAGCCTCAGGCCAGGCAGTCTCCCACCCCCAAATCAGACCGTTGTGGGCTGGAGCATCAGGGGAGCGGGCTGGGGAGCCATCAATGCCCTCTCCCTGGCGCCCTCTCTCTCCACCCCAGTCGATGTCCAAGGCGATGGAAGCTGCTGTGCCCAAGCACATGAAGATCATTTATGCCTTCTCACCAAGCCGCGATTAAATATGTATCAGATTAGCTTCGCTGTAAGTTTTATTTAATTATGGCACTAAAATTCTGCAGCCATACATTCCGTCTTTATAGGCGCTCTCTTGTTGAGTATGGTCATTTACTCAAAATAAATTGAGGGAACATTGTTTATATATGCCCGTTTCTGAGCCAGGAGAGAAACGCTGATGTTTATGCAAGATGTGATTATAAAATAATGACTGTGTTTTCTCAGCAAACAGACTGGGACTCCAAAGACATTCCACTGGAAAGCTCCCTCCTGATTCCCGGGACTCTGCCTGCCGTTGCTCAAGTCAATCTTGGGCGTCTTTCTTGGAACCGGCTTCAGAGCCCAGTTATAGGGCCCATGGAAAAAAAAATTAACCACCCCGTCTTACCTCCTTATTGACCAAGAAATTTTATTACCCCATTTGATTACTCACCTAATTCTCTGGGATTGGCTTCAAATGCCTTTCAATTGCTTCTAAATATCAGATCAACCATCAAATGCCGAAAGTGAGCGACCTCGGCAAGACATTTCCAAGAATGCTGAGCAGGCTCTGAGGGCAACGCCAAGAGAGGGAGGCTCCAGGCAGGGCTGGCAGGCACGCTCGTCCTTGAGCTGAGCCGTGATGGATGGAAAATCCTACTGAGAATATGAACTCTCCACAGTGTGCCACCTATTCTGCCCACCTTTCTGGGTCCTTAGGAGCCCTGGCAGGGGAGTGACCAAACAAAAGACCAGTCGGTTGAACCCACCAGCTGCTCTGTGGCAGTCTGCTGCCGTACAGATGGACAGTCTCGGAAGCCATCTGAGGCCATGGGCATTCTGTCCTGTGTGGTCACTGTGCGTCAGGATCCACTGGACAGCATTGGGCTTGAAATCCTGGCATTCTTGAAACAGGGGAAGGGTCCTGCTAACTGCTTTCTTGTCCATAAGGGATTGAAAACCCAGCGGGGGTGGGGAGGGGGCATCATGCTATCAGTTGTACAACTAGCCAGTAAAGATGAGGTGGGCCTGAGGCCTTCTGGCACTGGGGTGGCCTGCCTTCTTTTGCGCCCCTTGGGATCTCAGGTGGCAGAGCCATCGAGGAGGCCCTGAAGATGTAAGCAGCTAAACACCAGGCTCTTAACTAGAGGGCTGGTAGTTCGAGCCCACTCAGAAGATCTGCGGCAGAGAGCTTCTGGGAAGACGGTAACCAGAAGCCCTCTGGAGCAGTCGGAAATGGATCTAGGGCCAGCCAACAGCAGGCTGGCCGCGCGGAGGGAGGGTTCCTCTGGAGAAGGGGTGGGAGGTGAGGCTCAGGGAGGTGGTGGGGCTGGATTGTGTGAAGCCTTTGATCCCAGGTTAAGGGGTGCTATGGATTAAATTATGCCACCCACTCCCACCGGTCCAACATGATTTATGAAAATCCTCAATGAGCCCTGGTGGTATTCCTGGGCTGGGCTGCTAACTGTTAAGTCAGCAGTTCGAAACCACCAGCTGCTTCTTGGAAGAAAGATGAGACTTTCTACTTCCATCTCTGTTTGACCCATTTTAAAACTGCTTTGGTTGTTTTTGAAAAAGCGAAGAGGAAATACATGTGGGCTAAGCCCCTGGCGCATCTCCTCCGAGCACGGGTCAGCGATGCGAACAACCTTGGTGCCCAGCAGAGCACATTGGAGTGTGGATTGTTGCAGATGCAGTGAGGTCAACATGCAGCACCCTATCCTTGCATCTCCCTTGTGATCCATTTACATTTGCGCTTGCTTTTAATCATTTCTGCTCACTTTTTGATTGAGGTTCATATCGGTTTTACACTGTTAAAGTTGTTCATGAGTTTTTTTGTTTTTAATGTTTTTCCTCATAGGAAATCCAAGATAAGTAAATCTATAGAGACAGGACCTGGCTGAATGGTTCCTTGGGGCATAGCAGGGGCGGTTGGGAGGAAACGGGGAGCCAGTAAAGATGAGTACAAAAGTGAAGGAAATGCTCTGAAAGGGACTTGGTGATGATGGCACAGTTCTTCTCGGTGTGATTGAACTACTGAGGTGTATGATCTGTGAATTGCACTCCAATGAAATTCTTCAGGGTGGGGTGGGGTGGGGAGTGGGGCTGGAAGAGTTAGGGTCTCAGGAACCCGCAGGGGCAGTTGGACCCTGTCCTAAAGGGTCCCTATGAGTTGGCCGTGAGTTTACTTCACTGGAAAACGTGGGTGCACATCTTAACCTCTATGCCCGAGGTGATAATCCCATTTGTGAATGGGTTGCCTTTATTTTGTTAAAAGGGGGTTGTTAGTGTAGGGTGTAGCTTGAGTCAGTTTCTTCTGAGATATAAAAGAGATTAAACCAGCACGAGAGAGAGAGACAGAGAGAGAGAGAGAAGCAGAGAGGAGGTCAGATTGATGTCAAGACACAGGAAGCAGGAGTGGGAGTGCACAGGGTTTTCCCCCAGAGGAGACACCGAGAGAAAGCCTTGCCCTCGAGCCGGAGTCCTGACTTGGGACATTTAGCTCTAACTGGCAAGAAAATAAACATCTGTTTGTCGAAACCACCCCCTTGTGGTATTTCTGTTATCCCAGCCCCAGATCACTAAGACAAAGAACCCGGCAGAGATTGAGCGCTGGTTGCAGGCTAGTGCTGGGGCAGTATGACGGCCTGAGGCCTCAGTGCCCAGACCCTGTGGGCTGGCTCACCCTTCATCTACTCCAACCCGTCTCCTCTGCTCCTTCCAAGTTCCTCTGAGTTCAGCTGCAGATGTACTGATGGCCCAGGTCCCACAGGAAGCCAGGAAGGGGACAGTGAGCCGTGTGACTTGGGTGTGAGGACATCCTTGGGAGTTATTTATTGGGCTTTCCCACAGCCATCCTGCCCAGCGCATCTGACCCTCCCGGGTGTGGAGTCTTTGCTGAAACTGTCCTGTGGAGTGGTAGCTGAGATTCCACAGGTGGCAACACCGCTTCCTGCTGCATAGCATCCTGGCTTGATTTATCACCAACCCTTCCATCAGCAGCAAGTGCAGTCACCCTGGGCACCGCCCCACCAGGGCCTCTATCAAAGCCGATCTACTTTAAGTACATGTGTAGAATCCCGGGACGAAGCTTTTCTAAGGGTATCCTCTGTCCTCACAGGCCTGTTCTGTAGTTGAAGGTTTTCATCAACGGAGTGAGCCTCTGGTGGGACCCACCCTGCCAGTCTCTGAAGCCTCGCTCACCCTCTTCCTGGGGGTACTAGAAAAAAGGCTGAGGCAAGAGGAGGTGTGGGAGCACTTTAGTTCCAGATGTTTTCCCTCTCCTTGGCGCGAGAGGAGTTTCTTTTTCTTTTCTCCTGTTTCATTCTTTGGAAACAAGGATTTTGAAAACTTGGGGCTTGCTTCATTCAACGAAACAACAAAGACCCAAACCCATGGCAGGTAAAGTTTTACAGCAACAGGCTCAGGCCCAGCACTCTCCCTCTTGGTTGTGGAGAAGCCCTGAGCTCTGGACAGGTGCCCTGCCCTGCATCCCCCCAACCCAACAGATGCAGTACTGGCCAGTGGCCAGTGAGGCAGCCTGGGAGGCCACCTCCCTCACCACCATCCCCCTCTCACTGCCTCCCTGACTTCATGTCCTCACCCCTTTGACTCC
Source organism: Echinops telfairi (assembly GCF_000313985.2). Taxonomy (NCBI): domain Eukaryota; kingdom Metazoa; phylum Chordata; class Mammalia; order Afrosoricida; family Tenrecidae; genus Echinops; species Echinops telfairi. Next base: position 21,353,906 of record NW_022107432.1, on the reverse strand, counting down.
CTCACAGGCCCTCTCCCTGCATGCTCTCTCACCCACCCCCTGCCTCAGGCCTTCATCATGCATCACTCTCCTCCTCTTCTAAACTCCCAACCCATCTCAGCTCCCTCACCCCCTTCTCTGCAGCTCTCTTCCCTCCCATTCCCCCCCACTCAGCAGCTCCCTCAGTCCCCTCCCTTTGCCTCTGGGAACCTTGGATGCTTCACACGGTTATTTTGCCTGTTCTGCCATCAGCTGCTTCTAACGGGCTGCTTTGGAGAAAACACGCCCAAGCCAGCTCCTTGCGGATTCTGGGTATGGGGCTTTCTATTGCAATGCATAGAACGCCCGGCTCAGAACTGGCTTGAACGAGAAGGGGACAAAGAGTACATTAGCAAAAGCAACAGCGGCTAGGAGTGCTACGATCAGAGGCATGGCTCCATTTCTCTGTGACCCTCTCAGCTCTTGCCCCTTGCGGGTAGTTTGGCTTCATTCTTAGCCTGAATTTCTGGATGACAGCAAACAGCATCGCATCTCTAAACCACAGCATCCGGAGCAAGAGAAGAAGCTCCCTCCTCCCAGATATTTTTGAAGAGTCCTACACTTGATGTTGGTTGGGCCAGCCTGAGCCAACCAAGAGGAGGCTGGGCACTGATTGGCTTAGCCTGGGTTCCCTCCTGCCAATGAACTGATCGCTTTGGTGGAAAGGGGGATGGGACTGTGAGGATTGGCTCATGAAATTGGGGAAGTGTGGCAGTACATAATCTCCTGTCAACTTGCGAAGGGGAGGAGTCTAGCCTGTCAATCATGTCACAGCTAGGTGACCTCACTTGGAGGCACAAAGGAAATAAATAGCTCACTAGAGGCCACATACACTCTCTGCTTCGTCTACTGTCTTCCTGCTGAAAAGCCACATGGAGACCTCTGATGGAACCAGAGCCCTGTAGCTGGAGGAAGCCCATGGAGACCCACGCCAGTGCTGAGATGCTTCCACTACCACTGTATTCCCAAGACTTTCCGCCTACTGGCCTGCAATCTTCCTGCATTCGGCATCATTACCCATGTTGCATGAGTCTGAAGAGGAAATTATAGACTGGTATCAGACATATGTGCCAATATCGGATTTATGGACTTAATCTGGACTGGGCTGGGATGTTTTCTTAATATACAGTACCTTTTGATATAAAGCTGTCTTACATACATATGAGCGTCTATGAATTTGTTTCTCTAGTCAACCCTAGCTGACACAGGCAGGGATTCGTTTCCCTAAAAAAGCATGGCTGCTCCACAGTACAAGAGGAATGGAAGAGGGCCTGGGAGGCGGTATTTGGTCTTAGAGATCATCTTAATCCCCGGGCCTCTGGGTAAACGTAGGCCTTTAGGTTTGCACAGAACCGGGTTGAATTTAGGACTTCCATTCTAAAGTTAAGGAAGCTTGAACAGGGTAGCCTTATCAGCCTGTTTTCGCCATTGTCTAATGGGGATTGCTATACCTGCTTTCCAGAAGAATCTACATGATGCAGGAGTCAGCCACTTAAGTTTTTAAATGTATATAAGGGAACACCCTATAAACTTTCTCATATAGGAACAAAGACTACTGGTTCCTTAGTATTCCAAAGCACTGGGTGGGACATATATTTTCAAAGCTTTTTTACAGCTATGGCCTAAACCCATTTAAAGATCAAATTTTAATGACTGAAGCAAGTGGACTTACAAACTTTCTATTTTCCTACTTCCCATATTTTCCCCAGAAAAGCAACCTAGTAAATAGTGTGGCTTTATCTGACCTCTGGCTAGACAAAGATGGAAAACTTCCAGGAGGGAGAGGTCAAACAAACATCTACTCTCTATCTTATGATTTGTTTCTCCAGTACCCCACTCCCAAGGCACCATAATGTATTAGTCTAGGTACCTTAGAGAAACAAATCTACAACAACTCATGTATAAGAGAGTTTTATGTAAAGAAAGTGTGCATCATGAAAATATCCCAACTCAATGCTGCCCAAGCCCACAAGTCCAACATTAACACATTAACCCAACGCCAGTCCACAAAGTCCTCCACCTCACAAAACAGAGGCAATGATGCCGACTGCAGGAGGAAAGCTGAGTCAGTGAACGAACAAGCATCTCAGCACTAGCAGGGGTCTCCACACGGCTGCTCCAGCACCCAGGGCTGCATCAGGATAGGTCCATGTGGCTTCTCCTTGCAAGCTGGAGCAGGGAACTGCTAAGGCAGCTGCACCCTGGTGCGACCATCACAAAGCAAGAGACCAGAGAACTAGAAAGGCGAGGCTCACCACCCATTTATCCCTCCGCCTTTCAATTAGCCCCATAGGTGATTATCAGCCAGGTTGGCACAATTAACTAACTCAATTCCCCTTATCACAATAGTATTTTAACTCCTGTATCATTGGCTAGCTTAATGATACTTTATCAGGACTACCAAAAGTCCTATGAAAGTTACTTATATTATCTCTCAAAAAGCTGATAATGCTGGCACTAAAGGGATCTAGATGCTATGGATGAATCATGAGCTCACATTTCCCCTTAAGCCCTAACCAAGAACATCAGTTCTTGTGATGCAGCCCTGGTCAATTCTTTCATGCAGGGATCCCTGAAGATATGGATGCTATAGCAAAGTGTGGGGGTAGATCAGATGGTGCCAGGCTATCAGGAAGAATAGTGTCTGGGGTTTGAAAAGTTGTCATAAAACAAGCAGTCATCTAAGTGAGGTATCAGCTAAGTCCATATGGAAGAAGGACAGCAGTCTGTGAGATCCTAGGATTGTAAAGAATAAAATCCAAGATCAGAGAAGGTGGATTGTATTCGAGCTTGAATTCTGATCACCCAGTTTGCAGAAGGCTGTGGGGTGAGGGTGGAAGCCCAGAATCCATTTGCAAAGTCTCTGTGGGGGTTAAGACTCCACTGAATTCCCTCGGACCACTGACCAGGGATGTGAAAACTTTTCGCCCAGGCAGAGTTCATCAGAAAGTGAATTAATGCAGATGCGAGTAGGTTAAATTTTAATACCTTATACCTTGTTTTCTCTTTTTAAAATTTGTTCTAGTTTTTATTATTTTCTGCTGTCTTTTGGATAGAGCAGATTTACCTAATGCAATATGTCTTTTGCTCTCTTGACTGCTGCTTCCATGAGCACTGATTGTGGATCCAAGTCAGACAAAACCTGTCTTGCTGTCTTTTGCTCTCTTGACTTCTGCTTCCATGAGCACTGATTGTGGATCCAAGTCAGACAAAACCTGTCTTGCTGCACAAGGACTAAGGTGCACCTGAACCAAGCTGTGGTCTTCTCCATTGCATCGTATGCATGTGAGTTGGACACGGAATGAGGAAGACGGAAGAAGAATGGATGCATTTGAACCGTGGTGCTGGAGAACATTGAAAGTACCTCGGACTACTGAAAGGACACACGGATCTGGATTGGAAGAAGTAAGGCCAGAATGCTCCTGAGAGGCAAAGACGGCAAGACTGTCTTACACACTTTGGACATGTTGCCAGGAGAGCCCAGTCGCTGGAGAAGGACATCCTGTTTGGTGAAGTGGAGGAGCAGTGACAAAGAGGAAGGCCCTGGGCGAGAGGGTTGACACAGTGGCTGCCGCAGTGGGCTCAGGCACAGGACGACTGTGAGGAGGGCACAGTGTTTCATTCTGCTGTGTGCCCACAGGGTCACTATGGGTTGGAGCCGACTCGATGGCATCTGGCAACAACAACAGCAACAACATTCTGTATTTTTTTGGTATGATTTTGTTCATATAAAATCCAGGGTAAGTAAATCTATAGAGACCATAACTTGATTAACCGTTTTTTTCCAGAATAATGGCAGGGGAAGATGGGGGAAATTGGGAGCTAATAGCAATGAGTACAAAAATAAAGAAAATATTCTAAAATTGATTGGGGTGATGATTACACAGCTTTTTAATATACTCAAGCCATTGAATTGTATGATACATGAATTATATGAGCCAGTCAGGGTGCAGTATAGCACCAATGAAACACACAACTTTTCTCTAGTTCTTTAATGCTTTCTCCCCCAGCTCTCCATGCGCCCCCCCCCCTGCTCCTGCCACTCTAATGACCCCAATTCTACCTTAAAAATCTGGCTAGACCAGAGGATGTACACTGGTACAGATAAGAGCTGGAAACACAGGGAAT
>NW_022107432.1:21346764-21349195 GCF_000313985.2 Echinops telfairi | reverse complement strand
ACTCAAGAGCAGGGTCTGCCTGTTCCCTGCCCACCCCTGATGGAGAGAAGTCCCTTAAGTTCCATCCAAGCCAGAGGCCAGTAGAGGAGGCTCACGGGACCTGCCGTTCCTCCCTCCGGCTGCCGGTGAGTCAAAGTTCTTCATGGAGCAGTGCAGCCTGGGGCTTTCTCCAAGCGGTTGTCCAGGTGACACGCACAGGACTGCCAGACCAACGGCTTTGGAAACATCTTGTTTGCTTCCAAGCGCCAAGTTAGATTCCACGAGGAGGAAAGAAACAAATCATCTTGATCAGGCCCATGGACGTCCGGCTTTGAGGGATGAATTTGGGCTTTGGGGTCCGTCCGGGTTCAATTCCCAGCGCTACCACTTCAGGAGTTGTGTCATCGTGTGCCTCCGAGAGACACCGTCTCTATTCGTGACTAAGAACTGGGCTCACTCGGTGCGTTTGTTGTCAGGACGGAGAGGAATCACGGGGGCACGGAGCCCAGGACTGTGCAGGGACCCTCGTCGCTGTCCTCAGGTGTGGTTGAATCAGCTTCAGAGCAAAGCATTGCCTGGTCCGACGCCATCCTCACCACTGCTGCTATGTGGGCCCATTGCTGCCGCCTGGGATCAGTCCGTCTCACCGAGCCTTCCTGGAATGAACATCAGACCACACAGATGTCCTGCCCTGAGGATGGTTCCTGTGGATGACAGGTGCAAAGAAAGGGAGATGAGGTTTCTCCAGCCTCGTTTCTGAAGGGCATCTGGCTGCTCTTCGTCCAGGACAGGTGTGTTCGTTCTTCTAGCCGTCTCTGGGACTTTCCACGTTCTTCAGGGTTGGAAAATGCAGTAATCCTCCTCTGCTCTTTCTTATCCATGGTTCGGTTTTCGAGATTCCAGGTACTCTGCCTGCAGCGGAAAGCATCACGGTCTGCCACGTGTGCTTGTGCAGGTGGTGAGCTGCACAATTCCTCGTGTCCAGTCGTAGCCTCACCTGTGTAGATGCCCCCTCCCTCCCCTGCAATCCTGCACTGGGTCCACACAACATGCCCTCCCTGCTCTCGAATCAAACGATCTCACTATTTTCTCATCGAAAACTCATATCTGCCCAATGATGAAAAACCAAAGGTTGTGAAGGAATTTTATGAAAGGAAGGCTAGAACAAGAGCTAAATGGGGTGGGTTGGGTTGGGGGTGGGGTGTGTGTGTTGAGGGTTTGCATTTTTATGCTGGAAGCAATGGGAAGCCCCAGGAGGCGTTTAAAAGGGGGAACCACCCAATGGGAATTGCATTGAAACTTGTCCTCTGGCTGTTGTGCGTGGAGCAGATTCAAAATCAAGAGCCGAACCAGTGAGCCTTCCACGAAGGCCTTATGGGAAAGAACAGTGATGGCGGGACAGGTTCAGGTGCTCACTAAGTGGGGCTAGTAAGCACGGTGGGGAGGGGAGGGACTAGATGGAGGGCGGTGATTTTTTTTCTCCTGTGAGAGGTTAGCTCAAGGAAGACTGTTTGCTCAAAGCTTCCCACAAAGACTTTCTTCGGGGGTCTTTGCGAGGGTCCTTCTATTCCCTTGCTTTGGACACTTACGAGTCTCCTCAGCAGCTGCCAGAACGGAGTCACAAAGGGCAGGCAGGCGGAGGGCTGGGGATGGAGGTGGAGGCTCAGGGGCAGATCCCAGCCCTACTGCCGCCCCGGGAAACAGGCAGCCCTCTCCAGGCAGTCAGGGCCGCCTTCTGTCGCGGGCAGAGCAGCCAACCTGTGCCCATAAGAGATGGCAAACCGCAACATTTGAATCCCCCGAAGGAAGCAGGCTCCTCTATGGAAACCTACCTGCAGGCCCGGAAAGGATGAGTCAACCCCAGGCACCAGAAGTCTGGGCGGATTTGAACTGGCCTCTGAAGTCTCCGGGCTGCAAAGCCTATTATTAGACTTTTAAACGGCCTTAATCCAGCCCACAGAGGCACGCCCTACCTGTATGCAAATCTCCTGCCATCCCCCCCCCGCCCCCCACTCTGTGGGATCCCTGAGTCACTTCAGGTCTTCCCCTGCTGCCAAGTTCAGCTCGCTCCAGAGAAGTTACAGGGGTGGAGTTGGAGCCTCTGAGGGCAAAGGCCCACACTGAGGGGTGGCCCTGCTGCTCTGTCACAAGGTTTAGCACCAGACGAGTGGCCTGGACCCAAGCAAGCACACAGGCTGCCTTCCCCTGGAGCATGGCCAGACCGCTTTTTAAAATTTTAGTAAAAGATCATTATATTGGGGGGCTTGTACAGCTCTTATAACATTCCATACATCACTTGTATCAAGCATATTTGTACATATGTTGCCATCATTATTTTCTAAACATTTACTTTCTTTTTGAGCCCCTCCTATCTTCTCTTTTTCCCACCCCCACCCTGGTGACCCCTTGATAAATGATAAATTATTGTTATTTTCATATATTACACCTACTG
>NW_022107432.1:21330394-21346471 GCF_000313985.2 Echinops telfairi | reverse complement strand
CCCTGGTTGACTCATCCTTTCCTTGTGATCCTTCTGTGAGGGGATGTCCCATTGTCCACAGATGGGTTTTGGGTCTCTCCTCCCACTCCTCGTTCTCAACAATTCTGGTTTTGTCTGTTTGTTTTGGGTCTTCTGATGCCTGTTACCCGATCCTGTCAACACCTCATGATCACACAGGTGGTATACTTCTTCCAAGTGGGTTTGTTGCTTCTCTGCTAGATGGCTGCTTGTTTACCTTCAAACCTTTAAGACCCCAGATGCTATATCTTTTGATAGCTAGGCACCATCTGCTTTCTTCACCGCATTTGCTTATGCATCTGCTTTGTCTTCAGTGATCGTGTTGGGTGGGTGAACATCACAGAATGCCAGGTTGTTAGAACGAAGTGTTCTTGCACAGAGGGAGGGCTTGAGCAGAGGCCCGAAGTCCATCCATTACCTCAGTTTATTGCCATATAGATATATGTACATAGGCCAATACCTCTATGTTTATGAATTAATGGGCTTATATATGTCCACATCTATGCATATACCTTTATCCATAGCTTTGCTTCCTAGCTCTTTCCTCTGCTTCCTGTTACTTTCTTCCTGCCCCACCATCACGCTCACCCTTCTTCTACCTCTTAGTAAATCCTCTCAGCTAGACTGCTGTTGCTCCAACATCCCCAGGATCTCTACATCCTCCTTGTTAGACAGGGAAACAAGTAGGGAATTAAAGTCAACAACGATGGCTGGACCTCTTGACACCTTTCTCTGCCAAGCTCAACCGTGGAGACTCAGACCCAACCCTCAGAGCTCGTGGCCAGACTGAGGGACCTGCTGGATGCTGGAAACCCCTAAGGAGGAGCTTCCTAACATAACCATCCTCCCGGACCTCTGGAAGGAGAGGTGGCTTTCTGTGGGAAGGTTGCAAGCGTGTGTGCCTTTTATGATCGCGGGCTGCTGCTCTGTTCATCGACTACACCTTGGAAGGCTTGTCCTTCCGATGTGCCCGGAGCCACTGCAGAAGACACGCCTAGACGTTTGCTTCCAAAATGGAGTTGATCAACTCCGCAGTCTTTGGAATCAGCTCACTGGAGACTAACAACAACGGGAGCAGAAGGAGTCATTTGCTGGCAGGTGGGATGAGTCTGTCTCCCGTGGGGATGCTGGCTTAGGGGGGGTCTCCTGTTCCAGCCCTGGACTGGAGCCTTGGGTTTGAATGCTCTAAGACCCCTGGCTGAGTCAGCCCCAAAGGACTTGTCAACCAGTAGGTGATTTCCTGTGGCTGGAAATGACATTGGACATGAGATTTGTAAGCAGAAGCTGAGGCAGGAGTCAGCTCCCTTGGGCTGGCCTGCAGCCATCACCCCCTGGCCTCCTATGGAATCAACTCCAAGACCTACGGGTCATTGCTATTTACACAGTAGCCAGGGTTAGTTTCCTAGAACACAAGCCCAGGACCCAGACGGCAGGGAACTGGGTTTTCCTCGGAGGCAGAGACGAGGGTAAGGAACCATGCAAGACAGAAGCTGTCACCAGGAGGCTCTTCAAATCAGGGCTGTGGGGGCTGTAGCTGTTTCCTGTTGCTACCCTACCACACGGCTGGAAACGTGGTGACGTTGAAGAAGACTCGTTGACTATCTCACAGTTCTGAAGGTCAGCCGTGTGGCAGGGCTTGGTTCAGCCCGGAACCAAGGTCTCACAAGGCCTTAATCTGGAGACCCTGAGAAGGACATGCTTCTAGTCTCGGCGGAATCTATCTCCTGCCTGCCTGCCTGCCTGCCAGCCCAGAGCCTTCTCTGCTCCCGCCACCTTTAAATGCACAAAAGCACACAGGGCCAGTTTCTCACTTTGAACGCCTCTGACTCCAGCCTGAGAAAGCTCTGTGCATTCAAGGACTCATGTGACTAGACGAAGGAGCCCCGGGGGTGCCGTGGCTAAGTCCTGGTGCTGTGGGCCAACCACCAGGTCAGCAGTTCAAACCCACCCATCGCTCTGGGAGAGAAAGGCGAGGCTTACTACTGTGAAGACTCACAGTCTCAGAACCCCACAGCGGGCGGTTCTACTCCGACCTATAGGTTGGTTATGAGTGAGACTAGACTTGTGACAGTGCCCTTGGCTTTTGGAGTTCAGTGATTAGAGGAGGTCCCCCAGGAAAATCCAGGTTCATCCCCCCAATTTTAGGGCCTATAACATGAATAACAGTAGCCACGTGTCTTGTCAGCAAACATATTCACAAATGTAAGCCAGTAGGTGGAAGCTGTGGGGCCCAAGTGCTGCCTTCCTCAAGAGTCCAGGGGCTTCAAAGAGGCAGGGGCGGGAGGCATTCCAGATAATGAACTGACCCCAGGCCTGTCCTGCTGGCCATGCAATGTGTCCTGAGTGTGTGGGTCCCTTTTCTTGGTGTGTCATTGCTCAACTGAATCTGCATCCCCTCCACCCCACCCCTAGATCATGTATCTGGCAGGCATCAATTGACTGGCTGACAGGTGCGCCACTGAAAAAACGTGGCTCGTGCGCTTTCACGCAACCAGTCACAAGCTTTTATTTGTCTTCACAGTTTCATGGAGGCATTTGTCACCCCCACCCCCACCCCCCACACAGCCCTGGCATTCACCATTGGCTCCCGTGCATGTGAGAGTTGGACATGGAATAAGGAGGACCGTAGAAGAATTGATGCATTTGAATCGGGTGAGCTGGAGACGAATATTGCAAGTCTCATGGGCTGTCAAAAGGACAAACCGACCTGCGTTGGAAGAAGTCAGGCCAGAGTGCTCCTGAGACACCCGGATGGCAAGACCTCGTCTTGCTTTGGACATATTGTCAGGACAGACCAGTCCCTGGAGAAGGACATCCTGTTTGGCAAAGTGGAGGGCAGTGAAAAAGAGGGAGGCCCTCAATGAGAAGGACTGGCACAGGGGCTGCATCAATGGGCACTAAGAACAGTGGTGAGGATGACGCAGGACCACGCAGTGCTTCGTCCTGTTGTGCAGAGGGTCCCTGCGGGGCAGAGACGATCCGATGGCACTCCACAACAAACAGCAGCTAGAATTACATGTGTGGGCCATTAAAAAACCTCTCAAAAGACAAAGGCTAGAGACGAGGTGGTCAACTGACTAGATCCTTCTTCCTTACACAGACACATGTACGCACACATGCTCTTGCACGTGTGTGCAGACAGGCACACATAGGAACAAAACCAGATGTCACATGTGCACACAGCCATGTACTTACAAATGTATGTACGCCTTGACACGCAAACATGCACCTGCCCACACAATGTCTACATATCTACAGGAAATATAGTCAATGAGATGCAGGTAATCATTAAATGCCTATCTTGCACGATTCCCTGAATATAACAAGTGCTCATTAGATGCTTTCATTACTAATACCGGTCATACTAGTCTAGCGGTGTCAGTGTCCCAAATAATAATGACAAAATGCCAATAATGACTATCCTCCATTCATGCAGGAGCCATGTGCCGGGCCTTACTAGGAGTCAAAGATACTGTCTGGGCTCTTGTGGTAGTTACATGATCTGTTGTCAATTTGAGACTTGAGAGTGAAGGGGTGGAGTTTAAGCTGTCAATCAGGTTGCAGCCTGAAAACTTCATTTGGAGGTGCTAAGGAGATAAATAGCTCGCTGGAGTCGGGACACACAGACAGTCCCTGCGAGACACGCATGCTGACAAGACACATGGAGCTATGCTAGAGCCCTGGAGCTGGAAACCACGTAGAGACCCCGGCCAGTGCTGAGATGCTTACACTGCCACTGGATCCACAAGACTTTCCACCCACTGGCCTGTGATCTTCCTGCATTCAGCATCATTGCATGTGTTTTGTGAGTCTGAAGAAGACTTTATAGATTGGTACTAGACATATGCGCTAATAGCAGACTTATGGACTTGGTCTGTATGGGATGTTTTGTCAAGATTCAATTGCTCTTGTATATAAAGCTCTTTATTATACACATCTGTCTATAAATTTGTTTCTCTAGTCCAGGGGTCCTCAAACTATGGCCTTCAGGCCACATGCAGCCCTCTGAGGACATTTATCTGGCCCACCAGGTGTTTTTGCTCCATTTGTTTTTGTACTTCAAAATAAGATATGTGCAGTGTGCATAGGAATTTGTTCATAGTTTTTTTACAACTATAGTCCGGCCCTCCAACAGGTCTGAGGGACAGTGAACTGGCCCCCTGTTTAAAAAGTTTGAGGACCCCTGGTCTAGTCCACCCAGAGTAAAACAGCTCTCAATCAGCCAGACAAGTTAGTAACGGAGACAAACAAGTCAGCCCTACGACACACCGTGGGCTGGGCTTTCAGTAGGGACCTGAAAAGAGTGTTGGACCCCCATTCCAGAGACCTGCAGGAATGGCCCAAATTCTCTCTTCACTACCCTAGGGTCTGTAGGTGGTTAACTACTCTGGGGTGGCTGTCATGGGCTCAGCCACCCTCTCCAGTGGTCTGCACCCAAGCACCTTTCACAGGCTCCTCACTGGAGCTGCCCCTCCCCCCGTGTGCCAAGCATGTCCCCCGTTCTGAGCTCGGGACTGGATGCCGTAGCGTTTCTGCGAGAGGCAGGGCCTCACGCCTAATAGGAGGAGGCCGCCTGAGCTCTGACTCTGAAGTAAATGCCATTTACACACACACACACACACACACACCCCTGCCTACTGCCAAGATTTCTGTTCCCCTCTCTTCTCTCCTGTCTGTACCTCAGTCCTGGTCTGCCTCTCCACACAATCCTGCTTCAGGCAGCAGCGGAAGCCCCGAGCCCTCCTGTGAGCCAGTGGAACTGCCTCACACCCAACCTTCCCTCCCTCCCCTCCTCCCTCGCTGATCCTGCTCCAAGGTTAGGGCCCTTTCGGCTCTAGTCCCTGTCCATTCAGAGCAGCCCTACTGCGTGAGCCAGGCATCATGAATAAGGTCCTCCTCGGGGATGGAGGCATTTATTCCCTCAATGGGATTAAATGACATCAGGAATCAAATGAAGTACAGCTATAGATAACAGAACATCCAACCTAAATGAAGCTTACACCATGAACATGTTTGATTACCTCACGGAATTGAAAGCCCCGAAGTAGCAGTCCCAGGGGTCAGCGGTTTACCCTAAGGTGACCAGACATCCCGCCTTTGGAGGGACAGTCCCGATTTTTAACAATTTTTCCCGCGTCCCATGGCATTTTTAAAAAGTCCCGAGTTTTGGAAAGAATGCAGGACAAGCTAGGGTATATAGTTTTCGGCTGCCATGTGGCTATTTCGCCAGGATATCAGTTTTATCAATGGTGTCCCGCTTTACCAATGTTAAAATCTGGTCACCTTCGTTTATCCATATCTTCAACACCCAGGCTTTCCCATGATCCCCTCTGCCATCCTCATTGCAGAGAAACTGGGTCTCCACATTGTCACAGTAAGATGGCAGCAATAACTCCAAACATCACACAACGAAACTTTAAAAAACCAACCTCACTGCTGTGAACCACGGCGCAGAACTGGGTAGCACCTCAGTGGGTTTCCAAGACTGTAAATCTTTATGGGAGTAGAAGACCTTGTCTTCTTGAGATTCCCAACTGTTGATTTGTTAGCAACGGTGGCAGTCACATAATCTGGTGTCAACTTGAGATTATTAAGAGTGAAGGGGTGGAGTGTAGCCTGTCAATCAGGTCACAGCAAAATGACCTCATTTGGGGGCGCTACAGAAATAAGTAGCTCACTGGAGGCAGGACACATAGACTCTCCCTTCAAGACAGCCGGTTGACAAGCCACATGGAGCTAAAGTGATGGCAGCAGAGCCTTGGAGCTGCAGGAGCCACGTGGAGACCCACGCCAGTGCTAAGATGCTTCCACCGCCACTGGATCCACAAGACTTTCCACCCACTGGCCTGTAATTTTCCTGCACTCAGTGTTATTGCATGTGTTGTGTGAATCTGAAGAAGAACTTATAGACTGGTATCGGACATATGGGCTAATATCAGACTTATGGACTTGATGTGGACTGGACTGGGATGTTGTCTCAATATTCAATTGTCTCAATATTCAATTGTATATAAAGCTCTTTATTATATGTATGTGAGTGCCTATGAATTTGTTTCTCTAGTCAACCTGGACTAACACACAACTCCATGTGTAACTTACCCACTATGCCATCGGGGCTCCTCACAACACAAAGGCATTCAACAAATACATAATGGGGGTGGTGGGGTGGGAGTGCAGGGTCTGTCTGTCTTTCTCTCTCTCATAGAAAAGGACCCCTGTGGTTTCTGTCTCCTGCTGAGCTGAGAAAATCTAGAGGGACTATGGCAGTGTACAATTGTGCTCTTCCTTGGTCACCCTGCTCCCAAGAAAAGCAGCTCCCAGCCAGGATTTGGTCAGCCCAGCTCATTTGCTAAGGAGGGTGAGTGTCCTTTCGCCTCCCCCTTTTCACCAGCTGTGCCCACTCTTCTGCCCCTCCTCCTGCTGTCCCCAGGACCCTCCATGCCCACATCTCTATGGCATGCTCCCCGGATGTAAACAATGCCACAAAGTGGACCAGCACTCCCGGGGGTAGAAGTCGATGGGGCCCTGCAAACACACAAAACTGCCACTACCCTTAGAAAGGGTGTTTGTGATCGCTTCATTTCGTCATTCATTTCATCCCTCATTTACCCAGCGCACACTGTCCTTGTCTAAGGCCCAGGCCTTGAACCGGGGGAACAGAGACTCTGGCGGGGGACAATCAGTGGGAGAAACGCACACAGACCATGCATCATCACACATATGATAGATGTGCCGTGGCCACTTACAGAGTTGCCGTGGGGTTGGGTTGGGTCTGGGATGTGGAGGGAGGGTGATCAGGAAAGATCAGAGTGGAGGGCAGGCCGTGAGTCAAAGAGGCACAGGGGAATGACAGGGGTGCGGGTGCCGCAGTGACCACTACCAGCTCCAAGAGCCAACTGTGCACATCGTGTACCAACTCTGCATTCAGTGGCTTCATGATTGAGACTTGAAATCAGGCAGCGTGGGAATAGTCACACTACAGAAATTGGCCACCATTACCCACCAGGGTTTCTTCTCCCAGAGAGCTGGAAATGTGTGCCAGCAGGCCACTGGGCAGAGGGGTGACTTCAGAGCATGTGCAAAGGCCCAGGGGCCACAGCCAATATTAGAAGACCTTTCTCCACAAGGTTCTGCAGATGATGCGCCATGAACTCCACGTGGAATCACTTCACCCTCGGGGCTGTGGGACGGAGTGCAGCTGAGGTTGAGGCCAGAGCGAGTCAGCATTTCAGGTAGGTGAAGGTGACCCTGGCAACATCCGGACCACTGCATCACCAGGGCTCCCTTCTGCACACGGTACCTCTAAAAAACAACACAAACCCTCTGCCCCCCAGTTGACTGACTCAGCAACCCTGTCTGGGGTCCCCAGGCTGTGAGTCTAGCAGAAGCCGATGACTCCCACTTTCTCCACGGAGCAGCACCATGGCTTGATCCACTGACCCTGGAGTTGGCAAAGCAGCACTGACCCAGAAGTGACACCAGGGTCCCTGGGGCACATGGTGAGGGGCTTAATATTTGTGGAATGAAAAGACCACTTGGGCCGTATCTGGCTGTGAGAGAAGTGGCTTCTTTTCACGTGCATTGTGGGTTTTCTGGGGGTGCATGGGCTAGGAGCTGGGCTGCTCACCTCAAGGTCAGCCGTTCAAAGCCACCAGCCGTTCCCTGGGAGAAAGTCGAGGTGCTCTACTCTTTGCAGTTTCTACTCTTCTGAGTGACAGTCAGACCGCCCCCAGGGGCAGCTCTACCCTGTCCTGTAGGGTCCCTGGGAACCGGAAGTGATAGCAGTAAGTTGTTTTTGTGAAGTTTTCTCAGCAGTGGGCTTCTCTTCCTCCCCTTGGTCTGAAGTACTGGATTAAGCTGGGTCCTATTCTTCAGTCTCCTCCAGCATGTGTTTGGCCTTCCCACCCCTCCGGCAGGTGCCCAGTGTCCTCGGCTACCATTTCCAGCCCACTGCCTGACCCCCAGCCTCAGCCCCGGTGGGGTTTTCCCATGTGGGGCAAACCACTGTTTTCACGCTACACAAATTCTCTGGTCCATCTTGTCCGTGCTGTCCACTGCCAGCCCTGTGGTCACCGGGTCTCTCTGTGGCTTTCCCATGGTCAACTTGGAGGCCTCTGCAGGGTCTCTAGTGGAATCTAAAGGCCAAGAGGTCAGAGGCTGGGGTGGGTGTGGAGTGTGGGGGAGTCCCATCCAGACCCTGGCTTATTGCAGGACCTAGCTCCTTCCTTCCCTGAGGGTCCACACCAACCCACATAAACACACACACACACAAAGGAGGCTTCCTGTTTTGAAGGGATTGCCCCACACACCTCTCTCTCTCTCTCTCTCTCTTTTTCTGCTGCAACTCAGCCCTGTTATCAGCCAATATTTTGAGGTGGGAGAGGCCATCTGGCCAGCAGATGCAGATCAAGGTGGCCATCACCATGGTCAGCTCACCATGACCTTTCCTGGAAGAATACTGGTGGGCCCCAGCACCCCCTACTCTCCCCAGGAGGGAAAGGGGAGCCACCGGGAGAGGGGGTCCATTGGCCACATCCTTGGCAGTGAGGGCCAACTCTGTCCACTTGGGGGGAGGGCCACCAGAAGCTGCTCTGTGGAGGTTAGAGACCCCAGCCCACAGCCTCTGAGCCACACGGGTGGGGCTCCTTCCCAGTGAGACAGCTGTCAGCCCTCTGAGCCTTGGACAGGCAGCTCCAGGGATGGCCGCCAGGGCCCCGATCCAGGGGCTCTGTGCATGCAGGCTCCCTCGCCGTCATTAGTACCTTTCCTTTTTATGGTTTTCTAGCTACTCCCCCTGCCCCCCTTCCTCTCTGGCTCACCAGGCAGAGGCTGTACTGAAGCCACCACTCAGAATTGTGACCAGAGGACCATGGAACGGAGTCGAACTTCCGTCAGTCATGACATCAGCGGCGTTCTCCAAGCCTCTGCTTTGGCTCCTCCTCCGAGCTCACATGCACTTTAGGCTTTGGCTCCAGAGCCTCTGGGTTTACATGGCCCCCGTGCCCCTCAAAAGAGCTGCTTGGGCTCAGCAAACCTCCTCCCTGCGCCGAGGTCAACTGCCGCTCACGCAGCCGCCATGCCAACGTTTCCCGGGCAAGGACAGAGGCCCGGGATGCTTTTGGCTCCTCAGAGCCTTTCTGCGGAAATCCCTGCAACCACTCACCGAGTCTTTTTCAAATGCCCTTGAAAGATGTTAGCATTTTCAAAACATGGAAAGCTCAGCTGCTCTCGAGCGGAGGCACAGGAGGCAAGGAGAGGCGGCCCGGGCCCAGGCTGCTCCCATCTCTTCTTGTCCAGCACCCCCTTGCCCCCTCACCCTCTCCCAGGGCCTCCTTTGCTGCCAGGGCAGCTCATCACTGTTCCACAATATGTCTCACATGGGCACGTTCAAGGGCAGTGAGGGTTGAGCCTACTCTATGGGTTGGGGCCCTGGAGGCCACCCGAATGGTGGCCCCAAGTGACAGGATTGCTGCCCTCCTGGCTTCCTAAGGCTGTCACTGGAAGCAGGCCACCAGGTCTTTTTATCACAGAACCTCTGGGTGGGTTCAAACTGCCACCTCTTCACTAAGAGTAATCAACCTGTATTCTTGGAGCTTCCCCAGGGCCCTCCACTGCAGCCACAGACATGCTAGCTCTGCAGGACATCCTCTGCGGGGCCTGACCACACAGGCCATGGGGTCCAGGGCTGCTGCTGCTGACGGCGAGCGGGACCCGTGGCTCTTCTGCTCAGGCCACCTTCTGCCTCTGACAGGCTGCTGCTACAGCCAGTGCACCCACAGCCCTGCCTCTGGTCTGAGTGCCGACGGACAGAAATGAACAAAATGCCCTCCCTCTGCGCACACAACCTCTTTTCCCTTCCAAACGAGCCACAGGCCCGTGGCACTGTGGGTAAGAACATTGGACAATGGGGCATGAAAAGGGAGAGTAGCGCACATGCCAGTGTTTCTCCACTCCGCCCCACCTGCACCAAGAATATGAACCTGTGTCCTCTCTTCCAGGAGAGTAGTGGTTCACAAAGGTGGCCACCTATTAGGAGCACCTGGGGGTGCACAACAACACTCACAGCTGCACTGGTCACAGTAAGTGAAAGGCATAAGTCACCTAAGATTCCATGAGGGGATGAATGGGGCCCATACATACACTAGAACTCTCTCTCTCTCTCTCTCTCTCACACACACACACACACACATCCATCAAATCCATCCATGATGACTCATGGTGACCTGGTAGGACAGGGTAGAACTGCCCCAGTGGGCTTCTGCTGTGGGATATAAAAATACTTTTCCCCAGCTTTATCTCCCCCAAAGACATGCCAAACAGTAGAGGGAGGTCAGATGCTTAGAGATATTCTCCCTGAAGGCATTCAGCCATCAGTCTGGTCCACTGTAGGTGGGGTTCACACCCTACTGATAAGTATAGCAATTGTTTCCATGGAGATCCAGAGAACAGGTCAAACCTGCTCAGTGACATCCAAAGTTAGGCTGCCATCCTGAATTTAGGATCCACCTATCTTGTCACATGTGTGCCCCCAATCCTTCCTCTTCCTATTGAGTGTATACCCCTAGATCGTCCCCCTCTCATTGCTGTATTACCTACTGTACAACCCTTTCCTGTGACATAGGTCTTTACCTGTAATTAGGGGGCTTGCATGTCCCCAAGGATATATAAAATTGCTCTCTCTCCTGCCCTGTACCACCAAGAGGAGCTGAGGTGAGCATGCTACCATGAAATGTGTCTGACTCCTTCATTTATTCTCTCTCCTAGCTCTCTTATTCTCTATGACTTTACTATAATCTTTACTTATTATCGCTGTACAGTCGCACCTGCCGGGCCTGTGATAATTTGTTAGGGGCTGGCTCCCCTGACATTCTGCAACTATAACTCTTTACCGGAGTGGAAAGCCAGTTTTCCTCCTGCCTAGTGGCTAAGGGGTTTGAACTGCTGACTTTGTGATTAACAGCTGTGTTAGTCTGGGTGGACTAGAGAAACAAATTCATAGACATGCTCATATGTGGATAAGGGTAACTGAATATTGAGAAAGCATCCTAGCCCAGTCCAGATCAAGTCCATAAGTCCGGTATTAGTCCATATGTCCGATACCAATCTATAAAGTCCTCTTCAGACTCATGATACACATGCAATGACACCGAATGCAGGAAGATCACAGGCCAGTAGGTGGAAAGTCTTGTGGATCCAGTGGCAGTGTAAGTATCTCAGCGCTGACAGGGTCTCCATGTGGCTTCTCCAGCTCTGAGGCTCTGACTGTCATTAGCCTGTCTCCATGTGGCTTGTCAACAAGAGTGTTTTGCAGGGAGTGAGTCAGGAGAGAGAGTGTCTTCTGGCTCCAAAGAGGAATGCAGAGTTCCCAGAATCCTCAGGAGAAGGCCATGCCCACACAGAGGCCTCATTGGCTATGACCTGATTGACAGGCTAGACTCCACCCCTTCACTCTTAATCCTCTCAAATTGACAAACCATTATATAACTACCACAGCAGCCCAACATGTAACCACAGAGCCCAGTCAATCACAAAAACAAATAGTGTATTTTCTGATGAAAGGTGCAGAGTCCCTGGATTACGAATATTCATCCACCTATGGACAATTCCCACCTGTCCTGTAATGGTAGTTAAATTGGTCCTCACCTTCGAACGAATGAACCAGTCCCTGTTTACAACAAATTATTTCTCCCACAAATCTTTGAGCTGTTTCTTGCACTAAAAACAAAAATAAACCAAGCTCAATTTTGGCTCATAACGGCTCTATAGGACTAAGTAAAACTGCTCTGTACGGCTTCTGAGTCTAAATCTTTATGGGAGTGGACAGCCTCAATCTTCCCCCATGGAGCTGCTGGTAGGTTTAAACCTTGGGCCTGGTGGTGAGCAGTTTGAAACCTTACCCACAGTGCCACCAGGGCTTATGTCTTGCACTCAAACTCACTTCCCGGGAATCCATTCCAACTCTTTGTGACTCTATGGGCCAAGGTAGAACTGCTCTGTGAGTTTCCGGGACTGTAACTATTTACAGGAGTAGAAAGCCCCATTTTTCTCCCTTCGAGTTGTTGGGAGTTTTGAACTACTGACCTTTCAGATCTCAGCCCAATGTACAACCACTACATCACCAGGGATCCGTTTGCAATATGTTATAAGGCTCCATAAAGTGCAATAAGTCATAATCAAAAGTATACAAGATTTGGAGGCAATGTCTTACTTTTGTGAGCCAAGCACTCCCCCCTTTTCCTGGTTGCCTCTTTCTCTTTCCTTCTTTTCTCTGCTTAATGACTGGAACTGAGGTTTTTCTCTCCAGACATCCCTGACCTCTGGCTCCACTCCTTTCCCATGAATCAGAAAGTCAGTGGCCCAACGGTGATACAGAAGTATCACAGAGGCACAGCATCTCACTCAGCCAAGCATTTCACGTCTTTCAAAGCAGAAATGTGTCCTGAAGTAGGAATGGGTCGGACGCTGTAGAATGGAGATGACGGGACGGAGGATGCTGCAAGGCAGAGCTCCCACTTTCATGAATGTACAAGAACTAAGGGGAGGAGTAGTCGGGATTGTTCGGAGTGGGTGGGGGAAATCTCTGAGAAGTCTGGGGGCAGCCCCCACTTTCCCTTGTTTGCTCAGGTGGAAGTGTCCAGGCCATCTCCTGGGTGAAGGCAAACTGTCATTGTGCAATCTGGTGTGATTTTTATTGTTATCACCAGGAACAAAGATTGCCAGGCCATCTCTTTCTTCCACCATATATGGTCCGTGTAGGAGAGAATTCTCAACCACAAGGTCTTTGGATCAGCAAAGTTTACAGCACCTCATGAGCGGAATGCTTCTTGATGACGCCCGCATCCTTAGGGTGGAATTCTTCAGCTTTCCTGTCCTTTCCCCAAGACCATGGCTAGAAGCTCAGCAGCCATTTTGTGGTCATTAGGTACAAGCCAAGGAATTTACAGAAATTAAGACATTCTTGATTTCTGAGCAAATTCAAGGAAATATCTTCTCTGGATATTTCTCTAAGAAAAAAAAATCTACTTAATTTATGCTAACCACTGTCTAGTCATGTTCTCTTGTTCTTTGTCGGGAAGAGCTACCATTATCAACTCCTCTGAAAGGAATTACATTAGGATGTCCTAGATAGAATAGGGGGAAAATGTGGAACAAAGCTCAAAATCAAGAACACAAAACCAAACAACTGGACGTACTAGTTATCCACATACTTGTGGAGTCCCTACAACTACATCTCTTAGTCACCTTTCAGATCTCGAAATAAGCTCACCCTCATGGCTCAACCTTCAGATAAACAATAGGCAAGTCTATAAGGACTAACACTAGGGAGGAATGCAGGCTTTAGAATAATCAGTCGTTGGAGATCACACGGGCAGCACTTATCCAAGAAGAAACTTCAGAAGTGCTAGGAAAGCAACACATGGTTAGCAGGAAGCCTAAGGAAGAAGTGGGATAGGTTGTGGGTGTGCAATCAATGAGATGAAACAAACTGCGTATGAATTATTGAATGGAAGACAGATCTAGGCAGCCTCCACCCAACGCACACACACAATTTCATATTGTCGCTCTTTCCCTTCAGGGCGAGCCTCCCTCCCAGGTAGCAGCAACCCCATCGATCGGCATCACTCTCGGTGCTTTGTGCTACTGTCATGGCGGTCTTGACTGATTTTAACAAACTATCAAAGTTCCTGGACGTTGGGTCCCAAGACCATCTTGGAGTCCCCTGATTTGCTAGAAGGACTCCTAAGTCCTAATAGTGGGTCATACGTACAGCTGAGGTTATGACAGTGAAGACAATGTAGCTCAAGGCCACGGGCAAAACGACAGCGTTCAGAGAGAACAAGCAAAGGCTCTGAGCCCTCCCCTTCTGAGGCCGCACAGCTACGAGAGGGGGTGCATACAGAGTCTCCGCCTAGGGAAGCCTGGGGAAGTTCACAACCCATGCCCCCCCCCCTTTTTTTTTAACCTTTTCACTTTTTATTTATTTATTTATCGATCATTTTATTGGGGGCTCGTACAACTCTTATCACGATCCATCCATCCATCCATTGTGTCAAGCACATTTGTACATTTGTTGCCATCCTCATTCTCAAAACATTTGCTTTCTACTTGAGCCCTTGGTATCAGCTCCTCATTTTCCGCCTCCCTCCCCACCAGCCCCTCCCTCATGAACCTTGGATAATTTATAAATTATTATTATTTTGTCATGTCTTACACTGTCTGACATCTCTCTTCACCCACTTTTCTGTTGTCCATCCCCCAGGGAGGGGTTATATGTAGATCTTTGTAATCGGTTCTCCCTTTCTATCCCACCCTCCCTCCGCCCTCCTGGCATCGCCACTTTCACCATTCACAACGCTTTTCTGGCGGGCTGCCACATAGGTCAATCCTGCCATGCAACCAGCCACGGTCACCCGAATCCCCATGTATCCAGAGACACGCCACCAGTCTTGATCCCTGCGACAAGCAATACCGAGAAGCTGGTCTATTACACTTCACTGGCACAGAGGTACACAACGAACTCATCAACTGTTAACGTAAAGAATCTTCCAGGCGTGGGATTCCTAGGCACTGACCAAGGGTCCATCATGAGCCGGTCAAGGAGAGACCTACACCTGCTGTGCTCTCTCCTCACAAAGGCACGAATGCCTTCGACATTATTTAAACCATGGGATCGACACTTTCCTGAATAGGTTGTCCAGCTACAGCCATTTACGGTTCTCAGAAACCCATAAGCCTTCTATATCAAGTGACGAAACCTCGCCTCAAAGCATAGCCCACATCTCAGACAACGAAAACCGCCAAATTTCTGAATGTCTTTGGCATCTAAAAATCGTAACTGATTTCCCAATGAAAATCACCACTTTCGGCTCTTCTGTCCTATGAAAATGGAGAGGCTCCCGAGGCTTCTGTCTTGAAGGAAGTCCAGCCACAATGCTCCTTCGAGGCGAGGGTGGTGAGACTTCGGACATGCCATCGGCAGATCCCAGCCGCCGGTCAACAGGTAATCTCTGGTTTCTTCTCATCCTTGCTTGAAGGTTGACTATAAACTGTAGGCTGGAGATTGGGTCTTCCATAAATAGCTGTCTACTAACCGACTTCTGTGAAGTCCCAGATTCCCTTGAACTATTACTTCAGTCTACACTTCGGGGAATGGATTCCTGGATCATCTTCAGGAGTGATACCACCTAGACACGTTTCGGGGCAGTGGTCTCTGGGACTCTTCAGTCCAGAAGTAGGTGACTTCCTGGAAGCAGGCCTGGAATAGATGAACTGAGACATCCAGCTCACATATTTCTGCAGGAACGGAAATGGTCAGTGTTTTCACTTTGATAGTTCATGCTCTATTTTATTATGGGTACATGACGAAGGCCTTCTTTTCCTCGATTGATGTCTACTCTTTAAATTAGGAGTCTTATGTTTTAGCAAACGGAAATGAAACATTCTGGAAATGGCACCTGGCTGCCACCTTTTCTCCCTCTCTGACCATCTGGCCTAAGGCAGGAAAGGGGTGGGGGCCCAGACGATGGAGTGGATCAGGTCCAGGCTCCAATTCATATGCAAGTCATATGCAAAGTGGGCCTGCGCACGGGGTACAAGCAGACTGGAGATAATCAGGCGAGGCACTGGGAAGCAACTGCTCACCTTTGAGGAGAGCACAAATAGAATACTACGTCATGTTGGTCAACCCCGATTACGCAAACAAACAAGCAAAACTCACAGCCATCGAGTTGATGCTGATGCCTAGTGGCCCTCGAGGTAGAGCTGCTAGTGTGCGTTTCTGAGACTGGCTCTTTAAGGGAGCAAAACACCCATCATTCTCCCTCAGAACTGCTGGTGGTTTCAAACTGCCAGCCTTCCAGTGAGCAGCCCAACTCGTCACCACCACGCCACGGGGCTCCCGTCCATCCTGACAATAATATCGATCAGGAGCAGCGAGTGGAAAATCCCAGAACATGCACACTAGCTGCCATGGGTCCAAGTGATTCCAATGGTAGAAGCACTCCATGCAGACTGCTGGAAAGATAAATCACACCATTTTTTTTTTTCTTTAATAAAACC
>NW_022107432.1:21324765-21330294 GCF_000313985.2 Echinops telfairi | reverse complement strand
CCACCTCCCCGCCCTGCTTCGCCTCGACAGTACCTTGTGTTCACTGACCTCTCAAAATTAGGAGCAAACATAATTTATTGAGCCTTTCTATTTTAAAGGGCAGTGAAGTTATTTGTACAGAACAAGAAGTATTTGTCCTCTCTTTATTTTTTTAGCCAGGATATAATTGGAAAAACGGACTTTAGAGTGACATATATATGAATAAATCCAATTTAATCAGATGTGAAAATAAAGCGCAAGAGTTATATTTCATACGCAGAACCACTGCCTACAGTTCTCCTCAGAAATGGGTCTGCTACTTGTTCTCTGGCTTATCCAAAGGTCATTCAAGGTCAATTGCTGGAAGTCCAGGAACCTTAGCCGAGTTGGGGGCTTCCAGGAGAGAGGAATTCACCTGCATTTCTATATTTATATAGGCAACATTGGTGATGATGAGGGGTTTTTCAGTTTACTTTGCTAACTTCAGAATAGAGCTCAAAGACAAGACGTTTCCTTTAAAATTTTGGATAATCTGGGTTATTGAAAATACAATTCCAGACAGAATCTTCAGACAGAGCTGATTTTCTAGCCCTAACAGTGCTTCACACAATGGGGTTATTAACTCTGCTACAAAGCATGCCAATGTGTGTGCATGAACGCTTCTTGCTGCGTCTATGTAAATGAATGTTCTTAAAATATGTGTGGGTGGTGGTGGGGAATAAAAAGGATACATAGTATAAACAGAATGAAAAAATGTGGTGAACAATAATATTTAGAGATCATTTATGACTATCTGGATGGCTCTTTGGAAAAGTTGCCCTTACCTCGGAAACAGACACAAAAACACCTTTCCTGTCCTTTCAGGGCTAAGCGTAGGCTAGAGCACTTGGGGGCTTCCTGGGCGACTTAGGGCTGTGTTCCTTAGATTTGTCACTTATTTTGATGGTGAGACTTTGTCATCTCCCATACTTTGGACATGGTGTCAGGAGAAACCAGGCCCTGGAGAAGGACATCATGTTTGGTACAGTAGAGGCTCAGCAAAAATAGGAAGATCCTCCCCACCCCCCCACAAGCCCTCCATTGAGCTGTGGGCTCAAGTAAAACAATGTTTAGGATGGCACAGGACCGCAGTGTTTCACTGAGCGAAACACAGGAACACTCAGCGTTAGAACAGACTCAACCACGCCTCATGACTTCAACAAAGGTTGTTTTATAACTCTCCGAAGATCATGTTAACTTGTGGGAAAAGGAGAGGGATGAAATGGCTTTTGTCCAATAGCAAAGCAAATGATTTTTGTTCTTTGGAGATCCAAGTATTTCCATCAGGTAGCAAAGATAACCCCTGAGGTGACTGCGGCGTTGCCCTGTGGGGTGTTAACTAGTTTTGCATCTAAATGAATGATCACAGCCCAGCCGTCTCTCTTTCAGTCAGTGCGGATAGTTTGCCAACTTAGAGACGTGCTCACTTTAAAATGAACAAGCAACTGAACAGGCAGAATGAAGAAACGCCAAGGTTGAGAGAAGTAGCCTTTACACTCTGGTATAAGTTAATCTTCTGACTCTGCAGGAAAACCAAACAAAATAGAATATGGATCAAGTGTGAAGTGTAGTCTGAAACGTCTTCCTACGCATGTAACAAACAAACAAGCAGAATGTCTGTTGATCATATAGAAATATTAGTGAAAAATAAACCAAAAAATTTGTCTTTAGGGAATGGAAAAATCTGAATACCTTAACAAAAATGTAACCCGCTCATTTCACACTAATCATGTAAATGTTGTGAAATGATGCAAGCAAATAATGCTAAAAAAAGTATAATGTTAAAAGTTGAGAGTGCAGAGCACCTAAAAATCTTGTCAGGTTGGCAGTCCTGTTTTGGTGAATCTTGTGGTCCAAATACATAAAGCTTGCAATCGTCAGTGAGGAAATATGTAAAAGATGGTCATGAATCAACTGTACTGAACAATATGAAGGGGTACCTCCCCCTGCAAAAAATAACAAAAATGGAACTTTCATAATATGCATTTTTCCCACTAGGAGAGCATCAATCAACTCTCTCTGAGTCAGTGCACACAGTGGCATTGCCTGGGAAGGTTCCCTCTGGTCACAGTGAATTTTTTCGTAACAGCAGTTTCACGTGAACCTTGTTTTTTGTGATGGTTGATTTAAGAGAACAGCGTGCGTCTTCTGTGAAATTTTGTTTCCTGCTTGGGAAAGATGCTGCAGAAACTGTTGTGAAGTTGAATACAGCTTACAGGGACAGTGCGATGGGAAAAATTCAAGCGAATGAGTGGTTTTCTCAAATGCAAAAAAGGTAAAATGTTGATTGATGACAAAGCTCTTTTCGGACGTTGGTCAACTTCTGAACAGATGAAAATGTCAACATATTCATGCACTTGTGCTCAAAGACTAACGAAGGACCACTGAGGAGATGGGGAGTATCTGGGCTATTTTGGAGCTTGGTCCAGTGAATTTTAAGGAAAGATTTGGAATGAGAAGGGTCACTGAGAAATATATGCCTTGGGTTCTGACCAGCAGAAAGAGCATTGACTGGAAGCATGCTTTGAAAGAACAGCTCCAAAGCAACCCAGAGTTTTTTCCCAAGGTCATTACTGATGACAAGACATGGAGCTGTTCTTACAACCTGAAAATAAACATCAGTCAAGCCATTGGAAGACACCAGCATCACTTTGCCCCCCAAAAGTTCATCAACTGAAATCAAACATCAAGTTAATACTCATAGTGCATTTGGAGTTCGTTCCACTAGGTCAGACTGTTAATCAAGCTTTCCATTTAGAGGTTCTGAAAGATTGCACAACATCGTGTGACAAAAAAGACCTTATTTGTGGCAGACATGGGACTGGTTTTGCCACCATGACAATGTACTTGCTCAGGCAACCATCTCATTGTGCCAGTTTTTGGCCAAAAAAAAGCATGCCTCTCTTGCCCTGCTCACCTGACTCACCTGGCCTTGTTCCGTGTGACTTCTTTTTGTTTCCTTGAATGAAGGGGGACATGAGAGGACAGTGATTTGACTGTGTAGAAGAGGTGAAGAAAAAAATGAGAAAGATGCTGTCAGCCATCCAAATAGATGAATTTGAAAAATGTTTCCAAGAATGGAATCGCAGATTTGACAAATGCATTACGTGTAATAGCAAGTACTTTGAAAGTGATAGGTTGTTTTGTGAACAATTTAAATATATAGTTTTGAAAAAAAATTATGTTTTGGAGGGTTCCCCCCTCGTATAGTACTTAAAATTTCCTGAAGTTTATCGGTAGCCACCATTAAAAAACTTTTAGAAAGTACTGTTAGACTTTTTAATACTATAAAATGTTTAGTTAAAAACACTTGGAACATTTTAAGATTTGAAATATTTAATAGAACATCAGAACACAAAACCAAAGTCGTGACCCTTAGATCAATTCCAACTCCTAGTGACTCCACAGGACAGAGTAGACCTGCCCCCATGGGTTTCCAAGGCTGTTTTGATTTTTACAGACGCAGACCGCCACATCTGTCTAGGATGGAGCAACCAGTGGGCTCGAACTGCCAGCCTTCAGTTATCAGCCAAGCTTTTTATCCACTATGCCACCAGGGATCCTAATTTCAGTACAGATACATTATTATAACCTAGATGATTGGCTATTATGAAACACTAATCTACTAAAATTTGAAAATGACTTGAAACGGATGCATTAAAATAATAAAAGATTCAACATTATTGACAAAGCTTCAGATGTGTCACATTAGAAGAAGGTTGATTTGCTGAGATGTGGCATTTGGCACTTGGATAATATTTTAATGGAGACTGTTGATCTTATGTAGCAGAATTTGAAACAATGCATCTAAATTTATCATCAGTGAGAAATCTTTACAAGAAAGCGCTGTTGTGTTTTGGGTGGAAATTACTAGTTTAATTATACAAGGAGAATATCTGGGGTTTCATCCAAAACGTTAGAGAATTTGGTCACTGTGTTCAGTTATCTTTGGAAGATTCAAAGGAAGATGTACATGAAGCAAATCACCAGTTCTTTTTGCCATAAGCTTTCTACTTATCACCAAATAAAACATGATTGGAGATTGAACAACATCGTTGAAGAACTTACAATGTAAGGAGTAAGTAAAAGCTAAGATTCAGACCTAGCAGGCAGTCTGTAATGTAAGACCTGCAAAAGCAAGGTGGAGATTGTGTCAAGACTTGCAATATTTTTTAACAGAAATTATGAAATGGCAATCGTCGATCATAGGAAAAATACATTTTATGTAAGAGATTTGGCTTTGATAAATGTTATCCTCCTAACAAAGATGTCCATTCCTTTCATGATTTTATAGGAGAGAAAATTTGGGGGGATTGTTAATTTGGGGACAATTGAGCATTAAAACGAAATATGTGAAGCTGTGAGAGATGTGAGGAGCCCTGGTAGTTAGTGAGTTATGCATTAGCCTGCTAACCCCAAGGTCAGCAGTTCAAAGCCACCAGCCTTTCCTCAGGAGAACCTGGAAGATTTCTACTCCCATCAATATTTACAGTCTCAGAAACCTACAGAGGAGTCCTACTCTGCTCTGTAAGATCGCTGTGATCTTATAGCATCGACCTAATGGTGTGAGGTTTGTTCCCCTCTTTTGTCTGAGGTGGAAAAGATACAGAAATTTTATAAAATCCGTTGCCTTGATTACAACTCATAGTGGTCTTAGGTATGCAAAGTAGAACTGTACACCACAGTTTTTCAATGGCTGATTTTTAGGTAGTGGACCTTTCCCCCCAAGGTGCCTCTGGGTGGGCTCTAAACTTCAGCCTTCCGGTTAGGAGTTGAGCACTTCAATCGTTTGCACCATCCACGGACTCCCAATGTTAGAAAAACCAAGAAAGATGCTGCATCCCCCGCGCTTACTCTTAGGGAGCTTCTCCTCTTTCTCTGCCCTGCTTTCCCTCCTGAGAAGGCTGACTTACTTGCATGGACTTTTGCGTGGACTTCAACCGTGCATTCAGACTGCCCTTTGGGCTGGCCTCACTGGAACACTGACAAGAAGCTCTTCAGAAGGAAAAGAGGTCAAAGTGTTTTTAGCGCAATTTCCTCCCTGCTCCTTTCTTTTATCAAAGATGCCAGTGGGACTGTCTGTTCGTCAGAATTGTCTTTCCAAATATTAGCACCAGCTCTCGCTCCTCACCTTCAGGCCAAGCTGTAATAAGGACTCCCTACTGTTACTAGCCCAGAGAGTCTGGACTACACTTTTGGGGTCTCTACTTGCTTCTGATCTCATTGTTAATAAAATGAAAAAAACAAACCCATTGCCACAGACACGTAGCCAGTCTATATAGGGTTTCTGCAACTGTAAATCTTTTCAGGAGTGGACAACCTCACCTTTCTCTTGAGAAGTCGCTGGTGGATTTGAACTGTCAATCTTTCACTTAGCAGCCATTGTTAATAGTCTATTAAACTCTTCTGAAATTATTCATTTTTACAGTAATATCTGTTTCCAAGGGGATACATTCGAAATGACAAAAAGAAGCACCTGTTCTAAGACAAAAACTCTTAGATTATTTTTTT
>NW_022107432.1:21314563-21320996 GCF_000313985.2 Echinops telfairi | reverse complement strand
GATATACCAGGAGGGTGGAGGGAAGGTGGAGTAGAAAGGGGGACCTGATCACAAGGATCTACATATAACCCCCTCCCTGGGGGATGAAGGGAGTAGGTGAAGAGAGTGGGAGGATGAAAAGTGGGTGCAGGGAGACATCGGACAGTATAAGACATGACAAAATAATAATAATTTATAAATTATGAAGGGTTCATGGGGGAAGTGGGAGCGGGGAGGGTGGGTCAAAATGAGGAGCTGAGACCAAGGGCTTATGTAGAGAGCAAATGTTTTGAGACTGATGATGGCACAAATGTACCAATGTGCTTGACACCATGGACGGACATGTGAATTGTGATCAGAGCTGTACAAGCCCCTGATAGAATGAGTTGGGGGAAGAAAAAAAGCACACGGAAGAAAAGGCCCATGTGCAAACTCCACAATGACGAGGAAACCATTGTCCAGTGGTAGATTTGCAGTCCTACTTGTGTAACTCAGTAAATAATTGCGGCCTATTTACAATATCATGTCTGAATAAATGATAGTATTTTGAAAGTTGTGATGTATACATTGATTCATATTTAGATTTGTTCTTGTGTCAAAGGTTGTCTAGTTTTAACAGGAGTCTGGCCATATAGCATGGCTGTCGGCAGCAGAGCTTAATATGAATTATGAATAACAGACAGTAGAAATGACTTTTAGGGAGAAGTGAAATAAAAATAACACAATTCAATCTTTTGGGTTTCTCCACCCCCCCACCCCAACTAAGCAGTGCTCAAATTTCTTTCCGTCTTTATCTGGGGTTGGGTCAAAACACAGAGTATGAGAACCTTCTCATTGCCATTGAGTTAATTCTGACATAGCGACTCTATAGGGCAGGTTAGAACTGCCCCCTGTGAAGCCTGTCTTCTCCTGCACAGTGGCTGGTGGTTTCAAACTGCTGACCTTGTGGTTAGCAGCCTGTGTTAGTCTGGGTTGACTAGAGAAAGAACTTCATAGACACTCATATGTGTATAAGAAAGCGCTGTATATACAAGAGTAATTGAATATTGAGAAAACATCCCAGCCCAGTCCAGATCAAATCCCTAAGTCTGGCATTAGCCCATATGTCGGGTACCAATTTATAAATTGCTCTTCAAACTCACAAAACACAGATAATGATGCCGAATGCAGGAAGATCACAGGTCAGTGGGTAGAAAGTCTTGTGGATCCAGTGGTGGTAAAGGCGTCTCAGCACTGGCAGAGGTCTCCACGTGGCTCCTTCAGCTCCAGAGCTCTAGTATAGCTCCATGTGTCTTGTCAGCAAGCAGTGAGCGTGTGTGTCTCACCTTCAATGAGCTATTTATCTCCTTCATGCCTCCAAATGAGGTCACCAAGCTGTGACCTGATTGAGAGGCTACACTCCATCCCTTCACTCATAAGTCTCAAATTAGCAACAGATTATGTAACTACCACACTTGGCATATTCAATAAAACACAAGTAACTAGCTTTCTGTTATTCTCTGCCTTGAGCCAAGATCCATCTGACATCAGCAATGATAGCCCTTGTTCCATGTCCTCTTCTGAATCTGGCCTGAACTTCACTCTTAAGTCTCAAATTGACAACAGATTATGTACCTACCACACAGCCCAATGCTTAACCACTACATCTTCAGGTCTTAGAAAATGGTAAAGGGGACAGGAATGTCATTGTCCCAGGCTGTTGCAGATGGCCTTCCTAGCATAGCCAAAAAACCCTCAAAACTCATTGCCCTCGATCGAGTGGATGCAGGTTCATAGCCACCCTGGAGGACAGTATAGACCTGCCTCTGTGAGTTTCTGAGACTGTACTGTTTACAGGAGTAGAAAGCTCCGTCTTTCTCCCTCAGAACGGCTGGTAGTTTTGAACTGCTGACCTTGCAGGTCACAGCCCAACGCATAAGCACTACACCACCAGGGCTCTGGCATAGGCTAACATGGCCGAAAATAACATCGGGGAATCGAGACCTCCTGACTCAAACCCAGAGTGCTGGGTGCAGCAGAAGAGCTGGTCTGGCAGAGACAGGGTTGGGGAGAACATTTCTCTTCTGCTCCCTGGTGTTCTCGTGGGCTATGAATTAGGCTGCTGACAGCAAAGCCAGCCACCCTGCGGGAGCTGTCTTCACTGCCCAGTAGGGCCACTGTGAGCCAAAACAGACTCAATGGCAGTGGGTCTTTGGGCCCTAAAGCTCTTGGAAAGAAGATAGTGCCATAATTAAGATGAGCATTTCACCATCTCCCTGTTTCCAAGACACCCAGGGCCACCATGCTGGAGGGTTCAGGTCTGAGTGTTGAGGCAGGATGTCACTCAACATTGGGGATGTTGGGTGCCACACTCTTACATAGCATCGCTCAGCAGCTTACAGAGCTCCGGTTAGCCACCAAGCCAGACTCTCGTGGGAAAGCCCGCAGACATGGTGAGACTAATCTGGTAATGAAGCTATTACCCCCAGAGAATCATCCATAGCAATTCCGCACCAGGCCCTGCGAGGCAGTGCAGCTGGGTCTAAGGACATCTCCCAGCATAGAGGGCTGTTGATATGGCAGCCTCTTCAAGGGGATGGGCCTGGGAGAGATGTCGCAGTCTCAATCTCTTTCTCTGAGTCTCTGTGTGTTGCTCTCTCAGAGTCTCTGGCTCTCTCTCTCTCTCCCTCTTCTCCCCCCTCCCCATCCATCCCCCATTCAGTGGATTCTGACTCACAGTGACTCTATATGGCAGAGTGGAACTGCCCTTGAGGGATTCTGAGGCTGTATCTTATCTTTGAAACTGTCGAGCTTGTGGGGAGCAGCCTACAGGTAACCCACTAGACCACCAGCACTCTGGGAGAGAGGTAGGAAGGGCAGATTCTGAGGTGTGAGGGAGGGGAGGTGGCACCCAGGAAGCAGCCTGGGACATAGGTCTCCAGATGAGCCTGCCCAGGTGGGGGCTCTTGGACCATAGACTCCCACCATGCCAGGGGATCCCGGACAGGGATTCCAGAGAGAAAAGTTTACTATTGCCAAAACCAGGAGGTGGACAGGACCCTCATCTTGACTCAACCTTCTCTGCCTTCTCCCTCAAGAAACCCATCCTGGAAGACAAGCAGGACCTTTGACATCTTATTCCTCATTCAAAGCCACACACACACACACACACACACACACACACACACACACACACACGCCATCCAGTTTTGACAACACCATTTAGAAAGTTGTTTCTTTCCTTTTCTTTCTTAAGGAGTTTTCTTCACGTCACAATGCCCTCCATTGCTAAGTCAGTTTAAGAGGCGTCCGTATATACATCATCACAATCCGTTTTAGTGCTCCCTCCCGCTCCTGCGTTCATAGTTGGCGCCCCCATTTCCCTCCCCCTATCCACCTCCTGTCCTGGATAAACCATGGCTTCCATCATTGTCCCTTTTCACCCACTCCTTCTGTGTTTCATACAGTGGGAAACCTAACATAAATAATAATAATAATAAAATGAAGCAGAAAGAAGAGAATAATAATATAAAGATAATAATAAAAACAAAGTATAAGCAAGAAAAGACTACCAACAATATTCTCAAAGCCAGAGAAGAGGTTTCTGTTGTAGAATAAATGAGAAATATTTAAGCCTAGAGCAAATTTAGGTTGGGTGGAGGGAGTTCGCCTGGCCAAGTATCCTATTCGTAGTTTGACGCACCCTAATCAAGTTTACAATCGTCTCTGTCGGAGAGTAAAGTGGTTTGCGCCCCTCGCCTGCGGCCAGAGGGGATCTGCCAGAGGCTTAATCTGACTAGAGAGTCTGCAGATGGATTTTGGGCTCCCCCTGTCCACTGTATCCTTCCACAAATTGGGAGCTCACAGTGTAAGGTCTGACATTTCCCCCTTCATCATATTGGCTTTTGCAATTGTCATCTTTGGATGTTTTTTTCTCCATGCCGCTGTGATGATGGTGTGCTCACACCCCGGAAGGGGGTTTCCCCAGGACCGGCAGCCCAGTGGGGTACGAGGAAGGGGTGGACAGTTATAATCCTCCTGTGACGCTCCCTGCTCCCTCTGTAATCTGTCAGCCATGGAGGAACCACAGTGTCAGCCGTGGCGGCCCCGGGAGGAGGCTCAGAGACAGTTCAGCCGAGGCGGCTGAAGCCTGTGGTCTGGAAACGTGTCTCAGCTAAGCCGGCTGTCGGCGCCCAACCTGAGCTGCCTGCCATGGACCTGCCTGGGGAGGCGGGAGCAGGGCCAGCGGGCTCCTCTTCTCAGCTTGCTCATGCTGACGTCGTCCATGGGCAGACAGGCGCACACATGGTGAGAGAGCAGGACGATTTCCTGGAGGTGTGGATGGCGGGTTTGGGGGGCAACTCTGCCACAGAGACCTACTTGCCTGCCTCATGGTGCAGGTCAGAGAGATGGACCAGGAGGAGCTCCTCCAGTCCCGGGATGGTGCCCATGATAATGACCATCCTTGCTGTGTCCAGTGGGTGGAGGACAGGCCTGGAGCAGAAGCCAAGCACTCCCTAACCCCCATGGAGTCCTCCTGGCTGGCCTTTATGGTGGGCCTGTGGTTGTCCCCGGCACCACGCTACAGTATCAGAGCAAAACGTAATTTCCACGCATCTCTCCTTCTCCTGGCGTCCTGAGTCCAAATTCTAGGATGACTCCTTACTAGGAGTATGTCCTCAGGCGTTCCTTAGCCTCTCTGGACCTCAAGTGTGCCCTTTGTACAAAACCCAAATCAAATTAGTTGCTGTTAATTCAAGTCTGGCCCATGATGACCCTGCATGGATGACAGCAGCACTGGCTTCCATCGGGTTCTGAGTGACTGAAAATCTTTTGGAATCAGATCACCAGGCCTTTCTTCCAAGGCACCGGTGGGTGGACTCAAACCGACAACCTTTCTGTCAGCAGTGGAGTGTGCTAACCATGTGTACCACCCCGGAACTCCTCATCTGTGAAAGAAGGGCAATGATGCTTAGGGTCTACCTTAGCATACCATTGTGAGAATCAAGTGGGTGAATACTTGTGCGGTGCTGAACCCAGCAGGCAAGAATTCCCATCCTGCCTCCCCTGAAGTCAAGTGGCTGAGCCTGCCCCCATCCATTCTGTCAGGCAGGCGGGCAGCATGACTGAGATACAATGGAAATGATTAGGAGTGTTACCAGTGCCTTGGCATTCGGCGCTCTCACTCTTGTTGTTCCTGGTAATACCGCATGCGCACTCGTGTTAGTTAGTCCAGAGCATTGCTGAGGATGGAAGCAGTGTGGGATGAGGTGTTAGAAGCTTAGATTAAAACCGGGCAAGGGCACTAACTCACTGAGCGGCTTTAGGCATCTCTTTGGCCGCTCAGTGCCGCTCAGAGGTGGTCCTAGGTCATCTGTCAAGGCCCTCTGTGAGGTGGAAGCTCCGTGAGGTTGAAGGACCACTAATAACTGTAGACAGACACGCATGGCTGAAACACCACGCATTCACTACGGCTCTTGATGCTCGGGAGGGTGACAATCTGTTGACAACGAACTCGCTGGCTCCTCTAGGTCAGCCTCTTGGCGGTTCACTGTAGGGGTGCCTGGGGAGGGGGCGCTGAGTCAGAGGCTGTGAGGGCCACAACCATGTTGTGCGAGGCAGGTTGTGGGGTTGGGAAGCACATATTTGGAAGAAAAATCATCTTCCTTCAATAAAAATCTGGCAGCTGCTGGAGCTGTGGAACCCAGGCCCTGGGTTTTTCCAAGCCCTGCCAGGTTTTTCACTCCTACCCTGGAGCTTCTGGTCGGGGAGGTGCTGGCTTAGCTCTTCCTGGGCCCAGCGGGCCTCACGTCAGGCTCTCCTCAGGAACTGCCCAGCGCAGCCCTCTTGTCCGGTGCCATGTTACTCTCAGTGGTCCCACGTGGCATCCCAACCCTGAGGGGTTGCTGAGAATCGGTGGGGGTGGGGGGTGGGGGGGTGCCTGGAGTGTCTGCACCGAGGGAACCTGAAGGAGACTTTCATTCACTTGTTCTCAAATCTTTTCAGTCCTTTGGTTGAAAGAGCGTGACGTCACCAGAAGCGGTATGCTTTTAAGTTCCAGTTGATAACATGGGCTAATTATGAAGTCAATCATGGGCACAATGGTGCTGTTTTGGCGGGGTCCAAGGAAAAACAAATCCAGGGTCACGGAAGACAGTCATACTCTTATCCACGACCTCCTTCGATCATCGATTTCTGCATTTATTATAGTGACTGCTGAGGGCCAAAGCAGTGATGCGCAGGAACCCTTTCATATCCTAGTTTGCAACGCTTCAGTCTCCACAACCCTGAGACCAGAAGGACTAGATGGTGCTCAGCTCTCTCCATCCCAGCCAACAGAGATGACTGGGAGCAGCACCCGAGGTCTGCTTCAAGGGGGCGATTCTAAATGTAGATAGAAATAGATAGGTAGAGACGTAGATGCTAGATGAATAGAAATATCTATACAGTGAACCCTCGTTTATCGCGGTTAATC
>NW_022107432.1:21302825-21314025 GCF_000313985.2 Echinops telfairi | reverse complement strand
TGATACGTAGCTCCGATACGTAGCGATGCAGACAGAAGCGTGTACAGTATGAGCCAATCAGTGGCAGTAATGACAGAGCATGCGCTGTTACGCAAAAACCACGATAGAGTGAAGCCGTGGAAGTCAAAGCGCGAAGTGGTGAGGGTTCACTGTATAGAGATTTAATAATGTCTCAGAATCATCATTCTAAGAATTAATTCTCACTGTACAGGTCACTAAATGCACCACGTCCATAGCATCAGATAAAACCCTTAACACCTGCAGTGGCACTCACCTTGCTAGAAACCACATAGCCCAGCCTCCCTTGTAGACAGGTAGGACCAGGTGATTAGGTTCTCACCGGGAGACTGAGCAGAGCTGAGGTGAGCAACTTCGGCATCGCTTACTGCAACAAAATATCAATTGCCCTCTGTCTCTGGCCCACCTTGTCTCCCATGAGCAGGGGTATTGATGTGGGACCGAAGGGACCACCTTCAACCTTGTAGATGAGGCCAACTTTCCGGAGGCGGGCAGAGCAGCATGATGGACGGAACATGGGCGCTGAGTGACCGAGTGGAGCCGAGCTTTCTTGCCAGCTACGGCCTCTCATCTCCGGACTGTCACGTGTGAGAGAAATAGCCTTCCAACTGATTGGTGTTTCTGCTACAGTCGCTTACCAGCCTTACATAAACCTGTTCTCTCCTGACGGAACTACTCAAATACAGTCACTTTTTAGCGCGAGTGCAGTTTGTTAGAGCTACATAGGATTAGGAGTCACTGGGTGGTGCAGAGGGTTAAAGACTCAGCGATTCTCTGAAAGCTTGAATCAACCCTCAGAAGAATGACCTGGCATTCCACTCAAGAAAGGTCACGGTCTTTGAAAACCCTATGGAGCACAGGTCTCTACAATACATCGTATTGCTGTGAGTCAGAATTATTTTAATGACA
The DNA here is from genome assembly GCF_000313985.2 of Echinops telfairi. Taxonomy (NCBI): domain Eukaryota; kingdom Metazoa; phylum Chordata; class Mammalia; order Afrosoricida; family Tenrecidae; genus Echinops; species Echinops telfairi. Next base: position 21,313,098 of record NW_022107432.1, on the reverse strand, counting down.
ACTTAAAAAACCAAAAAAGGTCAAGGTCAGGGTGTGGTAGGTAGAACTTAATGGAAATGAAAGCATTCTCCCTCAGGACCCAATGCTTCAGAAGCTCAAGGGCAGGTGCCTACCCTGACCCATATCTCTGACCCCTCGCTCTCGGTCTCAGCCAGGTGCTGACCTCAGAAGGGTGTTCTTATTGTTAGGGGTCCTCGAATTTGTTCTGACTCTGAGACCTCATGTGAAAGAGGGGAAACAACAGTTTCCTGGAGCTACACCATCCGCAGAACGCTGCTATGTTGGAGCCCATTGTTGCTCCCGCTCTGTCAATCCACCTCATTGAGGGGCTTCCTCTCGATTGCTGTCGCCCTGCTTTACCAAGCGTGAGCCTCGCGGACAGGAATTGGCCCCCACAGATGACAATCAATGAATGAGATGAAGGCTCATGCTCACTTCTACAGAGCTTTCTAGCCATCCTTCTTCCAGGACAGATCTGTCCATTCTTCCGGCAGTCCGTGGTATGTTCACGACTCTCCATCTGCACCCTAACCCGAGTGCGTTCATGCCTCTTTAGTCTTCCGATGCATCGTCCGGCTTTTGCGTTCCTATGAGGTGACTGGAAATCCCATGCCTGGCGTCAGATGCACCTCAGTCCTCAAGGCAATAGCTGTTGCTTTCCAATCCTCTTGAAAGGTCTTTTGCAGTAGCTTTTCCCAATGCAACACACCACTGATTTCCTGACTGCTACTGCTTTGGCTATCAATTGTGAATCCAAGTGAAAGGAAACCCTACGACTTCAATATTTGCTCCTTATTGGTCCAGCTGGGAGGAGTCTTGTGTTCCTTACACTGGGGTGTGAGCCCTAGGCTATTGTCTTTGACCTTCATCCGTAAGACCTTTGAGTCCTCTTGGCTTTAAGCTAGCAAGGCTGGGTCATCTGCATATCATAAGGGGTTAATGAGCTTTCCTCCGATCCTGATCCGAGTTTTTCTTCAGCGAGGCCAGCTTCTCACATCAATTGCCAACATCACATTGGATACGTAGATTGAAAGGGTGCAACCCCGAGGCACACCTTTCCCGGTTCTAAACCACACAGTATCGCTTATTCTATTGCAACAATTGTCTCTGTCTTGGTATCCGTTTCGTGGGAACACAGGTGAGTGTTCTGCAATCCCCACTCTTCTGAAGGCTTTCCTGAAGGTCATTCAGAAGGTGGGAGCAAGTTTTCAAAGAAGCAGTGCTGAGGGTGTAAGGCCCACCATGTCTCTGGTCCTCCTTACCTGGAGCTCTCAAGGCTTCCCTCTGTACCCCTCTACCTAATGTGTGTGTGTGTGTGTGTGTGTGTGTGTGTGTGTTGCGTGTGTGTAGTAGAGCTGGACAGAGAAGATTGGCATGGAGAATTTAAACACAGTGCCCAGCGGGAAGGCAGACTCTCACTTGGATCTTCATATTGTGTCAATCATGCATCTGTGATGGGCTGTGACATTCACGCCATCTTTGGCTTGGTCCCCAGGTCTCTGGGTGTGGCTGTTGCCACTCAGTTGTGGCCCCTGGTGTGTAGGTTCCTCTGTCCAAGAAAGCAGCTCTGTCTCAGAACAGGCCATCCACCTCCTACCTGGGGGATTTAAAGGGTTCATGGAATTATAAGATCCTGGAACTTTCCCTTAAACTGTTGAAACCAGCGAACAGGCAGATGCTCGGGAACACAGCTGGGCTCAGCTCACATCTCCTTGGGGCTGCTCAGTTCCTACGGGCTGCTTTGTGTCTCTTTTGGGCTCCTGAAGCTGACACAAAACCTCAGGACTCTGCCACACGGCCTTGATCCACATCATAGAATCAGGCACAGGGAGACAATAACATACGCCGAGAAGCTTTCTCGGGGGGCTCAGGCCTCAGGGCTAAGGGAAGCATGGGCCAGGGTGTTCAGTGAGGGCAAATTCTGGAAAACCCGGGATATAAAAACGGAAAGATGTAAATAGAAAGAGATTATGGCTGGGTTCTTGTAATTGTTTTACAAGCCCCTCTAGTGGGGCAGACAGTGACTAAGGAGGGACTTTGCCATCAGATGACAATTGAGGCTTGGCAGGCGAGGCGCGGTTCGGAGTTGGTCCTGAACGAAGCTTCATGTTCCAATCCGGTTTTATTTTTTCTATCACAGGCTTTGTCAGTCTTTCTGCACCCGCCCCCGCCCGTGCTGTGGGCTTGCTGGGCAATGAGTCAGCAGGAGGACGCCAGGGGGGAGTTAAGAGAATGATTCTCTCCTGCTTTGGTGGAGAATCCACTTGGGAGACCTCCGCCCTAACCAGCCACGTGGAGGGTGAAGCTTGCCTTCCTTTCTGCAGCCGTCGCTTCCCCTGTGGGGAGCGTGGTTCTCTTTCCCTTTCACCGTCTCTGCAGTGGGACACCGGGGAGTCAGCTTCTTCTGCCATCTAACTGAGCCAGTATGCCTCGCTGACCCCTACTTTGGGGTCCTCCTGGGGCACTGAAGCTGGACTTCACAGGAACCAATCCTCAGTGTGTTCTTGAGGCTTGACTAGGGGCTTGACCACCCTGTTTCCCCGAAAGTAAGACATCCACTGAAAATAAGACCTCCCCGAAAATAAAGCCCCCCGAAGCTACCGTAACTCTGGACTCTGGACCGTAGCAGTGGGCGCCGCCGCACAGCTCACTGTTGGCCGCAGCGCAGCCAGAGCAGGCAGGAAGTGTGAGGTCTCTTTTAATAAAACAGTGAACAATAAATATGTACTGTATTCTTCTTCATGGAAAAATAAGACATCCCCTGAAAATAAGACCTAGCGCAACTTTGGGAGCAAAAATTAATATAAGACACTGTCTTATTTTCGGGGAACCAGGGTACTAACTGAGAACTCTGTGGTCCCAGGCCACATAGAGGAGCTTCCGAAGATAAGCCTGCCAACATAGGTCCCAGCATTGCCAGCTGCGTAGAGGCCGGTGGTCCTGTCTGTATACATGGGGTGACCATGAGCCGGAAGCAACTTGACGGGACTAGCTCCATGCTTGTGCCATGTGGGCTGTAGCTCTGCCTCACATGGCACAGGCCTGGATGAACTAGGCAACCAGCTGGGTGAACTCGGACCTGGCGTTCAATCCCCTCATTTGTACAATGGGGTCGGGAGGTTAGTTGAGCCAGTAGTGAGCATAGTTCTTGGTGCATAGTAAGCACATGATTCCTGGTCACAATCGCTACTGTTCTTCTTCACCACCTGTCTGTCGGGTTACTGCTTTGGGGTGGCTCGAATGTTGTTCTGATGCTGTCAGCTATGCGACTGCTATTGCACCCACAGTGGACAAGTTCTTGTGGAGCCTCCAAGTGGACAGACAAGGAAGAAAGGCTTGGCAATCCCCTTCTGCAAATTAGCCGTGGCTCACAGCAGAACATTGTCCTGTTCCCTTGCTTTTGCCATGCCACCAGGAGAGTTCAGTCCGTACAAGAAGCGTGTTTGCCGCAGCAAAGGGCCAATGAGGGCATGCAAGACCCTCAGTGAGATGGACTGACATTGATTGAATCGTGTCTCCCCAAAACATGTGTTGTAAGTCCTATGCACGTGGACATAAATCCTTCCCCCTATACCTGTGGGTTTAAATACTAACCCCTACCGCCGTCTTGGAAGGAGGATGTGTTTTAAGCCAATTACTTTTGAGATACAAAACATCGGATTTTGGAGAGAAGAAAGCCCACGTGAAAAGGGAGGAGATAAAGACTCACGGAGAAGCCCTTAGAGGAATGCCGGGAAGGGAGGGGAGGATTTCCCACGGAGCAGAAAGAGATCAACTTCCCCTAGAGCTGTGCCCTGAATTCAGACTGCTGGTCTTCTCAACTGTGAGAAAACACACGTCTGTTCGCCTAGGCCACCTCTTCATAGTGTTTCTCTTCTAGCAGCTCAAAGAATCTAAGACAGCACAAGAACCCTGACGCTGGCCTAGACCTGGGCAGCGGCACTGAGGATGATGCCAAGCCAGGCAGTGCTACTTTCTGCTGTACTGAAGGCCACCCCCCAGAGTAAGAGCCAGCTCCATGGTAGCTATCAGCAATAACAACTTGGTAAAGTTGGTGTGAGTCACTCATGGTGAGGAAAGCACGCATTTAAGTTATTTTCTCTATAAATAGTTACCAGACACTGCGACAGGAGCCCTGGTGGCATAGTGGGTTACAGGTTGGGCTGCTAACTGCAAGGTCAGCAGTTCAAAACTACCAGCCACTCTGAGGAAGAAAGATGAGGCTTTCTACTACTGTCAAGGGTTCCAGTCTTGGAAATCCACAGGGGCGGCTCTCTTCTGCCGATAGAGTGGCTCGCTGTGAGAATCAACTCGATGGCAGTGAATTTGGTTGGAGGCACTGTTGTAAGCATTTTGCATACTCAAGCTCCGGTTCCTTCAGCATGCTTAGAGGGGAGCTGCGATTCTTTTCATTTAATAGACAAGAAAATGGAGTTGCAGTGAGATGAACCGAATTCGCCAAGGCCACACAGAAAGTGCTGGAGAACCAGGTGGTCCAGGCACCAAAGCCCATGTAAATGAAACATTGTCTGGATTCACCCTCATGGGTATTCAGATGAGCCTGTCCACTTTAGCCTGCCCATTGAGACCAAATGTATGGGGGCTATCTCGGGCCAAGTGCTCAGGAGGGGGCCTATGGGCTTTGCTGGACCACACTCAGCCACACTGGCACCACACAGTAGCCAACGGAGGCAGCCTGCAGGCTGGGATCCTCCGAGAACACTTGGGGGTGGAAATAAAGAGCTGATCATAGACCTCCAGCCAGAGAGTCAGTCTCCATGGTCGGATTTTCAACTGGGAAGGGGGGCTGGAACGAAGCATGTCTTCATACCGTCTAGAAGAAAATCACTCCTCTGATAAAGCAGTAATGGATAGCCTTTTCCCAGAAGGCTTGCTAATCCAGTTCATCTGGTCAAATTCAATAAGCACTTCCTGTGAGTCGGCATTGACTTGAAGACAAGGAGCTTGGTTCGGTTCGGAGCCTGGACTGAGTGCTGGGGAAACAGAACGGGATGCAACCAGCCTCTTTCAAAGGGTGTTCACGAGCCAATGGAGAATCACGCCGCATATGTGCTCTCTTACATGCACACAGTACATTTTAAAGTGAGATAAGAAATTAAGCAGAGAGGTTCATTGGTCTTGGTAGGGTTCAGGAAAGCTCAAGAGCCAACCAACTATTTTCAGAGACCAAGTCCCTCGAGGGGTGCATTTTATTTAAAAGATTAGCCTAGTTATGAGACCAAGCAGAAGTGCTTCTGTGGGTTTCTGAGACTGTAACTTTAAGGGAGTAGAAAGCCTTGTCTTCCTCCAGTGGAGCAGGTGGTTTCAAACTGCTGACCTTGGGGTTAGCAGCCCAACCTTATCCACATCATCCAATTATCCACGGCAGCTTATTCAAGCAGGTGATCAGAAGGTTGATAACCACCTGAACTTTTGTCAGCCTACTTGAAATTATTATGTTAACTTAACAATGATACCTTTCACCTTTTGGGGAGGGACATGCTAGAAGTTAGCCGTGCATCTAGTTCCAATGCCTCTTCCCTCAGTGCGATCGTGCCCCTTCTCCAGGAGAGTACGTACAGAGAGAGGTATGTTGTCCATGTCAGAGGGTCTCAGAGTGTTTTTGTAATGAACACTTGCTAGCAAAATGTGGAAACTGTTGTACAGGTGGGTTGGGTGTTAGAGACAAATGGAGGGATATGGGATTTAACCAGATTTCCTGGAGAGGCAGAAAAGGAAGAACCTGGGGTGAAACATTAGTCAAGGGATCTCAAGATGTGGAGGCAGAGTTGACAAAGCCAAGGAAGATGGAGCCAGCAGGGTCTTGGGAAGGTGGTCAGAGGCCACGAACACTCTGTGAAGGAGTGCTGGGGCCACGGGAGGCCAGCAGCTTGCGGACACTCTCAGTGGCTCCACCCTGGACTGCTGGACCCAGGCTGGCTCTCTCTTCACCCCTCCTCTTTCAAAAACCAACAGCCCTCCTTGAAAGCACCCCCAAACCCAACCAACTGCACTGACTCAGCAGGCCTGGGAAACACCGAGAAACCTTTTGGGCAAAATCCAAGGCCCGGCTCTTCTGATTCTGAGAACCTCTTGCCACCGGAAGGAAGAAAGAAAGGATCCGGCAACTCGGCACTTTCCATCCACCCCGGCATCCCGCTCCACTATGGTGGCACTGGCCAGGAGCTGGCAGCGCTGGAGCTATTTTTACCCTCAGATTTCCGGAATTGCCGACCAATCCTGGTTACACGACACCACAGTAAACTCAACTCCATGCACCGCAATCACAAGAAATCTGAGCCACAGGGCACACAGCTGCACAGGGCCAGACTCATCCTTACCCCGGGGACACGGCGCAACTGGGGAATCAAGGGCCAGGTCTTGGGCTGAAGAGGAAGAGGCACCTCCCACGGGCTCCCCAAGGGTCAGACAGGATGCTTATTGTAGCCAGCGTCCACTGGTGGCTGAAGGACACCAAAATTCAGCATTCCCGCTTTCGCCTGTGAAAGAGGGCTCTCACATGACAGTTCACATGAGTTTCATGGACTTCATCGTCCAGAATAGTGTTTCACAGTCTTAACCGATACTTCGTTGAAGGCCGTCCTGCCTTGACCCTGTCTTGATGGTCACCCACCCAACAACGGGTTCCTTCCTCATCTAAACGTCTCCCCCGGGACCCGGAGGACTGGGTTACCTTGGGCTTACTGTCTTTCTCTGCCTTTCGGTCCACAGACTTCTTTCAGAGGCCCAGATGCTGGTGTCTTTTGAGCCGGAGATGCTTTCTCGCGGTGTAGAGAGAAAAATCATACCAAGGATGGAGAAGGTGCTGGACCTGGGTGGGATTTTCCTTTGGCCCAGCGCTTCGAAGTCCTCCTCCAGGGGTCTCAGAGGCAAAGAAGGTTCATCGGCTGTGGGCAGGTGAGGATCGTGCAAACGATGGCTCCATTCTCTTCGCTGACTGTAGCCAAGGGCTTTGAGGTTCTTGGGGGGTCAGAAGCAGAAAAAGAGGCGACAGATAGGTTGATGCTTACAGTGTACGATAGCCATGATTATTGTTGTAGTGAAGGCTGTCCTGAGCTAATCAGCCCCAAGGCTGACCGGCTGAGCTCTGACCATTTTCCCAGGTGGGAGTGCCCTCCTCCTAATGTGTATTTCGGATTCCTCTGCAATCAAAGTTTGTTTTGTTTTTAAACCAAAATCAACCTAAATCTCTGAAAAACCCATCCTCACTTCCATGGAGGTGATTCTGCCCCAGCAGCCCTGTAGGACAGAGGAGAATGGCCCCGCTAGGTTTCCAAGACTACGTTTTCCCAGAAAGAAACAGCCTCATCCTTCTCCTGCTGAAGGGTCTGATGGGTTTGAACAAGCAACTTTGCAGTTAGCCTCCCACTAGATCGCTAGGGCTCCATCAAGAGCCCAACCACTGTTCATTTTTTTTAATTATTGTGTTTTTACATCGCGAATGGTTTTAAGCCTCAAAACACCACTAAATCAGAAAAGCCTTTCTCCATGGGATTTTCCTTTGGAAAATGATCTTGGGTGGACAAGGATTCAGGGTGAGTGGGACTTAAAATCAGCTCTGCTCTGGGAGTTCAAGCCTTGGCCAACAGCCCCTTTGCCCCACGCCTCTGCAGGCTCAACCTCCGCTCCACAGGCAAGCTCAAGGTCAGCAGCAGCAGCTGTGGCTCCCTGGTTGCCTTGGCCCATCCAACGAGCAGGCAAGGGAGCTGCAGGCAGTAAAGGTCCGAGGTTGGGGGGGGGGGGTGAGGCGGGCGCAAGGTGACTTGAGGTGGGAGGAAGCGTGAGAAGAAAAAAGAAAGAAAGTTACAAGAATAACAGACTTGATGGGCCCAATATTTCATCATGTAATATTCAAATATCAGGCGCCGGCCCCAAATAGTTGCTCAACATACTCCCTTTTCCTTTCCTGCTGGCTCTGAGAGACACGGAGGGAGCCCGCAGAACAAGACGCCTCTTTCACAAGCGCCAGGCAAGTTCAGGACTTGATAATCCCCCACAGCCCTCATTAAATCAGGGAGCTACTGGCTCCGAGGCAGGCCAGGCCGGTGCTACATCCCAAGCAGGGTCCAGCCAGCACAGACAGGGCGCGGTGACTATCACTGGATTCAGGGTCCACCCAGCCCTGACAGGGCGCTGTGACTGCTGCTGGATTCTCCGCCACCGAGGTGTGCTGGACAAGGGGACAGTGCAGAAGGAAGACGTCCAGCAGACTCATCTGATGGCAAGATGCCAGAGGCTGGGCTCCCAATTTTATGTACGTGCATAAGGCTGGGTTTCTTCCAGGAAAGTGTCCCCAGTGAGGAAGGTGGTCGTGAACACTCATCATTTTAGGAACCGATCCCCATGGCTGTTTCGGGGACACCAACTTCAGAAGACAGCCCCCCTCGGCAGCTAGACCACCTCATGGGATTTCACCACTTGCACCAAGCAAAGGCTCAGCAGCTCTCCCAAGAGCCTCACCACGATTTCCAGACTTAGCAATGGAGGGAACTTCTCTCTGCGGGAGGAGGACCTGCTCACAGCCCAGGGAGCTGTCTCTCCTGGGGCCTTTCGGAGGCTGGGGCTCATGGTGACTGAGGAAGTGAGTGCACCCCCGGGAATGCTGGTGCGACCTCGGAGCAGGTTCCCGTGCAGAGGGAGTAGTAACTGCCATCCTCCTTCAGTGCTCATAGGAGGGTCTTTAGGAACGTCTGAGGTCAGAAAGCACTCCCCTACGTTTGCCAATGGCCTTTCAAACCCCTCTGCTAAGGGTTTTGTGCATTGGGGTCAGTATCTTGTTAAATTGGAAGTACCACCGAGAGTCATTCAACATGTTCCTAATACATTACAAGACAGCAGAAGCAGCACAAAACAAAACAACAACAAACACCCCCAAACTACACCAGGGGCTCCAGTGGCGGGTGCTTCACAAGTAGATCACCAGGCCTTTCTGCAGAAGTGCCTCTGGGCAGACTCCGACGTCCAGCTCTTCAGTCAGCCCAGCACATTAGCTGCTGTGCCACCCGGGGTGTGGCTGGAGCAGGACCTCCTGCCTGGACAGCGGAGGGAAAGGGAAGAGGAGATGGGTTGACGCGGTGGGTCCGACATAATGGGAGCAGGCATAGGAACCACGGTGAGGAGGGCGTGGGGCCGAGCCTGTGTTTTGTTCTTTTAAATGAAAACATTTGTAGAGCAACTCTCTGGAGACAGTTCTTATGAAACGAACTTGGTGAGTTTCCGATGATCACCTGCTTCTTTGAATGTTTCGTCATGTTATGGGGGCTCTCCTAGAGATCCTAACCTTCCAAGTTCAATCACGTCAAGCAGTGCTGTGCACTTGCTACCACAGTCAGTTTCAAAACCGTCTCTGTCTTCTTGACCTCCCGGATATCAGCTCCCCTTTACCCCCTTCCTCCCCTCTCCCACCACCAGGAACCCTGTTCATCTTTAATTTTTATTTTAAATTGATTTTCCCCTATAATAGTTTTTGCTTTGCTTTGCTTTGCCATATCTTTGTGCATAGCGTCTCTATGGGTGTGAACCCACTCAATGGCACATAACCATCACCACCACCACCCGGGGGTGACACCCTGCTCCTAGGGGGCACATGAAGAAGTGAAAGGGCCCAGCACCATCCTCAGTGACCTCAACAGCAAACTCTCCATCAGCCAGCACGGACACAAAAGGTCACTGACATATGAGCTAGCCTTCGGCCATCTTTTCTTTTTTAAACTTTATTATTATTATTATTTTAGATAATTTTATTGGGGGCTCTTACAGCTCTTGTAACATTCCGTACATCAATTGAATCAAGTACACTTGTACATATGTTGCATCATCATTTCCAAAACAGTTTCTACTTGAGCCCTTGGTATAAGCTCCTCTTTTTTTCACTCCCCACCCCACTCTCCCTACCCTTGTGAATCATTGATTAATTATATATTGTTATTATTATTATTATTATTTCATATCTTACACTGTCCATTGTCTCCCTTCACCCACATTTCTGTTTTTCACCCCCGTTGGTGAGATGGGGCTATATATCCAACCTTGTGATGGGTTCCCCCTATTTCCCCCTTCCCCCTCCCAACCATCCCCTTACACTCATGATATCGCCACTCCCATTACTGTTCCTGAGGGGCTTATCTGTCCTGAATTCCATGTGTCCAAAGCTCTTATCTGTACCAAAGTGTGTTCTCCGGTCTAGCCAGATTTGTAAGGTAGAACTGGGTGTGTGTGTGTGGGGAGGAAGCATTCAGGAACTAGAGGAATG
>NW_022107432.1:21286021-21301977 GCF_000313985.2 Echinops telfairi | reverse complement strand
CCTGTTGCTGTTAGCTGTCATTGCATTGGCTCTGACTCCTGGTGGCTCCATGAGCAATGTAAAGAAATGCTTCCGGTCCGCCGCCAGCCCCACAGGATGGCTGCAGAGCAGACCTTTGTGATCCCTAACGTTTTCAATGATTGATCTTCGGCCAGGGGCAAGACTGGAGCTTCTCTCTGTGAAGAGAGTGAACGGCTCTGCTTGCTAAAGCATGAATATGCTGCCTGCTTTTGGGAGCAAGCATCCTGCAGCCGAGGGAAATAGTCCCGAGGGAGATAACAACCTGGAGGATCCCTTAACCTTGAGGAGGCTGGGAGGACATCCCGAGACATCTTCCCCAGAGTCATCGCCTGGGAACAGGTGGGCACCTCCACACCAGATTCACAGCCCGAGAGAAGACTCAAGACACTCTGACACTAAACTGTAGCCTGAGATGAATTAGAAATATGTAGGAGGCCCAGGACGAGCTTAGTCACTAGCAAGCGGCTTCTATGGAGCTGTGACCCTCCTTCCCTTTGAAACAAAAACAAACAAATGAATCATCCTGTGAGTTTCTGAGACCATAACTGCTTATGGGACCAGAAAGCCCCATCTTGCTCCGAAGGAGTGGCTGGTGGTTTCAAACTGCTGACCTTGTTATAAGCAGGCCAACTCATAGCCACTGTGCCACCAGGGCTTCTTTCCCCCTTTGAAAAAGCACTTGAACCTGCAGCCAATTGAGCCGACCGTCCCCCTCCTTGTGGGGGCCGGTGTGCAATGGCTGCAAACAGCAAGCCTCCTCGGTAGTGTATGCAGCCTGTTGGTACGTTTAGGCTGCCCTAAGGGACCTTCGAGACAACATTTTGCTGCTTTTCGATGCCTCCGGCCTGGCTAATTTCTGCTCTCCCTAAACTAGGCTCCAAACCGGGAGGCGAGATGCTTTTGGGAAACCTCAAGGCACAGTGGCTAGAGTCCACATTGGCCAGGTTATCATGTCCATCCGCACCAAGCTTCAAAACAAGGAGCATGTGATGGAGGCCTTATGCAGGGCCAAGTTCAAGTTCCCTGGGTCCCAGAAGATCCACATCTCCAAGAAATGGGGCCTCACCAAGTTTAATGCCGATGAGTTTGAGGACGTGGTGGCTGAGAAGCACTGCATCCCGGATGGCTGTGGAGCCAAATACATCCCTCACCGTGGCCCCTCGGTGGGCCCTGCATTCATGAAGGTGGTGGGCCCTGCATTCATGAAGGTGGTGGGCCCTGCATTCATGAAGGCCTTGGTAGCCCTGCGCCCTGCCTCACCTGTGCCCACCAAGTAAAAATGGAACTTCCTGATAAAAAGAGAAAGAAAAGAAACTGCACTTGGAAAACAAGAAGCCTTCTCCCAGACAAAGCCCTCCTCCCAGAGGAGGCCAGGGGAGGGTGTGGTCTTATTTATGCTTACAGTATCCTTCTCACCGCTTTTGATGGGACTCTGCTTAAATGAACTTTTGCCTTAACTCGTTGCCCTGTGAGTGCCCCATACAAATCACATGGGTAGAGTTTGCTCGTTCTCCAGGGACCATCACCCCAACCCCGAGTTACCTGCAGGATCCACTGCCACAAAGCGTAGATCAGCAGGCCTCTCTTTCTAGTCCAGCTTAGTCTGGAAGCTCAGTTGAATCCTGTTGGGCATCACAGCAGCAAGCAAGCCTGCTCGGACAGGAGTCTAGTGGTGGCGGCACAGGAGGGGCGTGGGCTGGGAAATGAAGACCGAGTCTCCTGCATCTAAGGGGCGAATTCTACCTAACACTGAGCCCCCCAGACCCCCCACAGTGAAAACACTTATTAAAGAAATAGCTCATTCACCTGGTCACCTCCATAGCGACTAGTATTTGAGGAATTTGGAACAAAACCACAGAAGTCATTCAAAACAATCCAAGCCATTGAAATTCAACCACCGTGTCAACACACTTTGCAAGCGGACTGGAGAGAAATGCAACCCTGAAGTTATTTCTGAAGGCTTTTGCTAAACAAAATAAACCTAGAGGAGAAAATAAAATTCTTCTTCCCAACGGCAGCTTTCCTATGGGGAGAAAAAAGCGAAGGCTTACCTTTAAAAACGCTGCAGAGCAAACCAAAGCCTTCACGAGTCCACGAGAAACGGCAGGTATGGAAGTGATTACGTGCAAGTGGACATGGAAGAAATGATTCTGAAAGCTGCGCGGCAGCTGGCCGCCCCGGACTGCACTCACTGTCCGGCGGATCATCAGGCTTGACAGTAGTAGAAATGCAAGCCTGAAGCTGCACATCCGAAACTCAGGATCCGGACACAATCCAGTCTGCACGCTCCCCGTAGAATGAAACGAAAGTTTGCAGAAAGCTCCGGTTCTTGAGCAGGGACAGGCAGAGTACCTGACAGCAGTAGTCTGTTTCTGGCACCTGGCATCTCCGTGCTTTTAATGGACCCTCCTCTCCTCTTACACCTCTGCACCCGGAGGACTTGGCTCTGGGCTCTCTCGTTTGTCTTTGTACTGGGTCTCTCTGCCTTAGCTTCTGTTTCTGTCTCTCTCTGTCTTTCAGACTCTCCCTCTCTGTGTCCTCCATTTCGGTGTCTCTTTCTTCTGTGGTGGGACACGGAATTGGGAAGAGAGTGTATGCAGACAAACTCTCCACACAGAGTCTGGGAGTCTGGGGCTCCCATGGAGGGAGACGTAAGTTGGAGATGCGTTCTAATCACATTCTCTTAAGTAAAAGTTATTCCCACGATGTCCCTCTGTAATAATGCCAATTTCGAAGCGCTGTTTGCAAGCACGTGGTTGCTTACTATACTCTTGAAGGTCAACTGCTGGAAGGCTCTCTGCCTAAAGGTCATCAGCCATCAAAAGCAGCCAGACCATCTAACCCTAAGCAGCCAGACCATCTAACCCTAAGCACGACCCACTCCCTTCTGGTAAGGACCATAGATTGCTCCCCTGGAGAAGAGTTCAAAGACACCTAAGGTCAAGCCAGCTCAGAGACGACCAAGATTAAGCTGTCATCTTGTTACGTATGTACCTTTCTGTCACATATATGATTCTAGTACCTGCCCTTCCTATTGCGAGTATACCCTTAGTTCGTCCCCCAACATTACGTGTGTGCCTCTAATACAACCCCTTCCTGTTACGTATGTGCTTACCGTGCCTTGCATGCCTGAGATCCTGCAAGGCTGTGAGAGAAGACATTCCCCCTCATTCTGGTTCTGCTCTCCTTCGGCAAAGGCGCTCCCTGGCATGTCTTGTCTCAAATCCCTTTAATTTACCCCTCAGTTACACAACCATCCCTGAGGACCCGAGGTCGTTAGTTTATTGTGCCAACCTGGCCAATAAACACATGTGGGGTCAATTGAAGGGCGGAGAGATAAATGGCTCAGTGAGTCTCATCTTTCTAGTTCTCGGGTCTCTTGCTTTCTGATGGTCAGACCAGGGTGCAGCTGCCTTAGCCAGTTCCCTGCTTTAGATGGCAAGGCTCACTTCCTGCAAGACAACCCTAAGGAGAAGTTACATGGACCTACCCCCATGCAGCCCTGGGTGCTGGAGCAGCCGTGTGGAGACCCTGCCAGTGCTGAGATGCTCACACATTCAGTGACTCAGCTTTCCTCCTGCAGTCAGCATCATTGCGTGTGTTTTGTGAGATGGAGGAGGACTTTGTGGATTGATGTCAGACATATGGGTTCATGCTGGACTTGTGGGCTTGGGCAGCACTGGGTTGGGATGTTTTCTTGATGTGCACTTAACCTTTATATAAAACTTTATATTATACATGAGTTTCTGTGGATTTGTTTCTCTACAGTACCCAGACTAACACAGGACTCATCCAGATGTGGGGCTGGGTCCCACATGTACCTCACTCCCAGTCCTCTCCCACATCTGTTCTTCCTGTCTGTCCTCAACTACCTCTCGCCTAATCTCTCTGTGTCCTATACAAGTGATAGTGACAGAGACATGTTCCTCCTCCCAGGACACTTTCATTTTGAAATGAAGAGGCAATTTGACCTCAAACATCTGTGCCATAAAGGTGTCACTTAAGAGTCTGGAGCAGGGGTCAGCAAACTGGCTCTGCACAGCTATATGCTGCTCTTTCCTGACACACAGGGGCTCTGAAGTGGAATTGAACGTGAAAGTAAAGCCATCATGATTTCACTTATAAACACAGTAAAAGGTATTATTCAGGTAACGGTGGTTTCATTTGTTGGTAAAAATATATTGATGGCTTTTGATTTATTTTTAAATTGTTGTGAAGGACAGGATTGGTACGTCCATCTCAAAAGTTTACCAACCCCACAGTCTAGAACAATAGTTATAAGAGTCTATAGTCTAGAACAATGGTTAGCCAGCTATAGTCCACGGGCTAAATCTGGCCCACCACTTGTTTTTATAAATAAAGTTTTATTGAAACACAGCCATGTCCATCTTTTACTTATTACCCGTGGCTGCTTTTTCAGTTACATAATTGTGATGAAGACCATGAGACAAAGCCAAAAATATTTACTGTCTGGCCCCAACAGTTTGCTGACTCTGCCTAAAGTCAAATTTTATAGACAATGAGAGGCAGGGAGAAGTCTGTCTGTCTAGGGATATATCATTGAGGGAGAGTGATTTAAACTGGGCTTTGGAGGGTGAATAAGCGTTTGAGATGTGGAGAAAGGAAATGTCAATATGCAGAGTACCAGCAAATGTGGGGTTGACAGAAAGGCAAGGCATATTTTAGACACAGAAGAGATCATAGCATGGGGCTCGTGGTGAAGGTAGAAATCTGGAACTCAGAAAGTTCTGGAGTGTCTTGGAGGATTTCCGAGCAGTAATTAGCGTAGAGGAGTCCCTCGTGGTGTAGGGGTTATGCATCAGGCTACTAACCGTAGGTCATCAGTTCAAAACCACCAGCTGCTCCGCAGGAGAAAGGTGAGGCTTTCATTCCCACAAAGAGGTACCGTCTCAGAAGCTCCCCGAGGCAGAGCTCCTGTGTGCTAGAGGGCTGCCGTGAGTTGGAATCAACTCAAGGGTAGTGAGTTTGCAGGTGTCTTGTTCTTTCTTAATTTGCGTGGCATTGACCCATTCGGTGTTAGAGGTCAGGAGCTGTGGTGGTGCCATGCCCTGGGCCTTCCAATCCAATGTCAGCAGGTCACAACCACCACCTGCTCCATGGGAGGAAGATGATGCTTTCTGTCCCAAATAAATCTGCTGTCTTGGAAATCCAGAGGAGCAGTCCTGCTCTGTCCTGTAGGGTTGCTATGCGTGGGAATCAGCACAGTGGCAATGCCTTGTTATTTGGGGTTGGGTGTTAGGGACAACCGACTGAAGACACAGATGAATTGAGCCCAATCCTGGCCTTCAGGAAGCTCAGCCCAATTCTAATCATAGGACTAAGCCAAGAGTCTCAACAGTTATGATACCGCGGGAAGAACGGTGCCTCCTCAGGGGACGCCTACACCAAACGGCAAAGAAAGAGCTGACCCTCAGGTGGAGGCTGGATCATTCCTGGGTATAAGGATGTTGGTTAAGGTTCACAGAGCCAGAGGTCTGAGTCACACTTCATGCTAACTACTTTTCAGACCAGATGGTATCTAATCGCACAGCCACCCTGGGGGATGGCTAGCATTATAGACAATGCACTGAGCAGGAAATGGAGGCTCAGACTGAGCCAGGATCCAAACCCAAGTTAGGCACTCCCCAGCCCATCTTCCTCACCACTGTGTTGAGCAGGAACGGGTCAAAAGGGAAATCAAGTGATAAGTTGTTACGTTGCAACCTAACGACATCTGCCTTAACTGACTTCACAAAGCTCTGTCTGATAGCAAGACTGTTCACATCCCCAGACGATGGTCAGAGGGCATTTATGGAACTTAATCCATGTGGAAATGCTGCAAATGGATTTGGGGCCTCCACTGTCATCCATAACACTCTACGGGTGTTCACAATTTAAGTTCTGATACTATTCCTTCCTTTGGATTGGGATTTTAGTATTTACAATCCTTGGATCACACAGACTGGTGTGCTTCTTCCACGGGGGCTTAGTTGACACCTCATTTAGTATAGCACATTTTTTGTTCTTCGTTTATTTTCTTCTGTTTTTGAAATTTCTACCATAACCCAGCATATAGTCTACTTAGCTGAAAATTTAATGAACACTTAAAAATGAACATGCCCCATGCTGTTGCTCAAACAACTCAATGTAAAGAAAACCAAAATCCTTACAGGTGGACCTGTGGGTAACATCACATGATAAACAGAGAAAAGATCGAAATTGTTAAGGATGTTGTCTTGCTTGGGTCCACAATCAATGCTCATGAAAGGAGCAGTCAAGAATCAGACAGTGCATTGTGTTGGGTAAATCTGCTGCAGAAGACCTCTTTACAGTGTTGAAAACCTAGGGCGACACTTTGAAGACTGGGGTGCACCTGACCTACATTCATGGTACATTCAATCACCTCATTTGCACATGAAAGTTGGACATTGAATAAGTCAGACCGAAGAAGAGCCAATGTGTTTGAATTGCGGTGCAGACGAAGACTGTTGGAGAAAACACTGGGTTGCCACAAGAACCAACAAATCTGTCTTGGAAGGAGTACAGCCGGAATAATCCTTAGAGGCCAGGGGGGGCGGAGACTTTGCCTACGTACTTTGGACATGTGGCCAGGAGAGACCAGTCCTTGGAGAAGGACATCATGCTTGGTCAAGAAGAGAGGCAACAGCGCATGAGAGCAAGACCCTGGACAAGAAGGATGGACATAGTGGCTACAACAATGGCTTTAAACACGAAAACAGTGGTCAGGACCAGGATCGGGCAGTCGTTCGTATTGTTACACGCAGTGCGCATACAGTCATGATGAGTCAGAGCCGGTATTGGGTAGAATGGTCAATAAACGTCAAGTAGGTCAAAGGTGGCGGGGGGAGGGAAGCACCATAAAAATACCCAAAGAAATTCCCTGGGGTTAATAATACCACCGTGGCTTACCGAGAGACCCACAATGAATGATACGTGGGGTGGCCAGGAGAAGTACCTCTGACCCTCCCGCTGTCCGCCCACTGCACACCTCACCCACCGAAACAGCACTGACAGGCTCTTCGTGGCTCTGGAGAGGCCTGGCAGTACCAAGAGCCATGCTTGAGAACCATGGCGGGACTTTGATAGGCACATCCACAGCATGCACCCTCTGCCCTGGGCCCTGCTGGCAAAGTAGGTGCTATGCAGTCTTGACAGCCCTCGGGAAGGCAGTCATCCTCCTGGTTACCACGGGGCTCCACGGGAAAGATCGGGAGCCTGAGGGAAGCCGGCGTGCATTCCACACGGAACTCAGTAGCTCTTGGGTCCCCCCTCCCCTGGCCTTCTGCGTGTCCCACTAGATCCTAAATGACGAGCTGCAATTACAGAGAAGTGCTGAAGTTACCAGCCGCTCTAAACACACTTCAACAAAGAAGCCTCAGTGGAAACGAACCCCAGGCGGTTGCAAACTTTTTTTGTTGTTGCCGCGCAGACACCATAAGGTTTGCATCCAAGAGCGTGTTGTCCATGGGAGGCTGGCCTTTCTTCTTGCAGACGGGTGCCAATGGCATGCATCTCAAATGAGCAGTTGTCTGTGGCCCCAGAGTCTGTGGCTGAGGCATATCTAATCAGGTTAAGCAGCCGTTCATCCCAGCTGTCAGCTCCCTGAAAATCAGGCCATTATCTGCAACCACACGCAGCGCAAATGTCAGGTTGCTGCTTGGGGCTCTGAATCCCCCTCTTCCCTGAGCCTAACAGTGGTGGCTGCCAGTCCTACATGATGGCACACAACAGTCGTGGAGCGATTGCAGGCATGAAAACAGTGAATCGCAGCTTCCCATGATGGCCAGCCCCTGGGCACAGGGCTTGGAGGGTACCATGGGGGACTTTGCCTGTGGAGCTGGTTTGGGCTTGTTGATCTGTAAAGTCACGTGTCCACACCCCGGTTTCCCATCTGCCTTCTGCACAAAGCTGTTACTTGGAGGCTGTCCTTTGTCATGGGCTCTGGCTGGAGGCATTTGGTGTGGAATCGCTATGTGGTGTTCTGTGAGCTCCTGGGATGATGGTGTCCCTGGGGGTGCGAGGGATTTGAGTCTGGCTGCTAACTTAAGGCAGTTCAAACCCACCTAGTGGGACCATGGAAGAAAGACCAGGTAAAACTGCTCCTAGAAGTGTGGAGCCAAGACTTGTCTTAAGACAAGCAGCCATCTAAGTGAGGCGTCAACTAAGTCCACATGGAAGAAACACACTAGCCTGTGTGATCCAAGGATTGTAAACAATAAAATCCAAACTCAAAAGAGGGAATAGTGTCAGAGCGTAAGTTGTAAACACCCGGTTTTCAGAAGGCAGGGATGACAGTGGAGGCCCCAAATGCATTTGCAGGGATCCCAGGTGAGGATAAGTCTCTGGTGAATCAATCCCTCTGACCATAGTCAAGGGACATGCACAGCCTTCCTGTCAGACAGAGAGCATTGCCCAGTCCACTCTGGCAGATGTAATTAGGTTAAAATATAGTACCCTAGCATTCGACCTCCCTTTGATCCATTTTAAAGTTATTTTAGTTTTTAATATTCTCTGCCTCCTCTTTGATTAAGCTTTTTCAGTTTGGTGTAGTCATTGTTGGGGTTGTTTGTTTGCTTGGTATGATTTTGCATGACTGTGCTTTGTTTTGTACGATTTCCTGTCTATGAAATCCATAACAAGGGATTGTGTGAAGGGGGGTGGGGTGCTGAGGGGGTGGGAAGGGAGTGAACAACAATTTGTAAGAGAAGACAATGTATGGAATGGATTGTGGTGATGATTGCCCACATTTTCTTAATATGATTAAATAATGAAATTGTATGATATGTGACGTACGTGCCAATGAAAAATACTGCGGCCAAGACCACCCTACAGAGCACAGCTCTGCTCCAAACACACTGGGTCGCCATGAGCCCAAATCCACTTGACAGCAAGCGGTGGAATCATCACCAGAAGGACCTTTGAAATTGGTCCGCTCGCCAAGCTTCCCTCGATGGATAAGGAAAGGAGAGCTCAGAAAGACCCCATCTCATCGCTCGTCAAGGGCACAGGCCTCCCGAGTGACCCTTGGTGTCCTGACGTACAAGACGCACGTAAGCCTGCATCGTGTGGTTCACCGATCTAAGGGAAGCGGGTCCAAATGTAAACCCTGGCCCCAACGCAAACCGGCTTTGTGACCTTGGGCAAGTTAGTCACCTCACTGAGCTAGCGGGTTTCCATCAAGTTGGTTGGTGTCTTTGATGGCGCAAATGATTAAGATGGGAAGTTTGAGGTCACCCACAAGTTCCTTAGAAGCAAAGCTTGGCCATCTACTCCCTCCTGCCACCCTCCCACCACCACTGCTAATCCCCCCTCCCCCCAAAAAAATCAGTACTGAAAACCCCATGGTGCACAAATTCTACTTTTACAAGCATGGGATCTTGATGAGTTGATGTCAACTCAACGATAACGAACTGGTTTAATGGGTTCTTAAATAATTAAATGACTTAACACTCTTATTGAAGTACCTGGGACTTAGAAGTGGCTCCTGGACAATCGTGTTAATTGTGCAGGGCGCCGGACTCTGTGACCATAGGAAGGGTGGCACAGCATCAGGGTGGGGGGAAGGCCTGTGCTGTGCAGATGGCACCGCCTTGCTGGCTGGAGCGAAGACGCCTTGGAGCCCTAGCTGGCAGAGATCAAAGACGACAGCCCTTTCTATGGCAGACATCTCTCAACATTAAGCAACCCAAACTCCTCACAGCTGGACCAACAAACAGCATCACGATCACAGGAGAAAAGACCGAGTTGTCAAGGATTCCATGTGATTTGGATCCACTGTTGTCCATGGAAGCAACAGTGGAGAAATCAAGTGATGTGGGTGAAGGGAGACAGCAGACGGTATAAGATATGAAAATAATAATCATTTATCAGGGGTCCATGAGGGTAGGAGGGGGGAAAAGAGGAGCTGATACCAAGGGCTCAAGCAGAAAGAAAATATTTTGAAAAGGATGATGGCAACACGTGTACAAATGTTACCATTTGATGTATAGATAGTTATCAGGGCTGTAAGAGCCCCCAATAAAATGATTTATTAACTTTAAAAAAGAAGAAACCAAATGATGCATTGGGAAAATCCACTGCTCAAGGCCTCTTGGAGTGTTTAAACAGCAAAGGTGCCAATTTCAGGACCGAGGTGTGCAGGAGCCGAACCAGGCCATTTTCAGCCACCTTATTCCAAGCTGGAGCTGGACAGCAGGTAAGGGAGACTGGAAAGGACTTGATGGCCCTGGGTGTTGGCAAGGCACGTTGCACTGCCGCAAGAATGGAGCGCTCTGTATTACAATAAGGAAGGGTAGCTGGAATGCTCCTTAGAAGCAAAGAGGGTGAAACTTCATCCCGTGTAAAGATTCACAATCCCCCAAATTCCTGTTCACTGAAAGTTGGAATCTACTTGGTGGCAGTGATTTGAGTTTCTGGTTTTAGTGTTTCTCTACATGAACTGGACCTGTAAGATAACGTGCTTACCCTTCAATGGTGAGCTCCAGAGGACAAGCTGCCCGGAGCAGCCTGGCAGGGCAGGGCAGGGCTCCGGCATCCCGGGAAAGCATTGCTCTCACAACAGAGCAAAGGGTGGGCTGTTGGTATTGCTCACTGCCTTGCAGCCACAGACTCTCCAATGAGCGACTCTGTTTCCTGGGTCCGCGGTCCTTGAGCACACTCAAAACACACAGCCATCGAGCTGACTACGGACAACTCTATAGGACAGAGTAGAATCGCCCCTGTGGGTTTCTGAGACTGTGGTTCTTCAAGAGAAAGCCTCATCTTTCTCCTGTGGAGTGGCTGGTGGCTTCAAACGTCTGACCTTGTGATCTGTAGCCTAACCCATCACGCACTACATGCCGCTGAGGCTTGTGAATTTGAAAAGGGGATCTCATTCTGCAGGAAGATGCTGTGGGGTTGGGAGAGAGACAGAGGCCGGCAATAACTGAAACAGAATTGTTGATGCAGTAAAACAAAACATGACACTGTTTCCTTCAGATTAGCAAGGGACCCCACGCTTACCTTTTTTATGGAGTAAACTCCCACTGTTTTCATTCTCTCTCCTGACCTGTGACCCACCAAGGACTTGGTGGGTCTGCGGAGCCTCGAGGGCCGGAGTAGGTGGTAGGCAATGTGGGAAGACCACCTGCGCTCTGGGATCGAGAGGTAATCCCCCTGCCTAACCAGAAACCCCTGTCTCTTAGAACATTCGGGAGAAGTTGGCGCTACTCCAGAAATTCGAGGAAGATTAAAAATAGGAAGCAGGAAAACGACCAGAAATGGATGTTAGAGAGCAAAACGTGAGATTGGTTCCTCATCGTCCTGACGAGGCAAAAGCAAATTTGGTCAGTCGAGGAAGGAACTTCCTTCCCCGTTCTCGCCTTGTCAGCTTGTCTTCCGCGAAGGGAACCGTGGTGCGTGATTGCAGTGCATGTCTGCCTCACTGCTGGCTCTCCCTGGTGATCAGGCCCTGCCAGAGCCTCGCCCAGCCGGTCTCAGGGTTCTAAACAACTGAGCGAGAACTGTGATGTAGCCCATAGGTTCCCAAAGGTATTTGGCCTCCAGATTAATTAAAAAAAAAGAAAATCCTCAGTCCCCCTGCTGGCAATGAAAAGCTTTGGTACTCTAGCCCCTCATCCAGGAGAAAGCGTGGGGGTCTGCTTTGCAGTCTCCCTGGATCACTCCGGTGCCCCAGCCCTCCCCCACCTGGGCCCCCTGTGACCACGAGGCAGCCCCCACCCCGGCTGGAAAACACTGACATAGACTCTTTTGACTTGAAACTCGGTTGCTGGTGTAGAGTCTCAAAGGCTAATGCAGAGTTTTTAAAACGCCCAAATCATTAGCCCACCACATTCAACAGCCTGAGTGAAAAACAAAACCAAACGAAACCAAATTAGGCAGTTTTCCCTCAGGCAGAGGAGCCAAAACCAAACTCATGGCCATGGAGCCCACTCCCACTCATAGGGGCTCTGTAGAGCAGGGTACAACTAGCACCGCGTGTGTCTGCGGCTCTAAGTCTCTACAGGAGTAGAAAGCCCCGTCGTTCTCCCTAAGCAGTGGCTGGGGGTGGATTATTGACCTTGTCGTTAGCAGCCCAGCGGGTGCAGAAAATGATGGTTTTGTTCTAGGAAACCTATTACGATAATTTCCCTTTTCATCAACAAAGGAGAAAAAAAAATCTCATCCTAGATGCAGAAGAAAGATTTTTTCATAGATCCAGAATGCATGATCAGGAAATATCCAACCTCATTACTATTTAGAAATGGGAGGCACTTCCGTAACCTGACAAAGATCAGACACCAGAAACGGACAGTCGACCTCAGCTTAATGGAGACACTTTGGAGACTAACATCTCCTGTGATCGCGGAATAAGAAGCAGGTTCCCCACTGCTGCCGGCACGTGGCATAGTCCTGGCTGAGAAAGCCAAGCTAAGAACCCTCGCCTTAAGCACCCACAGCGGAACAAGACACCAGCAATTGAAGTATAAAGACGATGACGGGGGAAGAAAATAACGACCTTCTCTGCAGAACCCCCAAGCAAACCCTCCCCAACAAGTAGCAAATATAAAACTCATGAGAATGCTTAAGTAAATTTTCTAGATACAGGTTTAATTAAAACAAATCATCGTATTTTGTTTGGCAGCAACCAAAACTTAAACCCACGGTGACCCTATAGGACAGAGCACAACTTCCCCATAGGGTCCCACGGCTATTGATCTTCCGGGGAACAGATGCCTCATCTTTTTCCCCAGAGCTGGGTGTGAACCACGGACCCTTTCATTCGCTGCTGAACACCGGAACCACTGCCTCATCAGCGTTCCTAAGACGGGTACGAGACAGCAAAAATACAGCAGACGGTAGAGGATATATTTAATAACAAAAACTACAGGCATCTAGAATTTATGTTAAAGAACACGGAAGATTGTCGTGAAACAAAGTTAAGTTCTTTCAAGATGGACCAGAGAAAGCTGAGCTAACCAGACAGGATCCCTGACATGCCTAAGCACGAGGACATAACATTATACAGGTGAAATATCCTCCGAAGGTCTATAACTCAATGAAATCCCAAGGTTTACAAGAATGCATCTCAGTTTTTTAAGAAGCAAGATAGATTTATTCTAAAATTCCTGAAGAAACACAAATCCCCAAATCATGATAGCAACAAAAGATGAACAATGAGACTTGCCTTCCCAAATTTAATACACTTTGCAAAGGAAATGCAACGGGCAAATGATGTCACTGGTAATGGACAGAAACGTGGGACCCAAATGGCTAAACAGGTCAACAGAGACATGTTCAAGTTCATTAGAAATCAGATGAATAGAGTGGAAGTATGATGCGCATCAAATCAATAGTCGTGTGTCACTCGACACCCTTAACTGCTGGGGTTGGTGGCTGTTGAGAATGGTGACCGCATTGGACAGTAGAGTGGGAAGTTAGAGAGACCGCAGCTGCGTGACTGGCAGCGGCAGATTTGTGCCCCGCTGATAGAAGGTATGGTGCTTCAGAGCGGTGGGCGGTGGGGGTGGGGGACCCCGAGAAACAGCATGAAGTTCATAAGACAATCTCACTTCTGGAAACAAATATTTATACGTTCACGTACCATACTATGCGTCTACCATTATTGACACATTCGAAGACATGTTGACATTCATGGGGACTTCTGGAACACCTGGGAGAGTCTATGGGGGAGGGGAGGAAAGAGAACAGGAAACGGGGGCACACCGAGATTAGCCAAACAAAACTTAACTACAAGAAAAAAGAAGGCAGCCCCGAAGGGGGAAGACACAAAGCAAAGAGCTGGACTACAGACCCGCGAATCCCTGGAGAGGTTCAGAGTCAGCATGCGCCATGCTTAACCCAAAGTCAACAGTTCAAGTCCACCCGGAGACATCTCGGAAGAAAGGCCTGCTTTCGAACAGCAGCATCTGAAATCCCTCTCTACTTGACCCCACGAGGACTCCCTGACTTGCAGTGGGCTTCACGGGCCCTGCTGACTGCTTGCGACCAGGTATGAGGGCCCGGACGGGCTGGACAAGGAGCTGGCCGGCAGCCCCTCTGGTCCTAGAGCTGTCTCCTGGGCCCTGGAGAGCCATCAGAGAGGGCCCTCTGGCTGGTGCTTCTCCGATTGTTTCCAATCACCACATTGAGGCCAACGGCTTGACATTTTCCACATTAAGAACAAATCAAAATAGATTTTTTTTTTTCTCGCTGAGCATGAGTTAGTGGATGGGAATGAAAGCAAATCAAATTCATGCAAAACTAGAGGAAATTAATTTTTTAAAAAGCCCAACCAAACACCCTGTAATTTTCAGTGATTTCCTTTCAGGGAATCTGCGGCCACTGTCACTATAAACACAGCCCGGGATAAATAAATAAATAAAAAGGAAAAGAAGGCTGTGGTGTTTTTTTTCCTTTTTCTTTTTTTCCCTCCCTCTCTTTCCCTGATGGCTGGGTTTAGAGGCCTGGGGATAAAAGTCAGCCTCTAACTAATGGTTCCCAGATGGCGCCTGCCTCTGCCCCTGCTCAGCCTTTCCCCGAGCACCTAGATACAGTGACAGTGACAGGCTGGGCCTTCAGCCCCTGGCGTGGGCCTGCAGACAGACCCAGAGGAGCGGCGGGAGGGGGAGGCCCTGGTGGGTGGGGGTAAGCCAGAACCTGTTGTCAGCGTGCCGCGTCCAACTCCCGAGGAGCCCACACGTGTGTTAGTGCAGCTGCGCTAGCCAAGTGGCTGGTTGGGGGAAATGAGTCACCTGGCCTTTCTTCTGAGGGACTGCAATTTTTCGGTTAAGATCCAAGCACATTAGCCCATCTGTACTGCCCAGAGGTGGTTGGCACAGTGGATTAGGAGCGGGGCCGCGAACACAAGGTCAGCAGTTCGAAATTACCAGCCCATCCGTGGGAGAAAGATGAGGCTTTCTGCCCGTCAAGATTTGCTGTCTGGGAAAACCTCAGAAGCATTCTCTTCTGCCCGAGGGGGCTCCTCTGAGCCAGAAGTGACCCGATGGCAGTCACAGGGGGGTTTCAAGGAGGGACAAAAGAACCCCAAAATCACGGCCATGGAGTTGATTGTGACTCACAGCAACACCCCCGGTAGAGCAGACATGCCCCAGTGGGTTTCCAACACTGTAACTCTTTCCAGAATCAGAAAGACTCCTCTTTTCCCTTGGAGTACTGGTAGGTCCAACTGTGGACCTTGCAATTAGCAGCCTGCACCTTGCCCCAATGCCACACGACCCACATAGCACTAGTTGCCTGAGAGCCAATTCCAAAGCCAGACGCCTATGCTCATAGAACGGCTCCATGGGGGTCAAGGCTGTGACCTGTTGGAAGCTGAGTGCCAGGACTGGCTCCTGAGATGCTCATGGGGGCTCATACCGCCTGATTTTTCAGCTGCTGGTCACAGGCTTCACTGCACCACCCCATCTCTCTCCTGCACGTATCTCTCTACAGCTACATCTGTATCTGCATCTGTATCTAGACATGGACAGAGACACAGATTCAAACTTAGGCACAGACATAGGACATGGACACAGACATTGAAATAGACAGTCACAGTCACAGACACAGGCACAGGCACAGACACAGACACAGACACAGTCACAGACACAGGCACAGGCACAGGCACAGACACAGACACAGTCACAGACACAGGCACAGGCACAGACACAGACACAGACACAGTCACAGACACAGGCACAGGCACAGGCACAGACACAGACACAGTCACAGGCACAGGCACAGGCACAGTCACATCACAGACACAGTCACAGACACAAGGACAGGCACAGTCACAGGAACAGACACAGACAGACACAAACACAGTCATAGGCACACACAGTCACAGGCACAGTCACAGACACAGTCACAATCACAGTCACACACAGTCACAGGCACAGTCACAGGCACAGTCACAGGCACAGTCACAGACACAG
>NW_022107432.1:21272669-21283888 GCF_000313985.2 Echinops telfairi | reverse complement strand
CACAGTCACAGGCACAGACACAGTCACAGTCACAGACACAGACACAGACACAGTCACAGTCACAGGCACAGACACAGTTACAGACACAGTCACAGGCACAGACACAGTCACAGACACAGTCACAGTCACAGGCACAGACACAGTCACAGACACAGTCACAGACACAGTTACAGGCACAGACACAGTCACAGTCACAGACACAGTCACAGGCACAGTCACAGGCACAGTCAGTCACAGGCACAGACACAGGCACAGTCAGTCACAGGCACAGACACAGGCACAGTCAGTCACAGGTACAAGCACAGACACAGACACAGGCACAGTCAGTCACAGGCACAGGCACAGGCACAGGCACAGGCATTGACACAGGCACAGTCAGGCACAGGCACAGGCACAGGCACAGAGAGATTTGCACTATGAAACTGTTGAGCTGCCTGAGACAACACCCTTCAATCCTGGCAGTTTGCTCTGACTGACACGGGGGTGCGGGTGGGGGCGGCTGCGGGAGCTGTGAACCCCCTTTCTCAGCTGTGCTCACTCCCAGGCTGGTCTGCCCCTGGGGAAGAGGCAGGCTGGGTAGAGCGCCTCTCGTCGTGCAGGAGGAGGGGTGTGCTTCCAGTGCTCCAGTGACAGTGTGGACCCCTTTTACAACAAAGAAATAAGCCCACAGCCATGCGCTGACCCCAACTCTTAGCAACCCTGTAGGGCTGAGTCGAACTGCCCTGTGGGTTTCGGGGCTGTAATTCAGAGCAGGAAGCCCCCTTCATCTCCTGCGAGGGGGGCATGGGTTTGAACTACTGATCTCTCGGCTAGCAACCCACCAACCACTATCGTCCCCGGATGTATGGTATAGTGACTTCAAATTCGTTCTGAAATGAGGAGGGGGTCTTGATCATCTTCAAGTAGCCCCCTCATGATATTCTGGTCCCTGTGAAGACTGGGGTGGGGGTATTCGTGGTTGCCACTTCATGGGTGAGTATGCCTGCTTAGCCTGCTGGGCGTCTCCCCACTCGGGGCTGCCACGCGGGCACCTCGTGGGCTTCTGTGAGCTTCAGGAGGCAATGCTGTGTAGCCTGTGCCTCCAGGCAGAAGCTCCGGGCAGCATCTTCTCTTGTCCTCCGCCCCTCCTCCCCACCCCACTCCTCGTGTCCTCCCCCCTGCCCTCTGCTTGCTCCCCACCCCCAAATCCCAGGCATGAAACAGGCTCTCTCATGGTCGCTCTTCCTCCTCCTCCTCTCGGCTGCTTGACGGACAATGCTGATGAGAAGACATTCCGCCTTTCCCTACCAAGCCCTGGAAAGGAACTTCTGAGTGGCTGATCATGCCCGGCAAAAGGCATATCTTGATGAGTTAGGGCAAAGGAATCAGAAACAGATGGGGACACTTTCTCTGCAAGACCCAGAAGTTCAGCCCAGTGGGAAAGTGTGGGCTGGGTGGAAAAGGGGGGGGGGGGAAGCATGTAGAGTTTCCGAGGGCCCAGAACATTCTGGGCAGCAGCTTGAGCCATTTCAGAGATCCCACCGGCTCACCTGGCAGCGGGCCGCCCAGCTTTGGCTGAGCCCTCTGTGCAGCACGTTCAAGGTGATAGCACAGAGTGGCTCTTGAGTGTCTCAAACGTGGCTTCTGAAAATAAGCTGCTCTGATGACCGGTATCGCTTCCCCCGCCACTCCCTGGGGCACATGGCCCCGTGGAAGATGGGGAAAATTTTAGAGATAACCATTCGCTGGGTTTGGCATCTGCGGCTGTCAGATCTGTGGACCAAAGGCCTGATTGGTGGGATGGGAGTATGCGGGGAGGGCGGGGTGGACCCATCGGTTTCCAGAAGAATGTGAAAATCCTGTATTTTGTGACAAAAACTGCTCCGGGGCAGGCAGATTGCTCACAGATCGGTTACAGATTTCCCTGGAAGATGTGGAGACTTCCAGGCAGAAAGAAGGGCATTTGGGGCCCGGGAGCCTTCAGGGCTCTGCGGAGCTCAAGACGTGGGGGCGGGGCTGGAAAGGATGCCTGGTGCCTGCTGTGGCTCCTGCCTGCGGAGTACACATCTGCAGGGCGAGTTTGCAGGCTTATAAAGACCATGTGGCCTCCTGGGGTCTCTGGTCATCCCTGTGTGCGGGATCTGACTACCCCAAAGCCAATCCTTATCTGAGACAGCCCCTATCAGGCCCAGGCAGTGGCCTTCCTTGTTCAAAGGAGAAGCTGGCTGTCCAGGGTGGCACCTGGCCTTTCGGGAGTGACGCCAACATGGACAAGGCTTAGGGATCACTCAGCTTCTTCTGTCCTGAGTTTAATACTTTATTGAGTTTTTATCACTCAGTCACCCAGTGGGTCCTTCCTAGAAAATTAAGACTCACTCCCCCACCCCCACCCCACTGCCATTGAGTCAACCCTGACTCACAGTGACCCTGGGAAGGACACAGCACCTCTTCGGGTGTCCAAGGTCTTCGCAGGAGCAGACAGTCTCAATGTTCTCCGACAGAGGACTACTGACCTGCACGAAGAAACCTAATGCCTACGAGAGCTACCTGGACTCCTTGGAAAATCGAAAGCCTTCGTTCATTTATTGACCACGCTGCCCACATCTCCAATGGACCATTTGTGTTCCAACTACTGCTTCGGTCCCCCCACGCCTCCACCCCCGCCCCCATTAGCCAGAGACAGCGTCTTCATCATCGACTGCAGCGCTGGGTGCCCCAGTCCTCTCTCCTCTGGCTCATTCCCCAATCTTTTCCACCAGGAAGCCCTGGACGGGCAGCTCCTAGGCTCCCAAAGGTCTTGAATCCAGACACAGCCACTGTCCCGTGCAGGCGTCTTTTGTCTGGGCAGCTTCCGTTGGCCAACCAAGTTGGCTTCCAAACCTTACTGCCTTCTGAGAATCTATATTCTACACAGCCGCCTGAGGGATCGTTTTTCTTCTCATGGGGTTGCTCGTTCACGTCTTTCCGTGACTTAAAAATGCTTAGGGGCTGCCCAATGTACTGAAGACTACGTCCCAGCGTTCACCACCATTTTCAAAACCCCGTGCGTCCAGTGTCTGAGTAACCTCAGTGACACATCAGCTCTCCCTTTGTCCCATCCCATCTTCCTGGGGGTCCAGGCGCACACCCTTCTGCAGACAGCCTTGCCGCCTCAAGCCCTCCGTGCACACGCACACGCGAGAGGGAGAGATTTGAGCAGCTCTTCCCATCATCAGTTTCTTCTCACGTTGAGACTCAGCTGGAACGGCTCCTCCTGTTTGTTGATGGGTAACAATACCTACCCCAAAGCCCTGGAGATGGAGGTACCCCGGCCATGGGTGGGAGTGGAGACGAGGATGCTTTCTGCTGCCATCTTTGTTTCTGCTCAGTCTTTGATGCTTGTTAGCAGAAGGACGTACGTGAGCAAATGCCTGTATACACACACACACACACACACACACACACACACACACACCCACACACACACACACACACACACACACACGTGCAGCCACATCCACACAGGCGCCCAGACACACAGTCACTGGCCCCTGCAAAGAGTGCCCTGCTGAGGGGGTGGGGGCTGGTGGGGGTAGAGCTGAGGCCCCTGAACAAATGCTCACAACAAAAAGGCAGCCCCTGAAACCTGGCCCTGGAGCTCTGGGAGGAAGAACCACGCTCTTTCCTGTTGGCGTGTGATGAGGCCCTGGGATCTGTAGACCTACTAGGTGCCCCACACTCCTCCAGGAACAGAAGGCAGCGATGTCTCATCTAAATGGACCCTGCGGGGCATGGAGGGATGAAAGGCCCGAGTCAGCACAGGCAAGGGGAGAGGGCATCCCTTCTCATTCCATCGAGTCAATACCAACTCATAGCGACCCTGTCGGACCAGGTAGAACTGCCTCTGGGAATTTACAAGAGTGTAACTTCTCACCAGAGCAGAAAGCCTCATCTTTCTCGGACAGAATGGCTCGTGGTGTCAAACCACTGACCTTACAGGTCTCACCCCAAATCGTAACCAGGACGCCGCCAGGGCTCCCCTGAGGGCATTTATTTGTCATCTTCTACAACCCCTCCCTACTACAAAGACGTCCCCGCTCTGCTGGAGACAAGCACCTTCCTGAGCATTCCACTCCAGGAGGGACAAACGCTCTCAGAGCTCCCTCCGCCAAAGACAACGCTTGCTGTTTATTCTGATGCTTTTCTTCCTGCCTTTTCTTGCTGTGGTGTTCCACTTGTTTTCCCCGTGTTAAGAACAGTCCTTTTGACTGGGATGCGACCTTTCGGCCTGCTTTGTTCAACTTAGCACCGCAACCTCGATTGTCAAGGTTATTATCTAGTAACAGAGAATATCATTATTAAAGAAGATAGAGGCACCCAAGATTCAGTTTCTCTTTTCTCCTATGAATGGGAATTTGTTATTTTAAATAGGCACTAGCATATAAAGGGGCGATGAACTCTCCCCTCTCCCACCCACTGCCCAGGCGATTAGGACAGCCTTCTCGGGATAGAACTGTTCATGTGACTCTGTGACCTTACATTTCGTTCATTGGGGTCGGCACTCATTTGTGTGGCTCTCTATCTCCTTCTGCTCCTCCCCATCCCCACTCCGCGCTCTCATTTAAATTCTGTGTTTATAGAGTAAATTCTTTGCGAAATCTTTGCAGAAAGCCTCACCAATCTTTAAGTGTGTGACAGAGACTAATCGCTGCTCATCGAACCTTTTTTCCTTTCTACCTAGAAACCTAGCTAGACTCCATTTCCCGGCTTCCCTTGCAGTTAATCATGTCATGAAATCGAGCATAGCCAATCCAAAGTGAGAGGCATGTTATTTTTGGCAGGAGCCACCAAGTCTCTCACGTATGTTTTTCTCTTTCCAACTAGATACCGAATAGCCTAGAGGGGTCAGAACCACGAGACAGAAGGACCCTGGATTCCTGAGTGACATCGATGGGGTCACCTTGCCTTTCTGAACAGCTATCTAGAACTATTAACCTACAGGAAACACACTTTGTATGCTATGGAGCCATTATCCCATGAAAACATTAACCCACTGCTGTCAAGCAGACTGTCACCTCTGTCCTCCCCGGAGCAACTAGTGAGTTCAAACCATTGACCTTTGAGTCAGCAGGTGAGTGCTTGACTACTGCATCCCCAGGGCTTCTTAGAGCCATTATGATTTAGGTAAAACTAGATGAGTCTGCCCCAACAAAGACATTATGATTTAGGTCTGTTCAGAAAAATAGATTAGTCTGTCCCAACCAAGAAAATGCACACACAAAGCCTCATTACTATTATCGCCCAACTTTGGATGATTCTGCTAACCACAAGTTTCAGACCCCTCAGCCACTCCCTTGGGGGAAGAAGGAACTGTCTGGTCCCATAAAGATTTACAGTCTCAGAAGCCTACCCTGTCCTCTAGGGCCATGAAGAGCTGGAATCCAATAACAGAAACGTGGGCGAATGGGAGACAACAGACAGTGCAAGACATGAAATAACAACAATAATATATACTTGATCAAGGATTCCTGAGGTGGGAGAGGGGACAAAAGAGGAGCTGATACCAAGGGCTCAAGTAGAAAGAACATGCTTTGGAAATGCTGATGGCAACATATGTACGAATGTGCTTAATACAATAAATGATGGATTGTCAGAAGATTTGTAAGCGCTCCCCCCCACCCCAATGAAATGATTAATAATAATTTTAAAAGGCGGGGTAAAAAGAGTTGGAACTGAGTCGACGACAGTGAGTCGAGTCAGGGAGAGAGCTCACCCTCACACCCTCAGCCAGGTATTTCGGAGAGGCCTGGGCTGGAGTGCACCAGGAGGAGGTCTGTTTATTCTCGTCCCTTGCTTCTCCAAGGTGGGTACAGCTGTTACCCCCTGCCCAGGAGTGTCACCGTGGAGTAGACACAGGGAGGAGCCCGCTTGGATTTCCTCAGAGATGGTGCTCTTGGAAGCTTACCGAGACAAGGCCTATGCCCCCTGCGATGTCTGCTGGGAGGGCTTCTCCGGGCTCGGGGCGCACCCCAGGAGCAGATCTGAGCGACAGCATCCCAGGCAAGGGTACTGGTCACCAAACAGACTGTTCTGCCCACGTCTCATTCCAAGAGAAGAGGGTTAACGGCAGAGGCAGAGCCAGACACAGCAGGTATGGGAGCAGGACGGGGTAGAGGTGGGAGGCGTGGCCTGGAGAGACCCACCCGCTCCAGAGCAGGGCCTGTGGCCTTTCTCATGGGGGGGGAGGGGGAGATGTAGGACAAAAATCGTAAGATGCTGCGGCCTACCTTTGAAGCCCACTTCAAGGACCAGGCAATAAAAATATCATTTCATGTCCCGCAGATGATGAGCAGCCTCTTCCTCTGCGAGGACCGTGCTTGTACAGTGCGCAGTCAGCCGCCCGCCCGAATCCCGGCTCTGCGGATGCAGCTAGCGGCCGGCCGGGTCCTTCAGCTCTCCGTTCCTTAGTGACCTCCTCGATAAAATGGGGGCCATCTGGGACCGTCTCACATGCAGGTATTGGGAGGGGGGCATGAATAAAGGCAGGGGGAATGATATAATTGCCTGGATATCACTGGCTATTATCATAAGCAACAACTTTTATTTCCCCCCCTCTGGCAGATTCGACAGACTGTGACCTTAGATTTACCAGACACTCGAACCAAGTAAAATCGCCAGCCAATTCGGAGAGCACTGATGTTTTGGTTTTGTTCCAGCTTAAGTTTCTGAAAATTTTATACAAGTTCAATTTTCGCCCCCAAAACTGGGTTTGATGGGCTTTTTGAAAAACCTTTGGTTTGGTGAGTGGCAACATTTGAAAAGTAGCATTTGGGTTGGGTTTGGCTTCTGACTGGAGAGAGGGCGGCTTGGGCTGGTTTGGGGTTCAGAGTCTGGTTGGGCTCGAAGGCTGGCCATCGCATCTCTGGTTCTCGTCAGCTCTCACTATGGGGTGCAGGGCATCTTCTGGAAGGTCAGCATGCAAGCTGCTGGGCCTCAGGCACTGTGACAAAGAGTTACTTGAAAGAGAAAGTCAGAGGTGAGAAAGGGAAGGTGGGCGAGGGGGAGAAGATGCCACTCAGCCTTAGAAGGCATTGCAGGGACTCTGTCTTCCACCCTGGGCGAGTCCAGGAGGTGCTCTGGTCTGTCTTCATTCTTTGGACCATGGTAAGCATGCAATCCCATGTCAAGGCTATGTGGCTAAGGTTGTCAATTCAAACCCATCCGCCACTCCTCAAGAGAAAGACGAGGCTGTCTGCTCCAGTGAAGAGTTGTAGTCTCAAAAACCCTACACACTTCATTTGGTTGTACATAGGTTCCCTATATATATATGTTATATATATATATATATTTGGGGTTGTTAGGTACTGTTGGGACCATTCAGACTCAGGCACACAACAGAACAAAACACTACCTGGTCCTACGCCACTCTCACAATGTAGACCAGAGAACTTTAAAAAACGTTCATGGAAAAACTCCTTTATCTTTTCATTTCATGAACTTCTTGAAGTCCCCTCATACGTATACATGAGGAGAAATACATAAGTATTGCTACAAATCAACAAAAGTTTTAGTAAACAAAAAGATCAAAATATGAAGCTACTGTTTCTCAACATGTCCTCCTTGCAGACCTAAAACCTGCTTGAAGGCCATGTTGCTACATCTCTCACCCGTTTGGAATGAGCCAAAAACAAAGATCCAGGGACTGATGGGATTCCCACTGAAATGTTCCAAGCAGCTGATGAAGCACTGGACACCCTCGCTCATCTATGCCAAGAAATTTGGAAGACAGCTACTTGGCCAAGTTACTGGAAAAGAAAATGACCCAACAGAATGCACACATAATAAACCACTATCATTGATAGCACATGCTCGTGAAATTTGCTGAGGATCACCCAACAATGGTTGCAGCAATACAATGACAGGGAGCCACCAGAGGTTCAGGCCGAATTCAGTAGAGGATGTGGAACAAGGGGTATCATTGCTGATGTCAGATGGATCTTGGCTGAAAGCAGAGACTATAAGAGAGATGTTTACTTGTGCTCTGTTGACTATGCAAGGGCATTTGCCTGTGTGCCTCATCGCAAACGTTGGATAACTTCGAGAAGAACGGGAATTCTGGAACATTACATTGTGCTCGTGCAGAATCTGTACATGGATCAAGAAGCAATTGTGCAAACAGTACATGGGAATAGTACATGGTTTAAAAACAAATCAGATATGCCTCAGGGTTGTATCCTCTCGCCAGATTTATTCAATCTGTATGTTGAACAAATCATCAGAGAAGCTGGATTATATGAAGAAGAATACAGCATCAGGACTGGAAGAGGGCTTATTTAACAACTTGTGATACACAGGTGATACAACTTTGCTGAAATGAGGAGGACCTGAAGCATTTGATGATGAAGATCAAGGATTGCAGCCTTCAGTGTGGATTGCAACTCAATCAAAGAAGACCAAAATCCTTACAACTGGACCAACAGGCAACATCATGACAAATGGAGGAAAGATTGAAGTTGTCAAGGATTTCATGCTGCTTGGATCCTCAATCAGAGCTCATGGAAGCAGCAGCTGAGAGATCAAATGGCACATTGCATTTGGGTAAACCGGCTGCACAAGACCTCTTTTTAAAGTATTGAAAACCAACGAGGTTACTTTGAAGACTAATGTGTACCTGACTCAGGCCATGGTATGTTCAATTGCCTCATATGCATGTGAAAGTTAAACATTGAAGAAGAAAAACTGAGGACGAATCAATGTGCTTGAGTTCTGGTGCTAATGAAGAATATTGAAAATACCATGGCCTGGCAATTGAACCAACAATTCTGTCTTGGAAGAAGTGTGGGTAGAATATGCTCCTGGAAGGCAAGGATGGTGAGACTACACCTCACACACTTAGAACATGTTTCAGGAGAGGGATCTCTCTCTCTCTCTCTCTCTCTCTCTTCTTCCCCACCCCAACAAAAAAATTGTGGAAAAAAATGGAATTAAAGATAAAAATATTTAAAAAACGAATTTTATGTTCAATATAAACTGCATCAAGGTCAAGATACTTTTGTGAGTGAGGCTACCAGCCATTTAGCCCCTCACTAGAGAAATAAAGGATTAACCAATGAAACTGATGAAAAATTGGTGCCCTTTGTAAGATTTTTTAAGATTAAGAAATACAAAGAGCCAAATCAGGATTGCAATGACTTCCCATCGGAGGTCTCACAAAATCACCCTCCTTTTTGAACAGGACTTTGTTGTGGTAGGGAATGACAGTCTGGTGATGTTTTCCTGCTAAATCTTTAGCTAACTTTTTCAAAATACTCTTATAACAAGCAGATGTTATTGTTCTATGGCCCTCCAGAAAGTCATTACACAAAATGTCTTGAACATCAAAAAACAACAACAAAAACCCTATTGCCTTGATCTTTGCTCTTGATTAGTCCATTTTTACTTGATAATCATTGCTTTGATTGTTCTTCGTATTTAAGATTGCAAAACCATGTCACTACTTCCAAGAAATGCTTCAGGATCTTGATTCTACCTGTTTACTGTTAAAAGCCCTGCTTTTGCCTGCAGCAGATCTAGGTGCAACCATTTGGGCACACATTGAGCAGAAGTTAGAAAGTTTGCCTCACTTTAATTTTTTAGTCAGCATTATGTAAGCTGAATCAATGGAAGTATCTATGGTGTTGCCTATTATTTTTGCTGTTAAGCATTGGTCCTCTTCAATTAACTTTTCCTCAAAAATTGATGTGGGTGGCCTGCCCCTGTGGGCCCCTTCTTCAACAACATTGTTTCATCCCTTCATAAGACAATGTATCCATATGAAATCTGCTGACTTCCTTGGGGCATTGTTCCCATAAACTGTTTGTAAAGAATCCATTATTTCACCATTCTTCCACCCAAGCTTCACTATAACTTTGGTGCTCATTCTTGCTTCAGTTTTAGTAACAAGCATGTCGTTCCAATTAGGGCTCTTTTCAAACCAATGTTTTACCCTCCTTCGTGCCTAAAACTAGACGCTGTTCCATGTGTTATAACAAGTTCATTTTGATACCCAAAAAAACACTTTTAAAGGCATGCATACTTCTTTCATGCTATGCATTTTACATGAATTTTTGAAGATCAGTTGTACATATTGCACATTTATAAAACACACACATATATAACAAGACCTTTGACATTTCAACATTTCACATGTACAGTTCGGTCATACTAATTCTAGTCCTCATAATGTATCACCATGACCTTGCTTCCCAATGTTTCCATTACCCTTGGCAACTCAGTGCCTTTAAGCAAGGATTT
This sequence comes from Echinops telfairi, assembly GCF_000313985.2. Classification (NCBI taxonomy): domain Eukaryota; kingdom Metazoa; phylum Chordata; class Mammalia; order Afrosoricida; family Tenrecidae; genus Echinops; species Echinops telfairi. The sequence continues at coordinate 21,273,637 of NW_022107432.1, read as the reverse complement.
GGTCTCCCTTTTCCATCTCTGTTAAGCACAAGAAACCTTGGCCTCCATGCATTTACCTGTTCTAGATATTTCATAAGCAGATCCTGATGGTGGAGTGTGAAGCTGCTAACCTAAAGGTGGACAGTTTGAATCCACCAACCCCCTGGCAGCAAAAGATGTGGCAGTCTACTTCTGGAGGGATTTTCAGCCTTGAAAACTCCGTGAGGCAGTTCTATTCTAGCCTCGCATCGCTAGGAGTTGATTTCATACAATGGGTTTGGGCCTAGTTCATATTTAAGAGGAATCGTTCTTAGCTATATACTCGCAGGGATTGAAAGCAGATGTGCAAACCCATGCTCACTGCAGCACTAGTAACGATCGACAAAAGCCGGCAGCCACCTAAATGTGCATCAACCGATGAATGCATCAACAAAACGTGATACACGGTGGGATAGGATTCTGCCATAAAGAGAAATGCTTTACTTACATCAATCCAGTCCTGGATGCTGGTGTGTTAGACAGGGTTCTCTAGAGAGACAAAACCAGATTGCTAATAATTATATATAGATAGATAGATAGACAAACAGACAGACAGATAGATAGATAGATAGACAGACAGATAGATATATAACACAAGAAATAAACAAATTATAAAACAGTACAAATGGCTCAGTATAATTCAAACGTGTGAGACAGTTGTGAGACGCCAGCAGTCCTTCAAGTCTTGGAAGCCGCCAGGTAGTCCTCTGTAGAGAGATTCAGATTCTCCCGGCACAGGCAGCAAACAGCAAGGCAGGTCACCAACTGTCAGCCAGGTCACCAACTGTCAGTCCCCAGCTCACGATGTAAATTCCAATGGTGTGGCGAAGCCCAGGTCTTAAAGGAACCTCAAATTACAGCGACACAGTCCACAGGTTAGGTGTCCCACAGGTAGTGTAGCTTGCAAATTGAGGCACAGAACAAGCAAGGCAGCCGCACACTGGTCCGAT
>NW_022107432.1:21244424-21272065 GCF_000313985.2 Echinops telfairi | reverse complement strand
CATTTAGGAACTAGAGGAAAGTTGTATTTTTCATCGTTGCTACATCGCACCCTGACTGGCTTGTCTCCTCCCCAAGACCCATGAGTAATCCCACAGTATTTATCGGCAGGCTGGCACAATAAACTATCTCAGCTGGGTTGAGAATGGACCGGGGTTGGGAGTCAGCTGCTGACTGTTGAGCAGGGAAGCCTGGGAGAAACAACTAGTCTAGGAGAGGGGTAGTGGTGACTAGGCCCGGATGGGGGCGAGCAGTGGTGAAATTCTGGGTGCGTTTGGAAGGGAGGGTCATTATGGATGTAGATGATAAGAGAAGAACAGAAGGCAATGAGAGGGCCAAGATGTTTGACCTGAGGCTTTGCTAGCTCTCAGGGTACCTCAGGAGTGTCTGACCATTCCATGGAGAAGACACACCAGAGAGAGAAGCCAACGCAGAGGAAACAGAGTGCCGAAAGGAAATCAGAGGAGCTCCTGATGTCATCCTAAGAAAGCCATGTGCATTTCAGAGGGATTAGCCACAGAGGCAGCTTTCAACCCAAACTCTCCAGAGGAGGGCTTCCCTCAAACCCCGATGGATATTCTTTAACTGGGTCAGGTTGGTCTCCTGTGGCTGCCTTGTTCCTTGGGCTATGTTCTTCCAGGGGCCTCCTGGTTTCTGGTGTCACACACACTTCTTAAGACCTTCCCCACCAGCTCTGCAGACGCACCAGGATGACTGCAAATTCCAAAGAGATCGAGCCTCCTCTGCTTAATTAAGGTAAGTAGTGGTCATGGGTAGGTTACAATAGCATAAACTTCGAGCTTGAGCTATCAGTTTTTGGGGTGAATAGGACTCAACCACGTTAAATAAGATGAAAAGTGAGAATGCACATTAGGAGCAATGGAAGCTCTCTCCAGATGCAACAGCTGGATTCCTCACAGACCTGCCTTCCCCAAGTTTCTTCCTTTCAGGGCAACCCGTATTGGGGAGGCATCAGGCAGAGCTGTGGCCTCCGACTGCCTTTGATCAGTCCGGATTATTGACTAGCCAAAATCATGTTTCTATTAACTACTCAGAAAGTTGATACTACTGCATGCTACTACCTAAGAGGGCTTGTTGTTGTTGTTGTTGTTGGCTTGTCTGTTTCATTTTCTTCATTTCTTCTTTGCTGAGGGGAGTTCGCTGAGACTCACCCAATACCTGCTGCACTGACAAGGCACCTTTGCCGAGGTGTTTTGAAGCCAGTCTCTGAAGCTGCTCTATGGGAGAAGGGCATGTGAGAAGGGGAGTGAGAGAGACGGAGCAGAGACTCAACGCGGGACACACTTTGAGACCGTTGTGGGCGGGTATTTGCTTTTCCTTTAAAATGGTGAAGCCAGATCCCTCAGGTACACTACTACAATATATTTCAGTTTAATTTTAAAGTTTAATCATTTAGAAAGTAGACTTGCCTTCATATTGGTGCGGGGGCTAGTGTCAGAGTTCCATGGATAGTCCAGTTATTTGGCTGCATGGGTATTAGGGCTCAATTCTATCTCCTAGTTCTTGCAGAGAGCCTGGGGTCTCAGAAACGTGTAAGCCACTATCCAGGACACAATACATCAGGGGTTCTCAACCTGTGGGTCGAGACCCCTTTGGGGGTCAAACGACCATTGTGCAGGGGTCGCCTGATTCATAATAACAGCAAAATTACAGTGATGAAGTAGCCACGAAAATAATTTTATGGCTGGGGGGTCACCACCCCATGAGGAACTGTGTTAAAGGGTGGCGGCATGAGGAAGGTGGAGAACCACTGACCTACATAGTCTCTAGTCACCTGGAGCAGCAGGGGAAGAAAGAGAGGAGGGCACACACAGGTAGGATGTGAACTTCTGTTCCGCTTTCTCTCCTTTGATTCAGATTCTTCTACAGAATCTTTGATCAAAATGCTCAGTCATGGTAGCAGGGGGCGTGGGGCACCCTCTAGTTCTACTGGTCTCATGACAGGGTAGTCAGGTACACACAGAATCAAGGGTCCACACCTTCTACATTTGCGTGTCCGCATCTGAATCCTCTCTTTCATCCCCTGTTGCTCTATCACCTTGAGATGACCTTGAAAACATTAACCCAAAATATCTCCTGAAACTTTTCTGAAGGCCAAACAATAGTTTGGTTTAACTGGTCAAAAAAGAAAAAGAAAAAAAGCCCGTGTTAAATATTAAACCCCTTTAAAAACTATCCCAAAGAATCAAAGTGACCGTTGCAACTGGGAAGATTCGGCAGAAGCTTTAGAGGCAGTTTGTTGGTGCTAAGTGGGGAGGAACAGTTTGGACAAGGAGGGTGAGAACTGAAGGCCCTGAATTGTGCGTGTAGAAGCAGCTCGTTCGGTTCGTTGTATTGGTGCCTGCATACTGGCTGCATTGGCAATGACATCAGCAGCATGCATTATTATTTAGAAAGTAGCTACTGGGTCCTGAGTGAAGGGAAATTGGGGCGGGGGAGCAGCGGTGACAGAAAGCCTCTCCGACTCACAAGCAGCGTCACCACGTCCTCCCAGAGCCGCACTGCGCCACTGATCGCATAGGCATCGTGTTTAGTGCGTGATGAAACTTGTTCCTAATGCCCTTAAAGCCTCATGGCTGACAACAAGCCCTTGCCCACTCTGAATCTGTGAATGGCTAAAACACGGACGTGCTCAAGCAAAGGCTCCGAAAGAAAAAGTGACGCCGGGTTTTGATATTCTCCCAAACCGACAAATCAGCGCACACCTCCCCATCCCCGAACTTGAACTCCAGAGGCGTGCTCTCGGGAGACAGGGCTGACAGCCCGGGGATTTGAAGGCCCCATTAGCAGTCGTCCACGCCCATTACCCTGTCTCTCTGGATTTCCTCCGGAGCCACTGTTCCAACACCCGCTGCAGAGCACCGGCAGACACACTCTGAAACGTGTGCAAAGAGCTTTCTTGATAGTAAAAATGCTTCAAGATGTGGCTGTGGACTGAGAGAACCTTCCTGGCCCCCACCTCGATTCTCACCGTGGAGTGTGACTCGACTCCCCACAACACACACGAGGGACCCTCCCTCGCCTCTGCCAGGAGGGGCTCCTAGGAGAGAGCACATAGCTTCTTCTAATGAGGGCAGGGACGCCAAGACTCGGGGAGGCAGGGGTGGGGTGGGGACAGCAGAGTGTGGACGTGGTGGGTTTTCATTGCAATTCAGTGACTCCACCGTGGCTTGGATCCGCCTGATGGCCACAGAGGGACACGGGAGGACTTGCACCCTTGACTCACTCTGCCACACCGTCAGGTCAGATAAGCCCCAGTCACCTGGCAGGCATTTCTGCTCACAAATCCACCAGGCATTTTCCTTCAGTGCCAGCCCCTCGGTCCTAGACCTTCTCCCCAGGATCGCTCTCATGCACAGGGCTTCCTATCCTGGGATGAAGATTCCAGGGCACCTATGAATTTAGATAAGAAAAAAAATTACACCGTCGTTTTTACTTATCTCTAACTGACATTTAGGTAAGCTTTGGGCTGCTAAACAATAGGTCCGCAGTTCAAACCCACCAGCTAGTCTGTGGGAGAACAACGAGGCAGCTTGCTTCATTAAAGACGTCCCCTTGATGGCAAAGTGGTTATGAGCTGGGCTGCTAACCATAGGGTCAACAGTTCAAAACCACTAGTTGCTCCGAGGGAGAAAGATGAGGCTTTCTACTCCCTTAAACAGTTTGAGTCTCAAAAACGCATAGGGACAGTTCTACCCTGTCCTGGAGGGCCGTTATGGGTTTGTCTTTGTTTTTGGTACATTTGAGCCTTAAGTAGCTTCACGGAGCAGTTCAACTTTGTGCTACAAGGTTGCTACTGGTTAGGACCCATTGACGGCAATGAGCTTGGCTAACTGCTTCAACTGTAACCTCCTCACTGGCAGACGCCACCGATGCTTTTCCATCACAGTGGCACGTAACTTGAGAAACCATTTGCTACTCGATTACCACGGCGTCATGCACCTCCCCATTCTAGCTTGTACTGAAGGTCTTCTTAATCAAGAAGTACAAACAACATTGTTTCACAGTTTAAAAAAATAATGATGCTGATTACTATTTGAGATGGCGAGTGTCATTAGTAAAGCCCAGGCATGGACTCCATACACTTGGACCACAGTGGGAGGAAGGGCTTCTCCAGGAGGCCAGAGGTGGCTGCCATTCACACAGGCTCGCTCCAGGGCTCTGCTCCCCAAACTTCTTGGAGGACACGGCACTGACGTCTGTATAAACCCAGAGGACCTCCTGGAAAATCCGTGTTACTCAAGCGTCGCACCCTTCCAACACCTTTATATGAAAGGAAACGTGTGTTGTGGAGTAGAGGTGAACTTTCCCAAAATGTGTCGGGATGACACCGGAGATGTTAAAGGCAGTGTGTGAGTGTGTGTGTGTGTGTGTGTGTGTGTGTGTGTGTGTGTCTGGTTGTAGGGATGTACCATTAGACCTTCAAGGGCACATGACCAGTCTTTCCTGTAATTAGGGATGAACACGTCCCTTGAATGTTGGAGAGGCACTGAGAGGCAGTGAACCAAGCCCTGCTCTGCCTGGCCCCACTGGGTGCTGCTGAAGGGGAAAGGGCCTGCTGTCACCTAGTTGCTGAGAGGTCCAAGTGGTGGGCTACGTAGGACTCCTCCTGCACCCAGGCCAGCAAAACGGGGTCCAGAGACGCTGAGAACCATGCAGAGCCTGGGTGTGCTTGCTCACTGCCCACAGGGTACAAGGCTGCCCCCCCAAAACACCCTCCTGGGGGTTGGCAACGGGCCTATGAAGATGGGGCAGGACAGGCCAGCTTCCCTCCTGTCATTTGCAAGAGGACTCATCAGCAGCACTGAAGAAGTGGGAGGAGAGGGGAAGGGGGTCAGGCAGCAGGAGGAGGGGAGGGAGAAGAGGAGTGTGGGAAGGGCGGCCAGAGAGAGGACAGTGCCTGAGCCAGTCTTGCACCAGCTCCATGCCTGAGGCAGCGACTGGGCTGAGTGGGCTTGCTGAGAGGAAGAGGAAGTCGAATACTGGGCCATGGGAATGGTGAAGGGGTTTCCTGCCAACTCAACAGCTGGCGAGGAAAGGCCTGGTACTCTACGTGGGAAAGGTCAGCTACTGAGAACATTCTAGAGCATCGCTCCACTCTCCCCACCAGGGTTGGCCAAGAGTTGGAACTGGGTCAACCGCATCTGGATACGATCTCATTTAACGTTATGTGTCGGCATTGGGTATATTACCTTATGAAACACAAACTGGACTGTATTTTTGGTAAACCTATCGTATGCACAGCATAGTCCCGCAAAGAGTGACCGTCTCGCAAACTCACAAGGGCAGTTCTACCCTGTTCTATAGGGTCATTATGAGTTGGCATTGACTCAATGGAAGTGAGATTAAGGCCCTCCTCTTACTTTCATTTAGGATAAGAAGGATGCATCGTGAGAGGCTTACCATAGAGCCCGGGCACTGTGTTTGAGAAGGTGGAGAATCATTTTTCGGAGCAGGTACCCTTTCCCCCAGCCCCCACCCGGAGAATCATGGCATTCCAGGCTTGGGAGACAGCTTGAAGGTCACTCAGGCCCCATCTGGGGCTAGAAGCCCGTGAAGTTGGAGTGGGGACTGAGGGCCTTAGGACACTTCCTTCTGACGGCTTCCTTCCTCTGGTGACCTGCCCCGTGTGGTCCCAGAATGCAGCATGGAGGGAAAATTACACTGGAGGACCCTGCAGCCCAAACTCGGAAGCTTTTATGGAGTCTGAGAGCTGATGGATGCTGGGTTCATCTCCTAAAAATTCCTGGTGGAAACCTGGACTTACATTCTAGCCAGAAAGACTCTTCAAGGGCCTATCAGGGATCCCAGAAAGGCCCAGCTGTGTCCCAGACCCCGTCCTCTGAATGACGCAAAGGGTGGCTGGCTGAGTCCCAGGAAGCGGCGGTGACTGAGCAAACAGGGCTAGGAGGCTGGGGTGGGGGGGACACGTCCAGCTCCACCGGCCACAGGAAGGAGAAGGGGAAGCCAACTCCTGATCTGTCCAGCGAACATTTCCGTGAGGCAGAGGTAAGACTTGGTTCCACTTTCCATCTTTTTAAATGCTATTCTGGCATAAACGACCCCTCCCGTGACAGTCTCTTGTTCTGGTGGGCTCAGTAATTGGCTGCAATGGCCACGTAGAACCCACAGACATCACTCACACATGTGGATGCATTAGGGAAGCGAACAGGTTACGAATGTCAAGGACACAATTCTTTTGTCCACAATGCCTCTTCTCAGCCATGCTGGCAGGCATGTCTCTCTCTGGTCCTCAGCCCCTCACCTGGGCAGTTCCTTGGCCACTGTCTTGGCTTCTGGGTCTCCGCCTAGTTCCTCTGCTCTGTCTCATGGTCCCATGGTTGGGGCTTCTGGTGTCTCTGCTACCTTGCCGCTCCAGACAGGGATCTCCTACACATACCACTGGAGGCTGTCTTTCTTGACGATCACATGATTTCTGCTCCTGCTTCTGAAAATGATTCACCCTTGCATCCACCAGAATGGCAAAAGTGACCAATCCCTGCGTTCGATTCCTCTACACGGTATTTGCAAGCTACTACCCAGTCACTGGCTGGGAGTGACGAGGGCAACGAGGACTATGGGTAGAAGAGCCACAGGAAGTCATTTCACTTCACCACAGCTGGGGTCCATCCCAAACTAGAGGGCGGGCAGATGAAGGGATCTTGAAGTTATTTACCCCCAGAGTTCAGCTTCCATGGCGCCATGGTCTCAGATGACGGAGTCAGGCGAGAAGCTGCCGTCAGCCAGGGCCAGCCCCCCACTCCTGCTGCCTCGGTTTTCCGAGCAGTCGAGACAAGGAAGAGACCCGGACGAGCAGGATGCTGAGATGGTCCATGCTCTTCGGCATTCTGACCACACCCTGTGAGTAGCCAGGTCCAGCCCTCTCCCTCGGAGGCCCATCTTGCCCAGGAGGTTTGCAACTCCCTAGTCTTACACCCCCTGCCCTTTGACTGGGGGTGCAGAGAGGGGGCTGGGCAACTGTCCTCTGTCTACTCCATCCCCGGCCCCAGCTGACACAGAGCCCTCTGTCTTCTTGTGGAATGCAGTAGCAACCCTGCAACCGGTGCTGCATGAGGAGGCCAGCTCCCGCTATAAACTTTTTATAGCTCAGGAAAATAAACATGTGGTTTAAGGTCTGCATAGGCAGTGCTTGCTGAGTTCGAGCTTGCTTTACGGCACGACAAAAGAAAATATTGGGAGAGCTAATAAATGTCTGAGCCAGCCGAGGGAGGGGAGCCCAGAAATCTCGGGGAGGGTTTGATGGTTTAGGAGATTAAAAGAGATGGTATATCGGCGGCTGATATCAGAGTCTGAAGGCTGAGTGCTGAGCGAGGCCCTGAGGACCCTCAGAGGCAATCGTACAGGGCAGGAGGCCGGCTCTAGAGAGGACTTGAGGGCTCTTTGAAGTCACCCATTTTCTGAGAGCCTCCATCAGTGTAGTTCACATGGAAGCCAGTTTCAGAGCACCTGCTGGGGGCTGGCTGTTGGGTGGAGAGGTGGGTGTGGGCTTCAGGTGACCCTGCCATGCATGTGTGCATCAGGAGCCGGGTAGTGAGGAAAGGCTCAGGGGTCATTTCTGAGGCTCGATTCTTGGGAGCATGGGGGAAGAGCGAGGTGGCCAGAAGGCAGGGGCAGAAGTCTGGAGGGACACAGGGGGTTCTTCACTAGAGCCCTGGGCAACAACAATCAAAATAGCAACCACCATCACATCGCTCGTTACCGGTCCTTAAGCATTCGCTGTGTGCCAGGGCCTGCTGTCAGCCTGGTGACTTCTGGCAGCCTTATGATGCCTGGGGGCAGACATGACCATCACCATCCTGAAGCTGAGAAGGGAAAGATGTCATTCAGCGCATCTGTCACTCGCTCGCAGTCCCAAAGCTGGTGAATGACCGGGCCATAGGTCAAACCCGGGCTGTCACCATCATCCCTCCCCCATAAGACTGTGTACTGGTTCCATTAGAATCAGATCATGGGAGACGCAACAGGATGATTGGTTTGAGCCGGGCTGAGTTTGAAGCCCCTGTGGGATAGCAATCCAGGATCCCAGCTCCAGGTGCGGCACAGGGAGTCAACCATGAGTAGTGTGGAGATGGAGCAAAAAAATGCAGCACTGACTATGGCTCAGGGTGGGACCCTCTGTGAAGCCTTGCTGGCAGTCTGGGAAGACATCGGGGGTGGAGGGAGCCTAGAGAAAGCCAAGTCTAACACAAGGAGGGCCGGGATCCCCTTGGCAGCACTCTGCGTCTGAAATCAGCCACGCTGCTGCCCGGGGCCCTGCAGTCAGCTCTCACTCAGAGACCTTACGTGCAACAGAACGAAATACTGTCCAATCCTCTCCCATCCTCGTGGGTGCTTTTATGTTTGAGCTCATTGTTGTAGCCACTAAATCCTTTCATCTCCCAGAAGGGCTTCCTCTTTCCCCAGACCCTTCATTTTACAACAGGATGCCCTTCTCCAGGGACTGGTCTCTCCTGACAGATGTCCAAAGTACGTGAACTGTTCTCTTATTATCTCAATTCTAAGGAGCATTCTGGCTGTACTTCTTCCAAGACGGATTTTCTTGTTCTTCTGGCAGTCCATGTATGTGATAGTTAAGGCTTATTGTACCAACCTGGCCAATGAACACATGTGGGATTAATTGAAGGGCGAAGAGATAAACGGCTCAGCAAGCCTCGCCTTTCTGATGGTCAGACCAGGGTGCAGCTACATTAGCTAGTTCCCTGCTTCAGCTGGCAAGGCTCACTTCCTGTGAGACATCCCCGAGGAGAAGTCACATGGCCCTACCCTGATGCAGCCCGAGGTGCTGGAGAAGCCATATGGAGACCCCTGCCAGCACTGAGATGCTTACCTGCTCACTGATTCAGCTTTCCTCCTGCATTCAGCATTATTGTGTGTGGTTTGTGAGATCGAGGAGGACTTTGTAGATCGGTGTCGGGCATATGGGCTAATGTCGGACTTAAGGGTTTGGACTGGACTGGGTTGGGATGCTTTCTTAATGTACACTTACCCTTTATATAAAATCTCACTTATGAAATATGAGTGTCTATGAATTTTGTTTCTCTAGCCTACCTAGACTAACACAGTGTACTTTCAGCACTCTTCACCAACACCACAATGCAAATGAGTCAATTCTTCTCCTATCTTCTTTATTCATCCAACTGTCCTATACTCATGGGACGATTGGAGATACCATGGCTTGGGCCAAGCACCTCTTAGTCCTCCGAGCGACCTCCTGGATCTTTAGCACATCCAGGAGATCTTGGACAATGGATTTACCCAATGTAATACATCCTTTGATTCCTTCACTGCTGCTTCCATGAGCATTGTTAATCCAGGTGGACTTGAAAAACACATTCATACACTCATTTGTGTATAAGACAGAACTTTATATCAAAGAGCAATGAAACATTAAGAAAACATGCCAGCCCAGTCCAGGCCAAGTCCCTAAGTCCAATATTCGCCCATAAGCCTGTCACCAGTCTATAAATTCTTCTTCAGACTCAGGCAGCACATGCAATGATGCCAAATGCAGGAAGAAAGATCACAGGCCAGTGGGTAGAAGGTCTTGTGGATCCAGTGGCTAGTGACAGGCTAGAATTCCCCCCCTTTGCAAGTTGACACCAGATAATGTAACTGCCACAAGCATTAATTGTGGATCCAAGAGAGATGAAATCCTGGGAAACTTGAATCTTTTCTCTCTTTATCATGATTATTGTCTCTTGGTCCATTTGTGAGGATTTTTGCTATCTCTACATTAAGTTGGAATCCCGACTGAAGGCTTCCATCCTTGGTCTTCATCAGCACGTGTTTCAAGTCCTCTGAGCTTTCTATAAGTGAGGTTGTATTCATTGCATATCAAAGGCTGTTAATAAGCCTTCCTCTAATCCTGATGCTGCATTTTAATTCACATAATGCAGCTTCACAGATTATTTGCTCAGCCTACAGATCGAATGAGTAGTGTGAAATGATAGAATTCTGACTTCCGACACACACCTCTCCCGATTTTAAACCATGCAGTCAGTATTCCCTGTCTCTGTTCAAACAATAGCCTCATGGCCCATGCACAGGTTTCTCATGAGCCCAGTGAAGTGTTACAGATGGCCTCTTCTTCTCAAGCTTGTCCATATCTGTTATAACCCACACAGTCGAATGCCTTGACATAGTCGGCAACATACCAGTAACCATCGTCTTGGTCTTCTCTGCTTTCAGCCAAGATCCAGCTGACATCAGCAATGCAACCCCTCCTGCCATGTCCTTGTCTGAATTCGACGGGCATTGCTGGCTGCTCCCTGTCCCCTGTTTTTGCATTATTTCCAGCAAAGTTTTACTTGCATGCGATATGAATGCTATGAACAGTTCCGCACTCCGTTAGGTCCCCTTTCTAAGGAATGAGCACAAATATGGATATCTTTCAGAGCTCAGGGACTGGGACCACGAAGAGTGAGTGCTACAGGCAGTCCCTGGCTTGTGAATGAGTTCTATTCCTCCAAACCCACTGCCCTTAAGCCCAGTCTGACTCATAACAACCCTCTAGATACACCGGAGAAGGCAGCCTCATCTTTCTCCCGAGGAATAGCTGGTGAGTTTGAACCACCAACCTTGAACTTGGCAATTCCAGTGCCTAACCCACAGCACCACCAGGACTTTGTTCCTCAGCGTCCTTAAATCTAATTTCTATGTAACTCTAAACAGTTAGGCAACATACCTAACATCAATGACTCAAATATTTTGTCTCACTATATGGAAATCAAGAAGTATTGCTACAGACCATAGAAAGCTTTTAGAAAACAAAAATGATTGAACTGCAATGCCATTGTCTAGGTCTCTACCTTCTGAAGGCAGAGTTTTTAATCTCCCTAAGCCTTCCAAACAATTCTGTGCTCTGTGACTTACAGCTTGTCGAAACCGTTTGGGCACCAAGGGACTGTACTGATGGTCCTCGTTTGGTGTTCTTTTGAGTTCGGGGAACAAAGAGAAGTCTGAAGGGGCAGGATCGGGATGGTAGGGCGGTGAGTCCCCATAGGCCAGTACTTGCTGTCCTCAAAGATGAGCAGGTGCATTATCGTGCTGGAGAACCATTCCTCAGTACAGCTTCCCTGGCCTTTAATCACTAATGCAAGTTTCCGTTTTCTTAAAACTTCATCATAATAAGCTCCCATGATAGTCCTGAATCCTGCTTAGCATCTGCTTGATGCTGAAAGGTGCTAAGTTTAGGGGATGTTTGTTACTGTGTTAGTCTGGGTAGACTAGAGAAACAAATCCAGAGGCACTCCTAGGTGGACAAGAAAGTGCTTTATATAAAAGAGTAATTGAATATTGAGAAAACATCCGGTGTAAGAGAGAACTTTATATCAAAGCAAAATTGTACATTGAGAAAACATCCCAGCACATTCCGATCAAGTTCATAAGTCCAATATTAGCCCATATGTCCGATACTAATCTATAAATTCTCTTTAGACTCATGTAATACATGCAATGATGCTCAATGCGGGAAGATCACAGGCTAGTGGGTGGAAAGTCTTGTGGATCCAGTGGTGGTAGAAGCATCTCAGTGCTGGCATGGGTCTCCACGTGGCTCCTCCAGCTCCAGGTCTTTGGTTCCATCAGGGGTCTCCACGTGGCTTCTCCTCTGGAAGACAAGTATAGTGTGTGTCCCGCCTCCAGGGAGGAAAACAGGAGTTCCCAGAATCCTCAGGAGAAGGCCATGCATACACAGAAGCCTCATTGGTTATGACCTGATTGATAGGCTAGACTCCACCCCTTTGAAGGTTGACAGATTATGTAAATGCCACAGTGACACTAGCAAATGGCTAATCCAGTCCACTACTATCACCTTCAGGGAGTTAAGTCAACGAGCACATTGAAACCAAAATAAGAGGATGCATATAATCGCCTAATGAAAAATCTCAATAGATTCAACATTAGGAAAACTTTGTATCCCTAAGGAAACAACTGCTGTGGGCTCTATGGTCCTCCCATGGCCTCGATGGGTTAGGAAGGGCTACAGGTGCACTGTGGGGGAGGGGAGCAAAGATCACCTCAAGCAAAAAAAACAAAAACCAAACCCATTTCCATCAAGTCTGTTCTGACTCATCCTGACCCGATAGGACCACGTAGCACTGGCCTTTGGGTTTCTGAAGCTGGAAATCTTTAAAGGAGCAGACGGCCTCTTCTTTCTCCCCTGGTTGGGGCTGTCCCGGGATAAAAACATTAACTGTAGGCAAGTGTCAAAGATGTTGGGTGAAGAAGGAGAGTAGAAGTTGAACAGAGAGGGGCTAGAGATGATGATGGGAGTGGGGGGCAGGAGAAGCCCCCTTGTATATATGGCTACCATGAGCCACAGCTCACTCAATTGTAACTCACAAACCATTTAGCCAATATTACAGCACACTCATTCTTTTCAGGCCAGGCCTACAAGATTGGATTAAAAACCAAACCATTTAGCCAGGCACCCTGAAAACCCTTTTCTGGGAATTTACTTCTGAGGGCCTAAATATATTCATCACGGCATCCTGTAAAATAGTGGATGGTGGGGGGAATCACAAATCAAGTAAATACCCCCAAATCAGGCATGTATTAAAAGCAGTCCAAACCACTCCAAGCTCATTGTCATTGAATCAGTAACTCCTAGTGCTAACTGCTAGCGACCCTATAGGACAGGGTAGCACGGCGCCCGTGAGGTGCCGGAGACTGTAACTCTTTAAGGGAGTAAACAGCCCTGTCTTGCAGCCAGGAAATGAAATTGTAGGAACATACTGGTGGCCGCCAATTCTGACAGATGGGTAAGTTTTCATTGTCAGGCCACAAACAGTATGAAAAACTTAAGGCCGTTTTTGGAAAGAAAATGGTGGCATGTTGAAAACATAGAAAGACTATTTCACAGAGAAGTGATGGAAGCTCACACCTAAGGAGTGGTTTTATTTTGGATGGTGAGATTTTTGAGGCGAAGTTTTCATTCTTTTTCAGAAATTGCGAGGTGGATGGGTTAGCTTGGGTTCATATTAAGTATGCTTCATGTTTATAATCGGGAGGAGAACGCAGTCTATGTAAGAACTCGCCCTTAGTCGTACTAGGGAATGCTTGCCTGGTGCTTGCTTCCTGCCAAGGATTTTTCTGATGGCTTTACATAAATTTCGTCATTCCACCCTCATGAGAATTAAGACAAGGCAATCCTGGCTCCGGAAGGTTGACAGGCTGCCCAAGTTCACAAAGCTGGGGTGTGTCAGAGCTGCAACCTAACGCCACCCCATCCACTGACGGAGTCTACCCACTTAACCACAGCCCGTCGCTTGCTCATCAGAGAAGGGACAAGGTCCTCCACCACTGACAAGGACACAGGGGAGGTGTCAGCAGGGGTTGGCTTGATCCACCTTGCATCTTCCCCGAGAACGGCAGCGCTCACTGTGGAGAACCGATGAATGGGAGCCAGTGACCGGTTCCTCTTGTCTCCAAAATGTGCATCTTTGCCCAGTTCCCACCTGATGTTTCCCTCACCTTGACACTGGGTAACTTGGTTTTCTTTGGGAAATTGCTCTCTGATGAGAAACCTGCCTGTCACCCAGTCTCCAGCAAGGGTGGAGGGCAGCTCAGGGATCCTGGCTGTGTCCCCACCAAGGGGGAGTGCCCCAGCTTGGGTCGATTAGTGCACTGGTGACCTCAGTGGGAATGTGTCTCCCAGTATTTTGCACTTTTCTGTAGTCCCCTCCCACACTGGCTCTGGAAGGGGCCGTGGGACCTGCTTTGGCCAAGGAGGCCTTTGCAAACCGGACGAAGCAGAAGCGTGGTTAGGGCATGCGGATGGGATTTGTCTTCTTGGAGCAGTGCCGTGGAAGCTCTGGCACCACAGAGCTGTGAGCAAGTCCAGGCTAGACTGTGAGCAAATCATGACCAGCCACAGAGAGAGGTTCTGAAAGGCCAGAGGCCAAGGGCATGGCAGCCCCAACCAAGCTCCTGGATGAACGCAGATGTGAGCCCAGACAAACAGCGCAGCTGTGCCTAGTCAGCCACGCATCCACGAGAAATAATAAATCATTCTTGTTTAAAGCCATGGAGTAGGGGGTGCTTGGTTCTGCAGTCAGTCATGGTTAGCTAATATATTGGCCTTCCTTTAGTGGAACATATCTTGGCAACAAATCTGCATGCATTTATTAGGCACCCACGATGTGCCTGGGCAAGGTGCCCTAGAGGCATAGTGGTGACCCAGTGCTAACCACCAGCTCAGCAGTTCAAAACCACCAGCTGCTGTACAGGAGAACAATGAGGCTGTCTACTCCCATAAAGAGTTACCATTTCAGAAACCCACAGGGGCAGCTCTACCCTGTCTAATGGGGTCACTCTGAGTCAACATTGGGCTTGGTCAAGGAGCTCTGGTGGAGCGGTGCATGATGCATGAGGCTGATAACCACAAGGTCAACAGTTTGAAACTACCAGTCACTCCGCAAGGAGAAAGATGAAGCTTTCGACACCAATGAAGAGTGACAGTCTCTGTCAGAGGGGAAGTTCTAATCTTTCCTCTAGGGTCCTTATGAGTAGAAAGCAGCTGAACAGCAGGGAGAGCATGTCAGACACTGTGGCATTCTGAGAAGAGCCGGAGTAGGACGTTTAGGCTGGGAACACCAGACTGCTACATGCAACAAGACCAAAGGATGGGAAGCTCAAATGGGTGCATGATTACCAAAAAAAAAAAGATAGCTGAATGTGGTAGTTACATAATTTCATGTCAACCTGAAGTGCATGGGGTTTGATTCAACGGGTCCATCAGGTCTGCTGCCTTCATTGTGGTCTTGACCTTCTCATAAGGAGTGTGCAGGGAACCTCCCCTCTCTCTGCCTTCACCTTCCTGGTTAGCTGCCAGAGTCCTACGATGTTTCCACCAACCGTGCATCCTGCAGCCTTGCAGCGACCAGCCTGCGGTCTTGCATTCGGCATCCGTGCATGCGGTTGTGTGAGGCTGAGGAGGAACTTAGGGCCGACGGACTTGAGTGGGATGGGCTGGGATCCTTTCTTGATCTGCAATGACTCTTTGTGACGAAGCTCATGATTACACATCTATGAGAGTCACTGGGTTTTTTTCTCTAGTCAACCCATCCGAACACACTGAATTTCCCAACCCGGTGCTCAACATTTCCCCTTGGAGCAAAGGTTTCGTAGCTGATGTACTTGATGAACCGGGATGGGATGGTTGGAGACATGCATCATTCATTTACTTCATCGTAGGACTAGTCCTTGGATCCCTATTTGTGCCAAATGCTCCCCAGACTGCAGACAGCCTTTGGCACCCTGTGTCCTTAAAGGACCCTTGGAACAATGAGGAGAGGTGAGGTGGGGAATCAAGTGAGCTTCTCAGCCCTGTGTGGACCAGGACCCCGTCCCTGTTCTTGGAGGAGGTGGGAGGACACTTGTGCTCCTGCTGGGCTCTGACTGGGGCGGCTCTGTCCAGAGCTTTCCGGTAGGAAGCTGTTCTATGGAGACCCACAGCCTAGGCTCTAGAACATTAGCGCTGGAGAGACTCGCGTATCATTGAATCTGACGGCCTCCCTGTGGACAACTGGGGCTCAGAAATGGGAAGGGTTTGGCGGAGGACACACGGGGTTTCTTACTGCCTCAGTCACTGGCCTTCATGCTAAGCCAGGGGTCTGATGCCAGTTATCCACAGAGCCTGGCAGCCTCCAGTCCCCATGCTCACGCTCCCTGCCCCCACCTCCCTGCTTGGGTGACTAAACAGGGATGGAGCTGTCCACCCAGTTGAAGGAAAGTAATCCAGGCTCGCATGCACTTCAGACAACATGAGAAACTGCCTGTGTGTGTGGACACACAATTCCACCGAAAGGCACACATTTAAGGCAGTTCAAAAGGGTGGGGGGGTGCGGCTGCGCGCTGGATAACAGTGAATTTGGTTCTTTGGTTTGGTTTTCAAAGTGTGGAGGGACTGCTTTTGGAAAGCAGACCCACGGCCCATGATTTCGCTCTCTTGCATCGTTTTAATATGGGGTTCGCCTCCACGGAGGCGTACCTCCTATTGCCTGTGTTTCTCGAATCCCTCAGTGGGTAAGGAAATGCTGAGTGTGCATGGAGTCCCCCACATTCCTGAGCAGCCCCCATTCCCTCACAGGCAGGCCCAGAATGGCCAGAGCCATGTGTATCAGGAGGGGGGACAAGGGAGGGGGCCTTGCTGCTGACACTGGCCCAACCCCTCTTGCCCACGGGGCCTCCAAGAACTGGACTCTTCTGTCCTCCTCCCAGGGATCGGGTTAGGTGAGCCAGGAATGGAATCCAGGCTGGCGGCCGGGGGTTGTGAATCTGAGATACATCTGGAATATGCTCGGGAGCCTGGGTGGCCTTTCCAGCCAAGGCGTCATCGTTTCGCAAATGGGGGGAAGGCAGGCAGGCTCAGAGGGGCGGCAGGCTCCTCTCCAGGCCTCTGGGGTGGGCAGGCGCCAGGAGGGAACCAGGACAAGGCTCGGGGCGCTGGAGAGCAGGCCAGGTCAGGTCTCAAGGGGTTTTCTCACACGTTTGCAGTTCCCGGGTCAGGCTCCCAACGCCTGCTGGACAGCCTAATCCTGGCAGTGGCTAGAGAACCCGGGAAGACGGGTGTGGCTGCGAGGCCAGCGAGCTGCCAGTAAGTGATTTACAACATGTTCCCTCATGTTTTACATTTTCAGCATTGCATGTTGCAACCCAATCTCCAGTAATGGGATCTGCAGAGGCGTCGAGCTCCCCAGCCTGCTGTCCACAGGAGGGGAGCTCGAATTTTTCAAAATGTCAGACATATGTGCTGGGCTTCCCTACCTGCACTTTAGTTTGGCTTTACCTCCCAATTCCATGTCTCACGGCCAAGAACAGGGGTGCCTTCCTGGGCCTCTAGTCAATCTCCCCACCCTCATCCCCCACCTCCCCTCTCCTTACTCCTCCACTCAAATGCCACTGAGACACTCAGTGCTCTGGGCAATTGGGGTCGGGCGGAGGGGCTTGGGGGAACCCCATTCCCACCCCCATCCCACTGTGTCCAGTCAACATCACATAAAGCTGTCAGCCGAATCCACACAGAGTCCCACTTCCTGTCTGTCTGAGCTTTCTTAGAACCTTTTCCACGGCTGGGAACACACCTTGGGGCAGCTACCATGGAAAACAGTTTAGCAACCCCTCAAAACATTAAACAAAGAGTCACCATGTGAGCAGGCCATTCCACTCCTAAGGTAAAGGCCCAGCGAACTGGACACAGAGATGCCAACAGACACCTCTTTCCCAGCGTCCCTGGCAGAGCTGTGTGTAATAGCCCAAAGGGCCCCAAAGCCTTCCCCTGTGGGTCAACAAAAGGCGTCGGTGTCAGCCATGGAAAGCCACTCAGCCAACGAGAGGACCTGGAACCCTGACAATGCTACCAAGCGGGGGGACCTTGGGGACAGTATGCTAACTGGGGTAAAGCAGCCGCCAACGGGCACATCCTGCGTGGTGACTTTTCTCAGAAGTATTCAGAAGCAGAAAGAGGTTTGTGGTTGCCAACGGCTGCTGGCAGGAAAATGGGATGAGGGTTTCACCTGGGTCCGCCCCTGGGCTTCGCAGAACAGCATGTTCGGCCTGCAGGACCTTGGTGAGGATGGTGGAGCAGGGGAGCACTGGGGCTGGACTGTGGGCAGTGGGAGATGCCCGTTAGAGGCACCCTAATCCTGTACCAGGGTAAGTTCTCTCGGCAGGCCTCCTTGCCTTCCCAGGTCAGCCCCTAAAAGAAAACTGCTTTTCCCCCGAAGAAGAACGGAGGGTCCGGCCTTGGCTCTGCAGGAGCCGCTTGCTCTTCTCTGCAGATCCTTACGCACGTCCTTACGATAATGGCTGCTAGTGTCGTGAGGTGCCACCCTGTGCTCTGGGTTTGATGCCTCGTGGCCTGTGCACAACAGAATGAGACCCTCTCCGGCCCTGCCACCATCCTGACGGTCACTGCGACGTTCGAGCCCAGTGCTGCAGCCACAGGGTCCATCCAGCTTAGTGCCTTGACTTTACTGCCAGAAGCCCTGTTGGTGCAGTGGTTACGAGTTGGGCTGGGATACGCATGGTCAACAGTTCAAGCCCTCCCTCCCCCTGTGGCTGGGCAGGAGAAAGACTGGGCTTTCTACTCCTACAAACAGTTACAGTCTCAGAAACCCACAGGGGGTTGTTGTGAGTCAGCATTGGATCTGGTTTGGTTGACTTGACTGAGCTTCAAGTCCTTTTCCAGGGGCCCGTCCCTCCTGGTAACCTATCCAAAGTATGTGTGGGAGTTACATAATCTGGTGTCAATTTGGGACTTGAGAGGATTAAGAGTGAAGAGGTTGTCTAGTCTGTCAATCAGGTCATAGCCAATGAGGCCTCTGTGTGGGCTTGGCCTTCGCCTGAGAATTCTGAGAACTCCTGTAATTTCTTCTTTGGAGGTGGGAGACACACACTCTCTACTGAATCCCTTGGAGACTCTCTACTGACAAGGTCAACTTCCTGCGAGACATCCCTGAGGAGAAGCCACATGGACCTGATGCAGCCCTGGGTGCTGGAGAAGCCACGTGGAGACCCACACCAGCACTGAGACGCTTACAACGCCACTGGATCCAAGACTTTCTACCCACTGGCCCATGATCATCCTGCATTCAGCATCATTGCGTGTGTTTCGTGAGTCTGAAGAGGACTCTATATACTGGTACTGGACTTGTGGGCTAATCTCGGACTTATGGACTTGATCTGGACTGGGCTGGGACGTGTCCTCAATATTCAACTGCTCTTGTGTATAAACCTCTTTCTTATGCACATACGCGTGTTCATGAATTTGTTTCTCTAGTCTACCCAGACTGACACAGTACGTGAGATGAGCTCTCACCATCCTGCTTTCTAAGGGACATCCTGGGTGTACTTCTCCCAAGACAAATTTGTGCATGGCCATGGTATATTCGCCATTCTTGGCCAACACTACCGTCCAAAGGCATCAAGGTTTCATATACTTTCCTTATTCACCGCCCAGGTTTTTCCCATCTCTGGTAGGTGCCTGGAGGAGTCCTGGGCAGAGCTGCCAAATGCAGAGAAACCAGGAATTGGAGCCAGCAGAACCTGGAAGGAATGAGACCCGTTGAGAATCCCTTTGCCCCCTTGGGGAGGCCCCTGGACCAGGCAAGAGAAATGAAGGAGCCCAAACCGTCCCGCCCGAATCTTGAGGGTGAAGTGCTCCTGGCCCATCAGCCAGGGTTCTGCCAGCGCAGGGCTTCGGGGAAAGCCCCATGCTATGTGGAGGAACGTGCTCACAGGCTTCTCCCACAGGACACTGACAGACATGGTCCCTGCCTGAGCCTCAGGGGGCTTCCTCAGCATCTGTGGCATGGAGCCAGGAGCCCCGTGACCTGCTGGGGCTCTGCGGGGAGAGCTGGGTAGGCAGCTCCCCAGAGCAGGCGGTGACCTGCTGGGGCTCTGCGGGGAGAGCTGGGTAGGCAGCTCCCCAGAGCAGGCGGCCTGGCTGGCGCCTTAATGCTCTCTGACAGCCCAGTGCCCTCCCTGCCGCTGTGAGTGTCTGACAAAGCCTCCGAAAGCAAACAGCACACGCTGAAGCGATTTCTGCTCTGAGTGCTGGCACGCTCTCCCGCTCAGGCTGGCGGGTTATCTCTGAGCAAGGGAGCCCTGCCAAGGAATTCCCTTCTACCCCAGGGCCCCTGCAGGGAGGGGGTCACTTCCGAGAGCCAGCAGAGCCACTGGTCCCCTTGGGGTGGGGCACAGGGGGCAAAAGCTGAGGCCCTTCTTTGACTCAGACACTCAAGTTCTGGGTTGACTGGGGGCCCAGAGGGAGCGAGTGCTCAGGCCTGTCTTTGGTCACTTGGGGAGACACAGCTGGCTGGGAGAGCTT
Organism: Echinops telfairi; assembly: GCF_000313985.2. NCBI lineage: Eukaryota > Metazoa > Chordata > Mammalia > Afrosoricida > Tenrecidae > Echinops > Echinops telfairi. Next base: position 21,252,194 of record NW_022107432.1, on the reverse strand, counting down.
ATTTGGTCTAAACATGAAAGGGGATCGGGAGGAGCTTGACAGAGGGACAGAAAGAGCTAAGGACACACCTGAAGAAGGAGAGTGAGACTCTTAGGATGTGGGTGCCATTTGCTATGAAAGACACGCTAAAGTCTATGTTTCGCATTGAATCTGTCCCCGACCGGGGCGTGGCACCCCATCAGACTCAACCGGAAAACACTCCCAAAGTTTTTCTTGATGGTTTTTATCGTTGTTGTTTTCTTTTCTTTTCTTATTTTGCTCTGTCTTGTGTTTGTGTTTATATTGTCTCTGCATGTCTATCTAGATAAGAGAGGCGGGGTAAACAATCTGGAGGAGAAAACAATGAGACCGTCCTGTCCAGGACAGGACACGGGACAGGGGCGGTGGGGAAAGGAAGTGGGTGTTAACAAATCCAGGGACAAGCGATCAACAGGTGATCTAAAATCACGGCTTGGAGGGCATAGGATGCCTGATAGGGCTTGGTCAAGGGCAATGTAACCGAGGGAATTACTGAAACCTGAATGAAGGCCAAACATGATAGTGGGACGTGAGGAAAGTAAAAGGCAATAGAGGAAAGAACTAGGAGACAAAGTACATTTAAAGAGGTATAAATATAGGCATGTGCATATGTAAATATATTTATATATAAGGATAGGGAAATAGATCTATGTACATATATTTATATGTTAAGGATTAAGGTAGCAGACAGACTTAGGGCCTTTACTCAAGTACTCCCTCAATGCAAGAACACTTTGTTCTAATAACCTGGCATTCCGTAATGCTCAGCTTCCTGAGTGCATAAGCAAATGTGGTGAAGAAAGCTGATGGTGCCTAGCTATCAAAATATATAGTGTCTGGGGTCTTAAAGGCTTGAAGATTAAACAAGCAGCCATCTAGCTGAGAAGCAACAAAGCCCACATGCAAGAAGCACACTAGTCTGTGTGATCATAAGGTGTTGATGGGATCAGGTATCAAGCATCAAAGACCCAGAACAAAAAATCATATAGATGTGAATGAGGGGGAGCACAGAGTGGAGACCCAAAGCCCATCTGTAGACAGTTGGACACCCCCTTACAGAAGGGTCACAAGGAAGAGACGAGCCAGTCACAGTCCAGTATAGCACCAATGAAACATACAACTTTCCTCAAGTTTTTAAAGTGCTTCCTCCCCACTATCATGGCCCCAATTCTGCCTTACCAATCCAGCTAGACCAGAGCATGCACATGGGTACAGATAAGAGCTGGAAACACAGGGAATCCAGGACAGAGAAACAACCCCTCAGGACCAACGATGAGAGTAGTGATACCAGGAGGGTAAGTGGAAGGTGGGGAGAAAGAGGGAACCGATCAAAATGATCTACATATAACCCCCTCTCAGAAGGATGGAAGACAGAAAAGTGGGTGAAGGGAGACATCGGTCAGTGTAAGACATGAAAAAATAATAATAATTTAGAAATTATCAAGGGTTCATAAGGGAGGGAGGGGAAAATGAGGAACTGATACAAAGAGCTCAAGTAGAAAGAAAATGTTTTGAAAATGATGATGGCAACATATGTACACATGTGCTTGACACAATGGATGTCTATGTGGATTGTGATAAGAGCTGTATGAGCCCCCAATAAACTAATGTTTTAATCTGTCCCTGAGGCCTCTTCATGGAGTGAGACTCTGATAGGAAGGACAAGAATCTGGGAGTTGGTGGGACAGAATGCAGGGCAGGCTCACCTCTGCTCCTCTGGTCTGAACCTGACTCTGGCCATCTTGATTTTAAGTCTGCCTGTACTGTGTTGAAGCATCACCTGGTTTGCTTAGTGCTTCACATAATTTGCTACTGTTCTTCAAATGCAGGTTTCTATTGTCTCCCTAGAGCTCCGTCAGGAGTTTAACATGTTCAATGTCATTCAGGTCCTGGTTTCAGTCCATTTGATCGTCCTGGTTATCTTATAAAGATGGATAAGAAATGGACATCTAGCGAGTAGATGTCAAGCTGATTAATGATAAAGTTCTTTCTGTATGTCCATCATGCCCTAGGGTGTTCTGGTGCAGCCCGGGGGGCACAGTGGCTTACTGCTGAGCTGCTGGCTGGAAGGTCAGCAGTTCTCATCCACCAGTCTCTTCAAGGAAGAATGATAAGAAGAATCCTGTAGAGATGTAAAGTTTCAGAAAGGGGTCCCCTAGGATCACGATCAAATTGCTTCCATGGCAGTGGGTGGAAGTCAGGAACCCCTAAAACTATAGCCTACTCACAAGTAGTATGTAACCGATGTTAAAAAATTGGCATAAATGTTGCTTGTAAATGGGAATGAGCTGAGCACCTGTTAAACAAGTCTTTCTTGCTTTCTGATGCCCAGTTAGTCTGGCTTCCCCCCAAAACAAAGTTAACTGCCATCGAGTCGGGTCTGACTCATAGAGGCCCCATCGGACAAGGTAGACCTGCCCCTGCGAGTCTCCTAGACTGTACCTTTTCCCGGGAGTAGAACACCCCGTCTTTCTTCTTTGGAGAGGTTGGCAGTTTCTAACTGCCCACCTTGCAGTTGGCAGCCCAACGTGTAACCAGGGCTCCTTCTCTTAAATAAGCAGTTTTTCTCTTTCTTTGTTCTGGTTAGGACCAATCACTTCAGGGCTTGATCCTGGTGTTTGGGGTAACATCATTCATGATGCAAAGCAGGAGGTTCCTGCACTGGGATTGCTTAGGACCCTCCCCTGCTCCTCCCTGGAGGGCCCAACCATCCTGGTTTGCCCAGGACTTGCCTAGTTTTAGCCCTAAAGTTGCGGTGTCCTGGGAAGCCTCCAGTTCTGGGCAAAAGGATGGCGGGTGACCCTGCTTCCACCTCGAACCCCTCTCAGGTTCGCCTTAGAAGCCCTATCGCCTGTAAGGACAAATAAAAATGAAAGAGAAGATGCTTAATTCTACCTGTTAACAAAAAAAAAAAAAAAAGGAAGAGACTTCTCCCTTCTAATTTCTGTCAGCGTTTACTTTAGGAAAAAACGTGGTTTCATTGTTTCTCTACCTCTGAAATGTACGTCCATCAAGACTGTCCCCTGAAGACCCTGGGAGACATCTGTAATCAATAAGGGAGAGGCACCCATCTCAGTTTCCTGGGGTGAGATGGGCATGACTTCAGGTGGCATCAGCCTCCCAATTGTCGCGCGGTCCCAGGTCATAGTGATACAGCAAACAAAACTACACCCGTCGGGTTGCTGTCAAGTGGCTTCTGATTCATGGAGACCTCCTGCGTTGCAGGGTAGAATGGAGCCCACTGCCGCCGGCTCAGTCCCAACATAGCGCCACCCTATGAAGGGTTTCTGGGGCTGTGCATCTTCATGGGGGCAAACAGCCTCATCTTCCTCCCTCAGAGTGGCCGGTGGTTTTGAACCACTGACTTTTCAGCTTGGAGTCCAATGGTCACCAGACAGCACGCCCCTAGGGGAACTCCACAGGCTCTTCTGTCTGGAGCCCCCTCCCCTCTCTGGCTGCCCTCTCCCCATCACCTGATCTCGTCAAGCCACTCAGAAGGCAGAGACTGGCTCTGAACAGCCTGCCCCTGAGCCTGTCCCACAAGTCTCCCGGAAATGCAGAAGCACAAAGGTGCCTCCTCTAAGGGTGGGGAACTCAGCATGAATGACTGGCTCCCTGAGTTAGCCTGCCAAAGTCTTCCTAGAAATCATTTCCTATGATTCGGATGTGCCCATCCCCTCCCCTTCAGTAAAACCCTCACTGCCATCAAATCAGTTCTAAGTTACAGGGACTCCATAGGACAGAGCAGAAGGGCCCCTGTTGGTTCCTGAGACTAACTCTTCATGGGAGCAGAAAGCCTTGTCTTTCTTCTGCAGAGCATCTGGTGGCCTTGAACTCCTGACCTTGAAGTTAGTAGCCCACAACACCACCAGGACCAAGCATCCAAAAATCCCACCACCCGCCACTGAATCAATGCAGACTCAGAGTGAGCCCCTGTGGGTTTCTGAGACTGCAACTGTTTACAGGAGTAGAAAGCCCAGTCTTTCTCCTAAGGAGCTGCTGGTGGCTTTGAACTGCCGACCATGCGGATCACGGCCCAACGTGTAACCACTACACCGCCAGGGCTCCTCAGTGCAAACCCAGCACAGAGAAAAGGTTGCTCATCAGCAGACGAGACCTCAAGGTGGGGTGAGAATCGGCAGTCCGCCGTACGGCGAGGATGGGCCAGACCAAAGCTTTCTAGAGCGTAGAAAGAGCTCAGGAATGAAAGGAGGCGAAGAGGGAAGCAGGTGGTGTTTAACTCCCTGAAGAGAAACAAATTGTGTTAAGCATTTTAGATCGGTGCTTTACATGGATTGATATGCACGTTGATATCGATGTGCTAATTCCATGTCATTCTCCATTGTTTTACAAAAACAAACAAGCTCACTGCCATGGCGTCTATACCACCTGTAGGCCAGGGTAGATCTGCCCCTGTGGGTTTCCGAGACTGGAACTCTTTACGAGAGTAGAAAGACTCATCTTTCTCCCAATGAGCAGCTGGCTGGTGACTTCGAACTGGTGACCTTGTGGTTAGCAGCCCAATGTATAACCGCCACAGCACAAAAGCTACCATGTGCCAATTGCCTGGTGCCAGTTACTCTGGGTCCACAAAAGGAACAAGCCAATAATAAGCAAGGTAAGCACAGGCTTACTTGTGTGTGCTTACTTACCAACCTGTATTGAACAGTTTCACCGACTCAGTAAGGAAGCACAAGTAAGCCAGTGCTTATCTTGCTTCGTGGATCATGCAGCCCTGGATAAGCCTGCATTTCTTTAAAGACAGATTTCTTTAAGAACCGTCTGTGAGGGAGGGTTTTCACCAATTGCCTTTCTTTCCGGGTGACAAACTTAACGTGAAAACTAAGCCAAGAAGCCCAGACGGGCTGCTCTCGGGTTGAGTCCAGTCGCCGGCCCCCTCCGTGGGTCAGAGAAGAGCTGGGCTCCATTGCCCGGTTGATTTTTCAGCGGTGGTTTGCCAGGCCTTTCTTCCGACATACTGTGGGGCTGGGCTCCAACCTCCAGCTTTCTAGCGGTAGCCGCACAGGTTCACCCATGGTGCCCGTGAAGGGCGGAGAGTTTGTTATTAAAACCATCGTCTGCTCCGTGCCTCTCTTCCTTTTCAATGCCCTCTCTGTGTCTGTACAAGAGGTGCCTTGGTGGCGTCAGGGTTCCTCGTAGGGCTGCTAGCCCAAAGGTCAGCCCTTCCAAACCACCAGCCGCCCCACAGGAGAAGGGCGGAGCTTTCTATCCCCGGAGCGAGTTACAGTCTCGGAAACCCTCACGGGCAGTTCTTACTCGGTCCTAGAGGTCGCTGTGAGTCGGAATTGACTCGAGGGCAGCGAGTGTCCACAGGAGAGGGGCAGGCTGTGACTGGAGAGGCCTGTGGGGCTCGCTGCCTTCCCCTTCCTGGGCAGGAGAAGAGGGATTTCCCAACTGGCTGCGGCTGCCCATTGTACGCAGGTTTTGGTTCCCTTTCTGGAAAGTGAGTTTCACATCCGCTGCCGCGTGCCCTACACTTGAGTCAAACTCTCCAGGACTTTCTAGGTTTTGAAAAAACTGCCCCAGGCCAGAATTTCCCACCTTGGGTGGCTCAGTTGGGGAAGTGGTATGGGCAGGGACAGCTTGTAGGCCACAATAAGCCCCAGCATGCACCGGCCTCACCCAGGAGACGACTTAGTGTGGCCTTTCCAGCTACAGTCTTTGTGGCTCCCGCCGAATCCCGGGATGGCTGTTGCCGGGAGGTGCTGACCCGCCTGTTCTGACTCATTGCAAGCTATGGACAGCAGACCCAACGTCTCTGTCCGGCACCAGCCTCACACTTGTTGCATTGGAGCCCATTCTTGAAGCCGCGGTGTCAATCGATCTCATGGAGATCTTCCTCCTTTCCACTGCCCCTCCACTTTACCAAGCAGGATGCCCTTTTCCTGGGACTGACCTCTCCTGGTAACCTGTACAAAGCAGGTGAGAGGAAGTCTTGCCAGAATCCCTTCGGAGGAGCGTTCTGGCTGCACTTCTTCCAAGACGGACTTCTTTGTGCTCTGACAGTCCATGGTACTTTCAGTGGTCCCCGCCAACACCCTAGTCACCATAATTCAGATACAGAGAGTCTAAGGTCTCTTTTGCTTATGGCCGCTGAGGGGATTGGATAACTTGCTAATAAAATCAACAGGTGGAGGGGCACCTTCGCAAGGCTGGAGTCATTAAAGGTGTACAGCATCCTAGGTGAGGGTTGGTCAGGTTAGTCACACCACTAGCCATCTGAGAGGGGGAAGGGGGGACCTTATGACCTCCAGGAAAGAAGAAGCAGGGATGACGTGTGTCCGTTGGACCCAGGATCCCTGCCCTGAACCCCCATGACTCAAGAGACAGAGAGAAAGCTGTAGCACATCGCTGAGGTGGAGAGAGGCCGAGGCAGCAGCAGAGAGACTGTTGGCACGAGGTGCTGGGGTGGGCCTCCTAGCCCACCGAGAAAGCTGAGCACCTTCAGGCAGGAGGCTAGCCGATGGTATGGGGACACCTCTAGGCACTTGGTGGAGTTTGCTTTGCCAACCCCCAGAGCTCGAGCAGATCACCTTTGGGGACTGAAGCTGAATGGGTGCTTACTGACAGAGCTAAATGAGCTGTGTAACACATAAACATGGGCTTACTTGTGCTTACTTACTAAGCTGTTTTGAGCCGTTTCACAGTGTTCAAGGCCTAGAGGTTTCGAGGTTAAACGAGGCTGAGAGGCAGAAAAAGGGGCACATGCTTAGAAGCAGCTGGCCTGGTTGCAGAACTGTATCCGGAGTCATTTCTGACCCTGACTTGTAACATGTTACATGTCACTGCCCTCATAACCCCGTCATTATGAACGCAGTCTGTGCGTTCTGTGCGGCCTCTGCAGGGAATTCCTGAGCCCAGTAGAGAAGCGGAGAGTGCCTCGGAGGGGGGTGCTGTCAGACTCGGGAAAAGGACGCAGCGGGAGGCGTGTCTGACTGCTTCATAGGGGCCAGCTTTGGACTGATGCTGATATTGACTCTCCTCCCACTTCTGCACCATTTTTGCCGAGGCACATGTATGCACATGTGTGCCAACCACCCCCTAAGCCGGCGGCTCTCACCCTGTGGGTTGTGACCCCTTTGGGGCTCGAATGACCCTTTCACAGGGGTCGCTGCCCAATTCATCACAGTAGCAAAACGACAGTGATGAAGTAACAATGAAGATAATTGTATGGTTGGGGGATCACCACAGCATGAGGAACTGGATTAAAGGGCTGCGGCATGAGGAAGGTCGAGAACCACGGCCCGAAGCCAATTTCCAGGGCAGGCAATCCTGGGTCCTCCCAAGGTGGGCGCGTGAGCCGCAGGAGGAACACAGGCCGGAGCTCAGACCGGGGCTGTGAGAGGCACTTGGAGCTTCCCAAGCTGGTTGTCTCCCCAACAGGAAGCCCCCTGACCAGCGTCCTTCCCCTGGGTCCCCTTCCTCTTTAAACACGAAATGGCATCTACTCTGGTTGTGGCTGTTGAGTGAATGCCAAGGCGGGGAGACCCCATCTGTGCAGAGCAGAGCTATCCCGAGGGGTTTGCCAGGCTGCCATCTTTGGGAGCAGTCTTCCCGGGACCTGTCATTGGCTAGTGATAAAGCGCCTCCCTGTGCCACCCGGAGGGAGTCATGTCATCCACCTAGCACATGCCCCCTGGCTCTTAGACTTGACTTGAAACCACAATCCAATAAAGAAGTAGAGATCTCACAGGAAGAGAATATAAATGGCTCCTAAGCATACAAAAGGAG
>NW_022107432.1:21241498-21243232 GCF_000313985.2 Echinops telfairi | reverse complement strand
CATTGGGTCCCCATCACGCGCCACCCTCATTGACGAGGATATGATTTTTCTCCCCGCCTTTGGTGTTTGATCAACTTGAAGATGACAGGCTTGGTTTTGGGGAGAGGTAGAAAGAAAAGGTCAGTCTTACTCATAGTACAAGAACTGCATGCTAAAACTGTATTGAGACATGCTGGCAAAACCCAAATATTTGCCAGGTTGAGGTGTGCTGTAATTAAATTAAGTTGCTGACTTCCAGCTCCAAATCCACCTGTGTTAGTCCGGGTAGACTAGAGAAACAAATTCATAGACACCCATATGTGCATAAGAAAGAGCTTTATATACAAGGGCAATTGTATAGTGAGAAAACTTCCCAGCCCAGTCCAGATCAAATCCATAAATCCGATATTTGCCCATATGTCTGAGACCAGTCCACAAATTCCTATTCAGACTCGCACAACACATGTAATGGAAGGTCACAGGCCAGTCGGTGGCAAGTCTTGTGGATCCAGTGGTGGTGGAAGCATCTAAACTCTGGCATGCTCCCTCCACGTGGCTCCTCCAGCTCTAGGGCTCTGGCTCCATCAGCCTAGCTCCATGTGGCTTGTCAGCAGGAAGCTGAAGCGGTGAGAGAGTGTGTCCTGTCTCCAGGGAGGAAGATGGGAGTTCCCAGAATCCTCAGGAGAAGGCCATGCCCACACAGAGGCCTCATTGGCTATGGCCTGATTGACAGGCTAGACTCCACCCCTTCACTCAAGTTGGCAGGAGATGATGTAACTGCCACACCACCCTTCTCTCCTCTGCTTTGTGATGCCGGGCTGCAACTGTGTGCTTTCAAGTGGAATCAGACTTATGAGCATGGGACAGAATGGAACTGCCCTCTCAGGTTTCCTACGCTGGAAAGCACATCACCAAATCTTTTCTCCCGTGGAACTTCTTGGGGCAGGGGGTGGAGGGGAGTTCAAACCAACAGCCTTTTGGTTAGCAGCCAACCTCTTTACCAAGCTCCTTCCCCATCAGGGTGCCTTGATGCTGGAGGCTGAGCCTGCAAACCACATCATTGCTTTGCCAGTTGTGCAGTCCCAAGCTCTGCCCATGGGGGGTGCTAGACGGAAGGATGGAGGCTGTGAGGCTGGAGGAGGAGAAGAAATCCCTTCCTGTTGGCTTCCTTTCATGTCCTTATTCCCAGTCGTTGAGAGGAGGCTCGCTCTGGCTCCTGACCTGTAAGAGTGATGGAAAATGATACCACCTGTATGGGCACCACGGTAGCAATAGCTAATTAAATGACAAGCTCAATTGCCGTTTGATCCAGTAATCCCTTTCCATTCGAAATGCCACATGACTCAGTCCTCTATTGCAGCACCGTGGGAACGAGCAGAGGGCGTCAGTTTCACATTAGGGGGAGGGAACAGTCCCTGGAGAGGAACCTTCTGCTTGGAAAAATCCAGGGTCCGAGAGAAAGAGGAAGCCCCTCCATGAGAAGGATAGGCACAGTGGCCGCAGCCATGGGCTCACAGCACGGTTGTGAGGATGGCGCAGGACCCAGCACTGCCTTGTGCTCTTGTGCATTGCGATAGTTTGGAGTTGGAAAGGACTGGGTGGCACCTAACCCTAGCAGCAGCGGTATCCATACAGAGGAGGCCTGATGGCACAGTGGGTTTAACATCGGGCTGCTAACCCAGAGGTCAGCAGTTCAAGCCCATCGTCTGATCTTTGGTTTCTGTAAAGATTCACAGCCTCAGAAACTCTATGGGG
>NW_022107432.1:21230355-21240328 GCF_000313985.2 Echinops telfairi | reverse complement strand
ACCTCATGGGACAGAGCAGAAGTGCCCCATGGGGTTTTCTGGGCTGTCGTCTTTACTACAAAGGCACATGGCCAGAACCTCTCTGGCTTGGAGCTAGTGGGCGGGTTCGATCGCTCGATATTGTGGTGAGCAGCTGACTACCTACAGCACCCTCAGGGTTCTTCTTGTAAAACTGGGGCCAGGTGTGCCTTTGGTCCATCCCAACTCATATCCCAAGTCATCCCCACATGTCAGAGTCAAATTGCCCCCACAGGGTCTCCTCTTACAGGAGCATCTTGACAGATCTTCCTGACCTGGGAGCCCCTGGGTGGGTTTGAACGACAGAGCTCCCATCCTTGAATAGCCATGGTCGGAAACCAAGCTCACTGCCACCGGTTGATTCCGACTCGTAGTGGTGCAATAGAACAAAGTAGAACTGCCCCCTGTGGTTTTCCAAAACTTCCATCTTTATGGGAGTAGACAGCCTCATCTTTCTCCCACGGAGCGGCTATGGGTTCGAACCCCTGACTTTGTGGTGAACAGCTACACCCACTACACCACCAGGGCTCAGCTTCCTTGAATCCTAGAGGAAACAAGTGCACCGTTTCTTTAGGGATTTATCCACTCATTTCACCGGGCGGGTAGCGCATCCGTCACGCACTCCTACAGTGAAGGAGACAAACAGGGAAGAAGAAAGTCTTTTCACTCCCGGGGACAGTGAGGAGATTCTCGAGGGAGTGAAGGGAGACCAGCTTGGAAACGGAATCCTTCATCGGGGCAGCCATTCCACATTCTCCTTCTTGTCAGAAGCTGCAACGTCGCTTCGGCGATGAGGGTGGGCACTGAGTCAGAAGAGAAGGCCAGCAAAGCCTAGCTGTCTACCTAAGAACAGTGGGCACAGAAAGCGCAGAACTCGGCATTCCCTGGCAGTCCAGATGTGCACAGCTGCGGAAAGGATCGTGCCCAGGGCTGGGCCTAATGTTCTCGTCTCCTGTCCCTTGGCGTTGTCTAGAGCAAAGCCAGCAGCACGGTTGGCACCACTGAGCTGGCCTTGGTGGAGAATTCTTCGCTTGGCGCTAACATGCTGCAGCTGTGAGGCAGGCAGCCTGGTGGCATGTGGGGGACAGGTGTCCCCGGTGCCGTGCTTTCTCTCTCTTAGAGCTCCGTGTGCATGCTGGAAGCTTCCCCGTCAGCATGACTCACCACCAGCATCAGACCCCAGTGAGGTCCCAGATAGCTTTGTGGTCCCACTCACAGTGGGGATGAATCTCCCTGCTAGGGGCCTGCCGTCTGGAAGCAGGCCCGTGCCAGCTTCTTTGAGCATAGTGTGTGGGTGAGTGAGTCCTTCTAGTAATGTCTGTGGCTCAGCGGACAATTGTGCACAGTTGTTAAGAGCCAGTGACATTATTAGCTATCCAAATGACCCTATAGGCAAGCTATTGGGGCACTCGAAGCCCCACCTTCCTCATCTGGACGTTGCAGATAGGGAATATTCCGAAACCAGGGGAAGCATTGATTTTCTTGACCCTTCCCCTTTCTCAGACTCCTTCGTGAATCCACCAATACATTTTAACAGCTCTACCAAGGGCTCAAGTAGAGAGCAAATGCTTTGAGAATGAGGATGGCAACAAATGTACAAATGTGCTTGACACAATGGATGGATGGATGGATTGTGCTAAGAGTTGCCTGAGCCGCCAATAAAATGATTTTTTTAAAAAAGAAAGCACAAACATATTGTATTCGAACAGGCAAGAACAAAACCTGCATGTTTTGAATATATATTTCAATTTGGTCAAAATGTAAATTATGTCTAATTATGTAAAAACTAATTTTAAATATAATCATCCAACTTTAATTTCAAACATAAAAAACTTGGATTAATGAAAATTACTTGAGGAGACTAAAATGTCAAGGAAAAAATATAATAAAATCTCTCCACCGCTTCTCCTCTCACTACATGTCTCCTCTCACAAACATGCCTGGAGCGTTGTTTCCTTCCTCTCTACCCTTGTTCAAAGGGCATCTCTTCCGAATGCCTTGCTCTGAGGGCAGCGTTCTCACGGGGAGACGCATGGAGGCCTGTGTGGTGAGGGGCTGAGGCCTCAAACCAACTGCCATACGAGGCGCCGTCTTGGACAGACCCCCCCCCAGCTCTAGTCAACACCCCCCCAACCCCATGACTGTGACCCATGCCAACGTCCTGATTACATATAGCCACAGGAAGGCCCGAAACGCCTTGTGAATCCCCAAACCACAGAAACTGCAGTGATACTTTTGGGGCTATGTTTGGGGATACTTTGTTGCACCACAATAGATACAATACAGATTTGGGGGAGTGGGGAGCTACCATAAGCAAAGCAAAACAAAACAATATTGCGACTATTAGCAGGACTTACAGGACATAGTAGGACTGCCCCTGTGGGTTTCCAAGGCTATTTTTCATTATGTAACAGAAGGCTCTATCGGTCTCCTCTGGATACATGGGTGGGTTAGAATCATCAGCTTTTCTATTAGCATGCAACTGCTGTAACCATTGTGCCACCAGGGCACCTTGCTACGACAGCAAATATCTAAAAGTCTGGGTGTGGCTTTAGAACTGAGGCATGAACAGAGACTATAAGGATATTGAAGAGCGTGTAAGTTAAAGCCTTAAGTGACTTAAATACATTTTCATGCAAGTATGGAAATTGAGAGGGACCCTGGTGGTGTAGTGGTTATTTATAAGGCTGTGATCCACAAGGTCAGCAGTTCAAAAAAAGCAACTGCTCTGTGGGAGAAAGATGAGGCTGTCTACTCCCATAAAGAGTTGTGCTCCCCGAAGCCCACAGGGGCAGTTCTACCTGTCCTATAGGGTCGCCATGAGTTGGAATTGACTCGATGGCAGGGAGTGTGCTTTGTTTTGTTTTGTTTTCTAATGGACGTTGAGGATGCCTTTGGCGTGGGCTGAAAGAGGAATAAGGAACACGTTCGTGAAAGCTAGATCGAAAGGGGAACTGAGCGGGGAACCCGTCAATTCAGCGGCATAAAGTTTAGTCACTGTGTCATTTGTAATTACATGCAACGTAGAACATGCAGCTAATGAACTAGCTACGGTCTAGCCAAGGGTACTCCAGCCAAAGTGCTATCCGTTTTTCCTGGCTTCTTTCTGCCTCTAGTAAAAGGCAACCGTTGAGAAATAAGCTCAAGAGAAGATATGAAATGGCAAACGTCAAGATCGGCTGATGGACGTGCTTCTCGGCATCTTTCTGCCGCTTGTCTGCCGTCACGATGGTGTCCTCGGTGTTGCTGTGATGCTGGAAGCTGTGCCACCAGGGTTTCAAATACCAGCAGGGTCATTGTTGGTAGACGGGTTCCAGCAGATTTGGTAGGTACATCTTCTGGTGTCAATTTGAGGATTCAGAGTGAAGGGGTGGAGTCTAGCCTGTCAATCAGGTAGCAGCTTGATGACCTCATTTGGAGGCACCAAGGAGATAAATAGCTCCCTGGAGGCAGGACGCAGAAGTGGGACACTTGCTCACTCCCTGCCAGACATCCCTGTGGAGAAGACACATGGAGAGAGACTGATGGAATCAGACCTCTGGAGCTGGAGAAGCCACATGGAGACCCCTGCCAGCACTGAGATGCTTACAACACCACTGGATCCACAAGACTTCCCACCCACTGGCCCGTGATCTTCCTGCATTCGACGTCATTGCATGTGTTTTGTGATTCTGAACAGGACTTTATAGATTGGTACTGGACATATGGGCTGATATAGAACTTACAGACTTCAATGGAACCCATTTCTTTACCTTGCTCTCCTCCCATCATAGAAGCCCTGGTGGTGCTGCGGGGTAAATGTTGAGCTACTAACCTCAAGGTCCGTGGTTCAGACCCACCAGCTGATCCATGGGAGAAAGATGACCCCCCCCCCCGAAGATTTACAGCCTTGGTACCCCTACACAGGGTCACCGTTGGTTAGAATGGACCCCACAGCTGGGATGTGGGATGGTTGTGTATCCTGCATTCCTTATTCTCTCTCTCAAACACCTACACACAAAATCCTTTTCTCAGGGCCTGCTTCTTAGACACTCAAGCCAGAACACTTCATAAGTAGAAAGTGAGCCTCTGCTCTTTCTAAATAGGTTCACTTGATTTTTTTGAAATCATCAAGGATATGAAGAACAAGACTTATTAAAGAGCCTAAAATCTACATTCAGGGGTGCAGTAACAATGGAGCTTGTGCTTGTTTTGTTTGTCTGAAAAATATTGGTAATCCTATTATTTCCTAGCTCATCGTTCACTATCTTCAGTAGCCTGAGCAAGGCCTTTCTCTCATCCTATTGTGAGGCTCTCTGGAGGACACTCAGGACACTTACGATGGCACATATAAACAGACCGGCTTATACAGTGAGACAGAATATGACAGCTAACGAGTCCACACAGCAGTACAGAAGGCTCAGTTCAACTCACTTTCGTGGAAGAGTTAATAGACGAGAAGTCCTTCAATTCACATGGGCTGCTGGGTCCAAGGTCAAGGAAGCAGACAGAGGAGTCTTCCTTCAGACAAGACAGGCAGAGTCTGCCAGCAGGCAGCAGGCAGCAGGGTGGGTCAGCAACAGTTAGTAGCACGAGAGCTTAGCGAAGCAGGCCGATGGGGTCTCAATCTCAAGTGATGCACGAGCAACAGGATCCAATAGCCTCAAACTCAAGCAATGCAAGCTTGCAGGTGCCAACAGTGTGGGGAAGCAGGTCTCGAAGGAGCCTCAAGCTCTAGAGACACGATCCACAGGTTGGCTCAGCCCACAGGTGGTGTAGCACACAGGTTGAGGCAGAGAACTAGCTAGAGCAGCCCATGCTGGTCTGACACCAAGGAGCAAGAGAGAAGGGGGCGGGCTTTGGAAAGCCATTTATCTTGTTGCCCTCCAATCAAGCTGTGACCTGGTTAAACTACACCCACATGTTCCAAATGGCCTAGTTGGCACAGTAAACCTAACATCACACCTGTTTTATTCCTTCCTTTCATTTCTCTGATGCTTGTTCTCACTTATTCCCAGTAGGTGCTCACGCTAATGTGTTAGATGAATGTTCTTAAATCTAGCTGTGTCCTCGTAAAACAAAAAGTATTGTGTGTGGATGTTTTTCGTTTACATAAATGAAGTACGGTATACGTTTTGTTCTGTTTCACATTTTTCCACTCAACACTGTGTTTCGAGAAACATCCATGTGGTTGTGTGTGTACTTAGTTCATTGCTTTTGACTATTGCATACTAGACACTATTTATGGCATCTTAATTTGAATGTCAAGTTTGTCAACATTGTCCTTTATGGTTGGAATGTCTGGTGGAAAAATATCTTCTTTGCTCTGAGGTCATAAAGGTAACTTTCCCCATTGTGTTCTGAAATAAAGAGTTCTGTCTCTGGTAAGTTTTCAATCCCTCTGAAATTGATTTCTTATGTAGTATGTGAGATAAATTTTCTTTTTTGGCACATAGATTTTTTTGAAAAAAGGTCTGAGTTGTACTGACTGGTCCACTCTGAAATGCCTGCGTTGTTATCCTGTTCCATTGATCTGGTTGTCTCTTCTGTTGTCACACCACAGTCTCCATCTTTATCTCTTCATTAGCATTGTGGCACTCGGCAGGGCAAGTCCCCTGGCCTTCTTCTTGCTTATATCAGTTTGACCTTTTCCCTTGTCAATTTTAGAATCAGTGGGTTGAATCCCCTTCCCATTCACCGTATGTATGATGAAATTTTTTTTTGAACTTTACTAACCCTACACATCCACAAGAGCACAGTGGCATCATTAATTAGGTCTTCTTTAGGGTCTCTTGATCATGATTCAAGCTTTATACATAAAATGCCTTTCAAGGATAGGGGAGGGAGGGAAAAAAGAGGAGCTGATAATAGGGGCTCAAGTAAAAGATAATGTTTTGAAAATGACTATGGCAACATGTGTACAAGTTTGCTTGATATAATTGATTTATGGGTTGCTTTAATATCTGTAAGAGCCCCGATAAAATGATTTTAGAAACTAATAAAAGGCCTTGCAAATGGTTGGCAAATTTATTTCCAAGTATGTCATAGTTTTGTTAATATTTTAAATGCTGCTTTGTATTATACTGTTTAATAGATTATTGCTGTTGTATTGAATTAGAACTGACATAATGTTTTAAATATTTTTTCTATTGTCAATTAGCTGGTGGGTTTAACATTTCAGATACTCAACAGTTTCAACTACTTATCAAATATTCCAATAGCATATCCTATCCACCCCTCTGACTTCCCTTCTTCCTCTCGTGGGTTCCGATCTCCCCTTCACGGTGCTGTGTACAGTAGAAAGAAGATGGAAATACCCTAAAAGCCCCTCGGTAGAAGAATGGCTAACTAAACGCTGGTGCATGCCCACAATAGAACACTGTGCATCTCTAAGGGAAGCACCTCACGGCATGGATGGGCTTGGAGGACATTACGATGAGTGAGATTAGCCAGTCACAAGACAGTAAATATTTCGTGAGACCACTATTATAAGGGGAGGGGTAAAATAAACCCACAAGATACTTTCATACCAAAGGGAAGAGACTTTGGAGAGTGCCCAAGGGGCGGGGGTGGGGTGCCACAGGACGGAAGACAGAGCGCTGGGCTGGACTGCTGACAGGTGCTATTGGTGTGAAGTGAAGAGAGGGGTCCGCAAAAGGGAGATGAGAGATCAAGGAGTGGGTGGAGGGCAAGCTAGCTGGGGGGCAGGGGGGCTTCATTCGTCATTTAAACTGTTGACTGCAAACTTGATGATCTGGAAATTAAACAACCCCCCACCTAATTTACAATAACAAGGTGTATTTGTTGTTGTTTTCAAAGCTATGTATTTAATTTTTTTGTTGTTTTACAAAGCAACCTATCACCTTCAAAGTCCCCTCCATTACACTGAATACATTTGTCAAATTTGTGATTCCATTCTTGGGAACATTTTCGAACCCATGTTTGTATGGATGACAGCATCTTCACTTTTTTTCGTTACCTCTTCTATGTCATCAAATTGCTGTCCTTTCATGTCCCTCTTCATTTGAGGAAACAAAGAGCAGTCACATGGAGTGAGGTCAGGTGAGTAATGTACACAGGGCAAGAGAGGCATGCTGTTTTTTGCCCAAAACTGGCGCACTGAGTGAGTGAGCTGCTCACTGTGTGAGCAGGCCCATTGTCATGGTGGCAAAACCAGCCCGTCTGCCACAAATCAGGCCTTTTTTAAATCCCACACTGCTGTGCAATTCTTTCAGAACCTCTGCAGAGAAAGCCTGATGAACAGTCTGACCTGGTGGAACAAACTCCAAATGCACTACAAGTCGACATTTTTGTCCATTCAGGAAGTTGATGGACATCCAGAACGAGGTTTGTCATCCATCGACATTTCACCTTTCTTTGAAATGAGAAAACCACTTGTACACATGGGAATAACAAGGTTTTTAAAAGCAAAGCAAAACCTGGCGGTAACAAAACGATCGCGTGCTTCTGGTGTCTGCGGATGAGACCTCGCGACTGGAAGTGTCGTAGAATTGGCTAACGATGGCCACTCTGGCGAGAGCACACTGTAAGTTTCAAAGAGTGAGCAGACATCAAGGTTCAGCCTCGTAGGCTGGTTTCATGCAGCCCTGGTGTCGTAGTGGTTACTCGTTGGGCTGCGAGTCACATGGTCCAAAGTTCAAAACCCACCAGTCGCCCGAGGGGCAAGACTGGGCTTTTCTACTCCTGTAGACAGTTACAGTCTCGGAACCCCCGGGGGCTACTATGAGTCAGTGTTGACTCAATGGCTGTGAGCGAGAAGCTGGTTTTATTGTTTAACTACAAGGATTTAAAAAAAAATAAAAAGCCATACAATTCTGTTGCAACACAAACATGTTATAGACAATTGTGTTAGGCTGGGTTCTTTCGAGAAGCAAAAACGAGTGACCTAGAAAGAGATTTATATCAAGAAATGCCTGTAGAAGTGGGTAAGTCCAGTCTGGTTCAAGTCTATGGGTCAGATGTCAGCTGGAGGCTTCTCCTGACTCCTGTAGCTGTCGGGGCTGACGACCAGGAAGTAGGAAGATGAAGCTGGAAGACCACAGGCTTATGGATGCAGATCCAATTGAGTCCATGGTCGGCAGTGCACTGGTGGCTCCTGGGATCCGCAGGTGAGATAACAGGTTGATGAACCAGATGCAGGCTCCAGAGCCACAGTGGAAGTGTCCATCTATATACGTGCTGAGGTTTGATCACACCCTGGACGAAACCTCCCTGATTTGCATCAAGATTGTGACCGGATTATTCTTCCCGCAACTGCTTGGCGGCTTCACAGAAGACGCCATCACGGAGTTGCCCACACCGTGACACGGCACATCACGGGAGAATCCCGGCCCACCCAACCTGACACAGATCCCATCGCAGCAGTCATTTCAGTATCACGCCCTCAGCCAGGGTCACCTGGGGTGGTCTGTGCCCTTGTGCCCTTCTGGTGAAGCCATTGATGATTGATCAAGAGGTTCCTCCTTTGGGTTCATTAACCCAGTTACGTAAGAAATAGATTCTAACTTCTTCCCCAAAGGCCCAGTGGTTAAATGCCTGGCTGCTGAGAGCTGGCCGTTGGAACGCACTCGTTGCTCCACAGGCAAAAATACCTGGTCATCTGTTGATGTAAGTCTGCGGGTTCGGAAAACCCAGAGGCAGCTCTCCTCTGTCCTTCAGAGCCTCCATCAACTGGGATAAATCCAGCAGTCCCCAAACAGTAGCAGCAACTTTATTACAATGCCTTCTCTTCTTAATTCTGCTTCTGGACTTGATTTGCTGATCTTCTGTTCAGCACCTGAGTTAGTTAGTTTATTGTGCCAACCTGACCAATAAACACATGTGGGGTTAATTGAAGGCCGGAGGGATAAATGGCTCAGTGAGCCTCGCCTTTCTAGTTCTCAGGTCTCTTGCTTTGTGATGGTCGCACCAGGGTGCAGCTGCCTTAGCAGTTCTCTGCTTCAGCTGGCAAGGCTAACTTCCTGCAAGACATCCCTGAGGAGAAGCCACATGGACCTATCCCGATGCAGCCCTGGGTGCTAGAGCAGCTGTGTGGAGACCCCTGCCAGCGCTGAGATGCTTACATGTTCACTGGCTCGGCTTTCCTCCTGCAGTTGGTGTCATAGTGTGTGTTTTGTGAGATGGAGGAGGACTTTCTGGATTGATGGATTGGTGTTGGACATATGGGTTAATGTTGGACTTGTGGGCTTGGGCAGCACTGGGTTGGGATGTTTTCTTGATGCCCACTTAACCTTTATATAAAACTCTTATAATGAGTTTCTGTGGATTTGTTTCTCTAAAGTACCCAGACTAGCACAGCAACTGTGCATCTCTGTTTAGGAGTGAGATTACATGGTCATTTTCCTTTCTCGTACTCTCTGATCTGCCTTTGGTATCCTTCTGGCCTCCTAAATAATTGGGGGAACCCTTCGTGATATTCATATTCCTTGGTTTATCTCTTGAACTTACCAATTCTTTGAATGGCTTATAAAGTTCACTGTAAAACCCCCGGTCTGATGTTTTCATTTGTAAAAACCTTTTAAACTAATGATTCAATTTGCTTAAAAGCGATAGGATCATTCGGGTGATTTCTGCTGGAACCGCTTCTGGCACGTTGTATTTTTCTAAGAAAGTATCCATTTCATTTCATCTAAATTGCTAAATTTATTGACGAAGGTGGCTCATACTACCCTCATTTATTATTATTTTTTAATCTCTCCATCATGCTTGGTGTAGCAAGGAGCCAGTGAAAACGAGATGGGTTGAGGCCGTGGCTGCGACAACAGTCTCAGTCATGCGGACAGCGGTGGGAGGGTGGACGGGGCAGGACTGAGCAGTGTTCCCTTCTGCTGTCCCCCAGCTCTCTGTGAATTGTAACGAACTCCAGGGCACTGAACAGGGACACCAGCATAGGCTCCCTTTCACAGTCCTGACATGGTTCATTTCAGTGTCACCTGCTGTGTGAGTCTGGGTACTT
>NW_022107432.1:21227918-21229852 GCF_000313985.2 Echinops telfairi | reverse complement strand
TTTTTTTTCTTGACTCATCTTGCCAGTCAGGAGCCCTGTTGGTATAGCGGGTTACATGTTGGACTGCCAACCATCAAGTCAGCAGTTCAAAACCACTAGCTGCGTCATGGGAAAAAGTCCAAGCTGTCTGTTCCTGTAAAGACTGACAGTCTCAGAAACCCACAGAACAGGGCTGCTTTATCCCTGGGGATGGGATGAGTCAGCATGGACTCTGTGGCAGTAAGTTTGGTTTTGGGTAATCTTCGCAATCAGCCCTGGTGGTGCTGTCCGTAAGCATTGGACTACTAAGTTGGCAGTTCAAACCCATCAGTTGCTCCATGGGAGAAAGATGAGGCTGCCTGTTGCCATAGAAACCTACAGCCAAAACAAAATCTATGTAGGGAGGAAGACGGGGCTTTCTGCTCCCATAACTAGTTACAGTCTCAGAAACCCACACGGGCAGTTCTACCTTGTCTCAGAGGGTTGCTATGGGCCGGGTCAATTCCACGTGGTGAGTTTGGTTTTTTGAGGGTCGCTGTGAGTAGGAATTGATTCAATGGCAATGGGTTTGGTTTTTTGGCTTTTAATTTTGCCAGAAGTTTGTAAAAAATGTTTCCCAAGGAACTAATTTTCTTGATTCTATTATCTCTCTTCTGTTTCATTCATTTCTGCTTTGAGTTTTATTAGTTTTCCCCTCTGCCGTCTTTGGATTTACGATGGTCTTGTTCTAAGTTGGATGGCTAACTCATTCATTCAGAAACGTTCTTATTTTCTACTGAAGCATATAAACCATAAATACTCCCTCAAGGAGCTCTGTGTCATCGTGGGTGACATGTTAGGTTGCTAACCACTAGGTCAGGATTTCAAAACCACCAGCCTGCCCAGGGGAGAGCGATGAGGTTTTCTAACTCTGGTACAGAGTCCCAGTCTTGGCAACCCACAGGAGCAGCTGTATGCGTTCCTGTAGGTTGACGATGAGTCAACTCGGCCTCGATGACAGTGAGTTTGGTTTCAGGAAATACCTCTTCAGCAGCATCCAGGATATAGACTGTCTGCACGGTAGTTCTAGAAGGCATCCACTTCAGTTCCCTCTCCACTCCCCTAGAGAGAAACAGGTGGGCTATGCTCACCTCTCCAGTGCCAGCGTCTTCTGATCCATATGCCCTTGCTGAGCGCTGTAGACATTATCACTGGCGTTTGGAGGAATGCTGCATACTAATTTGCTTTAAGGTCTGTGCCTATACCTTTCCTTGTGCCTATAGCAATGTATGCTCTCTCTGAAGTTTCTGCCTCCTTATCGGCTGTGCTGGGGCACTTAACCAAGCAGGTGAACCTTCAGGTGGCATCAGGGTGCCCTCCCACTGCGGCCACTGCAAGTAGACTCAGCATCTTAAGAGAATCGTCCCGCAGCTGATGACTAACCCATGCCAGGCGAGGAAGACCCACTTATCAGTGGGCGGAGCCTGCAGGGCCAATTCTAAATGTCTGGAACCCGAGCTGTGTAGCCACGGGTGAGTTTTTATGGAGGATCGGAAGCCCGGCTCTGTTTGGGACCTTTCACCCAGGCAGCTGGGAAGGTCTCCGCCTCCTCTCTCTGCCGGGCCCCAGTGATACATCTTTGACCTTGAGCTGTCATCCATCTCAACCCACAACCCCATCCCACGCTGTTGCCCTCCCACTTCCCAATGTCACTGATTATCAACGTGTGCCCAGATGCCCAGCGTAGGGAGGGACAGGCATAATGATGGGCTTACCCCAGGGGCAGCTTTCTGGAAGATGTTTTCAAGTCGGAGCCCAATCCCAAGCCCAGTCTCTTGTGATCTTAATTTGTGGCTTTGTCTGATGGGTCTTGCTTCCCTCTGCATCTTCCTCTGGCTGTTTATTTGGGTAAAGGATATTCTCCGCCCTTTCATGTCTGAGTGGTTTCCTCCTGCGTTTGTTCCCTGTGAGGTCTT
>NW_022107432.1:21221372-21226481 GCF_000313985.2 Echinops telfairi | reverse complement strand
TAGTGAGGTACTCATTAGGCTGGTAATCCCAAGGTTAGCAGTTCGAACCCATCGGCCACTCCATAGGAGAAAGATGAGGCTATCTGCTCCCGTAACGATTTACAGCCTCAGAAACAGCATTTCTCCTCGTCCTATCAGGTCACTACGAGTCAGAGTTGACTCAATGGCCATGAGTTTGCGTTTGAGTTTGAGAGGTACCTCAGAGGCAATGCCTGGTGATCTACTTCCACAAAAGCAGTCCCTGAAAACCCTACGGTTTCCACTCTGGTACCCAAATGGCCAAATGAGTTAGGGTCAATGAGAAGACAACTGGGTAACTCCGCGTGTCCATTCCACCCACACTAAACGTGCACCGTTCAATCACCATGAGAGAACGGTCCCCATCCTGGGCAAGGACCAGGATGGGGGACTAGCAGTCTAGAAACTCAACAAAACACATCTGCCATCGGGGCCACCTTCCACTCGTAGCAACGCTGTAGGACAGTGGAGAGCCGTTCCCGGGGGTTTCTGAGGCTGTGCATCTTCATGGGGGCAGACAGCCTCCTCTTCCTCCTTCAGAGTGACTGGTGCATTTGAACCACTGACCTTGCCGTTTCATTGGAAAGCGAAAAACAGCACAGCGTGGCATGAAAGAGCAGATGGGGGACAGGAGCCGGGGAGCTGGAAGTAGGGCCCGATGAACTGTTGCTTCGGTGTGCTTTCTTCCGTTCACTTGTCTTCCATCACCCCAAACCCCACACTCCTGTACCCCGACCCCCAGCCCCCAGCACAGCAAAGCAGCAGCCGCACCCCATGCAAGGGACTGAAGAGCGGCAGACAGGGCCCCTGCTCTGAGAGGACCATGATCTTTGGGGCACAAGAAATCCCCTCACCAGTCTGCAACAAGCCAGGCCGACCAAATTGGCTTCCATGGTGAGGGGCATGAGGCCACTGGAGGGCTGAGGAGAGAGGGCGGCCAGCTGCAGAGGACACTTGAGGACTGGTGGACTCTCACAGGCCTTTGGAGAGATGCCCTTCTTTTGACTGTAAAACCCCAGGGGAAGATGGCACCCAACCTGGGGCAGAGAGGGCTGGGGGTGGGGAGGGAGTCCTCGCGGGTTGTGAGTGGGGCCGCCAGGGCCGACCTGGCCCGAGCGCTCCCGTTCCTTACCAGTCCCCAGTCTACCTTCCAGAGTTCTCAGGGCTTGACTGGAAAGTTTATGAGAACTGGCTTATTCTCTGGTGTCTTGGCACTTGCGCGCCACGTCCTGATTGGAACCAGGGAGGCTGTAAGTGCAAACGTTTTTGTACCTTAGAGGAAATTCTCCCTGCGTTCCTGGAGAAGGCTGTGGTGAAAGTAGCTCTTGTTTCCCGTGGCCTGCTCCCCTCCCTCAGGAGACCCGAATTCCAAGCCGGCGTTACTATAAAGTTGATGAATGGATGCCAGGCCCTAATCCAATATGCAATCACCCCTCTTGTTCTCGGGCCCGTGCTGCACAGGAAAGGAAGCTGGCTTTTTTAATAAGGCAATAGCACCTCTTTTATATGTTCCTTTCATACGTGATGAAGAATGGGAAGCAGAAAGCAGCAGCTGGGCATCATGGAACGGCTGCTGCACGGGTGGGAGTGTCCACTGGTCCAGCCACTTTGGGGGCGCATCACCCCAACCCCCACACTCCTGCTAGATCTGCTAAAGCCAAGGCCGCTTGTGTCCGAGGCCCAGCGGCTCCTCTTGGAGGCAAATGCCCTGGAGGAATTCCGGGGTCCCGCGGAGGAGACATCGAGGCGGTCAGAGAAAGCAAAAAATCGGGGCACAAGGCGCCCGAGCCCATCACTCGGACAACGGACGAAAGTGCATCCTGCCCGTGCGCATTGCGACGTTATTCGTGATGGTGAACCAATTGGGGAAAACGTGAATGGCCATCGAGGGAACAATCAGTAACTTGTGGCATTGGGTGGTTAAAAGAACAAATGGACCGGCCCTGCACGTGTCCAGCCGGTTGCCTCTCCCGTTCCTGACAGTGGTCAGGAGAAGGCTGCAGAAGCAGACGGACTTGTGCGCGGTCTCCTGCTGTTTCCTGGGCTTGTAAACACATGTGGCATGATTCTGCGTGCTGCTGCTAGATAGGCAGAGATGTTATCAAAGCGGGGATGGTGAATTGGACATGCAGCATGGTGGGTCCTTGTGGGGAGGAGAGAAGGGAATGGGCGAGGACAGGGACGTGGGGACCTGCAAGGGTGCCACTGCATATGACTTAAAAACAAAACACATGGCCACATGTTCAAAAATATAACCATTTGACAGAGGTAGGACGTGGGTAGATGTGTTACTAGATCTTTCTGCATGTGTGAGCCTTCCCATAATTTAATTTGTAAAAGGGTGGGGAGGGGGCAGGGAGGAATACTGAACGGGGTGTCAGGAGGTCAGGTTCTACTCCAGTTTAGCCACGAATGCATACCATCTTCAGGCCTCAGTTTCCTCTTCTGCAGAATGGGAGCTTTGGACGAGGCCATCGCCTGTTGCTTGTGGCGGCTCACAAGGGGCTCCCTGAGCATGCATCCTAGGGGACCGAGGACAGGAAGGCCAGCGCAGGGCTTCCTGAAGCTCAGCTGTTCCTTCCTCAGCCTGTCTCTGTCTCCTCACTCGGGAGATCCGGGTGCTCACTGGCCAGATCTCCCAGGGTCAGCTCTGGAAAGTGGTCACCAAAGAGCCTTGAACTAGGAGGCTGGTGGTCTGGGCTCCAGAGACAAACCTTGCCGGGCTGCGTGACCTGGGGAAATCTCACCCACTCTCAGATTCCTTCATCAGTAAACAAATGATAAGAATAAGGTTTGTTTCCCCTTTCACAAAAATACCCGTGAAAGTGCTGTATCGTGGAACCCAAACCCACCACCAGAGCGTCAGTTCTCACTCAGAGTGACCCCAGAGAGAGGGTCCCGGGCTGTACGTCTTTACAGGCACAGATAGCCTCATCTTTCTCTCATGGAGCCACGAGAGGGTTTGAACAGCTAACCGTGTGGTTTGCAGGTCAATGGTTAGCCCACAGAGCTATGAGGGTGCCGTTGGGTCGGCGTCAACTCATAGCAACCCCGTGAATGACCAAAAGAAACACGGCCCGGTCCTGGGTCATCCTCACAGTTCTTAGGTTCGAAACCATGGATTCAGACACTGGGCCAATCCATCTCATGGGAGGTCTGCCTCATTGTTGCTGCTCCACCAAGCATGATGGCCTTCTCCAGGGACTGGTCTCCCATGACGACATGTCTGAAGTACGTGAGATGGAGTCTCGCCAGCCCTGCCTCTACGGAGCATTCTGTCTGTCCCTCTTCAGGACAGACGTGTCTGTTCTTCAGGCAGTCTGTGATGGTCTCCAGCATCCATCCTTCGTGGGTCTACCTCATTCAACGTCCAACTGTCAGATGCATGGGAACCCAGCAAACTCCACGCCTCACTAGTCAACTTTGACTCAAGCCTATGAGGTGACTGGAAATACCATGGCTTGGGTCAGGCGCATCTGTCAGGAGCAGGAAAAAACAAACGACCAAAAAATCAACCAGACTCACAGTCATCGTTTTTATGCTGACTCATAGTGACCCTGTAGGACACACAGAACTGTCCCTGAGAATTTCTGAGACTGACACTGTTTACCAGGGTATAAAACCTCACCTTTCTCCTTTGGAGCCACTGGTGGTTGCAAACTGCCGACCTTGCAGTTAGCAACCCAACGCGTAACCAGTGCAGAGGAGGAGGGAGTGGTCAACTGTGTCCAATACTGCTGAGAGAGATGAGTAACGAAAAGGAGAGAGAAGAGGTGGCCAGCTTTGGCACTGTGGAGGTCACCAATGACCTCCGTTCCAGGGAGGAAAACATGGAGCTGGGCAGGCTTGGGAGTGGGGAGGAAGCAGGGGAACATGTGATGCCAACTCTCTGGGCACAGATGAGAGGCTCAAGAGGAAACGCTTCACCCCAGTTGAGCCCAGAGGACTGCCCAGCTTGTGGCTGAGGGCTGGTGATATAGTGAGTCCAACTGATTGATCAATGACTTTGGATCTGGGGGTCATTGACTATTCTAGTTGGAAAAAGTTTAAGTCTAAGTGTTTTATCACTGTCGTTGCTCAGGGGAAGGTCTCAGGCAGCCTCCATTCAATCCTTTGTGAAGGAGTATGCTGGGGGCCTTTCATTTCCTCACTAATCCCACTTCTCTGTGCAGAGAAGTTATGAGTCTCCTGCGCCATTACAGTAGCTGATTCAATGAGGATCAGACTGAGCCATGTCTTGGGCCATTGCCCTGGTGGCCATCCATGGGAGACGCTTGTTGGCTGGCCAGGAGACTTCCTTGGCTCCTTGGTAGGGCAACCCAGAAGTCTGTGGGTACTGACTTAGCTTCCGTGGGAGTCCCTGGTACTGGACACTGGTGGTTTTGCTCAGAGTGACGTTGGACTGGGTGGTGTCTAGATAATGACTCTGCTTCTATCCTGTCACTCTGGAGCCCACTGATCTCTCTCCGTCCCTTTGTGGGGCTCATTCCCATGAGTGAATGAGTGTGTGGAACAGTCCATCTCAGGGCCTGGCATGAACTTTCCCCATCACCTTCATCTATGGAGTATGCATAGATAGGGCTTCAGGGGGTTGCCTTTTGAGTCTCCACAATCTGGTTTTTAGGACTCCACAGATCCTTTTGTTCCTACAAAACTTGACTCTTGCCAATCAAAGCCTTGGCTTTCACGGCTAACTTTTTTTTCCCTATTAGTGCCAAACGTTTATTTTCCAAAAAGAGGCCTGGACTATTTCATTCTGCTTCCCTTCCTGCTTAGATGAACAGCCCAGTACTCTCCCTGGAGATAGTAGCTCTGACTGAATAGGATCAGATGGGGAGGGAACCAGGACATCACATTATTCAAGATTTGATCTTTGCCACAGAAGGGAGAGAATGGTGGTAGGCAGAACTGACAGGGAGAAAGATACAAAAGTGCAGAGATAAAGAGAAGATGTGATTCTGGGGAGAATTGGGGTGCTGCTGCAGGGGCGAAGCTAGCTAAACAGCTTCCAACTGCAGTCTCTTATTGGACTTGCCTTTGTTTCCTGGACTTGTTAAGTTCTAGCTTAACGAGTTCAAGAAACTCTCACTC
>NW_022107432.1:21216656-21220823 GCF_000313985.2 Echinops telfairi | reverse complement strand
CCACTGGATCCAAAGACTTTCTACCCACTGGCCTGTGATCATCCTGCATTTGGCATCATTGCATGTGTTTCGTGAGCCTGAAGAGGACTTTATGGGTTGCTGTCAGACATATGGGCTACTGTTGGACTTATGGACTTGATCTGGACTGGGCTGTTTTCTCAATGTTCAATTGCTCGTGTATATTATATACATGTTCAATACATATACAATGTTCAATTGCTCTTGTATATTACATACCTCTCCCGCATATACATATGCGTGTTTATGAATTTGTTTCTCTAGTCTACCCAGACTAACACACTAGCTTTCTTGCTTTCTAGTGCAGGATATATTTGATGCAAATATTGCAAGTACTATACTGAGTTGTTGTTGTTTTTTAAAACCCCTCACACTTTCATTTCTTATGCACTACGTGAGTTATACATAAGTTTGCTTTACGTACGTGGGTGTATTATATACAAAAATCACAGGATTGCAAGACCATCTTTGCTATTTTTTGACTTAGAGCTGGAACAACTCTTTCTCTATGTAGCTTTGGTTCTTTTTGCTAAGAAATGATGTCTAGACATCACAATTTGGAGCGAGAGTTGCTTATTGAAACGGGGTGTGTTCTATGGCTTTTCAGTGGATAAAGCCAGAAAATATGTTGTGGGGTCTTTTTTTTTCCAAAGAAAAAGATGATTTACCCATTTGATTTAATATGTCAATAAGATTACTGGATGCAGTGGACACTCTTGTTGTGCCTATTTTGATCCTGAGAAAATATCTTCCAAGGGGTAATCAAAATACTGTGTTTCAAAGTGGCCCAAGGCAATTCTCTTCTCTCTGTGACTGGGCCGCCAGCTCGGTATAATGAGAAGATGATTTCTTTCCATTGCTTTTGAATGAATTATAACATCCGTATATTCAGTCAATGAGATGTCACTCAAATATATTACTGGAAACTTATCTTGCTCACTGCTTTTCAATGATCTATCCCTAAGAATCGGTTAGTCCCGTTCACTGCTTATTCCCCAAACCCCAAACCAAACCCACTGCCATGGGAATGGTGCTGACTCATAGAGACCCCATAGGACAGGGTAGAACGGCTCCTGTGGGTTTCTGAGAGGGTATCTCTTTACAGGCATAGAGAGCCCAGTCTCTCTCCCTTGGAGCAGCTGGTGGTTTCAAACTGCTGACCTTGCAGGTAGCAATCCAACTCATTACCACTACTCCACCAGGGCTCCTTTGCAAATCCCCAGTACCCAGATTATATCTTAACACATGGCACAAGTAAGACATCCGCAATGGGGAACTTGCCCGGCTAGTCGCTTTTCTGGATGCTGTCCCAGCAGTGAGAAAGCTCATTGTCATTGAATCAGTTCCAACTAAATAGCGGCCAGATAGGACAGAGTACAACTGCCCTTGTGGGTTTCCAAGGCTGACAATCTTTATGGAAGTAGAAAGTCTCCTCTTTCTCCCTCAGAGCGGCTGGTGGGTTAGAACTGCTGACCTTGTGGTTAGTAGCCCAATGCATAACCCACTACATCAGCAAGGCCCCTTTTAGCAATGTTATCCCCACTTCACCCACGAGAAGACTAAGGTTCACAAAGGAAGGTTAGTCATCCATGGCCTCAAATGCAGGAACAAGTGGAGACTGGGTTTACTGCTGGACCCCAGTAGCTCTCCATTTCACTCATGAGTGTAGAAATGAGGGCCCTAGCTCCCCGTGTTTCTGGAAAAGGAGTGGATGGGGAGAGCCTTTCGGCATATGCAGAGAGCAAGGCTGGTCAGCCCACTCTTGTCTCTTTAGGACAAAGTCATACATTCCACCATCACCCCTGCTTTTGATTTGTCCCCCCATAAAGCAGCGGTTCTCAACCTGTGGATCGCACGACCCTTTTGGGAGTCAAACGACCCTTTCACAGGGGTTGCCAGATAACAGTAGCAAAATGACAGTGATGAAGTAGCAACGAAAGTTAATTTTATGGTTGGGGGAACATGAGGAACTGTATTGAAGGGTCGTGGCATGAGGAAGGTTGAGAACCACTGCCATAAAGGGTCCCCTGGGCTGGAAGGAGCACGAATGTGGGGTTGGAGAACCCCTGCTTTAGGATCTGGCTTCTTCAACACTTACTGGCTATGCGTCCTTAAGCAAGCCACACCCATCTCTGTGAACCTGTTTCCTCCTGGGTCAAGTGGGTAATCTCCACCCTGATGCTGCTTCAGGTTTGGGTTGTGGGGTAAACGAGGCAGCAGATAAGAAAGCACGTGGTGCCAGGGAAAGGCTCTCCGGCCTGCAAGGGCTGTCCTTATCCTTCCCCCCACTCTCCCTCCTCCTGACATTTTATCCAGCGGGGCGCTCTGCTGCCAAAGGCTTTCACAGAAGTTGGCCAGCAGCAGACTCCCTCAGGAGGCAGGTAAAATAATGTTCTGGAGAATGTCAGATGAGAAACCCAACTAGCTGACAACTGGACAGGGCATCTGACTACTGACTGCCTGTGAAAGAGGGGTGAGCGCATCTTCATCACAAAGCACAGAATTAGAGATGAGCTGATGAAAACGGAAGGAGGGCAGTGATGGATCCCACGGTGTGTTCCCTGCCAATGGCCTTACTGCCACTGCCGCACATCCCGCTCGACAGGGATGATGGCTGGGTCTTACGGCTGCGGAATCTGCAGCTTACAGAAGTGCAGCAGCATGTCCAAGAGCCTGGAGCTGGAAAATAGCAAAGGTGGCACTCGTGGCACATGCATGTCCCACAGCTGTGTTCCACGTGGCCAAGTCCAGGGGAGCGCGGCAAACCACTGGGCAGCAAGGTGGAGAGTCGTGGTCCTCATTTCACTTGACCAACCTGCCATCCAGCTGCCCTGTGAGGGAAATGGCTTCTTCGGAGGGCGTCTGGGGTGATTTGCAGGAGAAAAACGCAGCAATGGCCATGTTTGCAGCCACTTGTAACAGCCATGGGAGCCAGGACTGGGGCCAGTGACCATTTTTGACTTCATGGCCTTGGGGCCAGAGAACAATGCCTGGTGTTAAGACTGCAGACAAGCCCAGAGGGCGTCAACTGGAGCCTGCATGGGCTGGGAGTGGTCTGGGAGTTGCAGTTACCCAGGCTGCCATGTTTTCTTCACTCCAGGACCAGGTAAAAATGTGAATGTTCCTCGTGGGTCTGTCGCATCAGAGTTCATCAGAGCTGGGTCAACAGGAGGGGGAAGCCTGTTCCAGGTGTGGTCCCCACATCAGTTGATGGCACGGCTGCAGGCAAACCTAAGGGGAAGGAAACTCCGAATCCCCACAAAGCACCGAGTAACCCCTTGGGGAACACCCTAGAACGTTGGCTAGCTTCCCATTCTTTATGTGCTTGTCCGCCAAGTGAAGTCTAGCTATTTGATGCTGATAGGATCTGCAACCTCTCCAGTTGCTTGTCCTTGCTGATTGGAGGTCCCCTTTCTGTCTAAGATCACCACATGGGGATCTCCCATTGACTCCAAGGCTCAATCTGGGTGGTGTTGGGTAAGTTGTTAAACTGGACCACACCTCGGCTTGTCATTGGTAAAGCAGGAACCAGAGCATAACCTTAGCATGGTTGTTGAAAGTACTAAGCGAGATTGTACCTCGACATGTGTAGTTTAGGATATTATATGCGGTGTATATAAGACCCCTGAATAATATTACTCATGCTTTCAGACAGCGCTTCCCCCTCACTTTCTTTTTCATACGCAAAATGTGCCCCGTTGTCTGATTTCCTTGTCCACACACCCACTCATCACAGGACAGATGGCAGGAGTCAGCTTCTCAGGCAGAAATCCTTTCTCTTGAAACCACCCTAGCGAGAATTCGCCCCCACCCCACCCAACTACTTTGGTGGGAGAGGACCTTAAAAGAATGATGGTGGCGTTTAATTATTACATGAAATTAAATCTGCATTACACATACTTTTCTATTATATCTGTATTACACATAAATACTTTTGTTACTTTGATTTGGCCCCAGAGGGGGATAAGCCACTTCATTCTCTTTCCATGCTTTGCCTGATTGGAATTGTTGCTTGCCGACTTGCCTGTCTATTGATCTCGTGGCCCACATGGCTTAGGTGTGAACCCTTGGGCCAGAAGAGAAGCCCGGGTCCGGGGCCTGGACCGTAAGCAGACGCCGTTGCTAGGGAGGCCAAGCGAGTGTGTTTGG
>NW_022107432.1:21213268-21214811 GCF_000313985.2 Echinops telfairi | reverse complement strand
CAGGCTCCTTACGAACATGCAGCCTGCCTGGAAACTGCTTACAAAGTCACGCAGATGTCTCCGGGCTCCTGCCTTTCAATGATTCCGCAGGGAGGCGTGGTGGACGACCCTGGTGGACCCCATTGGCTGAATTGAATTCACCTGGCCTAGGCGGGCCAATCCAGGTGCAGCACCCACCCACACGTACCTGGCAGGAAACCGGAACCTCTGAGCATGGGCAGTGTGCCACCCCTTTGTTTCCATAGCTTGACCCTCTGGGCATGCGTGAATGGATGCCCCAGCCCCTATGCTAGACTACCTAACAGGGCCTTGGGTCAGTTCCATACGGATCAGAGCGCTCACCACGGCTCTGCGGCCCCCAATTGCTGCCCATTCTGGAGCAGGCAGTTTTGGATTCACCCAGATGGATGGGTTCATCCAAATGTAGCTCATTGGAAATGGGGTGTCTGCTTTCCTCATTGGGAATATGTGGGGTGACTATATCCAATAAGGAGACTTCTTAGATAAGCAGCGGCTTAGCCGGAGAACGAGGAACAGGAAGCCGCCCGCAGAGCCTTGGAGGAGTGACTGCAGAGGCATCTATAATGCACGACCTTCCTCTGTAGCCACTCTTCATAGCGGAGGCCTGTGGAGGTCCTCACATAAAGAAAGCACTTTCCGACTTTGGTCGCGAGACTCTAGAAAAAGTGACATTGGGTTAGTTTCGAGCCTAAGCCTCCAGAGACCTGTGCACATCCCCTTTCCCATGGAATCCTGCGGCGTCCATGTGAGCAAGCCTGGGCTGGGGGGTGAGATCACATGGAAGGCCATCTTCAGCCAGCTACAATCACCTGACCTTCAAACAGAGTCCAGCCAAGATCACCGGAGCTACCCTGCCAAGCACTGCCCATCGCAGGTGCATGAGCATGCCAGCTGGGAAAGCAATACCTCTGGAGTCATGAGCAATCTTAAGTGCTTATTGGGTTGAGCCATGAGCTTGGGACTGCTTGTTATACGGTAGTAGCTAACCGATACGGTGGTGAGAATTTGGCCCCAAATGAATCAGTGTGCCAAAATGAATCATCAAGAGACCCCAAACCGTTGAGTTGATTCTATTCTTACTCAGAGTGAGTGAGCCTACAGGATAGAGTAGAACTGTCTCTTTAGATTTCTACGACTGAAAAAATTCTTTACAGGAACAGGCAGCCTCATTTTCATCTGTAGGGCAGCTGGTGGGTCCCAACCACTGGCCTTGCAGTTATCAGTCCATCACAGAACCCACTGTGCTACCAGGGCTCCTATCTTCAAGGGTGCGTTAGATAACTTACTGGCCATGGTAGCAAATGGCCCCTGAATTCCAGCAAAGAATGGAGCAATAGGATCTGAGCCCCGGGAGGCCCTTCTCTGGGCGTCCCTCGTGTGCAGGAGGGGAATGCCACGTCAAATGCTGCCTTTGTCAGACCTTAGGTGGTCTGGGGGCTCAGAATGGGATGACAGTGTACGAAAAAAGTCTCTGGAAAGAACGCCAACTTGAGGTTTATAAAACAATGGATTATAACAATGA
>NW_022107432.1:21210697-21212334 GCF_000313985.2 Echinops telfairi | reverse complement strand
ACCAGAATCCTCTCCCTGTTAAGATCTGAAGCGTGGGGATGATGAAAGCAAGACGTGGAGAGAGGCAGCCTCCCGGGGTTGAGGAAGACACCGTTGGAGGCAATGAAGCCTGGTGTGCCCATCTCAGAATGTTGCGAATGGATCTGAGCAGGCCCCCAGCATCCTCCTGCTCCTGCCTCGGCGATCTCACCATACGATAGCTTATGGAGAACAGTGAGCCCATCCCTGTCTCCCATTCCCATGCCCCCAGTGCAGAACCAAGGCAGCTAATTTGGATGGAGCACGTGGCCCTGTAGCTGCTGACTCCTCAGGCTTCTGGAGGAATGGGAGTTACTCTTCCTGAAGGCAAAACTGGTCCTGGAAATCTGAACGACTCCAGGTTAGGATGCAGGGATTTATTCTGCGCCACCTTTTCCATTGAGGCGATGGCACCTTCTGTTCTCTGCTGATCCAGCAGACTTTAAGCTGCCCAGCTCTGATCTGCCCCCTTTCAGTTGAGTGTTGCACCCTCCAGGGCTCATTCCAGGTCCCTGGTAGGCACGTGAGGGAGGAAGAGGGGGCGTTCTACTCCCCTGAAGAGCCAGTCTTGGAAACGCACAGGGGCAGTTCCACTCTGCCCTACAGGGTCACCATGAGTCAGAACAGACGCTGTGGCAGTGCGTTTGGGTTGTTTTGTGTGTATGTGTTGTTGTTGTATTGTTGAGGGCACATACAATATCATATTTTTGCACAAATAGCACATGCTGCATGTTGTGGGCTTTTTTTGCAAACCATGCAACTTCCTGACTTAGTTTCCTATGCACACGATGTATGTATACGCATGTACTTATTATTTACATGGATACATTATATGAAAAAAATATATAGTATGTCTAAATCAGAAAATTGTGCACTGGTGGCCTAGTGGTTGAGCTCCTAGCCGCAAGGTCAGCAGTTCAAAACCATCAGCCACTCCAAGGCAGAAAGACAGGGCTTTCTACTCCCGAAAAGTGTGACAGTCTTGGAAACTCACAAGAGCAGTTCTCCCCTGTCCTATTGGGTGGCTCTGCCATCAGCATCGACTCCACGGCAGGGAGTTGGGGGAGCAGAAGAACTC
Source organism: Echinops telfairi (assembly GCF_000313985.2). Classification (NCBI taxonomy): domain Eukaryota; kingdom Metazoa; phylum Chordata; class Mammalia; order Afrosoricida; family Tenrecidae; genus Echinops; species Echinops telfairi. The sequence goes on along the minus strand of NW_022107432.1, from coordinate 21,211,238 downwards.
TCTAGGTATCTGCAGAGGGATTCAGGCGCAATCGTCAAACATTTGGCTGCTAACCGAAAGGTTGGCTGTTTGAAGCCATCCAGCGAGCGAAGGGCCTGCTGATCTGCTTCCATGAAGATGACAGCCTATGAAATCCTTTGGGGCAGTTCTCTGTCACACGGTATCACCACGGGATAGAATCAGTCCAATTGCACCTGACAACATGTAGGGCATTAGAGTGGACACAGCTCTCCTGCCAGGCCTGGCACCGCTTGGCAAGTGAGGACAGAGCTGGATTTGAACCTCTCCGTGTGTCCCCTGGGCCGGTGGCTTTATTCAGGGTACAAACCTGTCCCTGCCACTTCGGCCCAGCACCTGGCCACTTCACACTTCGTTCAAGTAGCGCTTGTGCCCGCTTAGGACAAGACAACTCCCAAACCAAACCCGTTGCCATTGAGTTGATTCCAATCTCTAAGGACCCTCCAGGACAGAGGAGAACTGCTCCCTGTGGGGTTCCAAGGCTGCCTCTCAGAGGACCTGGAATTGGCCCTGGAGGAATCAA
>NW_022107432.1:21175753-21208712 GCF_000313985.2 Echinops telfairi | reverse complement strand
CAGCTCCATTTCTTTTCTCGGAGCTGGAGCTGATCCCCGAGGATAGAGCGTGGATGGCTTGATCAGCCCCGCTTTTCCTCCTCTCTCTGGGGGGCCTCGGCTGGAACACACCCCAACCCTAGGACCAGAGCTCCAGGTGGCCATTTTCTTGCCGTTGGTGGCCAGCCCAGATCAGGGATGAAGTCGTCACCCGAGCTTCACCCAGGAGAAGTGGTTTGCAGTCAGCACGTAGGGCTGAGTCAATGGAATGCGTGCCCAGGCCGGCCGGCCGGCGAATGATGCGAACGCTCCAAATGGCCCGGGCAGGAACAAAGGTTCCCCTGCCCCCCGACAGAGATGGATAGCACCCTGCTTTCTACCCACCCACCCCGACCCAGGCTCGAAAAGTGATTTGGACCAACCTGTTGAAGTCAGGGGTTTCATGTCGATATGGCCTAAGTGAGTCATTAAGAATTTTACTGGTTAAAGTTGACGCATATATTTATTTTCCCCCTAGTAGACATAATGACATAACAGTAATAAAAATGTAATGTTCAAGTAATTGCTGTAATGTAATTACAGCTTGGTCGTAAAGTAAGATTAGAGGTCTGGGGTGGCGGTTTGGGGTGTACGAATTGTAACGTCTGTGTGGAGTCTCTGAGGTGCCGCTGTCGGGTCTCGCAGGGATGCGAGTACATTTCGCTCAGAATCAGGTGGCCAGGAGGCCAGCTGAGCCCACACTTCCTAGGCTGGTGTTGTTGATTGGGTAACACGTTACACTGTTAATCCCAAAGTCAGCAGTTCAAACCCACCAGCCGCTCTGCCGGAGAAAGATGAGGCTTTCTACTCCCATAAAGATTTACAGTCGCAGAAACGCACAGGGGCAATTCAACCTTGTCCTGTGGGGTCGCTATGAGTTGGCATCCACTCAATGGCAGCGAGATTGAAAGAGACAACAAAGGCAGTGTCCCTGGGTGGCACCAATGTTTGCTCATTCGACTAGTCCCTGGAAGAACCACCCAGCAGTGTGTTGGAAGAAAGGCCTGGGATCGACTTAGGAAAGTCACAGCAAGGCTGAACTCCCCACAGCTGGTGTCTCCGTGAGTTGGAAATGACTCTTAATGGCAACAGGTTTTGTGGGTTTGCTTTTAAAAGACAGCAAACGGGGAAATAAAGAGTGCTGGGATCCTCACGAAGGAAGCAGCTAGACAGTTCAGGAAAGGCAGCCTCTTCGCCACACAATGGCCTGTTGGTGGGGGCGATGGAGGCAGTGCCAGCTCAGAGGGACCCTCCTGATTCTGCGCCAGCCTCAACGATCCCTTTGCTCGAGCTTTCACCACAGCCACTCTGTCAGCCCGGAGGGTCTCATCGAGGGTCTTCCTCTGGTTCATCGACCCTCTTCTTTCCCAAGCTGATGTCCTTCTCCGGGAACGTGTCCCTCTGGACGGCAAGCCCAACGCACACGAGAGCAAGCCTCGCTGTGCTTGCTTCTGAGAAGCATTCTGGGTGCACTTCTTCCAAGACGGCGCTCTGTTCATTCCTCTGGCCGTCCATGGCCACTACAGTATCCTTAGCCAACACAAGGGATGGGTTTCCTTCCAAACAGAGGTTCCAGGTGGGGCTGCTAAGCACAAGGTCAGCAGTTCAAACCACCAGCCACAGGGAAAGGAGGCTTTCTACTCCTGTGAAGAGTCACAGTCTCAGAAACCCACAGGAGCAGCTCTACTGTGTCCTATAGGATCTCGGCAGTGTGTGTGTGTGTGTGTGTGTGTGTGTGTGTAACATAAATGCTCAGTGGGAAAAAGATGAGGCTTTCTGATCCCAGAAAGGATTACACTCTTGGAAACCCACAGGGGAAGTCCTACCTTGTTCTATAGGTATAGAAGTTACATAATCTCCTGTCAACTTGGGAAAGGGTGGAGTTTAGCCTGTCGATCAGGTTACAGCTTGATGACCTCATTTGGAGGTGCTAAGAAGATAAGTAGCTCATTGTAGGCCAGACCACACACTCTCTGCTGGTCTCTCTGTGAGACATTCCCGATGACAAGCCACGTGGAGACACACAGACGGAAGCCAGGGCCCTGGTGCTGGCATGGAGACCCATGCCAGTGCTGAGATGCTTCCACTGCCACCGGATCCACAAGACTTTCCACCCACTGGCCTGCGATCTTCCTGCATTCGGTGTCATTTCATGTGTTGTGTGAGTCGGAAGAGGAATCTGTAGATTGGTATCGCACATATGGGATAATATCAGATTGAATGACTTGATTTGGTCTGGGCTGCTTTCTTAATATACAATTACTCTCTGATATAAAGTTCTCCGTGACACACACATGAGTGTCTATGAATTTGTTCCTCTAGTCAACCTGGACTAGCACAACAGGGCTGTTCTGAGTTGGAATCCACTCAATGGCAGTCAGTTTGAGTGATGAGGTTGATTTTCCTCTGCAATTAATAAGTAATTTGTGGGGCTAAATTTTGAGACTATGTATAAATCCACTCATCTGTGTTTCCCTTGATAGTAATTTTTTTAATGCTAGGAGCCGTTCAATATTTATTAGCTGGCTTTTCTACTGCAAACAAGAATGTTCTCCTTCTTTCTCTACTTCCTTACATGATATAGACTCATAGATCTTAGTTTGCAACCAGCGGCTGGTTCTTAGGAGAAAGGGGGGGATGTTCTACTTCTGTAGAGAGTTACGGTCTTGGAAGCCACAGGGGCAGCGCTACACTGTCCTCTACCGCCACTGTGGGTCAGAACGGACTTGAAGGTAGAGTTTGGATTGCGTCATCATGATTTACTGTGACGCTCCAGCTGGTCCTTCTTGAAGTTCCCATGTTTGACCCGTTCCTGTGGCCCTTCGAGTAATTCTCTACTTTCTGCCCAGCAAGATGTTCCGGCCTCATAGCTCCAGCTGTCTTTCCATGCCCAACTGCTAGAATCAGCCATTGCCTCCAGGGGCTCTCCATCACCGTGAAGAACATTTAGAACTGCGACTCTCGGGGTGGGGGACAGAACATCTCTTTTTAAATGTGTAAAGTTATTTTCAGTGTGATACAGCAGCTTTGGACGCATCTGTGGCTGCTCTGAGGTGGCATGGAGCCGACTGGGACTCGTCACGACCCCCAGTGTAAGAGAATGAACACTCTCTGGTCCTGCACCACCCTCGCCATTGTTGCTATGCGGGAGTCCATGGCTGCTGCTACTGTGTCCACCCAGCTTGGTGAGGGTCTTCCCTTTTACACTGACTCTCTGAGAAGCGCGCTGTGCTTCTCCAGCAACGAGCCATCTCCATCACATGTCCAAAGCACGTGAGAGGAAGGAGAAACTAGACCGTTCATTTGCTGAGCATGCATCCCAGGTAAAGGCTATCTCTGGGTTCTGAAAGAGCTAGAAATGTAAGAGGGAAGGAGCCAGCTTTCCCTGGATCATACAGCTCTGTCCCTCAGTATGCCAATTACATTCTCAGCAAATCCAGAGGATGTTTTTCCTCGAGGCAAATGCAGTTCTCTAGCCCTTTCTTAAAAGCATAAACGGATTTTTAAAATTCATGGGAAAATCCCATTATTTTTTAAGCCCATTTTTCCACGAACATCTTGTAGTCCCCTCTTGTGTTCCTACACTCCTAACGGATACTCCTGATGTCTGCTAGCCTGTGGTTCGACCACACATCCGTGTGGTAGTCTATTCCGCAAACCCCACTTCTCGCCAGCATCTGAGATGCCCCGTGGCTGCTGTCTCTGAACTTCCTCCTTTGGAGTCCACATTCACACAGCACAAAGGTCGGCCATGAATGCAGCGTTTCTATGCTTACCTTTCCTTCAGGAAACAACAGTCTATCCCAACCTTGATGACAACATCAAGTCAATGCTGACTCACGAGACCCTGCAGGGCAGGGTAGAATCCACCCTGTGAGTTTTTGAGACTAGAACTTTTTATGGGAATAGAAAGTCCTATCTATCTCCTGAGGAGTGGCTGGTGGTATTGAACTGCTGACCTTGGGCATCACTGAAGCCGAAGCCGTAGACACTATGCCAACCATGATGCGGCGGTCTTGTTTTCCAGGATGGTGATTGCTGAGCTGAGACCTCAGGGAAGGTAGGCTCGCCGGCTACACTGAGCCACAGGGCCGCTGGAGCAAGGCTGGCTTTAAGGATTTCCTTGATCTTCAGCTCCTTTGTGTGAAGTCAAGGGCAGCCAAGTTTAGGAGCTGACTGATCCAATCCAGGACAGTTGTTGGCTTTTGCTTGGCACTACTTCGCTTATTGCTTACGGAATGTTATTGTTTTCCCCCTCCCTAAACTTTTTCTCATTAATCCAGTATTGAGTGGGCTAGCCTGGTAGTTGAGCAGGCTGAATCTGTTCCAATTAGCAAGTATTTCCATAAGTCTTGAGTGCGGACGGAAGAGGCCTCATTTCTAAAGGACTGGCCCGAGGGACTTGGACGAAGGTGTTCCTGACACACGAGTGTAACACACCTGACTCTGAGAAAGCTCTCTTAAGGGTGACTTAGAGTTGGCACTGGCGATTCGTGCGAAGCAGAAAAGACTATGATGGAAACATAAAATAGACCCGAGCTTACATCTTAGCCACTCAAGACATTACGAGGCTCAGGGTTCTTACACCCAACAATAACTACTCGGAGCTCTGGGGCTCTCCAGAGAAACTTGCTTCATTTACTATTCTTGTGGGGGCCCACAGAGACCATCGTTGCTGAGTTGAAAATGCTCCGGTCGTCTCGGCTGGAAGGTCCTGTGTCAAGTGCCCGCTTGAAGAGGATTCCTGCCACTATGGGACAGGCGTTTCTTTTCCACTTTGGAGGGGGACTCTCACAGACAAGACCCCAGCAGCCAAAATGCTTCCTCGCTCACATATCGACAGGCTGATTGCTTCGCCAGGACGTGTAGAATTAAAGCAAGAAAGCTCACGCTGAGCGCAAGTCAGCCAGAAGCTGGGATGTGTGGGAAAGGAAGCCAACAGGAAGTGCTGAGTTGACGTGGTCTACACCTACAGGCCCGGGGGAGAAATCAGATCAGTGTTTACCAAGTGGAAGAGCACAAAGTTGGTACAGAGAGGAGGGCTATTTTCAGACTTCTAAAATGGCCTGACAAATAACACAAAGTCCTAAACCCACAATTAAAAACTATTTTTACAAAGTTTTGATGAAGGTCCCTTCAAAAATAGACAGTGTAGGCGGAAATGACTTTTTAATGGTCTCACTTCCGCTCCTGCAGGTTTTTGCCTAATGCAGACTCTACAAATGTCCCTCTCCTAAGTAACAAGACTTCACGAGTTAAAAAAAAAAAGTAATGCCTTAAAGTCATCTAGCAGAAGTTCAAGGGTCCCGCTTAATAGACGGGGACTCTAAGGTTCCAAAGCTAAAGCAATTTATCCAACGTCACCAGCCAGTTAGGGGCAGGGAGAACGCAGGGCCCACGTTACTCATCAAGCAAGAGTGATGGAGAGACTGCATCTGAGTGCCAGACCCGAGGATGACACAACCGTGTGCTGGAGTCAATTGTGTCATTGCTGTCGTTTTGAGCAGAAGCCAACATAGTGATCTGGGTCCAAATGGGGCAGACTCCCCCGCCTAGGAAATTTCTAAATAAAGCCCTTTCTTTCACTTGGTGTCAATAATCTCAACTGAGAAATGAGGTGATTTGCAATTCTGACATTATGAACCCCAGAAAAGAAAGGCCTGGAAAGAGGTAATCCGATCCAGGGAAATAAAGAATAGACTAATGGGAATGAAGATGGATTATTTTGGATGAGAGTCCTTAATATTTATAAACCTTGCAGGGTTATCTGAGGTTAACTAAACTTTAATAACCCAGATATGAGACCAACAGCAACACGCAGACAAGGGGAACTGGGAAAAGTACAAGGCTAGACCAGGAAAAACAGAATGTCTACATGTGCCCGATGGGTGGGGTGGGGTGGGGGGGAAGGTCAGTTTCAATGGTATTTAAAGATGCAATGACACATTGATAATATTTTCTCCTTCATTAACCAGGAAAGATGAAAACGAAACTGAGGGATCACTGTCCAGTTTTTAAACCGGGAGCACCCGCAAGGCAGCAATTTCAAGTCTAGGAATTTACTTCAAGGGAATTAAATGGATGTTTCCACCTCTGGTGGATGGAAAATAAAGGGAGGACTGAAAATAGTCACACATTTTGTTGTCGTGGCTGCTTTTCTTGTCAACGGTGGAGGACGTCTCCTTGCCCCTTCCCAGCACCGGACTTGTGACCAGGTTAGACTGCAAAACACACGTCGCAGAAGTGATGTTGGGGCACTTGTGAGCCACGCCTGAGGAGGCCTTGCTAAGTAAGCATCTGTCATTTTGCACTTGGTACATGCTTTTCTCTTCTCCTTCTTGGAAGTCAGATGCTCTCTAAGTCCCCGGCCTCCATGGCCATTGTGCTGTGAGGAAGCTAAGGCTTGTCATGTGCTAACAGAGAGGCCACCCGGGCAAGAACACGGAGGTGTCACACCTTGAGTGAAGCCGTCTTGTCCACTCCAGCCTGGCTCATGTGTCCTGGGGAAGCAGCTGAGGGCTGACCACGTGGGGCAGATGAACTGGCTCATCACGGTCAGCCTGGATCTCTCATCCCCAGAAGAGTGAGAAATCACAAGTCATCGTTACCGCATGGTTTCTACAACTGTTGGTTCAAGAATCCATATGATGTCGTGAAACTGAATGTAAGGGTTGCAAAAAGTTTAGCCTCGGTACAAGGCTCCTGAATATTCAAAAATTAATTCAGAATCAGAGGTGCTTCTGGCAGCCCTTGAGCATGTTGCAAATTTCTTGGGTGCGAAAGGGTTGTTTAGGATAAAAGTTTAAGAAGCCCTGCCAGAGACCACCAAGCTTTGGGGTGGCTGGTTACGTAGCAAAATATAACCGATACACAAAAAGTGGGCTCATTCTTTCATGTGACAATCCCAACCAGTTGACATAATCCTTATTCCATAACTCGTAGTATAATAAATAGGAAAAGTTCCCAAATAAAGTCTTTAATAGGCATGATGTAGGGAACTAAAGCACTTCATAGAAATTAAATGAGAAATAGACCAATCAACAGTTTCTGTCGGATACTTCAATGCTGTCTTCTAGGAACTGACCAAACATGCAGAAGGCTTGAGCAACCTTATCAGCAGGTTTGACCTAAATGATAGATGCTGCACTACATCCGACAACAGAATACATCATGTCCTCCCAGGTGCACAGAGTCATGCTGGGGCATAAAACAAATCTCAAACCTAAAAAGTGAATCATACAGAATACATTCTCTGATGATAATGGAACTAAACATGAATACCAGGAATTCATGGAATTCATTGGAATAGTCTCAAATATTTGAAGTTAATGAGTACACTTCTAAATAACCCACAGATCAAAGAGAAAACCAGAAAAGAAATGAGAAAATATTCTAATTGAAGTAAAAGGGAACTACTACACAGCAAAACTTGTGGGATGCAGCTAAAGAAGTGCTTGCAGGGGAATTGATAGCATTAAAATGCATGTTGAAAAGAAGAAAGGTCCAGATTAAAGAAAATAAAGGACACATTAAGCCCAAAGTAAGAAGAAGAAAGGGACAATACAGGATACTTGCAGAAATTAATGAAATTGAAACCAGAAAAACAATGGGGAAAGAAAAATCAATGAACCCAAAGGCAGATTTTTAAAAAAATCGATAAATCCAACTCTACCCAAACTTATCGAGAACAAAGTAGGTGAATCAGTCAGTGAACGTGGAAAATTAAAGAGAGGAAACTCTACAGTAGGGGTCCTCAAACTTTTAAAACAGGGGGCCAGTTCACTGTCCCTCAGACCCATTGGAGGGCCGGACCATTGTTTAAAAAAAAAACTATGAACCAGGGAGCTACATATAACCTCCTCTCTGGGGGACGGGCAGCAGAGGGGTGGGTGAAGGGAGACGCCGGGCAGTGTAATATAAGATACAATAATAATTTATAAATTATCAAGGGTGCATGGGAGAGAGGGGAGGAGGAAGGGAGGGGGAGGGGGAAAAAGGAAAATGAACTGATGCCGGGAACCCAAGAGGAAAGCGAATTTTGGGAATAATGAGGGCAACAAATGTATAGATGTGTGCTTTACACAATTGATCTATGTATTGTGATGAATTGTATGAGCCCCAATAAATTGCTAAAAAAAAAAAAACTATGAACAAATTCCCATGCACACTGCACATATCTTATTTTGAAGTAAAAAAACAAGCAGGGCAAAAACACCTGTGGGCCGTAGTTTGAGGACGCCTGCTCTACAGACTCCACAGACCCATACAGACTGTTACAGGAAAACGAATAATTCTACGAACAATTTTATGCGAATGCTTAGATGAGGACATATTCCTTAAAAGATAAACTGTACACTCTAGAAGCAGCAGATAATCTGAATAGACATATAACAATATAGAGAGAGGCATATCTATCTACACAGGCTGCAAAAATTTCATGGAAAAACAAAGAGAATGGAATTTTCCCACAACGTTTTGAAACTCCTTCATAGAAAAGCTCATGTGTACAGCTGCTCATGGCCAAGGTCCTTCTTAGAAACTTCAGACTCAAGTAGTCCCACTTGAAAGTTCTATCAAACATTTCATAAAGAAAAGTACAAATTCCAGAGGCGCTCCCCCAGAGCATTCAAGAAAGAAAGTACTAACCCTACAGAACCTCTTACAGTAACTTCCTGAGCATAGAGCACTTCTATCTTCATTTTATGAGTCCAGCATTATCTGATAGAAAAACCAGAAGACAGCATTACAAGAAAATTCCAGACCAATGTCTTTCATCAACATGATGCAAAAATAATTAATAAAATACAGAAGCTATAAGGAGTCTAATATAGCATGTTCAAGTGAGCTTTGTAACAGGAAGGCAATGTTGGTTCAAAATGTAAGTCAATCAATGTAATTTACCACTAAAAATAGAATACTATAGTCTTCACCATGGAGTCCAGTGGTGTCGTGGTTACAAGTTTGGCTATGATCCACAAGGTTAGCAGTTCAAAACCACCAGTCACGCTGAAGGAGAGAGCCTCTACTCCCACGAAGAGTCACAGTCTTGGGAACTCGCAGAGGGCGTTGCTCTGTCCTATAGGGTTGCTGGGAGTCGGCATTGACTCAATGGCAGTGAATTTGTTTTTTTGGCTTGGCTTTTACTTTCAAGTGATATGATCATTTATGCTGAAAATCCCAAAGAAGGTACAAAGACAAAAATAACAAAAAACAAGCTCCAAACACGATAGGTAATAATTGTTGCAGGAAACCATATCAATATTAAAAGAATAATTTCATTCCTATCTATTAGCAATGAACAATGAGAAATCTAACATAACATTTTAAACTATCATATTTAAAACATTATCATGTCAAAAATGGATCCATCTAAGAAACTATGTAAAAGATGTATTCTGAAAACTGGATAAAACTGCAGTAGTGGACACAGTGGGGTCCTGATTGAAGAAGAAGCATGCAGATCCGTGAAACAGAACAGAATCCAATCAAAATGGGGCAGAGCCCAAAACTAGCCGCCCCCCCATACATGGTCAGTTAGTTTTAGACAAAGGACCATCTTTTCAATAAACGGTGCTAGAGAAATCAGACACCCACATGCAAATGAACCTGAGTCTATACCAAACGAAACTCAAACCGAACCGTAGTTCCAGACGTGCAGTTAAAAAGAGAACACGGATACGACATCCAAAGAAGTACAAAACTTAAAAGCAAAAAAGGGTGATAAATTAGACTTCGAAATTAAAACGGTCTGCTCTCCAAAGAACAAGCTCAGAGAGCAAAAAGATGTCAGATTCAGAGACCAGATTTGGAAAACACATTTCTGGTAAAAACTTGTAGCCAGAATATACAAAGAACTCAGTAAGGGGCAAACACCCATTCTTTAAAACATGAACAAAAGATCTGATGAACCACTGTATCAAAGAAGAGATAAATACAGGAAAAATGCCGAACATTAGCCACCCGGGGAACGCGGAGAAAACCCTCCATGCATTACTGTCCTTCACACACTCCCTGCCGTGGCGGGTGCTGGCTCCGGGGACCCTGCGGGACAGGGCAGAACGGCCCAAGCCTGTAGCTCTCGGCAAGAGCAGCCAGGCCTGCCTTTCTCTCCAGGAGCAGCTGGTGGTTTCGAACTGCCGACCTTGCAGTTAGCAGCCCAACTCGCAACCACGCCACCAGCAGGGCTCCCAGAAGCAACCTGAAACCTGCCGTTTCGATGGGAACACTCAACGGTACTTTGGCAAGCATTCGGACAGTTCCTGATGAAAGTAAACAGTCATTTACCATAGGACCCGGTACACAACTCCCAGATATTACTCAAGGCAAATGGAAACGTGTCCGCACCAAGACCCGGCCATCAACGTTCACGGCAGTGTTACTCTCAATAGCCCAAACTGGAAACAACGCAAATTCTCATTCAATAGTGGACGGACGGAGGAGCGAACGGTGGCACCCCCAAACAACAGAGCGCGCTCAGAAACAAAAGGGCACGCAACAGCGTGGGCGACTGGGAAACACGATACACAATGGAGCCAGTAAGACAAACAGCTGCACATTAGATGAGTTCACGGAAAAGGCAGAGCGATGGGGAGAGAGATCCGGTCGGGGTGGCCAGGGGCTGGAGACGGAGGGATCCATTATAAGGAGACAGGAGGGAGCAGTGGGGGGTTTTGTATCTTAACTGTGGTTGTTAGACCACTGGGTTCATGGGTCCAAAGGTGCTGCATTCCACCCTCACCTAAAAACGGCTTGTTAACTGTCAGCTGTCACGAGAATCCTGATTTTAACAAACACATGTACTTTATGTTCTCTGTCTGAAGAAAACGACAGCAACTTATGAAGTGATAAGTAAATAAAATAAAGACAGGCTTATCTGGCAGTTGTGGTTTAAAATAAAATTCTGAACAAGAAAAACAGTGGAACAGAATGTTGTTAAAAATAAAGTTTGGTGTAATATTAAAGAAATGAGAACTCTATCAAACCCATTCCTGTTAGTGGGAGCCACGTTTGTGTTTCTGTTGAAGATGCCTTACCATCCAAGAATTATTAAAACAGAAAACCAAGAACAGGAGGGGGATGCGACCAAACAAAATGGAACAACCTGGAACGCCCGGAACAATCCGGAAGCATGAGGAGAAATCTCAGAGCAGGCACCTTGCAAGACGGCCAGCCAGTGGAGACGTGAGAAAGGACAGTGGGAGGCTGGAGAAGAATCAAAGGGTGCTCCATCTCCACATCTAACATGCCACCCCCCAAAACGTACACATGCCCATAGAAGGCCCATCTGACACACAGAGTGGGGGTGTTGGTTGCTTGGTTTACAAAAACTGTGTAATGCGTGTGCTATTGATTAATACTATGGCACCAAGCAGTGCTTTGCTCTCTCCTACAGGGGGTCGCTAGGCGCTGGACTGACGCAATGGCCTAAAAGCAGCAACAATAACACAGTACAGTGAGATATCATCTTGCTTGGATCCACATCAATGCTCACGGATCCAGAGATCCCACGACACATCGCGCCGGGTCAATCTACTGCACACGAAGCCCTCTTTAAAGTGTTAAAGGAAGGCAGTTACTGTGAGGACGAAGGTGCACACCTGACACAAGCCGTGGCATTTTCAATCCCCTCACATGCTTGTGAACGTTGGACCTTGAATAAGGAAGACCAAGGAAGAATCGATGCCTTTACATTGCAGTGCTGGGGAAGACTACTGAAAGGCCCACGGACGGCCAGAAGAACAACGAAATCTGTCTTGGAAGAAGTACAGCCAGAATGCTCCTTAAAGGCAAGGACGTGAGACTTCATCTCAGTACTTTGGACATGTCAGGAGTGAGCAGCTCCTGAGGGACGTCCTGCTTGGTAAAGTAACAGCGCGGCGGAAGAGGAAGGTCCTGCACAAGATGGACTGACACGGTGGGCGCACAGAGGGCTCAGACATAAGAACCACTGGGAGGATGGCGCGGGATGGGGCAGTGTTTCATTCTGCTGTACACCGGGTTGCCGTGGGTCTGTGGTAGTCACATACTCTGCTGTCAATTTGGGACTTGAGAGGATTAAGAGTGACGGGGTGGAGTCTAGGCTGTCAGTCGGGTCATAGCCATTGAGGCCTCTGTGTGGGCATGGCCTTCTCCTGAGGCAGGAGGCACTCTCTCTCTCTTGGCTCACTCCCTGTGAGACACCCCTGAGGAGAAGCCAGATGGATCTACCCTGATGTAGCTTTGGGAGCTGGAAAAGCCATGGAGACCCCTGTTAGTGCTGAGATGCTTACAAGGCCACTGGATCCACAAGACTTCCCACCCACTGGCCTGTGATCTTCCTGCATTTGGCATCATTGCATGTGTTTCATGAGTCTGAAGAGGACTTTATTGATTGGTATCTGACACATAGGCCAATATCAGACTGAAGGCCTTGATCTGGACTGGGCTGGGATGTTTTCTCAATATTCTCAATATTCAATAGCTCTTGTATATAAAACTCTTTCCTATACACATAAGCGTGCCCATGAATATGTTTCTGTAGTCTACCTGGACTAATACAGAGTCGGACCTGACTCAGGGGCCCCCAAACCACCACAAGGCACAGTGACATGGGCATGCTGTAAGGATTTTCAGAATGTGGGGCAGATCAACATTGGCTCCTAGGGTAAATGCTGATGGGGAACTCTGTCTCTTGGACTCCCGGGCAGTGCTGGGGACACAAGAGATGACCGTCTGTGATCTCCAAGAGCAGCGAGGGAACAACAAACAAAGTACGTAGGGTATATGAAAACATAGGGTGTATGCAAATAAAGCAGGGGAGGGGGACATGGCATGCCAGGGCAGGAGCTGGGTTTTCAGTTTTTGAAAGGTGGTCCGAGAATGTAGCATTAAATTACAATGGCGATGGGGGGTGAGGTGCCAGCCCCCACCACTGCTACTACTACTAATAATACTACCCACGGGTTCAATAATGCACAATTGTACGGTTGAGAGATATAAGTATTATATTAAAGTCATCGAGAGCATGAGAGCTATTAAAATAACGCAGTTAGACACATTACATGGTAGCATTGCTCACCTCAGCCCAGCTTGGTGGTCCATGTGGAGGGAGAGCCTTCCTCTTTATTGCTAACCAATCATTATATATCACTTTAGGGGGACAGGATCATAGAATCACACGTCACAGGAAGGGGCAGTACAATAGGCATACACATTGTAAGAAGGGGATCTACGATAGGCATAAGTGTAACAGGAAGGGGAAGAGCTAGGGGTGTGCCCATAGGAATGGGAAGGTCTAGGGTTACACATATCACAAGATGGGCGGACCCTAGATTCATAATGGCTACCTAACCTTGGTCATCCTTGGGCGGGTTTGACCTCTCTGGTATCTCCTACAAGTAAACAGACCACTACTATCCTTATCAGAAGGGAGTGGGCCCTACTTGTTGTGGGATAAACAGTGGTGTTTACTTGTTCCAGATGTCTGATAACTCTAAAGGAGAATGACCGTTAATCTACTTCTGATGACTTCCAAAGTGTACAGTCATTCTCAAGCTAAGTCTGGCATATATTTGGGGGAGACAACTTGGGAGAAGTCCTTCTGTTTCCCACACGAGAAGGCCTTACTGAAAAAGGGACATTTGCGGGAAGACTTGGAAACAGTGGGGGACCCCTGAGGATGACTCGTAACGGTGGATGTTTTCAAGCAATGAGCACACCTGGTGCACTCAGCTGATGCCCAGCCACGACTGCGCTTCATTTAGCTTCTATAAACATAACGGTGCAAAAAGATACCATTTAATATGGTAACTGGCTAGAGCCATTTATAAAAGTGATTTACTGAATAAATATAACCCCCATTTCAGCTGGACAAGAAAAACTTGACATCCAATCGCAAGAAAACCACACACTTCCATTTATTTTTAACTACAACGACCTCTCCTCCTGTTAAACTTATCCCTTTTCAATTTTCACTCTACCTGCATGGTTCTGGGAAAGCAGAATGACATGATTTTTGGACGAATAAATTTGGGGGTATCATTAGCTGGGAAAAGGGGTTAGGAAAATACAGGAGGAATAGCCTGTCCATATGAAAATAATAATCACATATTATTTATTGTCTGGGATTGAAATGTTTCAAATAGTCAAGGTAATAAAATATTCAGGAAAAGCAAGACTTCCTAATGTTAAGAAGATCATAAATTTTTCTCAGAATAAGACCTGCCAAAAAACTCCCAAAAGCCCAGGTGACAGTGGATGTCATAAGGAAACATAACCTTAAACCTGCATGAAAGTTACCCTCCGCCTTCAGAAGGCGCCAACCGCTCCCCGCGAGGTGCGTAAGAGCCAGCGCCAGCGATACCAGGCACAGGGAGCAGAGGTGACTCCCCCCCACCTTTTTTTGAGTTTGAAAATCTCTTTTTGACACCCACGAACACAAGAATCCCTATATTCTAAAACTTGTACTTTTACTCCTTCTGGGATAGAACAAAACACAGTCTCAGAAAAAGAGGAAACCTCCCCAGGACTTCTGTATCATTTTACAAAGAATTTGTACTTTATGAACCACGAGGACCTGGCCCATACAAACCTAACCGACCCACAGCTGCCCAGCAGCGTCTGCCTCCGGTGACCCTATAGGACAGGGTCCAACTGTCCTCCCGGGATTTCTCAGTCTGTATGCAAGCAGGCTAAGAGTAGCTGGCGGGATCCAGTGACCAACCAGTCCGTTTGCAGCTGAGCACCTGGCCTTCCGGGGTGCCGTGGAGAGACCCAAATCAGAAATGCTGTGAACCAACAGGGCGGTGAGCTCACCGGAAGCAGAAGGTGCTGTGCCCTGATGCCAACAGGAAGCTTTATGGGAAAGGGCTATGGAGTTGGTCATCAGGGCAAGAGACAATGACTTTTAAACAACACGAGAGTGCATGCTATCAACCTATGATAGGGGTAAGGTTCTGCCAGGGCCACCTGATGACCTGGCACATCTCTCTACAAAGCCCTGTAGAGAAGCTCCACCCAGGAATGCGGCACGTCTTATGAGGAGATTCCCCAGGAATCCTCACCCACCTTGGCCTCCTCCTGGATGCACATGACCAAATCGATTGCAATTCGTAGTGCCCCATAGAGGGTTCCCAAGGCTCGACATGCTTCTGGGGGCAGATAGTCTCTTTCTTCCACAGAGAGGTTGGTGGGTTTGAACCTCCAACTTTGCTGTTACTCAACACCATCACCAGGGCTCCTTGTGGACATGTAAGCAAGCTATAAAACTGCCCAGCTATCATTTACAATTGCCTCCTGCATGGCAGCGTGGCCCACCATTCACTCATGCCTGCCTGTCATTGAGACTCTCTGGTTTGGGGTCTTCCAGTGGGACTAGAAGTGCCCCTGCTGATTCAAGTCACAGCGACTGCGCACAACAGAATGAAAACCTACCCGCCCTGCGCCTTCCTCACGATCGCTCCCACCCTTGAGCCCACTCTTGCAGCCACAGTGTCCGTCCATCTCATCCCTTCCTCCGTATCCCTTGCCCCTCTACGTTACCGAGCACGATGTCCTTCTCCAGGGACTGCTCTGTGCAGACAACATGCCCACAGTCTGTGCGATGTCGTCTTCCTGTCCTTGCCACAAGGAGCGCTCTGGCTGTACTTCTTCCAAGACACACGGTTGTCCTTTCGGAAGTTCACGGTACTTTCAGTCCTCTTCGCCAGCACCACTGGTCAACTCTGTCCATTCTCCCACGGTCTTCCTTATTCAGTGTCCAACATGCACATGTGCATGAGGCGATTCAAAGTACCATGGCTGGGCCAGGAGCCCCTTGGTGCTCACGACAGGTACAATCTATGAGAGTGGGACAGGCAACCCACCAGCTGTTCCTTAGGCTGATGGGCGCAGAAAGATCAAGGAGGGGGTGGGGGGCAGTGGTGGGTGCACCGGCAGGTAAATTCACTCCTTCCTGGGACGTGGTTGGAAGATGTATGATGCTGCCACTCAGGAAAGAAAGCTGTGGGTTCCGAGGCTGGCGTACTGCTATTTGGGCACTTCAAGGGCACACATCACAAAATGACTTGTCCTGGGAGGTACAGGCTAGTGGATGACTTAGTCCTAACGACCGATGAGAGAAGAAAACCACCATTTCTTATTGGACTGCTGCTCAGCAGCGTTCTTTCCACGTTCTCCGTTATCTCGGTCCCCTTCTCTCCACACATAAGCAGGCGTCCTGGACCAGGGGCAACTGGGCCCGGCCTGGATGAATGAGCAAACGTTTAAAAGGGGCAGTTGTGTGAAGTTTCAGGGCATCTCCACGGGCACTTCTCCACCTGCCACTGCACACACGGTGGACAAGTAGGGGAGCGTTTCATAACGGGATGAACACATTGTACGGCAGGACTGAACAGTAGCCGGTGTACTTAGAGCCTTCTGGGAAAACTCCTCAGGACAGACAGACAGGCTTTGTGCGCATAGATCTTGGAGGAAGCTTTCCCCCAGTCTGGTAGGCACGTTAATCCCGGGTCCTTTTATCTTAAGGTTTAAGACAGCGGACAGCACTTGGCATAATTCATATGCTGTTTTATGATATATACTAGAGTAGGAATGTTGAGGTGAAAATGAAGCATTCTCCCCCACCCCACTTTTTTTGAGATAGGAGCGGCACGTGCTGGCTTGTGCTCGTTTGCATTTATCAAAAACGGAAGGTTGACTTTTTGTCCATTCTCTCATGTTGTCGTCGAGGAGTTCCCACGGGGTGCGTACAGCTTGCTTCGTGGCGCCGGCTGGGGTGAGTGCGGCGTGAAAGCACGCTCCCCGCGTCTGCCCCACGTCCCTACTTCCACCTGGCCAGCGCTCCTGTCCCCTCCTGGCCTCTGGAGCTTCGCCCTGTGGAATGTCGCAGAAGGGCCATCCTCACGGCCCCCTGGGTACATGTCACAGGCTTGCGTTCCAGGGGTTGGTTATGAGGCGGTCTGCGGGGCGGGGAGGGGCGGGGCGCAGTTCTAAGCTGAAAGGCTGTGGGGTCGGTGTTGCCTGTGGGGCTGCTCACCCCAAGGTCAGCAGTTCGAAACCACCACCAGGCCTCGCTGAGGGAGAAAGACGAGACTTTCTACTCCCGTCTTGGAAACCCACAGGGACAGTTTTACCCTGTCCTGTCGGGTGGCTGTGAGCGGTCTCGACTCCTCGGCAGTGAGCTTTTCTGGAACAGTCACAGGCGTGGGGGTCCCACCGGCTGTCCATGAAACCAGCAATCTAATTTTGTTAGGAAAACAACAAAAGGTGGCGAATTCAGTGATCTGGGGACTGAGAAGTGCCTCTCTTCAATACGTGGCTGGGAATCATTTGCTCTCCTACAAAACCAGGCGGGTAGACCCAGGAGCTCTGGGGTCCAAGCGCTGGGCACACACACTGGCTCCACCGGGGATGAGTTTCCATAGGGTACTTGGTACTTCATGCCTTTCAGCCTCCTGTCTCCTGGCTGTGGACGCTGGGGCGGAAGACGGTGTCTCACAGGGCGGCACAGAGGGGAAATCACAACAACGCGCTCAGCTCACAGCCTTGGCATCATGTCAAGCTTAGTAGCACAACACACTCCATCATCATTTGGGGCAGCCAATAAAACGCTCCCCAGTCTAAGTGAAGCTGTGTTTTGATCATCTCGGTTCTTGCTTTGCTCCCGCAAGTCTTGCCCCAGCCCCCTTTTCTATTTTTTGCCTTCCTTTGATAAAATGCAAATGGTGGTGATTGGGTGGTGATGAGCAGCCGAAGGATCAGGGACATAATGCTCTATACAGAACTACAGTGGGTTCCCAACAATGAAGTACTGTATGTGGGTTTCTCCTTACTCGGTCAGAATTGATGGTTTCAAAATATGCTCCCGCGGCCAACATTTCCCCATGACTTACGGCAGCTCGAATATTTGCGCCGCCAAACCAATGCCGGCCGCCTCTTTCTTTGTCTCCTCTTGCCCAGCGAGCACTACACAGCTCGCAACGCCGCTGCGGATTTGCTTTCAGAGTGGATTTTTTAATATTTGAGTTCTTGAAGGCATCTGGCCCTTATTTAACCATCACATTTACATCCAGTTCCTGCAGGCATGATTCTGTTGTTTAAGCTTGGCTTGGTGCCCTCTGCAGAAAGTCTCTGCTTTAATGAACACAACTCCTCCGACGTGGCCGGGGTGCCCTGTCCCACCGCCCCTGTGCAGCGACAGCTCCTGGTGCTTTGTCTTGGGTTTCAAATGCGAAGACAAAACCTAAGAGCAGACACTGCAGGGGAATTCGCTTTATGTGAGGGCCACTGCTGGGACCCAGTCAACGTGATGCCCTCATATTATTTGCAGAAGTGTTTACGCACTATGAAATGTTCAGCCAGGGCATACAGAAAACTGTAAATTATTTTATGAGATGTATACATGCTTGATGGCAGAATTTTAAGTGCGACCTGGGAAGGTTCTATCTAAATTCCGTGAAGTCGGACGAGAGAACATGTGCTCCAGAGCGAGAAAAGGTTATAATTTCTAGACAAGTAAACTTTTTTCCTCCCAGACCAAGAATGATCAGTTATGTTTGTCTCCTATGTGGTAAAAGCATTATTTGTGGATGGTTTATTAGTTTGTATATATAAAAAAGAACCAGTAATAATGTGTAGTAATGTGTAGTAATAGTAATAAAATGTGCAGTCCCTCCCAGAATCGGGAATGATACACACCATTTAGGGAAAAACAAAAACATTTGTGTTTCTGATGGTTTCCAAGAAAAACCCTTGGCACTAAGATTGGAACACGGTGATTGCACCTCAACCATGATGATGTGCAAGGAGGAAGCTTACTGATGAAGAATAGACTCAAAGCGGCACATTCAGAAGTCTAGGTGAAGGGGCCAATCCCTGCCCATCAATAAATCGCCAATTAAAATCGCCATGAATCGCCAGTAAAAACCAAGCCAAGTGCACTGCCATCAAATCACTTCTGGCTCTCCGTGAGCCCCACAGGGCAGAGCAGAACTGCCCCGGTGGGTTTCTGAGACTCTAAATCTTATGGGAACAGAACCACCACCCCCCTTTCTCCCTCAGAGCCGGCTGGTGGTTTCCAACAGCCACCTTTGCGGTTAATAGCCCAATGTGTAACCCACTACGGCACTAGGGCTCCTCCCTCTGATCCGTTCATTGTTGCTAGGTGCCACCGAGTAGGTTCTGCGTCACAGTGACCCTACGTACAACAGGAAGAAACGCTGCCCAGCCGGTACCGTCATCACCACTGGTGTTTGAGTGGCTTGCTGCAGCCACTGTGTCAAGCCATCTTGTCCACGAGGGCCCTCCTCTCTTCCACTGACCCCTCCACGTTACCGAGCATGATGGCCTTCTCCAGGGATGGTCGCTCCTGACCACATGTCCACAGAACGTGGGCTGAAGCCTCGCCATCTTTGCATCGGATCCAGGGGGCAGTATTATTGTGAGCGAGGCTCCACAGTTACTTGTGCTTTACAGTCTCCCAAGACAGCTTTGTGCAGTCACATTTGATTTAGCATTGAGCCTGATGTATCGGAGAATACATTTAATTAGCAGCATAGTCCGGTTGAACAAGACTTTAATGAATAACACATGCTTGAGGATGTGTCTGTAATGGGTGCCATTTTTATAAATTTGGGTTATTGTCTAGGAAAAACACACCACAAACCTCTGGCCTCGGTCGGTAAGATTCTTAAGCAAATCCCGTGTGCTAGCGTGGAAGCCCCCACTGGGAAGCAGGGCCCTGGTGCCCTCTTCCGAGTGGGCGATCCCAGGAAAGTCCCTTTCCTTGTTTCTGACCACTTTAAACATCGGCAAAGTGAGTCTTTGTAGTAAATGATCACTAAGCCCCTCTACTGGCCTAACATTAGATGACTCCACACAGCATTTGATCTTGAGAGAGCCATTCACTGGTCACTTTAAAAAAAAAAAAAATGTCTCCTAAACATTTCTCTCTATGTTCGCTGTTTAAGTAAATGTCATTTCACTTAAAATTCAATGTTATGGAGTCAGAAAAAGAAGCCAACTGGAGAGAAAGGAGGGGGGTGGGGAGAGGAGGAAGAATTAAAAATATTAATATTGAGCAATTATGGGATATCCAGGCTGGTTCAGGACAGACATAAATGAGCTTGTTTTTTTCGGAATTCGGCTCCCTGGCTGATGATGAAAAGTGAAAGGTTGTTATGGGGTCTGGACACCTTCAGCCCAATCACTTTACCTTCAGCTTACTGGGCAAAACCCGATTTTATAAATAATTACCTGCCAGACTGCTCAAGATAGGCAAACATACGCCAGACCAACAAAAACACAGACCTGTCATATTTCCAAGAGAAATGTGCGTTGAGTCTTCCTTCTTCGGGACTACAAGGGGATCAGGTAGAAGGAAATGAGGCGAGTGGAAACGAAGGCTTACATTTCTGCTTTGTGAAGGCCGTAACATTCACGACGTGGGAGAGAAGACATTTCGATGTAACCCCAGAAAACTTTATTACGTCTATAGGCCTGGCAGATCGAAACCAAACAAGAAATGCTGCCTCAAGCTGAGATGTGTACTGCAAGCTTATAATCTTCCATGATTGAGGACGCCAAGAAAAATAAGAAGTACAATAAAAAGCGAAGTTTAATCATACATTTCAACAAGCACAGATGGAACAACAAAACTGTTTGGCAATTTCTTGATGTTTTCTATCCGCGTCGTTTTGTTCCGGGCTGGCCACTTGCCCCCAGAAGGACCAACAGAGCACAGGTAAGTGACAGGTGACCAATGTGAACAGTGTGGCACAGTCATCTTAAGGGGGGCTTCCAATCGATTGGGTCACAAGAAGACATCCTTCATGTTTCTCACTTCTGTCTTTATTAATCCTTACTACAGCTGCTTCACTGGGCACAAAACCATGATCAAAACAGTGTGGCACAAAACTCCTGTCAAATTAAAGCAACAACATCCCTTTATTTCGGCCACTGGCCTTGGGTCAGAAGCTGTACGATCGCACCTGCGGCACATTGGTTTGTTGGCGAGTGACAGCCCCTCAGGTGGTAGAGAGTGGAGATGGCTGACGGGTGGCTCAGGAGCAAACCAGGAAATGACCCAGGCTGCCTTGCCAGTCTGACACTTCCCTTCTTTCACTGATGCTCATGCTGCGCCTTCTCAGGGGCGTGGGGTGGGGGCGGAGGGCCTGGGGATGGAGGGACTGGGAGAGGAGGGAGGAAAACACTGGATGTGAGCAAAACCATACCTGGCTAGGCAGCTATGCAAGAAGCTGAGAAGCAGCACTGAAAAATTATACCTGTCCTAGAAGTAGGACAACAACAGTTAGAGTAAAACTGCACCTGGGGTAGCTGAGGCCGTAAGTCTTTAAGGGTACAGAGTCTCATTTCGCCCCCTTGGAGTAGCAGGTGGTTTGGAACTGGGGACCTTGCGGGGAGCAGCCCATCAGATGGGACAAAGGAGAGAGAACCATCAGGTCTTGATGGGTGGGTTTCCAAGACAGATAATTCGCTCTAGAAAACGAGGGAGCTTCAAAGAGTCCGCGGACGGATGGAATTTAAAAGGCAGTGGGGTTTCCCAGACACGTTTTAAATGTCCCTTGGACAGGTACACGGTCACCAACCGCCAGAAGTACACTTGGTGGGGTGATGGGAGACAGAAGTGGTCCTTTTCACTTTGCTTCTTTGGCCCCGCACCTGGATTACAAAATGTAAGGACTGAAACGGACTAAACCATAAGGGGGACTAAACACCGCTTTCAAGATATGCGAGCTGACGGCAGTTAATCCTTTTTTCCAAGTTAAAATTTCAAAATTATGTGATCTGCGTTCTTGTCCACCTACACACACATCCTGCCATTAATTAGCTAAACGGCCGCTCTACAGGGTGAAAGGCTGAGGGGGTCGGAAGGGAGCCAGAGTCACAACAAACTGGGCCCTGCCTGGGCTGCGGAGCAGGTGAGCTGGGGCTCGTTTTGTCCCAGGAGGGGAGAAAGAATCACCTGAACGTCGCCTCTTCCCATTGTCACTGTCGCCGCCACCTCAGCAGGCCAGGAAAGCCATCCCATTTCTGCGGTAGGCGCTCTGTCAAGGAAGAAATCTGCAGTGAATTAGCACATCAAGCAAACAGGGGAAGGAGGCAAGAGAAGGCGGCCAGGCTCTCTTCCTGTTTGGTGGGCTCTGCTGGCTACGGCCTAACAGGGTGCTTGATCCGAACACTTCTGGTGGCACAGCGAGACCAACCACTCTGTCTATTACAAAGTCAGTGTGGTTAACAAGTGGTTAGTGAGTCTATTTTAGGGGAGTGGGAGATATTCAAAATGAGACATCCCAGTTTGTTAATTGATTGGGCTTGGTTAGGCCCAAGAGATATTGTGTTGAATCTGTTTGTCCTTTGTAAACATGTGTTCTCTATTCGACACGCTCAAAAATTCAGTTCTAACTAAGTATTGTAATAGTCTATAAATTACTGGCTCATTATAGCCTTTCCGGGCCTAATTTATAGTCTGAGTGAAAAGCTATGGGGAACAGACAGTGAGAGAGGCCTTTCCTGCCCCCTAAATCAGGGGGATCGTAAAGGCGTTCGGAGCATGACAGACATTATAGCAAACTTAGAGCATATGCCAGTTTCCATAACACACACACACACACACACACACACACACACGGATGGAGATGTTCCTATTACAATTCACTGCCATCAAGTCAATTCTGACCCAGAGGGACCCTGCAGGACAGGGAAGAGCTGCCCCCACGGGGTTTCCAGGACGGCGTTCTTTATGGAGAGGAGCGCTGGCAGCAGCCCAGGGGAAGTGCTAACCTGCTAACCACGAGGTTGCCACTTCAAACCCACCAGTCGCTCCTCCAGAGAAAGGCAAGGCCATTTGCTCCTGTAAAGACTTACTGCCGTGGAAAGTCTCTATCGGGCAACTATGAATTGGAATCAACTTGGCGGCGGTGGGCTGCGTTGGGTTGGCTTTGGAAGGGCGATGAAGCAGATGGCCACAGCTTTCTCCTGTGGGGCAGCTGGTGGGTTCCTTTCGGTGTCCTTTGGTTCAGCATCAGACCACTAACCACCACATCACCAGGGTCCCTTATGGGATACAGACAGTGGGATCAGACATTCCTCAAAACACACTGGTACACCAGACACTGATATGCACGGATGCAATAGCAGGGAGCTTCAAAAAGTTCATGGAAAAACTCCAGGATCTTTTCATTCCATGTTTCCATGATTTTTCTGTTGTCTCCACTGCATCCACTCCTGTTGTTGCTGCCATGTGCCAGAGAGTGGGTTCTGACTCTGAGCAAGCACACACGACAGAGTCGCAGGGCCCTGTTGGGCCACCATCTTTACCGAAGCGCCATAGGGAGCTCTTTGTCGCACGGACCCCTGGAGGGGCTCGAGCTGCCGACCTTGCAGTGAGCGGCGGAGTGTGTGACCACGAAGTCACCAAACACACCAACCCCCCAAACCAAAGCCGGGCTCCCTGCCACAGCAAGTCCATCCTGGCTCACGGCCACCCTACGGGACAGGGTCCAACTGCCCTGTGGGATTCAGAGACTTCCTGTGAGTAGAACACCAGGGTGGCTGGTGGTTTCAAACTGCTGACCTTTGCAGTAAAGCAAGCACGATGACATTCTTTGTCGTCCCAGGAGACACGGGGCCTCAGTGTCTTGCTTGTCCCGACTGCCAAGAGGGAAGCTGACTGAAACCGTGGCTGATGAACAAAACTCGCTCTCCCCGTCATGTTTTTCACGGTGGAAAGCAGTAAGCGTCACATCCGGAGAACTCCTAACCTTCAATTAGATGGAAGTTGAGTTAGTCTGGGTAGACTAGCGAAACAAGTTCACGGAGACACTCAGATGTGTATAAGAAAGAGCTTTATAGATAAGAGCAACTGGGTATTGAGAAAACATCCCAGCCCAGTCCAGATCAAGTCCCTAAGTCCGATATTAGCCCATATGTCTGACGCCAATCTATAAAGTCTTCTTCAGACTCACACAACACATGCAATGATGCCGAATGTAGAAGATCACAGGGCAGTGGGTAGAACGTCTTTGGATCCAGTGGCATTGGAAACATCTCAGTGCTGGCAGGGGTCTCTGCATCAGGGTGGGTCCATGGGTCTTGTCAGCTGCTATGTTTAGCAGGGTGTGTCCAGAGAGAGAGACGTGTCTCCGGCCTCCAAAGAGAAAGTACCGGATTTCCCAGAATCCTTAGGAGAAGGCCATGCCCACACAGAGGCCTCATTGGCTATGACCTGATTGACAGGCTAGACTCCACCCCTTCACTCTTAATCTTCAAATTGACAAACGATGATATATCTACCACAGAAGTCTTCTACAAGCTGTTTTCAGGGAGAATGGAGAAAAGAACACAAACATCTCTCATCGGGGATGTTTCCTGCCTTGTCTTCAGCATCCATATAATAGAAAAACAAAAGAAGCCACCTTTGTGGAGGACGCACTGAGGGCTCTAGACCCGAGCGGTATTTTACTGACAATATTCCACGTTTCATTTATCATTGCAGGCACACCTTGGAGACGGTGTGGGTTTGGTCCCAGACTCTTGCAATAAAGCAGGCCACATGCAGTTTCTGGTTGCTCCGTGCAAGAGTGTTGTTGACACAAGGTTGTCGTCTCTCAGGCGCATGCAGTGACAGTAAGGCGGAGTCTGAAATCCGGGGACAATGACCATGGTGAAGCGGGCACCCGCTGCTGGGGAGATGATGTCAGAAGGCGTGCTTGATGCAGCCCTGCCACCAACCTTGTCTGTGAAAAGCCGGGGTCTGCACAGTGGGGCAGAGCGAGGTACACCCAGACACGGAAAAGGGAACGTGCACCCAAGCTTCACAGGATGACTTCCGTCAACAGGAGGTGAAACAAAAACATGGTTTCCTAGCTAACCTTGAGTTCATCATCAAAGTCAGTTAAGTTGAAAACCACCTCCCAAGGGTTGACTATGGTGGTGAGGCCCAGGAGCCCATGGGATACCCAGTCCTTGGCTGGGCTCCCGAGTTGAGTTCAGACTGGTGGATTGAGGATGGGCGCATCTCCGGGCCCACTCCTCAGCCTCTGTCAGTGTGAAGCTGTCCTCACCGCTAGTCCCTTTCTGCTAGGGGACACTGCAGGAGGGACGCTGGCCTTCTCTACCAGGACTCTGAAGGCTGTGCGTCAGAGAACAGTGGTGAGTGACCTCCACGGAGAGCCACAAAGAGCTTGCAGCAATGGATAGAGTGTCTTCCCACAACTGTAGGCCAGCGGGGACTCGGGCCTTGAAACAGCGCCTCCTGCCACAGCTCCCTTTGAGACGCTTGTGCCAAAGTAACGGTTTCAGCTTCTTGACCCTGAGACTGCAAGTTTTATAACCAGAGGGACCACCTTGAACGTCACAAACTAAAGGACAGGGGGGTTTACATGGGGCCACATGGACCTGGAGAAAGCTGGATTCTGGCAGAGGTACTTGGCTGAGGAGTGCCCTGCGTGGGCAAGGGTTCTTGGCTCAGGGGAAGATGGAGTCTTGGCTGAGCTCACCTAAGAAAGAGCTCAACTGAACTCTTCCAGGGTCGGCCATCTGAAATGGCCCTCTCTCTAGTACCTGAAAGATCATGTTTCAAAGATCAGTTCACCTTCGCAGATGATTCATCACTCATAGTCTTAAGTGGCTAAGTCTGAGAAAAACCAACGTTTTTGGAAGGAGCTCTCCCTGCTCTAATTCTAAAAGAAAGAAGGAATAAACAAGCCTTGTGTAACTAGGGAAGAGCAATTGAAGCAAACCAAACCTCGATGGTCCTCCACCCCGGTCGGCGCATTTTCTTCTGATGTAGAAAAGACGCATGCTGTTCCCCTGAGGGGGTTATGGGAACATCCCATGGTGGCATCCTTTCCACTCGATAGGAAGACAACCTATCTTTGTGCCAACTGTGGGCGCCTGTGGATGTGTACTGGGAATGTTGAAGCGGAATTTAAACAGTGCTTGGTGTGAGGACCTTCCAGAGGCCACGTCCCCCTGACTCACGTGGTGCTCTTCTTGCTCACCAATGTCCGAGCCTGAGCTTGACGCCCAGCTCCATATCCTCACAGGCCTGTCTAGTTGGTAAGACCAGAACATGACCAGAAGCAGCCAAGACCTCTACCCACGGTTAAAAGCGATGAATGAATGATGGAGGCAATCACACCGTTCCAATAACACGGCTAGATGACACGTAGGCTTTCTTCTGAGGGAATCAAGCTTGGCTTGAACACTGGTTGGGAAGCGCAGGTACCGGGGGGACCAGGCTCAGCTCAAAGTGAGCAGTAGAGAGGCTATGTATCTTTTTGAAGGATTAATCTCGGGTCCCAGGTTCTGTCTACACTGAGGCTCAAGAGAGCCCCTGATTTTTTTTGTCATTGATTTATTTATTAAGCTCACAAATATGATGTCAGTCTACCTAGATAGGCATCCCCACCCCCACCCCCCAGCCTGCGCAGGGCACTGAATGGATCAACATGCGCTTGTAAACCCCAACTCCCTTTGTGCTGACCTGTGTCCGGACAAGCTGGAGAAGACAGGCCAAGCTCTCAGACAGGCTGACTTGCACACTAGGAATCGTCATTCATGGATATGTTTTTTAAATTCAAATTGATATCAAAAAGAAACAAAGTTCACATAAAGGAAAAGCAGATAGCTACGTTATACACATATCCCCTAGTTCCACGTTACACATGGTTGTGAGCTCATGTGCTATCTGTGCTGTTGGCCTACGAAACAGAGTTACCTAGGAATGGGGAGAAAGAGGAATCTTTACACATCTCCTGCCCCTTTCAAACGTTATTTGAAATTAAATGAAGGTGACCAGACGCCCCGCTTTTGGCGGGACAGTCCTGATTTTTAACAGTTTTTCCCGCGTCCTGCGGTGTTTTTTAAAAAAATCCCGATTTTTAGAAAGAATGCATGACAAGCTAGGGTATCTGGTTTTCGGCTGCCATGTGGCTATTTTGCCAGGATATGAGTTTTATCAATGGTGTCCCGCTTTACCAATGTTAAAATCTGGTCACCTTAAATTAAACCCTGTGATTAAAGGCAAAAAGGCTAGCGTGTCAGAAGCCCTGTCCTGCAGGGTCGCTACCAGTCAGAATCGACTCGAGGAAGTCGACTGGCTTTGTCTGGTCCAGCTGGAGATGAAACCACTGTATCTTTTGTTTCCAGTACCCTGCCCCTTCTCCTCTGCTCTCCCGCACTTCAAAGAGAGAAGCCTTTTACCCTAACAGGTCCCAAATTCCCTGACAAAGGCTTCATTGGCAAACAAAGCCTTTCATCACAAGGTTCAAAGGCCGAAGAAAGAAAATGTTTGGATCAGCCGAATTGTCTGGATTCCTATACATTTTCTTAATCTGACTTTAGCTCGTCTTTTAGCTCCTCTGCGGCCAGCAGCCGCTTAGAAAGGGCGGCAGGCAAAGGTGCTCAATTCCTGCCCTCAGCCCGGTCCCAAGTTCACGCTCTGGTTTACCTCAAGGAGGACGAAAACGACCTTTGTGTTTGCCTTTAATCACAGGATTTAATTTCAAATAACGTTTGAAAGGGGCACGAGATGCGATATGTGTAAACCTCTCAAAGCAGGGAGGGCAAAGATTAAAAAAGTGCTGAGAAACATGGTTTTATGCTCTACGAAGTACTTTCATGTCCAGATCGAATTTTTGAGCCTTACCACAACGAGGCAAAAAGAGCTTGCCCCCTCCTTTTTAAAGGGACATGTCCACAGAGGGGAAGATGAAGGATGCAAAATGCAGGCCCTGAGTCTTTTCGTTACATAACATCGTCCCACGTTAAACAAACACACACACACAAGCCATCCTGGCATCGGGCATCCTTTGTTCCTCTCCTGTGTTAGAGACCCACCTATTCTCCCCGCCCTAACAACTCAAGGCTTGGTGCGCATCACTTGAAGGGTGAGTTAGCGTTCCGTTTCAGACGGAAACCAGGCTCCGCAGTCCTTCGAGTGCACAGGTGGGGCTCGGGTTGAAATCAGCTTTGCTGTGGAGGCCTCCTTCAAGTGGCTACTTCCCGGTGGAGCCACGGGAAGGACACGTCATGCTTGGAAAAGTAGAGGGAGCAGCAAACAAGAGGAAGACTGCTTGACAGGACAGATGGAGGCGGTGGGAGCGGCTGTGCGTTGGCGCAGGACAGGGCGGCGTTCGGTTTGGTTATGGGGGTGAGGAGGGTCACGACAGGAGTCGGAGCTGACTCAAGGGAACCCCAGAGGACTGGGTCCACCCGTCCCCCACCCTGGAAAGCTTGGAAAAACACCCACTCCCCGTGGAGTTCAGCCTTGGGAAGGCAGTCCACGCTCCCCTGGTGAGTGCAATGGTAGAGTCCTCGAGGAGACCATCCCAGGGTCTCTCAAGGTGCTGTCAATCAACGGAGCCTTCTAGAAGCTGTCATGATCATGAAGCACATGCTATCCTTGATGGACACTCCAATCCTGTCATTCAATAGGTTTCATGTGGGGAGACAGAAATTGAGGTTGTAGGGTCACGTCTTTTACCCACACAGCAGAGGGATCACCTGTCCTCTTGCTGCGAGGCCATTTTCAGGTCGGTCCCCAGGTACTGGATGCCACTGCAAGGACCGCGGCCCATCGGGCAACCACACCATTGCCTGCCGCAGGGCAAGAAGGAACTTGGAAGCTTTAACTTAACTCGCTGCCACCGAGTCGGTTCCAACTCACAGTGATCCCACCGGGCGAGGGGACTCGTGGGTTTCTGAGACTAGATCTTCCCCGGAGTCGAAAGCCTCACCTTTCTCCTGAGGAGCACATGGGATCTCGAGTTGCCAGCCTTGCAGGAAGCATCCTCACTGGGAAGCTGAGGCCTTTGCAAGCATCTAGAATCCAGCAACAACAGAACTTGGGATTGCAAAGGATCTCTGCAGATTCGCCTAGCCCGGGTCCTAATTTAACAGTCACCTGCCCGTGGGCACGTGGTGAGAATTCCACCCCCACCTGGGGCTCTGGGGGATGGTCCTGGCTTTGCCTAAAAGCTATGTGCTTCCCTTCTCAGACCCTGATGGGGGAAACAGACGGAGGGAAAGAAATTGTTTTTCCGGATAAAGAGCCCTTGGGAGCAGAGCAAAAGTGGAGGGACCCGGGGGCAGGTGCCGCGGAAGAGTCCGGACCAGCCAGGCCAGGGAGAGCTTTGGTTCTGGCTTCAGGCTCGTCTGCTCTGTGAGCAGCTCTCTCTTGAAGAATCAATTTCCCTCAGTGCTCAACAGAGGCAGCCGCGGAAATGGGTGAAATATCAAAATAAGATAAACATGGCTGAAAGGATCTGCAGCCCATGGGGACCTCCGAGGGGGTGTCCCACTCAGTGGCAGTGGCAGTGCTGAGCAAATCAAGCGGCCTGCCAGGATGCATCTGGAACTGGCCCATTTGGGTTCAGTCTGGTAGTTAAAAGGGACAATAAAAAGGCTTGGAGCACACACCCATCGTCTCCCAAACTACTGTTAACTCCCAATGAACTAAGTGCAGGGTGGAGCCGGAAGACTGGTGGACCAGGGGAGCCACCCCGGTTACCAAGGCCCTGCTGTTTCTCAGAGGACAGAGGTCCCGTAGCCCAAAGACGGAGAGATATGGAGCCAAGCGACAGCCGTGCACCACGTCACGTCCATTCAGGAAACATCTGACCACATGGATGTCTGTGGTCCTGTAGGTTGTGATAGTTTAAAAACCTCAGTTGGAGAACAGGGCGTAGTGAATGCAATAACTTCTCACACTGGAAACATATATCTAGTGTCTTATGGACGTGATTATGCTGCCCACCATATGGTGGTCCAGTACATATAGTACCCATCTAAGTATGTCTTAAGAGTCATTAGAAATGCCTATGCCACTGGCTTTTAGATGCTCTGTGCTGTACTTTCTACGGAAACTGTGTATTATGTAACAGTGCCTGCTTCGCCTCTTACAGCAGCACCCATCTCTCGAGTGTCACTTGATTTCCAAAAACCTAACTGTGAAGTGCATCCTGACTCCCAAGCACAGCAAAGCCCGGGAGAGGCTTAAAGGAAAAGCAGGCGGCAGCTAGGTTTGCACAAGGCCCAAGTCACATGGGACAGAACGTGGAAGGGAAGTCCTAGTTCACAGAACGTCTCTTGCACGCTAAGCAACACCTGACGGTAGCAGCAACGGGCAGGTCTCAGTGGTCGCTACCTTTAAGCTAACATGCTGGGTTTCTCGCTTCCTTAGTTGAGCTGGGGGTGGAAAGGTCGGCCCTTTTTCTTTCCTTCTTGTCTGCGCTTTTGTCACTGCTGGTTAATCAATGAATGTTTTCCACAGTTACAGTGCAATTGTGCTTTAATTGTACAACACGAAGTTCAGCTGATGGTAAAGCCCGTTGGGATTAGCAGCTACTCATGTACAGGAATGTATGCATCCCGTATGCAAACGCTGTTTTCAAAGTCAGCTAAGTTGGCTCCTCTCTCTGCCCCTGCTCAGCCACTCACGGAAAGGACGGGGGTGCAAACCGACCCCGAGGAGGCTAGAAAGAAAGGCCTGGCAATGTAGTTCAAGAGACAACAGCCAAGGGAACCTTCAGCAGCACACGCTGCTTGGACAGGCCTGGGCTTACCATGTGCTGGCGTTCACCGTGTGACAACTGGGACCTGACCTGGCACGCTTCAGAGCGAACACGAGGTGCACCTGGAACTGACCTTCCTACTTCTCCCCTGGCAGCAAAACTCAAGATCACGCCAAGGAGCCGCCAACTCCACTGCCCCGGACACGCAAACTCGGCTTGGCCCTCTGGGCACTCAGGGGCCACGCTTCGGGAGGTGACCGTGCCCTGAGAGACATACTGTTTTGCTTTAACACCACAGCAAACCTCTCAAGCCTTGGAGCTTCGTATCAAAGTTCTTTAAAAGATGAAATGTGCATGCCCTCCCACCCCGCCTTTTCTGTTGCCCTTGTGTCTGCGTGTGGGCGAGAGATCTAATTACAATGAGGAAGGCTGAATGGTGGTCTGAGATTCTTAAAATCAAAGTGGGACTCCTGGCTGAGTTTCATTAGCAAACATAAATACAAATAAGCGCAGCTTGTTTGTACCACCGCCATGGACGCTCCTCCTTTTGATAATTCCATCATAAATCGGAGCGTCCCGAAGATTCTAAATTGAACCATATGATCTATCGCTCGGAAACATGCAAAACTCTTCGTGAAGCATTTTCCTCTGGATAGACTTTCCCAGTGTTATAAAGATCCCGTGCACGTACCCAGGGCCCTTTGTCTGACAGCAGAGCCTTTATTTAAAACCGTGGAGGGAGCCCTGCCCCTTAAATAAGAGGTCTTCTCTGGCCGGCAGGATGGGAAAGAAGATGTCGCATGAACTCCCCTTTGGTTCCCAGTCACCTGGCGCCCATGCTTCTTGAGAGACTTGTCCTTCTCCACGGGCTCTCCTCTCACTCCTTCCGTCAGATTCCACTTCACTAAAGAACAGCCACACCGGCCTCCCATTGATTCTGGGGCGGTGGAAGCATTATGAACACAAACCCCGCTCCATCAGTCACAGAAAATGAGCCTGTCTCATTGCGCGAGTCAGCGCAGTCAAATCATACGGAGGTGAGTGTTTTCACCTGTTGTTACCGTCACTCAGAAAGCTACCAATGGCCGATACAAACACTGCTGTATTTTAGAGATAAAAAAAAAAATTTTTTGCTGAATATTGTTAGCCATTTTATACTTTTTCTTCAGCTACTTTATATTATTAATAAAAACATAGGCACCTGAAATTATGCCAAGTTTAAAAGACATCTGCATATCTAAGTAAAAAGTGTCAAACATGCAAGAGTCAGGAACCTGGATGATCAGCTACAGGGGGGCTTGGCTCTAACAACAGTTAATTTGCCCTTCTCTTATGGCCTCAGGTAAGCAGGGACTTTGCTGTTTGATTTATCTCTAAACTTGCACCGTGTGGCCCAATATCCTGCCAACCGGTAGGTGCTCAGTAAATAATTATCTGCTGAATGAATGAATTTGCCCAGAGGTAGCTTGGTTTCCCCCGATGAAACGGAGAAAGGCTAATGTGTGCTTGCCAGGAGAGCAGACCAGGACACTCCCACGCCAAGACACCACACGACCTTTGCCGATTTTGACTCACAGCGACCCGACCCGTAGGAGACAGAGCAGAACTGCCCCTGCGGGTTTCTGAGGCCTCCGCTCTTTAAGGGAGTAGACAGTCTCCTCATTCCCCCTTGGAGCGGGCCAGCACACATCCCATGAAACCACTCGGGCTCCCAGGTCCCGAATCTGGGCTTCGACCACACACCAACTTGCAAGATAGCCATCAGCCACAACAGTTAAAGAGAATTCATTAGAGTGAGCTGGATAACGCAACCATTCACAGTGCTACAACGCAAGCACTTAGTCTGATACTAAGTCCGAGCTCCCGCCGGGGTTGTTTCTGGACTTCATATTAATTATCTGCTAGGAGGAACAATGTTTGCATCAACCCAGCCAACTGTCTTGCTTGCCAGAAAATTAGGAGTCCCACTTGCCTAAGGTAACATAACTTTATTGAGTCTAAACATTATATGTTCAAATATTCTGTTATTAGAAATTATAATAAATGGTATCCAGATTTTTAAAAATTTTAGGTTATTGTAATTTTACTCAACTGTACCTTTAAAGTCTCAGAAATAATACACTATAAACATAAAAATGTTGCTTCAATATTTTCTGCCACATTAAAAAATCATGCCACAGGAATAGGAACATGGTAATAACAGCTGTTTTTCCAATGGTCAAATACCGATTTGGGATAGTAAATTAATTATAATTACGATTCATAAGAATTATTTGAAGACATGAGTATCAAAAACCATGACAAAAAAATCCAAGGGACAAGATAATTATGAATAATATCCATCAAATTGGGTAGCTACCTATATTTCTTTTTTTTTTTTTTTAAACATTTTATTAGGGGCTCATACAACTGTTATCCCAATCCAT
>NW_022107432.1:21170016-21173275 GCF_000313985.2 Echinops telfairi | reverse complement strand
TGAGAACTGACATGCAGTACACGATATAATCAGTAGTCCGATGGGTGAGACATGTCCTGCCTGAGAAATGGCAAAAGTCAGGGCAGGCAGAAATTGAGAATGGGTGTAAGGGCACCATCTAACGAGCCAGTAGAGGTGGTGGCTGGTGGCCTTTTGGAAGGAAGTGACACTAGGCTGAGGCCTGAGCTGGGACTGGAAGAAGAATGGGTAGGGGAACAGAAAAGTGTTCTAGACAAAACTCACGGGGGAAGAGAACTTGACTTATTTTGCTGCCACATGCCAGTCTGCAGGTTAGAGCTTATCACTAAATATTACATTGAAGACACTGTCTCAATCTACTACTAAAAAAAACGTGAAGTAAGAAATCAGCATTCAAGTTATATAAGCATTCAAGTAATTCATTTGAACCACTTCTTTAGGGTCTGGTATCCGCTCCTTATGGGCAAGTACGTGAACTGAGAAGTAACTAAGCTCTCACGAGACTGACAGCCTCCTCCTTGTCCGTGTACCTCCTTCTCAGAGTCAGGTGTTCTTGAAGCGCTGCAAGCATATTCGTTTTTCCTAGTACATACAGTGTATCTTGTATAACAGAGCCATGTTAGAGGATTTTGCCACAGAGAGTCACAACCTGCCGTAGGTATTTTGACATTTTACCTGCTACTACTATGAATGACCGAAGTGTCTCCTCAACTTAAGGAGAGCCTGCACAGTAAATGACTGAATCTCTTGAAAAAGGAAACCATCCCAGGCCTGATGCATGATTAAGGTCGCCATGACTGCTGGTTTCAATCAGTCTTATTCTATTTAACCCTAAAAGGTGGACTGTTTAGTTCCAAGTTACCAGGATACTGCATCGGCACCAGTCATCACTCTCAAGTCTACTTTGCATTGGCCATATCGCCTGTCACAATCTCTGAGAAGGCTTAGGGTTAGCATGCCAAAAGGAGATCGTCTCAGCTTCGTGTTAATAGAGATCAGTAATAATGCAAATGTTTTGTTTTGTTAGTCACCAGTCAAATGGAAAAATATATGCATAGTTTTAGAAAGTCTATCTACAATTCAGCACTTACTGTGGAGAATTTAGAAGTGAGATTCTTGTACCGACCAAACTGGCTGTAGGTGTCCATACGAGAGTTATCTTTTCCTCAGTGTGTGGCTGTTGTAACTCTGACCTTGATTTCTTGAGGAAGGGCTGCATGAACTTGATTCGTATGTGGTCGACTCCTGCCGCACTCAGGTGAAAGGTGAGCTGGGTAGCTACAAAGTACGGCCTCAGGATGCACATTCTCTACACTCAAATTAATTGGATGAATCATTTCAGGGAGGCTCAGGAGATGGGAGGAAAGCATATTTCAGATGGCCCTTCCTCTGCCTCTACACTGGTGGTGGCGGTGGCTGGGCAGGCTGGTCTCATGTGGTGGTGGTGGTGGTGACTGGGTAGGCTGGTCTCAACAGTCTCGGGCCCCTGCCTCTGGTTCCCCACAGCAGGGGAGAGGAGGAGAGCTAATGCAGGGGTAGTTGCCAGGAGAAAAAGATGGGGGGAAAAAGCCTAACGAAATATAGGGTTTCAATCAGTCTGAAATTTGTCAAAGTGGTTTTGGTCTCTATATAGTAAAAATATTTATCCAAGAACCCCAGCTCGGGTGTGAACATCCTACTTCTAGACGGATTTTGTTTGGCAAAGGGCTGTGAAAAAGTGGAAGCCAATACAGAGCATGTCTATAAACAAATTTATTTGGTTAGTACAGATTGACACATTCACTAGAGGAGTTCGGCAATTACATGTGTAAAACTATTTCCTACGGTGGTTTCCTTTTGTGATTTTGCTAATTTATTTAATCTAGGCCATTTCCCGGCATTGCCTGTTAGAAGCCATTTAGCCACCCAGGCTGAAAGGAACATACAGTGACTTCATGCCTGCTTCCCAGTTCTGCATGCAGACTGAACTATCTGGGGATATGCAGGAGTCAACTGCTTACGGGGGGCGGGGGGCAGCCAAGGAAGGCTGCAAGCATGCTGTCATTTCGCTTTGAGAAGAGAGCGGGGAGTACGGCTAGAATCACACCCATGAGAGGAGTCAGTAAATACAAAGGTCTTTAAGTAGAAGGTATTTGTATTCAATATGGGTTTTTAACCCCAAAATTATAATATAGCAGCAGGTAATCAAATCATATGCTTAGAGAATTTAACATGGTAACAAATGTGTGCTCATGGAACTGACTCTTTTCCATGCCAGCAGCACTGATGATAGAATTCTCTAAGAAGACTTGTTTTCATTTGGACATGTTAATATTATTATCTGTATTACGAATCTTCAAATGCTTTTTGGATCCGATTCTTGTCATTCTGACACCTTCCAAAATGTCTTACATTTAGATGCTCAATAAATGTTTGTGAATATTGCTGCTGTTCTTAGATGCCACCCAGCCAATTCCACCCCGAGCCACCCTGTGTACAACAACACCCCCGGTTCCGGCCATCCGCACAAAGGTTCTTCTGTCTGAGCCCATCGATGCAGGCACCGGTCCATCCGTCTTGCTGAAGGTCTTCCTCTTTTTCTTCACTCCCTGCGACTTTAGGAAGCATGATGTCCTTCTCTAGGGATTGGTCCCTCTCGGTGACATGTCCAACGTGTGTGAGACGAAATCTCCCCAACTTTGTCACCAAGGAGCAGTCTTCTGGCTGTCCTTGTTCCGAGACAGTTTTGGTTATTCTCTGAGAAGTCCCTGGTACTTTTAATACTCTCCACAGCACCATAATTCAAATGCATCAATTCTTCTTTGGTCTACCCTACTCAGTGGCCAACTTTCCCATGCATGTGAGGCCATTGAAAATACCATGGCTGGGGTCAGGCGCACCTCGTTCTCAAAGTCACATCCTTGCTTTTCAACACTCTGAAGAGGCTCTGTGCAGCAGATTTACTCAATGCAATGTGCCAGCTGATCTCCTGACTGCGGCTTCCATGAGCCTTGGTTGTGGCTACAAGCAAGATGAAATGCTTGGTGAAATCCTTGGTGAGTGAGGAAAAGACTACTCGTGTTTGTATATTCCACGCTCAAAGGAAAGCAACATTCAAATCTTACATTTATGAAGTAACTGACTTCATGTCTTGTTAAGTGATATATTACTATTTTCACATATGTCTATAGTTACTAAAGCAAAACCATTCCGAGTAGGTTTTCTTCAGGGATTATACAACTACAATCTTGGGTGGTGGGGATGAAAGTTCCACAAAACCATGAAATGAGAATCCTCATGA
>NW_022107432.1:21141090-21169235 GCF_000313985.2 Echinops telfairi | reverse complement strand
GTAAATGAGCACAGGCCAACCTCTATTGTAAATGAGCACAGGCCAACTTCTACTGTAGATCAGCACTGTTCTAAAGCTGGGTCTGTAATTAATAGTTTCCCAAAGAGGTCAAAACCCTTCTTCATAGATAAAGTGATGACACATTTTTTACACCCAATCATTTAATGTGTCATGTTAAATGAAAAAGAAAAAAACCAAAACCACCTCTTAATGATAATTTCTTTTTCCCAGGCTGAAGTCAACCAGGTCATTTCTACAGGGCTTACGCGGGGGGGTTCATTTTATTGGCAGTTAGCACCTTGATAGGATTGATGGTGGTGGTCAGATGGTGGTCCTCTCCTCTACACCCTTTTCTCAGACCAGTCTGTGAGTGGTGTAGATGAGCAATCTGCCCTTTCTACCCATCTGCTTTTACCCCAGATAGTCTGGAAACAGTCCACGGCCGAAGCCTCAGCCTCAGCCTGTCTGAAAGAGCAGGGAGGCCTGGCTTTCAATGGTGAGGTTCCAGGGGGAGAGGTCAGTTCTACTTCCCTCAGCGGCATGTCGTAGGGCATTGGGCTTCTCTCTGTCTTTCATAGCAGGTTCCAGGATAATGTACTCACGTGAGACAAAGGCTGACTCAGAAATGTACTTTTCATAAAAGGTTTTCCTATACATGAAACCTGGTCTGGGGGCTGGGTGGGCTTTTCACCTCAAACACTGTGAAAATTAAAAAAAAAAAAAAAGGCGTGTGTATGTGTGTGCTAAGTATTGGCCTTTCAGGGAAGAGATGTAGTAAAAGCTGCGTTCCTTACACTGGTGATCCCATTGTTCCATTGCAAGCCTCCAGCTGTAAGGCTCACCTAAGTTAGTAGGATCAAGCTTATTTTTAGCCAATTAAAATCTGGATCCATAATTACCAGTTTTAGAATGTATAAGAGAATACTTAAAACATTCTTAGTGGGAAAAATTACATATGCAAAATCTTTTACAAAAGGCATACCCACATGGGAGTGCTTGTAGCGCTGGTAGCCACTGACTGCGAAAATTTGTAACGTTCATTAAGCACTCAGTGAATAATGTACTTAAATGAATGCCATTAATCACAATATTATCTACACATCACTGAAAAACCTCAAGAAGTGTCCGTTGTTCCCTCTCTCAACATCACAATCCATGGGGAAAAGACGGAAGTTCCCAGGGAGTTTGTCTTACTTGGATCCACAATCAATGCTCTTGGAAGCAGTAGTCAAGAGATCCAAGGATGTGTTGCATCAGGCAAATTTGCTGCACAAGACCTCTTCAAAGTGTTGAAGAACAAGGATGTCCCTTGAAAACAGAGGAGGGCCTGACCCAAGACACAGCATTTTCCATCATCTCGAATGCAAGTCAAAGTTGGACAGTGAATAAAAGACCTCAGAAAAAACCGATGCATTCGAATTATGATGCTGGTGAAGAATGGGGTCACGACGCATCGAGGCGGATTTGTGGCACCTAACAACAACAATAACAATGAGCACATTTGACCTAGCTGTGGTAATCACCTAATCTGGTGTCAATTTAAGGATTAAGAGTGTAGGGGTGGAGTCTAGGCTGTCAATCTGGAGATAGCCAATGAGACTTCTGTGTGGGTATGGCCTCCTGAGAACTCTGGGAAATCTGGTACTTCCTCCTTGGAGGCGGAAGACACCTCTCTCTCTCTCTCTCTGTTACTCCCTGGGAGACATTGCAGAAGACAAGCCACATGGATGCAACCAGACCTCGGAAGCCAGAGAAGCCACAGAGAGACCCCTGCCAGCCACTGGACCCAAAGACTTTCTACCCACTGGTTTGGGATCTTCCTGCATTTGGCTTCATTGCATGTGTTTTGTGAATCTGAAGAGGACTTTATAGATTGGTGTCGGACATACAAGCTAATATCGGACTTGTGGCCTTGGACTGGATTGGGTTGGGATGTTTCTCAATGTTCAATTCCTCTTGTCTATAAACCTCTCCCTTATATACATATGCGTGTTTGTGAATTTGTTTCTCTAGTCTACCAAGACTAACACAATAGCTGAAAAAGGCACATTAGCTTTATAAGGATCTCAAAGAACATCATTCATCAGTGCCTGACCCACCCTGGCTTTAATTGTGAGGTCTTCCACAGAAATCATTTAGTCATGGCAACCAACCAAACTCTTTCAATAAGAGACGTTGGGGACTCTAGCAATTGTTGAGAACCCTGAGCCATGAGTAAGGTCTCATCTAAAGGAGTTTAAGTTTAAAAATAAATGTGAAAGTTTAGCTGCTTCTACAAAAAAAAAAAAAAAGGAAACCGGTATGAGTTTAATAATAAACCTGTCAGGACACGAGTTCATGAGGCTTGTCAGTGCTGTAAAATTGTGTTGGAAATAATGGAAGGAGAGAGGGAAAGCAACATTACCAGCTCTAAACTATTCCCAACCTTTTCGTGCTGCCTTATGCCAAGCCAACCCCCCTTAAAAATATATACAAGTAACAAATACCTAGATGATAAGTAAAGATAAGGAGAATTATATATTTTTTGAATGCCAATAATGTAAGAGCAGTTTGACAGTCTGCCTTTGACCCAGGGGGACGTGAGCACTGCGTGGTGATGGACAGGCCTGTTTACCCAGTCTCCTGTGAGGCTGGGGGTGACCATTCATCACATTACCATACGGCAGCACAGGTTCCGGGGGTGACCAGGAGTAAAAGCTTGCACAGCATGAATCATATTCAATGTTCACGGCAGGAGCCAAGAGACATGGCTTGGTGAAAAGGACCCTGTCCACGGACTCGTGAGATGAAGTGTATGTTGTGTGAAAGGGGGTGCTGCCTGATGGAGCACAGTGGGGTCACCCTGATGACAAAAGAGAGGGAGAAGACAGTAGCCAACAATGTGACACACGTAAAGATAATACAAAAATAAAGGCCGACATTTAGGACAATACATTTTGGTGTCTTAACAGAAGATCTTTCTCCGTGGCAGCCAAGTGTTGGGGTTTTTCCCCCAATGCCCTAGGGATACACACAGAGATGCCTGAGAGAGTGCAAAGTCAGGTCAATAAAAACACAGACCCCATGCGATGTAGCAACGATAAAATATACAACTTTCCTCTAGTTCCTAAATGCTTCCTCCCCGCTCCCACTAGCATGACACGAATTCGACCTTGCAGGTCTGGCTAGACCAGAGGATGTACACTGGTACAGATAGGAACTGGAAACACAGGGAATCCAGGGCGGATGAGCCCTACAGGACCAGGGGTGTGGGTGGCGAAACAGGGAGGGTAGAGGGAGAGTGGGTAAGAAAGAGGGAACCGATTACAAGGAACTATATGTGACTTCCTCCCTGGGGGACGGACAACCGAAAAGTGGGTGAAGGGAGACTTCGGATAGGGCAAGATATGACAAAATAACAATTTATAAACTATCAAGGGCTCATGAGGGAGTGGGGA
Organism: Echinops telfairi; assembly: GCF_000313985.2. NCBI lineage: Eukaryota > Metazoa > Chordata > Mammalia > Afrosoricida > Tenrecidae > Echinops > Echinops telfairi. The sequence goes on along the minus strand of NW_022107432.1, from coordinate 21,165,798 downwards.
GTGGGGAGGGAGGGGAAAAACGAGGACCTAATATCGGGGGCTTAAGTGGAGAGGAAATGTTTTGAGAATGATGAGGGCAATGAATGTACAAACGCGCTTTACACAACTGATGTGTGTATGGATTGTGATAAGAGTTGTAGGAGCCCCTAATAAAATGATTAAAAAAAAATAAGGAAAACACAGACCCCAAACAATAGTGCTCTTCAAGGGGATGACAGGCGGCTGTGAAAACCCATCCTCCTTAATGTTCGAATGCTTTCCCTGTACGATTGGGACAAGGCAAAACTGCCTACCCTCACCGCTCCTCTTCACCGTCAGGAGCAGTCACACGCGAAGCCTTGTGATCCGATGGGAAGCTTATGTTCTCAACACAGCCTCCACCTGGGTCTACCCAGATCTGAAGGCCGCGTGCCCACCTCTCTGACCTTTCCCTGAACAATTCGGTTGACACCATTCAGAACAGCCATTTGGGCATCCTCAAGGGTTTCAAATGGGGGTCCTCTTGAGTGTGCTTTGAATTTGGGGGATACACGGCATTGGGAGGGGTAAGATCAAGAAAGGCTGTAGAGTGGACAGGGTCAAGTTTCTCAGTGCCATTCTCACAGGACCGCTCTTGCTGTCCTTGGAGAACAAGCAGGTGCTTGACCACGATGGAGCAAGAATTCCTTGGCGCAACTTTCTTGGCCTTTTCTCACCAATTTAGTTTTTAAATTTTCTTAAAACTGGTCCCGAATAAGTCTCTGTGACCATCTCATGCCCTTGGAGAAAATCATCCTCGCAAGACTGCTCTTTTGGGGCACCAGTCCCCATAGCTTTCTGACAGTCCCCATAGCTTTCTGAGCGGCCTTGAATTTAACCGGATCAGCAGATCTCCTCAGAAGACACTGTTCTGACCGGGCTTTTTGTTACTGAGCGAGCTTGTCTGCGGCCATGCACAGAAGCTGAAGTCACAGACAACACAACAAAGGGCCTAGAAAGCTTATTAGAACGACTGTGCTAAAAAGGTTGTAGACACAGGGTCAACATAAAAATCTATTTTATTTTCTCATAGAAGCATGATTAGTCAATAGAAATGGAATCCACAAGATACATCATGTCTAAAAGCATGACAGTCATGTATTGCTTAGCATCCATGATAGGTTCTGGACATAGGGCATTATGAGATTTGGATTTTGTGTGGACACCTTATCATAGTCTGGTGTGGCTTTGAAAAGAAAATGCATTTCACACAACCTCAGTGTCTTAGCAGTGATTGTCAGTGTGTGGAATGGATTCAGTTTAATCTTAGGTCCTCAAGCACAGTGGCAGCCCTTTCGCCATCTCTGATATAGGTCCCTCCGGCACTTTCATCAGTCTGGTCGCATTTAGGGAGAAGGCTAGGCTGTGCAGTGGTTCACTACTTGGCTTCTAACCAGATGGTCAGTGGTTCGAACCCACCAGCTGCTTGCTCAATGGGAGAAAGCTGTGGCAGTTGGCGCCCCTAAAGATGACTATGGTTGGCATTGACTCGGCGGGAATCAGTCTGGCTTGGGTTTTATAGCTTTTAGTGAAGCCAAATCCTTGAACAGTTTAGAGAGTTTTTTCCCCTTGTTTTTGAGGATTGTTGTGATGGTTGAGCACGTCATGCCTAAATCATGAGCAACAGCAATCGCTGGTTTTCCACTTCCATGCTGTTGACTAGCCTTCTGACTCACTCCCAGGTCAATACCTCTCCTGGATCTCTTGCTGCTTCCAGGACTGGCACTGGTTGTGCTGCATTTGAGGGCCAAGGCACACTTCATGGCAATATTTTCAACAGAGAATTAAACAAGGAGATGATGAAACACAGTGAAGAAAGGAGCGACACAAGACATGGGTCAATCAAAGCCAAAGTATACACTGGTATGTGGTCAACCTTTTCGATAGAAAGTATAGTCCAATACATACACATAAGCCAGGAACTTGGGTATTGATTATGAATCGCAAGACATATGTATTATGGGTTACACATGCACTGGACCATTATATGGCTGGCAGCACAACTGCATTTGCCATGTCCCACATTCTCATTTCTGAACTCTATTATAGCTTTACGGGACCATGGATGTAGATGGGGTTGAGTACTACTGGGACAGACATTTGTGGTGCATGACTGTATATACAAGCGGATGGGGAAATTTTAACACATCCATTGTTTCATTTGTATGACCTAAAACTACAACATATAGTTGAGAGAAATTTAAGAAGCTCTAAATAGATGGAGACATATGCTCTCTCAAGGACCAGAAGACAACATTACTAAGAGGTTAATCCTCCCCATATTTGTCTACGGATTCAGGGCAGCTTGTTGCCACATCTCACCAGGCTTTTCTGTAGAAAGTGGCGAGATGATTCTAAGCAAAAACACAATAGATCCTGAACAGTCAAAGCAGGTTTGAAAAAGAAGAACCAAGAAGGAGGGCTTCGAGAATCTGATTTCCAAACTTCCTGTGCAGCTCAAGTGATCAAACTGGAGTGATACTGGCAGACAGACACAGGTGCAAGTAAGTGGGAGGAGCCCGGGCGGCACAGTGTTCAGAGTGCTCGGCTTCTAGCCAGATGGTCAGTGGTTTGAGTCTAGCAGCCACTTCACAGAAGGATGTAGCAGTTTGCATCCCTAAACATTTACAGCCTTCGGAACCCTGTAAGGCAGCTCCACTTTGTCCTACAGCACCTTCATAAGTTAGAATCAAAGCGACAGCAGTGAGCGTGGTTTCGGTGTGATAGACAAATGAGATAGATGAGAAAACAAAAATAAATCCACATGTACAAGATGAACTTATTTTCACTAAAGACGGTAAGATCATTCAATGGGAGAAAAGACAGTCTTTTCAACAAACAATGCTGCAATAATTAAGAAATATGCAAAAACCCAAACCAACCAACCAAGCAACAACAACAACAAAACTTAAGTCCTTGCCTCATACCATAAATATTAACTAGAAACAAATCAGAGACCTCAGCATAAGAAATTATAAAACTCCTAAAAAAAATCACAAGTGAAAATCTCTACAACCTTAGGATAAGAACATTTATTTCTATGCATACATTAAAAAAAAACATGGATAAACTGTTCCTCAAAGTTACAAACTCAAGAGAAAGGAAACCATGTCATAGAAAGACTTCCACGTCAATGTTTATAGCAGCCTTAGTCATAATTGCCCGAACTGGAACGAGCCCAAGTGCTCATTACACACATGTACAAACCACGGCACACCTATACAATGGAGCACGACTCAGCAATTTTAAAAAGCGAACTATCGATACATTTAATGACATGATTGAATTTCAAATGCATTATGCTAAATGAGAGGGTATATATGTATGGTTCTATTTACATGACATTCTAGAAAGGCAAAACTCCAGTGGCAGAAAAACCGAGCAGCGGTTGATGGGCTGGGAATGAGCAGAGAACTGGCAATAAGGGCATGAGAGCATTTTCCTGAAATAATGGCCCTGGCCTTTATCTTAGTTAAGACGGTGATTAAACGACTATGCGCTTGTCAAAATGCGTCAGACTACACTCTTCCAAACGGCACATTTTATTTTGTGAATGTTATACCTTAGTGAAACAAAGACTGTCTGCATAAAGCCCCTCCTTGGCAGGAAGAACTGAACATTGACAGTTACGGTAAGAGGTGGAAACCTGCTGTAAACCCCCATGTTCTTAGTTTTCGACATGCCACGCTTTGACTGGAGAAGCGCAGTTGAATAGAGAAAATATTTTGGTGAGATCCAGGTAGACGAGGTTTATATTTATAAAATCAATTTAGTAAGCATTCCTTGAATGTGTCTACTAATGACCAGGCACTGGGCTAAGTGCTAAGGAGCCTGGTGGCATGGTGGGCTCTGTGTTGTGTTGCCAACCACAGGGTCGTCAGTTCAAACCCATCAGTGGCCTCATGGGAGAAAGATGAGGCTCTCTGCTCCTATAAAGATTCACAGCCTCAGCAAAACACAGGGGATGTTCTACTCTGTCCTATAGGGTCACTATGAATCCGAACCGACTCAATGGCCATGAGTTTGGGCTTTTGGATTTGGGCTAGGTGCTAGGCGGAGGGAAACAGCTATCCAGGCATTAAACAAGCCTTGAGGGCTCACAGTATGGTTGATTGGCGCCATCTCTCTGTATTCTGTTGCTGGAAGCATTTCCAATCGCTAAAGTGCTTTAAAGTGATACATGCATTTCTCTACGATGCACCTGGAAACAACATAATTCTGGAGAGCTGTCCCTGGGGACTGCAGAGCAGTAGGCTTTGAAAAAACGGTTTGGGGGACCATCTCAGGTCCTTGGTGCCTTTCATCACTTCGCTTTGCAACTTTGCTCCCTCTCTGCACCATGGTGTTAGCTTTGACAGTCACGAACTTTTCCTCGACTCAGCTAGGAAGTCCCGTTACGGCTCTGAGCGGTAGGGTAGACTAGCATCTTCGAGAGCCCGACCTCTAAATGTCCCCATGAGCTAACCATAGAGATAGCGACAGCAGGCTCAAGAGTCCCGCAGACACCGGCCACCTAGGGAGGAAGTCAGAGCCCTCCAATAAACGGTGCGGCGCTGACTACAGAAGAAACAAAGGGCGCTTTCTTAGAGGAGCTCTCAGAAGGCAAGCCGCAAGCAGCAGGGAAAGGTGGTCCGAGCAGATGTGGAAACTGCTGGGAAATGTAGAAGGCCCTTTGGAGAGAACACAGGAGGCCTGACATTTCTGAACATTTTTGTCTTTTCCCAATTGAAAATATTTTTTTGAAGAGTAAAGCGTAACTTTCCACACTAGGAACGGAGTTTCGTTGACACATTTGGCTTCCCCCCTCTGTATTTTCAAACAGAACTTGAACATGCATGACGGTTAGACTTTTTCTTGGGTGTGGACACGGAGGATCAGAGTGACCCTTGGGCCTCCAACAGGACAGTGGTCCTGGAGAGGATCCCTGAGCACCGCACGGAAAGGCTGGCCGGGCTGGCGGCGATGCACTTGCCCTGCAGCCGAGCAGGCTTGGTTCCCAGGCAGAAACTGTCACTATCTATCCTGCAGAAGAAAACAACAAACTTTTTTTTTTCTTACCTTTTTTTTTTTGGCATTTCTGTAAATGACCTGAGACGGTAAGTCTGGTCATAATCAAAGTGCCTGCACCTTAAAGGGAATCAGCCATGATTGGTTAGAACAGCACAGATTAGCCGTTACATAAATATTTACTGCAGGGAATAGGAATTGTGAAAATGACACTTATGCTTAAGTTTACATATACCTCTTGCCTCGCTCTTGCGATCACATTACTGGTTGGAAACTAATTTTCAAATGGAAACCTTAACAATTATGGGAACATTTTTGTTAGGTCCTTTGTTTTTTCTCCTCTTGCTCTGATTTTCCACTGGGGGAGATGGCAGCCGAAGCAGTCTAGTCCCTTGGCGGAGGATTGGTGGGCCCAGCCCACTGCCTCCAGAGCAGACTCGGATGCACAGCGAGCCCAGAGTACGGAGTACAACTGGCCCCAGAGAGTTTCTGAGGCTGCAGATCTTTACAGGAGCAGACAGCCTCATCTTTCTCCCCCAGGAGCAGCTAGTGAGTTTGAACTACTGACCTTGTGGTTAGCAGCCAACACTTAATGCCCCCAGTGCTCCCGGAGGGCTGACTTGTTGTTGCTGTTACTTGCCCTCAAGTCAGCTCCAATTCACAGGGACAACAGAACGGAACACTGCTGGGTCCTGCGCCATCCTCACGACTGTTATGTTTGGGCCTACTGTTGCAGCCACTGTGTCCACCCAGTGTCCTCTTTTTTTTGGGTGCTGCCCGTCTACTTGATGTCCCTTTCCAGGGATGGCTCTCTGCTGCTAACAGGTCGAAAGCACAGGAGGCGACGCTACACTTTCTCCAAGACAGAATGGCTTGTTCTTCTGGCCACCACAATGCTTGCGCCATTCTTCACCAACACCATGATTCACGTGCACTGGCCCTTCTGCGGTCCTTCTGACGCACGGTCCAGCTTTCCCACGCGTAGGAGGTGACCCACCTTCGCCCTCACAGACCCAGCCTGTGAGTCTCATTCTTTTTCCCTCGCACGCTTTCGACACACATGATGTTCCAGTGCTGACGATGACCTCTGTGCCCACGCCTGTTATCTTTACAACTTCGCTCCCATTTAATGGCTCCTAGGCATACTCTTCAGCGACACTGGTGATACGTCTCACGACACATCAGCCTTCTTCTCACGGCTTCCACGAATCTAGCTGCCTCGTCCTACAGGTTATCATCTTTACCACTAGAAATCTGGAGGTCTTTTGTTTCGCTTTTAAAGCTCTCTAGTGATTTTCCTCGGTGCTGGCTGGTTGTATGTTAGAATTACCTGGGGGAGCTATTAAAAACCCGAGGCCCAGACTGAACCTGTGACTGATGAATGTGATTCCAATGTCCAGGCAGAGTGAAGATCCACCGTCTAGGAGGGAAAAGCCCCCAAATCCCACAAGTGCTCATTTGTCCTTCGGGCCCACTCTTGGTCTCAACCCTTCGCTGCCTCCATCCCTTGTAACAAGAAGAATTTTACGGTCACAGACTACGTGTATCTGTTGTGTGGCTCTCTACGACTGGCTCTCTCTAATCAGAGCTTTCCTGTCATTAACTTACAGATGACGCTTTCTCCTGGAGCCTGGTCGCTCTTGAGGCACGCTGCGTGATTTATCCTTGCCATTTCGTCTCAGCTGACAGCGATCGTAGTAGTTCTTATGCGTGTCTGCACAGCGGCTTATGGTTGACCTGGTCCCCTCGCAGTCATTCTGGAGCGCAGGCAGGCTCACTGTCAGCATTTACATGATAAAACTGCGCCTCTGAGATGTTAAATGAGGCTGAAATCTCACAGTTCCGTGACAGAGCCAGGATTCTAACACCCAACCCAACACTGGTCCCCCTAGCTCCTTTACTTAGCCGAGTGGCAATGGCCTCTTTAAAGGTATCTTAGTAGCAGTAACTACACTGCTGAAAGATGTATTGCACTGTGCCTTGAATTCCGATTCAAATGGGGCACTAGAAGCTAAGCTGTCGTAGAAGCACCGGTGCCATATACTGGATGAGTTTAATGGAATTTAAAACGGGGCCGGCAGCACAGCATGTGGCCAAAAAGTTTTTCGCTGAATGAATAAAGGTCCCAACTCCTATTTATTTGTGGCAACTCCTATACGCGTGCAGCTACACAACACAGTGGCAGAGACAAGCACTTCAAACGCATTCCACGTTATACCCTGGTCTGATTCACCTGTCATGTTAAGACAGTCATTTCAAAACGCGTTGGCTCGAGGAATGGTCAGGAAAAGCCCCTCAGCATTCAGGTGGAATTAGTCTTGGAGGAAGATAAGGGACAGGCTGACGGACAACGCGCCACAACAGACACGGCCTTCTATGCTTTCTGTCCGAAAGAAGAATCTCCAGGAGTGACTAAGTGTGTGCAGGAGAAAATGGTAACTGGAAACAGCTTAGAAATGCTACCTATTAAACTTAAACAACTGGGCAGGAAGCATAAAGGCGAGCTCTTCCCAAGATCCACCAGATGTGAGACCTGAAGTACAACTGTGGAGGCTGCATACTTACATGCCTATAAAAGCTAACTCATCGTGTCAGTGATGTATTTCGCTGGGAGAAGACAGCGATTGTGGATTTGGAATCATATCCCAAAACACCTGGCCTTAGGGACCACCTCTGCTGCACGAGGCATAGCTAGCACTTTCTCTTCAGACACTCCATCTGAGAAGCTGCCGAGTGGCTGTGAGGCCAACAGGTGGTCCGAGATGATGACTACAACCTGCTGGAAGAAAATGCTAGCTCAGGTTCTTCCCAGGGACAGAACCAACAATTTAAATGAAATAAAATAGCGAACATAAAAGAAAGAAAAGTAACAAATGCTCAGGTTAAATTTTAACCAAAACTAATTTAAGGAGGCCTAAAGGACAATCTTGTTATTGGAGAAGTTAAATATAAATAAATAAATAAGCCCGCTTCCTGGCTTCCTTTCCGTCTCTTTGCTCTTTCTGAGTCCCAGGCGGGGACTTGAAGGGACACAGACTTCTTGACATATATTGGGCAGGTCAAATCCACATGGATGTTTTTCGAATTAAGATGGCTTATTTAAAGTAATAAAGGGCTGCCACAGAATAGCCAAAATGATAGATATTAGAAATGGAAAAGCCCTATTAGACTATTAGATCATCAAGTCCATCCCCCAGGGCCAGTGCTGGAGAAGCAATCGAAATGAAATGATCCACTCGCTCCAACAGTTCTCTGTGGTTAGCAAGACAAAAGCAGCCTCGAGGGGAAGGGAGTCTTGGAAGCTTATGACCGAAATGCTGAACTTGCTTCTTCAATGCTGTCACTCTTCGCCGGGCTCTGGGGAACCTCAGCTTGTGCGGTTGCTGTTTTTAATGTGAATCTGCCGATACTTACGACCCTATCTGTACTTGTGCGGGCATATAAAGCACAGATGGCTGCTGTGAATCGCAGCTCTCAGTTACCTCCTGGACTGTCGCATTTACATGCACTATAAGCAGCAGCCTGTTCAAGAGAGACCTGCTGGTGTAGGATCAACCACAGCCACAGCTGCGCTGTCTGGGCTGGGAGCTCAGGGCCTAGTGGTGCAGAACCACTGGGTGGACCTGGACATGAACTCTAGCTCACAGGGCAGGAAATACGATAACTTTTCCGTGTGCAAAGACCTTAAGAAGAGAACAGCTTTCGACCTTCTCCTTAAAATAGTTCCAATGATTTTGAATATCACTCGAAGAGGTCTTTCAGATATAAACTTAGAAATCTTTGTCTATAAGATTTACCTAAATACAGGAGTAGATGAAAGCCATACCAAGGAGTAAGGAGTAAAACATTTTCACACCTGGAGATCCAAATGAGTTTCTTTTATGGATAAACAGTCTTGGGGGTGGGGTGGGGGGGATGCTGACCTGACTCTCAGCAAAGACCATGCTCACAGCAGTATCCCCTACAATTCTGGCTGGCAGCACAGGCAAATATTATTAGGTAAATGGGAAGAACTGGATTCGATCTCAACCAGAATATGCACTGTTCAGTCTATGCTGGCCATCATGAAGTTAGCCAGGATGGGGAGGGATCATTTATCAAATAGCTAACACTCCCTGGTCTACCTCTCCTTGAAGAAGCTTGTCAAAATGCTTCTTCCATTTGCCTTTTCAATCTCCCTCTAATATAAATGCATCCTCACATCCTCACTCATTCCTTGAAGCATAAATGTTCTATTGTGTGTGTGTGTGTGTGAAGGATTTCATAGGGTTAAGTTGTGAAATACTAAAGCAGCCTCTTTCATCGATTTCATTGGTGAAGTCCAGTGCCTGATGTGAGCGATTTCCGTCCAAAGCAAGCGCTGGCCCGCGAGCACAGGCCCCCGCTGGACACGGTCTCTGTGGACTCAGGACCAGCTGGCAGTGCACACCCTGTTTCACTGTCAGGCCTTCACACGGACTGCAGCGGCCAAGGGACTAGGTTGATTCTCTGTTTAAAGCTGAGGGGCCCCAATGAGGCTGCCTATAGTTGTGGGTGCCAAATGCATTAGACATTCATTCCAGCATCCTCCAATGTTGAAAGACAGATTCATGGAACTGGTTCGACATCATCTACTTTTCAGCTTTGGGGGAATCCCAGAGGCTTTCCTTTCTGATCTCCACTGTAATCCTTTGAGGTGGAAGAGGCCGCGAAGCAAGCGTTTGCAAGTATTTACGCGAGACGAGAAGTGGGAAAATGGGGGGCCTGAGGAAAAAGAGCTATTCACTGCACTCCTTTTCTTTCACCTTTCAACTCATGCCACCCTTCAAATGTTGTCTTTCAGGCATTATTCTTGGCCAGGAATCCTCTGACCTTGCTGAGCGTCATGAACTAGACTGAAGGCTACGCTGAGAGCTGTGAAAATATCATACAACACGGAGCCACTTCGAAAAAGCTTGAGAGAGCAGTGGTCACCCGATTTTTAGATTTTTACTTCACATACTTGATTCCAATACTGCTGGAGCATTCAATCCTGTGAAAAATTAAGTGGAGAAAGTGCCCCCTTTTCCCCCTAAGCCTTTACCTCCTCCTCTCCTTACTTCAGTCCTTCCACTGCCCCCATGTAGCAAAAACATTCACAACCATTCACAGAGAATGAGAACATCACACAATAACCAAACCAACAAAAACAACTCGATTCAACACAATCTCTAACAAATTTCTAACAGCTGTTTACGAGGAAATGCAAATGCCCATCCTGAACTTCACAAGGAATTGGAATGGGCCCCCAATAGCCAGATCAAGCATGAAAAAGAACAAAGGAGGAGAACCTATATTTCCTGATTTCAAACGTATCACAGAGCTACACTCATCCACACTGTATGGTCTGGGGCGTGCATTCCAATGTGGACGTGTCACCCTCTCACTGCTTAAAACAAAAATGCAGCCTTTCCTCTTCCTAGATTTGTGTCAATTTTATATACAAATGTCTCCAAAAAATATATCTAAACAGCTCCCCTGAAAGCGAAGGATAGACATATAGGCCAATGGAATAGACTCCACACCAAACGTAAACTCAAACATCTTTGACCAACTGATTTTTGACAAGAGTGTCAAGTCCATCCAATAAGGAAAGAGTAATTTTGTTAACACTTTTGCTGGAAAAACTGGATTTCCACACACAGAAAATTAAAGTTGGGTCACTATCCAGTAAACACACACTATAGAACAAAATTAACTCAAAACAGAATAATGACCTAGCTATAAAAGAAAAAAGCCTTCAAGCAAACCATAGGATACATTTTTAGGAACTTGTGCTGCCAACGGATTCTTAGATATACCACCAAAAGCAGGAGCGACAAAAGAAAATAATAAATCTTCATTAAAGTAAAACCAAACAAAATAAAAAACCAACCTTTGTGCATCAAAGTACATCATCAAGAAACTCAGTGGTAACTTACAGAATGAGAGAAAATATTTGGAAACCACATATCTGATGAGATTTAATATGCAGAATATATGAAGAACTCTTACAACTCAACAACCAAAAAACCCAATCTCCCATTTGTTCATCAAAAAATGGACCCAAAACTTGAACAGACATTTCTTCAAAAAGTATACACAAACTGGGTTAATAAGCACATCATTAGTCATTAAGGAGATGCAAATCACAAATGCCGTGCTGCCTGACACCCACTAAATGATTCGGGGAGGGCTGGAGGAGGAGAGGAAGACCCTCAGCAAGATGGATTGACACAGGGTTGCCACACTGGGCTCAAAGATAATAATGGTGAGGCTGGGGCAGGACCAGGCAGTGTTTCCTTGTTGTACATCAGGTCCCTATAAGTTGAAACCCACTCAAGGGCACCGAACAACAGCAAGATGGCTATTATCAAAAACTGGGAGAGAGCAGTGTTGAGAAGGACATACAGAAGACGGAGCTCTTGTCCATTTCTGGCGGGAATGGGAAGAGGCACGATAGCTGAGGAAAACAGTGGGGCGGTCCCTCAAAAAGTTAAAGCACAGAATTCCCATGTGACCCAGCAATTCCACTCCTGGGTCTCTGCTCAGAAGACCTGAAAGTAGGGACGTGAGCACCCTTGAATACTGAAGCTTGCTGCAGCATCATTCAAGAGGCGGCATCAGCCCCGCTGATGGCCATCAACGGATGAAGGGATCAACCAAATGTGGCACAATCGTTCAGTGGGATGTTATCCCGACACAGAAAGAAGAGCAGTGCGCGTCTGGACTTCCACAAGAATGAACCCTGCAGAGTGAAGTGAGCCGGGCACACAGGCACATTTTAAAATCTCATTTCTATGAACTCTCGAGAACAGGGGACGCACCGAGACAGAAGGTCGATGAGTGGTTACCCAGAACGGGGGTGGGGGGGTGGCGGGAGGGATGGGCACTGAGCGTCTTGTTTTGAGTGAGGAGACCGTCTTGGGGCCTGTAGCGGGGATGGGGGTACACAAGTGAGTGTGAGGAACGGCCCGGAGTCGATACTTGGAAATGATTAAAACGGCAAGTTTTAGAGGTGGTGTGGATTTAACCACAATAAAAAGAAGTACATTTATTTACTGTAATTTGCAGATGAGATTATCCTCATAGCTGTGGTAAATTATTATTTTTACCTTCTAGGGCTTTAGTAACCAAAAAAACCTATCAGCACATAGATGCTCTTATGTTCTACCACACAAACACTCACTGTGCGTAAACAGCGCGGCTTCTTACACAGGTGTTTCGGATCCCATGAGTTGACCCTTGGGTAAGGGCAGAGGGGAGGTGTAGTAAAGGAGGCGCTCACTAGCAAAAATTAGGAGCTCTGGTGTCACGGTGGTTACAGCACTTGGCTGCTAACCAAAAGGTCGGTGGTTCAAACTCACTGGCCACTTCACTGGAGGACATATGTGACAGTCTGCTTCCGCAAAGATTTATCACCTTGGAAGCCCTATGGGGCAGTGCTACCCTGCCCCACAGGGCCACAGTGAGGTGGAGCTGCGTGCGCAGCAGTGAGCTTGGGGGGTGTGGATCATGATGTAGTTGAAAACTAAAAGGTCAGCAATCTGAATCCACCGGCAGTCTGTTTCCAGGAAGATTTGAGGCGAGGAGCTCCTAGGAGGCAATTCTACCCCATCTAAAAGGTCTCTATGCCTCGGAATCAATGTTTGCTTTGTTTTTGTAGGTTTATGCGGCCATTTGGTCACCCTTTGTCATCACGGTTTCAGGTGCCATTGGCTGGGTTCTGACTCTCAGCGACCCCCGCAAGGACAACAGCCCTCCGATAACCTCACAATCGTTCTTATATTGGAGTTCATTGTTGAGCCACTATGTCAACCCGTCTTCTTGGGCGCTTTCCAATTTTTGCTGTCCGTCCGTTTCCTGAGCATGATGTCCTTCTCCAGGGATCGACCTCTCGGAAGAACATGTCTACAGTAAGTGCAACGGAGGCTCATCATCTTTGCGTCTCAGGAGCATTCTGGCTCTACTGCTTCCAAGCCAGGGAACTTTCCATCACCTCATATGCATGCGGAAGACGGACCCTGAATAAGGAAGGCGCCTGAAGAACCCGTGGCTTTGAATCGTGGTGCTGGCACAGGATACTGATATTACCGTGGGCTGCCAAAAGGAAAAAGCAGCCGTCTTGGAAGCAGTGCAACCATCATCGTTAGGACGCTCTACGCAGCCCTCTGGCTCAGAATGGACTTCTAAATTGAGAGTTAGGATGGACGTCCATGTTCCTAACCTTACAACATGATATAGAGGGTCGGCAAGAACAAGGAAGCCCCTGGGTGAGATGAACAGAAACAATGGCTGCCGACATGGGCTCAAGCCCAACAGCCACTGTGAGTATGGTGGCGGGTGGGGCAACATACTGTTCAGGAGGCTGGAGAAAACATTTTACCAAATAGGTGCCTTCCTCTTCTGGAAAGGAAGAGAAATAAACTCTTGTTCTTTGGTAACAACAACAATAATAAAAGCCAACATACTGTGTCTGCTCCGTGCCAGGCACTGTTCTAAGCATGCTACTATAGGAAGGTGATGTTACTACATAAACTGCTCCTTAGGATTTCCCAGGCTATCAACCTCTAAGGAGGCAGACTGCTCCATCGTTCTCCTGCTGTGGGAGTGGCTGGGGGGTTCGAACCACCAACTTTCCACTTAGCCCAACACAATGTCCCAACAGCGTTCCTTAGGTCACGCAGCTGCTCAGGGGAGGAGTCATGTTGTGAATCCAGGGAGCCCCTGGCTCCTGAGTCCACATTGAACATCACTGTTATCCTGAGGACGCGCTAACATCATCGTGGGAAGCATGCATTCAGGAGACGCATGCAGGAGATAGATGGATGGCCAAAGTGGACTCTCTGCCCACCTGAGGGCTCCGCACTGGGTACAGCAGACTGGACAAGGCAGATGAAGATCTCACGGGCATGGCATCCAGACAATTAAAGCAATGAAGTCATACTATGCCTGTGTCTTGGAAAGGCGCATATCATAAATTATAACGGTAAATACAGAGTTGAACTCCCAGCAGGAGAATATATATAAGGAACATACAGAAGCACAATTTCATACTGGGGTGGTGATCTTACACAAGAAAGAGCTGGCTGAAATTCACCTTCACAAGCAAAAATACACAGCACCATGAGATCTTCATAAACTCTCGTAGCAACCCCCTAACTGCTCGTCAGCTTCTCTCCTGGCGCCAGCACACCACCTTCACCCCACTCAGAGCTATTCTCCAGGCTGCACTCTGCAAGCAACCATGCTCTGGCCAGTCAAGCAAAACGAATAGCACTCAGTAGAGACAGCAAGTCAGCTGGCTCCTCGGTTGAACGTGGCTCTGAAGTGAGACAGCTTGGAGGGGTCAATGGTGTGGAGCTGCCTCTCTCTGGGAGGTTCCTCTCTTCTCCTCCCGACCAGACTGAGCTCCAGGAGGCTTCTGTTGGCCTCTCCTCACTCAATAAGCATGTTTTATATTCCCTACACAGGGCCCCAAACACACTAAAACAAATAGGTAAGCATTTAAAATATACCTAAAAGGTGGCTTAAAAAGAGATATCAATAGAAAAGATACCTAGAAACTTATTTACCCCTTAGATACTTATTGAATGACTCCAACAGAATCATTAAAGTATACACACACAAAGAAATGTGCCAAGACCTGGAGTTACAAAGTCAAAGAGGACGGACATACCACATCGCAAGGTGAAAGAACTGAAGGGGAGGAAAAATCAAAACTCAAGCTGCAATACTGAAGGAGTCTATGGGCAAAATATTGAAAGATGCAAGAAGCATCAAGAGACAATGGAAGGAATATACAGAGGGACAGTACCAAAAAGAACTGGTTGACATTAAACTATTGCGAGAGGTAACATAGGATCAAGAAGTCCAAAGTGTACTGAAGGCATTATTGGAAAACCTTCCCAGGAACTGACAGAACGCCAATTGAAATGCTTCAACAAGCTGATGAAGCCCCGGAGGCTACACTAGCCTAGGCCAAGACGTTTGGGAGATGGCTCCCTGGTCAACGGACAGGAAAACATCCGTATTTGTGCCCCAGTAAAAAAAAGCTGACTCAATGGAATGTGGAAATTATCGAGCAATATCATTAGTATCATATGCAAGCAAAACTTTGCTGAAGAGGATTCAAAATGCTTGCAGGAGTACATTGACAACAGAGATCCGCCAGAAAGCCAAACCCAATTCAGAAGAGGAGGTGGGAGGTGGGAGTATCATCCATGATGCCAGGTGGATATTGGCTGAAAGCAGAGAACAACAGAAAAGGATTTACTTATGTTTTATTGACTATTTGGCTATCCAGATAATAGCAAATTATGCACACTATTATGAAGAACGAGAGTTCTAGAACATTTCATTGTGCTCACGCAGAACCTGTGCGTGGATGAAGCGGCAGTCGAAGGGACAGCACAAGGCAGCACCTTGGGGGGTAACATCAGGAAAGGTGTGCGTCAGGGTTGTAGCCTCTCACCAGACGTATTCGAGCTGGATGCTGAGCAAATCATCCAAGAAGCAAGACCACGTGGAGAAGAATGTGGCAGCAGGAGTGGAGGAAGCTCACCAACGACCTGTGATATACAGATGACACAACTCTGCTTGCTAAAAGTGAGGGGAACTTGAAGTACCTCCTGATAAAGATCAAGGAGAGATCCTAAGTATGGGTTGCAACTCAGTGTAAAGAAAACCCAAACCCTCCCAACTGGACGGAAGGACACCGCCATGGTGAAAAAGACGGAGTTGTCGAGGATTTCATCTCGCTTGGATCCACAATCAACGCTCACGGAAGCAGCAGGCAGGAAATCAAAAGTCGTATTGCGATGGGAAAATTGGCTGCAGGAGACTTCTTTAAGAATTGGGAAGAGCAGATTGTTCCTTTGAGAAGAAGGTGCGCTTGCGCCAAGCCAGGGCGTTTCAATGGCCTCGTTTGCATGTGACAGTTGGACAATAAATAAGGAGGATGGTAGAAGAATCAAAGCAGCTGAATGATGATGGTATGGACCAAGAACATTGGAAGCACCCCAAAGTTCCCACTGCCAGGACAAACAAGCCTGTCTTGGAAGAAGTCCAGCTAGCTTGCTCCTTGGAAGCGATGACGGCAAGACCAGGTCTCACATGCTTTGGACATGCTATTAGGAGAGACCAGTCAGCAAAGAGGACAACGACCATCAAGGAGACGGACTGACACGGGGCTGCAACAGCAGAGCCAAAGGCAACCGCCATGGTGAGGAAGGCTCGGGCGGCATGATTCCTTCGTCCCGTTGCGCACAGGGTGGATGGGTCAAAACCACCTTGGCAGCACCTGACAACCGCTAATGACAACAGAATCTGGAAACGCGGTGACTGTCTTCAAATACTTGAAAGCCTATCTTTTTTTTTTTTCTTTTAAAAATCTTTTTATTGGGGGTTCGTACAACTTGTATTACAACCCATACATCCATCCATTGTGCCAAGTACATTTGTTGCCCTCATCATTCTCAAAACATTTGCTTTCTACTTGAGCCATTGGTATCAGATCACTTTTTCCCCTCCCTCCCCAGCCCCTCCTTCACGAACCCTTGATAATTTATAAATTATTATCATTTTGTCATGTCTTACACTGACCGATGTCTCCCTTCACCCACTTTTCTGTTGTCTGTCCCCCAGTGAGGGGGTTTTATGTAGATCCTTGTGATCAGTTCCCCCTTGTGATCAGTCTATCCCACCTTCCCCTTCCCCTCCTGGTATGGCCACTCTCATTCTTGGTCCTGAGGGGTTTATCTGTATCCGTGTACATGCATGCTCTGGTCTAGCCGGATTTGTAAGGTAGAATTGGGATCTTGATAGTGGGGGGAGGAAGCATTAAAGAAGTAGAGGAAAGTTGTATGTTTCATCATTGCTACACTGCACCCTGACTGGTTCATCTCCTCCCCGAGACCTTCTGTAAGGGGATGTCCAGTTGTCTACAGATGGGTTTTGGGTCTCTAATCTGCACTCCCCCTCATTCACATTGATAATGATTTTTTTTGTTCTTTGATGCCTGATACCTGATCCCATTCACACCTCGTGATCACACAGGCTAGTGTGCTTCTTCCATATGGGACAAGCCTATCTTATGAAACTGGATTACCTCTGTCCTTAAGACCCAAGAAAATGCCCATTTTAAAAGCAAAGTAATAAAACACTGACAAAAAGAACAAAAACGCAGCCTGCTGCTGTCAAGCTGATTCGGACGCTGAGCAATCACACGAGACAGAGAAGGACTGTCCCGGAAGGTTCGCTGGGCTGTACTCTTATGCAAGGAGCCTGCTACATCTTTGCCTCGGGGAGTGGCTGGTGGGTTCGAACCACTGACCTTCTAGCCAGCAGCCGAGTCCATAACCACTGTGCCACCAAGCCTCCCTTTCCATAAAATACAGTGTTTCCTCTCAGAGATAAGAGCAAAAATGAAGCAGCACAAAACATGTTCTTGATGAACGAAAAACCATCCTCTCCCATTCCGTTGAGCGACTTACAGTTCCCGAGTGGACCTGACTGCGCAACTTGTGTCTATGGCTTTCAAAGTCTAGGTTCTTTCCATGCAGGACGTGGTGCGTACACACGCTGCACTTGCTAGGGAGTCACAGAACACCACACGCTCAACTCTGGCCTTGCTGTGCTGGTGGGACGGGCTGGTGGCCGTGCGTCCCCCATCTCCTTGGGCTGGTCAGTTTTGATGGGCAGAAGCTTCTTCGGAGGCAGCAGCTTCTCATCTGCTGGCTTTCGGACCTGCACTGTAACAGATAAGGGGCAGCCGACACCCTGTCTCTAGTGCCCTCAGAAACGCAGGCAAACTAATGCCAACCAGGACCAGGAGCACTGTTTTTCTTGCTCGGCTCGCCTCGTGAAACTGTCATCCTTGGTCCTCAATGATTTCTTCATATCTTTCTATGACCCCTCCTGTGCGGCCACTGGCGCTGGCCCGTGGGCAATTCCAATTCCTCGAGCATTACAGGAAATCAGGAGCTAATGGAGAGCAAAGGCTACTGGGACAGTGGTGGCGTGTGCTTGGTTTGGGGAGCATGTGTTTGCCATGTAAGTGGCAAGGATCACAGCCGTTCATCATCGAGACCCGTGACCCATGTATCCACAGTTTTCCTCCTACGTGTGGCTTTACTGTCGGTTCCGTGGCAGACTTCATTCACCTCTTTGTCCCTCTTCCTCTGATCTGGGACTTTTTGACTTTTGTCGAAAAGGCAGGCAAGCTTTTACCACACAGGGATTCTTGCTTAATAGCAAGGCTGAAAGAGCTTCATACTGCTTGCCACTCTGCCTACTCAAGCTGATGGTCTTTTAATAGTTTCAATGAAAGTTGCACAAGGAAATAATATTCCACAAGCTCGGGTCTCCAGGGGAGAATAAGGCCGTTCCCAGAGGACAGGAAACCTTTGCTGAATCTGCTACTTTATGAGTAACACAGGAAGTTCAGCCCCCTTTTATTGTACCTTTTCCACTTCTGAAAAGCTGCCCGCGTCATTGCATGTCAAGCTGAAGCAAAGTTATGAATGCCAAGAAGCCAAGATCTTTCTCCACGGCTTGCTGAACGGGGAAGGCCGAACATGGTGGGCATGCAGCTAGCTGTCCTTTGCTGCCCCGGCTTGAGCCAAAGAGGCAGGAAGGCGCGAGACCGGATAAGTGGAAAGGGATGGTGTTTCTCTTTGAACAAAATCCCCATGTCCTGCACTGGGTGCTGGAGGCCCAGTGCGGCCACTGCATCTTTAAGACAGATAGTCTCCGGAGACGACACACTAATTAGAGTGCTTCTGCCAGAGGGAGCTCACACATGCAAACCATTATGTAAAATATAATTTCTTTTTCTTTAAGAATACTCAAGATCATTAGACATGGTTTCTTCCATGCTAAAAAATCAGGCCAAAAAATGAAAATAAACAGTTTCAAGCATTTGCAACATAATTCCCTCATACATTTATGGAAATACAGTAAAAGTGGCCTGAAATGTGGTTTGACATTTTATGCTGCGCTGTTTTCTCTATTTTTCCAATTCTCTAACATTTGCCCTCTGATCCTATATCATTTTAGTTCAGCTATATTTCAAATATTCACATCGCAACAGCCCTGGCTATTACTAAACAGTTGGGCTCTGAGGGGGCTCGTGAACAACAGGAAGCAGCCCAGGAGCTTGTTGTAAATTAAACAAACTCCTTGTAAATTAAACATGGTAACATATGGACACGAAGGCAGGGTATGGCAAAATGGCATAACTTTTAGAAACAGCAATTAAATGTACAGCATGGCTTCCCCTAATGATGTGCTATGCTAATTTAAGGCTAAGGTGATGAGTCTGTTGATTTAACAGTTTAACATGGAACTCATAAATGAGAATCAAGCCTGCAGTAAAGACATCACTGGGATTTTGGCATTCATGAATATGGAATTCGGTATGTTGTAAGATGGAGTAAAAGATATATTTCAATCCCATCAATCTTCTATATCATAAACCAACCCAAAACATTTAGGCTGAACAATATGCAGGGTTTTTAAAGATCCAGAGATATACATGCTTTTATTAAAAATCCAGAATCTCAACGTATGCTAATGAGGAGGTCTCCTATTCATTTGAGTGCCTGCATTCTCTCTCCCCCAGATTGTCTTATCTTTAGCCTTCTTAGGGTGACGTCCAGGAAAAACAAAGGAAACAAGACGCACCACTGATGGTGCCCTTATCAAACATAAAGCTTAACAGATGCACACGGTCTATTTTAGTAGGAAGAGAAAGAAACATGACTGTGAATATATCGTACCTAAATTTAGAGACCATCTCCAGAACATATTTCCTACATTGAGCACCAGCGACTGAAAACCAGATGTGTTGTGATTGATATCAAGGCCATCAAACAGAAAGAAAGCAGAAGGTCACTCAAGAGACAGGAAAGAAGCGGGTGTCAGAGGGGCCTGAGGAACCACGGCAACGGAAAGACGTGATGAAGTCAAAGAACTGCACGGGGGATTTTAAAGGGTGGGTCGAGTGGACAAAGTACACTGTTAAAAAGCAAAATGTGCCAAGAGCTAGAGCTAGAACACCTCCCACAACCCTAACCCCCCTGGACTACAGTAGATGCCGCTTCCTAACGACCCGACAGGACAGGGCAGAACTGCGCCTTGCTGGCTGCTGACCCTGTAAGTCCTTATGGAGTGGATGTTGTAGATATCGTCCTCGTCGTCGTCCTTGGTGAGTTTGAAATATGGACGCCGTGGTCGGCCGTTCAGTGCACAGACCACAATGCCACCAGGGCTCCTGGTTAGAAAATCCAAAGGGAAGAATATGTTCAGCAGTTTTCAAGCTGAACAAACTCAAGAAAAATTCAAACTCTAAGTTACAGACCTCTCTACACATAAACTACTGAATGATGGAGGAAACATCAAAAGACTATGAGGAAATATACAGTCACTGTACCAAAAAATAATTGGTTGGTGTTCAGCTATTTCAGCATCTGCTCAAGAATCGCTGGTACTAAGGGAAGAAGCCCAAGCTGCATTGAAGGCATTAGCAAAAAGCAAGGTTTCAGTCAGGAATCGAGGAAACGCCAATTGAGATACTTCAGCAAATAGACATAATGCTGGAAGCCAAAAGATTTGGGAGACCGCTAATTGGGCCAACAGACTGGAAAAGATCCATATTTCTGTCTATATCAAAGAAAGGAAACTCAATGGAATGTGGAAATTATTGAACAATATCATTAATATCATACACAAGTACAATTTTACCGTGTTGATGGTTGCAGCAGTACATCAACAGGGAGCTGCCAGATATTTCAAGCTGGATTCAGAAGAGGGCACAGAAGATACTCATTGACGACATCAGTTGGATTTTGGCTGAAAGCAGAAAACCAGGATTGTGTGGATCATAACAAACGATGGATAACATTGGGAAGAACGGAAATTCCAGAACACTTTATGCTCGTGTGGAGCTGGTGCACAGGCCAAAAGGCAGTCAGGACAAAGCAAAAGGATACTGTGTTGTTTAAAATCAGGAAAGGTGTGCACTAGGATTGTACTCTTACACCGGATGTGTTTAATCTGTCTGCTGAGCAAATAAAGTAAGAAGCTACACTATATGAAGAATGCAGCGTCAGGACCTTAAGGAGTCTCCTTCATAACCTGCAATACGCAGAAGACGCACCTTGCTTTTGAAAAGGAAGAAGCTGCAGTACTTTCTGGTAAAGATTAAAGACTACATATAGCCTTTAGTATGAATTACATCTAATATTAAGAAAATAAAAATCCATCAACTAGATTAATAAGGAGCATCAGGATAAACTGAGAAAATATTGAGATTGTCAAGGTTTTCATCTTACTTGGATCCACAATAAATGCCCATGGAAATAGCAGTCAAGAAATCAAATGACATATTTCACTGGGAAAATCTTCTGCAAAAATCCTAGTAAAATGTTCGGAAACAATGATGACACTAAGAGGAATAAGGCATGTACAACCAAGAACAATAATTCAAGAGGTCTCTGGGTTAGGCAGGGTTCTACAGAAAAACAAAACCAGGACACTTATGATGATATATATATATATAGATAGATAGATAGATAGATAGATAGATAGATAGATAGATAGATAGATAGATAATTTATACAGTAAGAAGGACTACAACAGCTAATTAGTCTACACAGTCATACAGAGGGCTCAGTTCAACTCCCTTTTGTGGAATAGTTAATACTGGAAGTCCTTTAACTTCTATGGGCTTCCAGGCCCAAGGTCAAGAAGCAGACAGCAGAGTCCTCCCTCGGGCAAGGCAGTCAAAGTCTGTCTGAAGGCAGCAAACAGCAGGGTGGGTCAGCAACAGTCAGTAGCTCAGGAGTTTAGCGAGGTCCGGATGGGATATTGAACTCAAGCAATGCAAGGTGACAGAATCCACCAGCCTCAAGCTCAAGTGATGGATGCACCAGCAGCATGGCAAAGGTGGTCTCGAAGGAGCCTCAAACTTTAGCAACATGATCCACGGGTTGGCTTGGCTCGGCCCACAGATAGTGTAGCTCACAGGCTGAGGCAGAGAACTAGCTAAAGCAGCCACACACTGGTCTGGTCCCCAGAGAGCAAGAGAGACGGGGTTGGGCCTTGCAGAGCCATTTATATCTTTGCCTTCCAGCCAAACTGAGACCTGATTCATCCCACATGTTCCTATTAGCTAGGTTGACACAATAAACCTACCTATCACAGTCTCACGGGCACGCAAAAGCTAGACAGCGAAGAAGGAAGACTAGTGACGAATGATGCATTTGAATAGTGGTGTTGGTGAAGAATACTGAAGAATGGAAAGGTCCCTCTTGGAAGAAATCCAGCCAGAATACTCCTTGGAAGTGAGGATGGTAAGACTACGTCTCATGTACTTTGGACATGTAATCAGGAGGAACTGGTACCTGGAAAGGGGGCAGCCCTTTGTTAGAGGGTCAGCAAAAGAGAGGAAGGCCTGCAAGGAGGTGTACTGACCAAGTGGCTGCAGCACTGGGTTTGAACTTGGCAATAGGAGTGAAGATGGTGCAGGACCAGAAGATGTTTCATCCTGTGCACGAAGGGCCTCCATGAGTTGGAACCAACCCAACTGCACCGACCAACCAGGGGCCTCTGCCATGGTGCTACTGTGACTGTGTGCCACTCACTCGTAACTGATTTTGTTTAAAACGGCTTTAGACTCCCAAGGCCAGTGTTTTGCTTTTAAGTTCATTTTTCCTACCTAGGGTCTCTGCTATATCAAATTACCTTTAGACTTTGATATAAGGGGGGGAAACAACCAACATAAAAAAATTAAATACATATGTAAGAGATCCAAATTAGTAACTGGAAATAAGTTTGTGGTCAGGTTAGAAGTCCTATAACTCTGCTTTGAGGACAACAGGGGGAACCTGCTGCAGGATGGGGTACGGGGTTCAAGTCAAGAGGTGCACAGTGACTTGACTCATGGTCACAGTCCAGGTTTCAGGTCACACCAGGCTGGCTCATCCACTGATCTCTAGGCTGGACATTCAAGCCGATGGCAGCTCTTCCTGGCGCTTTTTGCCTGGCTAACTTCCATTAACCTTCTAAACTTCGGTTAGATGACCCTTCCTTCAGGAAGCTTTCCCTGGTCACGGGGAAAGTTAAGCTGTCCTCATGTGCATGCACAGTACTCTGACGGCCTGCGTGCTGGCCTGCACGTTCCTTGAGCGCACGGAGGGAAGCCTGTTGAGAACGGGCGGTCTTTAGCATCTGGTACCTAACCTGCCATGTGGCCGGATGTCAAAACATATTTGTTGAACAAAGTGGCAAGAGGTTGGCCAGGATGACAATGTGATTAATGGGCGAGTTTCCTGAGTGATGATTATGTGTCATGCGCTCTTCTACGGCCCTTAGACTTAGTCCCCATTACCACAAGGATAGCGTTACTCAGGCCATTTGTTAAGTAAAGCAACTGAGGCTCAGAGAACCTTTTGGATCTTTTTAGTCATGGATCGTCCGTGTAGATGGATTTATTTTATCTGACGGGATCAATGGTAAACCGAAGGGCCACTTCAAATGGAAAACCGATCAAAATAATGATCAGGGTGAACTGTATGGAACTGTCGACATTCGCCTGGTTCTGACTTCCTAGATGGCATTTCACATCGTTTCAGTCAACTTGGTGAGTCTGTCTGTGGACTTGCCTCCACTCCAATTCCCTGCCTCACCCACCCGGAACTCCAAAAATCAGCACAAGAGAGTGACAAGTACCCGGAGAAGGACCGGAGAAGGCAATGAGCTTTCCTTTAAGTGGTCAACAGAGGGCTGTTTCTAGGTTGCTCGAGACCTTATACACACATAACCCCTCTCTGAACAACACCATCGCTTGTGATGCATTTGGCCAGTGTGGAGCAAGTGGAGGGCCCCAAAGAGGTAAACTCAGTAGCAACATGTTTTCCTTTAGTTTTAATTCAAATATGACATGAAGCTCACAGTAAAAATGAAAGAAAAAAAAAAAAAGTTTGGAGCTGGAAATGATTTCAATGTGCCAGTTCCCAGCGCTCCTGAAATCTTGCCAGGATGAATTTGGACGTGGCCTTTCTGAGTCTGCTCTGCTCTAACTCGACGCAGCCTCAAAAATAGACCTGACGGACAGAGGTCGAAAGCGTCCACCTCCTGTAACACAACTGACAGTCTGTTTTCAGGATGCCCAGCCCGGGGCAGAATGTTTGCCTTGTGTCATTCCAAGAGAGGGTGATACTGTGTCTCCCAGTGAAAGGTATTTGTGATGAAAATAACTTATAGCCGAATCCTGAGCTGTGTAAGGCGAATGCTCACAGGGGGCAATGGGACTTGTTTTCAAGGTGGAAACGTTTTTAGAGTATGCTGGAGATTTTTATTTTGAAATCTCCAAATTCAACAATTCTTCGGCCTCTGTAAACTTTCAAATGGAAAGCTCTAATATTTAGAGTAAATAATGTCTAAGCTTCTCCTTCAGAGCAAGTTTTCTTTTTCTCCCCTGTCATAAGAGTGTTATATCCTGGCAACTGAAATACAGAACCCCTTTGTAGTAAAGCCATCATACTATACCACTCAGAATGTGTTGCTAATGAGGTTATTGCTTAATAGAACCATAGAAGAACGTTGGGGGGAAAAAAAAAAGAAAATACTCTGACAAATGTGTTGACCAAAGGATGCCAACAACTCTCCCAGGGTCCTGTCCGA
>NW_022107432.1:21131550-21139920 GCF_000313985.2 Echinops telfairi | reverse complement strand
ACACACACACACACACACACACACACACACCAATTCTTAAAATCTCAAATTGAGGGATTCTAACTTGGTATTCTCTCAACCAGCATGAAACGATAAAAGGAAAGGATGGTGCAAGTCAATTCTAAAAGAACCTCTCAGGCTAAAAAACATCTAAGCCCTTAAGACTGATTAATGAACAAGATAGTGAGCTTTCAAAACAAGCCAACAAACCCCTCACACTCGCTGCCATCGGGTCTCCTGGAGACCACTGAAGAGGGGAGGAGGCCATGTGGGTTTCTGAGGCGGTACCTCTTTAAGGAAGAAGAAAGCCTCATCTTTCTCCCCTGAATCCGATGGCAGTTTTGAATAGCCGACCCTGCAATTGGCAGCCTGACATGTCAGCATTTGCTAATAGGGACGCGCTACTCTAGGAAGTTCTGGGTCTTCTACCCCCGCCTCTGCTGCACATTCTCCTCCGATCTGACTTCGACAGGAACCTAATCATGTGTAATATCTAGCTGAAGCACAAGCTCTGAGGCGAACGTTCAAAGAGCCATGGACAATTTGGAAACTTCAGAACCCCTCCAAGACCACCACAGTCAGGATGAAGCGCAAGCTCCTCGGTGCCACCTTGGCCCTGCCTTCGCCAACACCTCTGCTCTTCTCCTCTGCAGCACTGTGCGCAGCTGGTTCCTGCTGCAGGACTCGAACTGCTGAGCTCCTGACCTTGCAGCGCTGGGTCACACGCCTTTGAGATTCGACTCTCCCTCATGTCACCTTTGGCTCGAATGAGGGGTCTCTCTCTCTCAGCTTCACTCAGCCTTCCTCCTTTTCCAATTCAGACCAGGCAATCTTTCCAAGACGAAATGTCCAAATTCCAGAACTCGGTGACGCGGCTACTTTTAAGTCGTATCAGACTCATAGCAACCCTCTAGGACAGACTAAAACTGTCCCATAGGGTTCCTGATACCATAACTTTTTATGGAAGCCAAATTGGGAGGAATATCCTCTATTTCATCCTCTATAGGGTTATTGTAGTAATTACACATTATAATGAAAATTATGTAACTCTAAACTGTCTCTTCAAATAGATACAAGTATCTGGTGGGCAAGGCTTTTCTCTCTTATTTGTTAAAATGTCAGTGTCTAACAATCCAATAAAGAATATTTCTTTTTGTCTTTTTGCGCATAAACCTTGTCTTAGACTTATTGGAGTGGTTTTGTACAATATTTGTCCTTTTCTTGATTGTCCTGTTTCACTCAACATAATGTCCCCCAGGTTCATCCACGCTATGAGGTACAAAGCAGATTCACTGCCATTCTTTAACACTGCATAGTATTCCGTCATATGTACCATGGTTCGTTTACAGTCATCTGTTAATGGGTACTCTGGGTGTTTCCCTTTTGTCATTATTGCAAATAGTTCTGTGATAAACAGGGGTACACATATATCTATTCACATCATGATATTTATTTCTGTAGGACGCATAAGGGGGCTTCAAAACACCAGGGGCTCCAGTAGAAAGAAAATGTTTTGAAAAAGATGATGACAACCTATGTAAAGATGTGTTTGACACGATGGATATATGTATGGATTGTGATAAGAGCTGTAAGAGCCCCAAGTAAAACAAAATTTAAAAAAAAATGGAAAAGATAACAATTTTTATAAATGTAACTATTTCCCAACACGGCCTTCCTCAAGTGCAAGACACTTCGGTGGGTGATGACACCAAGCACTGAGTCCACCGCTAAAGAACTGTAGGTCCTGGGAACTTAACCTTGACAGTGTAGGTGGGTGTTTCTTTAAAATCTTATTAAACGAGGAAAAATGCATGCTCTTTACAAATGCATATTTCAAGATTAGGAAACAAAAGCAAGCCAGAAGGAGTCAAATCGGGGCTAAACGGTGGAGTCCTAACAATCTTCCATCAAAACTCTCACAGGAAATATCCTTGTTTGATGAGAGAGATGAACAGGGGCAATATGGTGGTGGTGAAGGAAGGACTCTTCCATGAAGCGTGACCAGGCATTTTTCTGCAAAAGCTTTAGCTAACTTTCTCAAAACACTCTCACAGCAAGCAGATGTTTTCTTTCTCAGATGTTCCAGAAAGTCAACAAACAAAATGGCGGGAGTGTCCAAATAAAAACTGTTGTGTCTTTCTTCTGGGCTGGTCCAGGCTTGCTTTGACTGGGGCAATTCTACCCTTTGGTAACCATTGTTCTGATTGTGCTTTGTCTTCAAGATCCTCTTGGTCAAGCCCTGTTTCATCACCTGTTGGAATTCTTCCAAGAAATGCTTCAGGGTCATGATCACATGCATCCACAATTTCCCGTGGAAGCTCTGCTCTTGTCTGCAGCTGAGCTGGCACAATAGTTTTGGCGCCCACAGAACAGAGAGTTTGGTCAACTTTTTCAGTCAGAATTGTGTCAATGGAACCAGCTGATGTATCTAGATCACTGCCTATTGTTTCTGTTGTTAATCACTGGTCTTTTTCAATTAGGGGATGACCAGGATTAATTTTTCTTGAAATTTAATGTGGGCTTCATCTTCCATATTGTCTGGTTCGTTCTTAAAATGAACTATCCATTTGTGAACTGCTGATTTCTTTGGGGTATTGTCACTAATTTTCTTTTTTTTGGGTCAGGCATCAATGATTTCACCAATTTTCCATACAAGTTTCTCCACAAAGCAGTGGTTCTCGACCTTCCTAATGCCATGACCCTTTAATACAGTTCCTCATGTGGTGGTGACCCCCAACCATAAAATTATTTTCGTTGCTACTTCATAACTGTCAGTTTGCTACTGTTATGAATTATTTTGTAAATATCTGATATGCCGGCTGTATTTTCATTGTTACAAATTGAACATCATTAAAGCATAGTGATGAATCACAGAAACAATATGTAGTGATATAGTGTGGAATATTTATTTCTAATGACAAATAAATGAAATTGTATCTTGAAGCATGGCTAACAGTCTTCACGCTGGGTACTCATATGTGGGCGTCTCTGCATGTGGGTGGACCCCCTGGAGACAGATAGAGGAGCGGTGTCTCAGTTCCTGAGACCATCGGAAATACGTGTTTTCCGATGGCCTTAGGCGACCCCTGTGAAAGGGTCATTCGACCCCCAAAGGGGTTGCGACCCACAGGTTGAGAACCGGTGCCATAAAGGTTTGTTTTAGCAGGATTTAGATCGCTCTGATTAGGGACTCTTTTTAAATTGATGACTTACCGTTCTTAATACCACAAACTAGACTCTGTTCAGACAAGTTTTAACAAATTACTACAAGTGTACTTGGGTGAAAATAATTTTTGAAATCCAAGCACAATTTTTTAATAATATGCATTTCTATGACCTTTTTTGAAGACCCTTTATATAGTTAGTATTGGAACTACTGGCCCATATGGTATTTCTATTTCCAATGTTTTAAAGAAGAATCAGACCCTTTTATACAGTTGTTATAAAAGTTTACAGCCTCACCAGCAATGTATGAGGGTTACAGTCTCTTGACACCCCCACCTGCATTTTTTTGTTCACTGTAATTTATTTATTTTTTAAACTGTGAGATGAATGCTGGGGGAGAGGATATCTAATTGTTTTTATTTGCATCCTTCTAATGGAAAACGATCGTGAGCAGTTTGTCCTGTGTTTGCTGGCCACCTGAATGTCTTCTTTGGTGAAATGCCTGGTTATGGCCTGTGTTCAATTTTTAATTGGACTAAGTGCCTCTTTTTGGAGGTAGTGAAACCTTCTATACGTCTTAGACATCAGTCTTTGGTCTGCTGTTGTCCACCCCCCACCCCCCACCCCCACCGCCCAGTCGTAGGTTCTTTCTTTTGACTCTTTTGATGTTTAGGAAGTCCTAGTTTGTCACTTATTTTAGTAGCTTTGTTTACTAATGTAGTTATGCAATACACTAGGTCACCATTTATCCCTATTATTTCTTTGGTAGTCTTTAAAATTATAGGCTTTAGATTTAGGTGTTTGGTCCATCTTGAGTTCATTTTTATATATGGTGAGAGATATGGATCCGATTTACTTTTCTGTAAGTGGATATTCAAGTTTGACAGCACTATTTGTTAAAGAGACTATTTCTTTCCCATTTAGTGATCAGCTGCCCAAAGGTGGAAAGTTTCCCTCCTCAGTTTTGTTCCATGGTGCTACGTGTCTGTCCTTGTATCCACAGCAGGGAAGATAAATCACTAACGAGAGGGTAAATACACATTAACTTGTGTGCAGGTCAACACAACCCGATTAAGGCAAAGGAAGACAGAGGGAAGAACACAAGTTAAAACCAACAAAAGTAAGCACGATTACACAATCACGTAGTGATGACAAGACAGACAATCTATGAATGGATATGTGGTTCACCACACTCAACTGTTGTGGAAAGGTGATGGAATGACACCAACAAATATACGATTGGCAGATGACACTTCTACGGCTGAGCTTATAGACATTGCAAATACATTCTTGAATATAGTCAAGTACGAAAACTTGTTTATAACCAAACACCTTGATGGAATTTGTGACTGGCCCTGGAGGGCTCAGGATGGCGACGTCAGCTGGCGTAAGAGCCCACGAAGACAGTGCTTGCATTCTAGTCAGTTACTCGAGTACTATCTTCGGTCTGAAAAGCCTGCCAGTGGATAGCTAAGTGCAATCATTGGTCTTTCTTTGACAGAAGCAAAAGTGAATACAGAAAATCAAAGATGCATGGAAATCATTCATCCAAAGGGCTGACGGACCACACAAAGCTCAACTTCCATGACCCAGAAACCAGAAGCAGCAGACGGAAACCGGCGAGCACGGTTCTATGGGAAGCAGTTGAAGTTGGGAAAAGGCAACAGGGACGGAGTGACTCTTCTATAGAAAGTGTCAGGAAAGGCCTCTTGACTCGGTAACACTCAGTCAGGAAGCCTTGTAGGAAAGGGGAATTCAGGCAGAGAGAGAAGAGAGGTGGGCAAGGCCCTGAGGTAGGGGTGTCAATGGAGTCTTTGATGTACAGGAGAAAGGCCAACAGTGGGAGGGTCGGTCGGGAACAATGGGTTCACAGAGGCTCTCAAGGCTTGCAGCTCATGATACCTATGGAGTGACGTGTTCTCCAACCTTCTAAGGATTTCTGCTATAAAAGAGCCATGAGCGAGCATTCACCTGAGCCGTTTAGGAAAGCGCTCATGGTGGGGGCATCTGGGTCAGTGCGCAGGCAGAGAGAAGGGAGAGCTGGGACGGCCAACAAGGGGAAGAGAAGCTCGGGGGCCTCCCTGGCAAACGAGCACCTCTTCCACAGAAACTTGCAGCGATGTGGCAGTGAGGAGGAAGATCATCCAGGAAGCCCACGGGGCTTCGGCTCGCTCAGCTCACATGGATCTGTCCCAAAGCCAATTGCCGGCCTGGTCTGCACGGGAGTAGGGGTTGGAGGATGGTGGGCTGGGGAGAGTAAAACGCTTTCTAATAATCCCTATGAGAATGCATAAAACACCCACAAGAATCATGTTTTATTGCTTCACTGAGAAAGGAGGGTGGGTGGGAAGAAGAGATTCTAAATGGCAAAAGCAGATGCTCCAGCGTGGAACACACACGGGCCTGGTCTTTTGCTGCCTGGCCGGTACGCAAACGCCTTTTCTGGTCCAGGGGCCAGCGCCACAAGACCTGAAACCCTCTGCATTGACTTAGGCCCCAAAGAAAGCTCGAAGGACACATGTTTATGGTTTCCCACAGCCTTCAATGGCCACTGGGGTGCACGTTCTAAGTGATTCTTCAGCTGGTAAAACATTCGCTCAAAGGAAGGCCAGTGAGCTAGAGGGACGGGCCGCCGCCCGAGCACAGAGCAGTGCCGGGGGCCGGGGGGCAGGCAGAGGCAGGGCACACTCCGCAAGGACACCTTCCACAGGTCGACTACGGACAGCGGGGTGAGAGCCAGCGCCTCGTGCTTTCCGTGCACACGTCCACAGGTCACACTGGGTCAAGGTGCTCTATTACCCCTGTGAGATGACTGACTGACAGACAGACACGGTGACTGCTGAAACCTGATGAGTCACGACTAGGTCATTTCCAGAGAACTTGGACGACAGTGGCGGCCCGTGGAGGAAGAGGTCATTTTCCTGCTGAATAAAACTCAGACTCCTGAGAGAAGACTACCCCATAGTCCATCTTCAACTGAGGGCGCCGCCAACGAGACAGCTCCCGCTCCGGGCACAACACAAGCCCCGTGGGTGGCCCGACGGCTCAGCGCTCAGCTCTAACTGAGCCTGGAAACAGCTCTGCTGGACCAAGAGCCCTGGTGCTCCGTGCCTGTGCAGATGATGGGCCCGGAGGCCCACTAAGGCGGCTCTCCTCAGTCTCCCAGGCCTACTCTCGGTTGGAATTGACTCAACGGCCCGCCACCGCCAGGCCGAGGTGCTGGTGGTTCAGTGGTGTGATTCTCACCTCCCCAGCCAAGGTACCTCATGCCCAGTCACTGTGCGTCCATCACCTTTCAGCAGAACATGCAGATGAAGACAGAGTAGGCAGAAAGGCCTGGTGATCTCCCTCTGAAAATCAGCCCAGGAAAGTCTAACAGAGCACCATGGCCTGACCTACAGTCGATCTTGGGAGGGGCGGCACAGGACCGGGCAGCACCCCGTGCCCTTAGCACGGGCTTGCCACCCTGGGTCGATAGCTGACTCCATGGAAGCTGAGAACAAGAAGGAAATTGTAGGTAGGGCAGATTTCCACCTCCCTCGCCATCTCTTCTCGCAAGTTTTCATCTTCCCTTCCTCCTCCCCCAAGATAACAGCAACACTGCCCACCTCCCCCTAGCACGGGGGTACAATCCCAACCTGCAACGTGCAAGCCCCAAACAAATGTGCCTGGCGCACGGCAGCATCGCACTGGTTCACACTCCTGCAAAACCACAACCCCACAACTTTCAATAAAGCCAAGGCCTCTTTACCTAAGTGCACATTAGCCGTTGGCTTCCGCAGGCCCTATGACATGGCCGCCTCCCCAGTGGGCAGGCGCACCACAGCAAGGCCCTCATTAAGCTATTGGGTTTCATTCCAGTAACCGTTCAAATACATTCTTCGTTGTACCATAAAGCATGTTTGTTTGGTGCTGGGGCTTTGGTTCCCTCCTTCTCTGTCGGCCTTCCTACCACACCACTCCTTTCACTTCCCCCTTTATCCACCCACCCCCACTCCTCCCGCCCTCCCGGTTTTTCGGTATTTGTTCGCATGCTAATACACTCACACAAATTCAGTTAATTCTCAATGGGTCTCTTGGTCATTAGTGAAAATTAGTGAGGTTTTACTGAATACGGTCAGATCTGATTTGCCAAGTTCTTTTCCCGTTAAGGTTTTAAACCCATGTGTATTTCGAGGGAAATCTAATTTGTAGGTTTCGGATTCATTTACACTCAACTCACAAACGTGGTTCTGTGCGCGCCTCCGTCGCGGGGGTGCAAGAAGCCACAGGAGCTGGCTTCCCTCCCTTTAACAAGTTCTTGTTAGAAGGTTTCCTTTGAAGTAGGCATTTGGATCGTGCTGGAAGCAGCCAGAACTCAACCCCAGAAAAATGTCAAGTAAAATTTAAAAACCATGTTCGAAACGCTTTCCCCCCTTGCCCCAATAATTATGCTTTTTAAGGAGAAAGAAATGCTAAGGATGATGTCACCATCGCCTGCCTGGACGCGCTGCTTCTTGCAGAGCTCTGTTCTAGAAGGGTGGCAAGGGAGGCATTGGTGAGACGGACGCATTCTCTGCTTCCTGTCCTGCCCGACCCACTTGGCCATTTCATGGACTGTCAGTCGCCGGGCCACCCACCCTGTCTGCTGCTCTCCCTAGGCCTCTCTCCGCTGCTGCGATTCTCCCAGCTGCCACTTCTACCGAGAGAGCTTCTCCCAGACCTTGGGCTCCTGTCTCCCCTGCTTCAGGGCTCCTTAACAGCCTGAGCTCCTGCACCCCACCACAGCTACCCCTCCCCACCGCCCTCCCGCCACTTCCTGATGTAGACCCCAGCCTCCGGGAGGCTGAGGAAGTGGGGGGGAGGGGGGGTCAAGAGTCCTGGCCACCCTCAGGAGACTCAGTGCTTCCCCGTGGCTGAAGCCATGCACACTTCACTGCTGGAACCCTTGACCCCACGCTCCTGCTCCCAAGGTCTGCCATGATGGCAACTTCTTCGGCTCCACACTGCCGATCCTGGCTCTTCCTGCCAGGGCGGGTTGCTCTCAATGAGGACCGGGTCTCCCTGATGTTCTGATAAGCCTTCTCCACGGTGCAAGGTCACCAGCAGGAGGAGGAGGGAGCGTGACGGGACTTCATGTCCTAAAGGGTGGCATGAGCAATGTACAAGCTGTGTACAACGGCTCTACCCCCACATCAAGAGTAAGCAAGTCTCATGTTGAGAAGC
>NW_022107432.1:21123494-21130189 GCF_000313985.2 Echinops telfairi | reverse complement strand
AGCTTCAGTTAATGGTTTGCCTGCTTGGGTACTGCTGTTTGCCACCCAACTCTGAGATGCATTTTTTACAAAGATGCTTGAGAGATGAATAAGGGTGAACAGAAAGCTCTGTGACCAAGCAAGGGGAGGGAAACATTAACAGTGGACCCTGGTGGGGGTATACATGTCTGTCCATTTTTCTGGCACCAACGCTTCATAATAAATGTAGGAAAGAAGTTTCACCAAAGTGCCATTTCCACTTCTATTCCTTTTACAAATGTACCGATATGTTCTTTCATATATCTGATTGCTTTGGGAAGCTCTTAAACGCCCACCCCCCCCACACACACTGTAAAGCCCTGCCCCTTAACCTCAAGGAGAATGGCTGGTAAAAATCACAGGAATGGAGTGAGGACCGGAGTGAAATATCAAGGGGGAGAGAGTCTGACAGTTTGACATCCGTGGCTATTTAGGTCGTTGCTATGCAAACGGTACAGATGGAGAAGAGGCGCGGATCACGGCATGCAGAATCAGAGTGACAGAAGGTTAGAGCGGGAAGGGGTTTTAGCAACCCTGCAGTCAAAGCTCTGTTTATCAGAGGGGGACACAGAAGTCCAAGGATGTCAAGCGATTTGTCTGGGGTCCTTCTGAGAGTTAGCAGCAGAGCCAAGGACCGAAGCCCGGGTGTCTTGACTCCGCTCTTTCCACCACGCTGCTCAGCTCCCGTAAATCAAACCCTTAGAGCCAAGCGGAATCGGCTAAACATCTCATTTCTTTCTTTTTACCAGAATCTTTTGCAGGAGAGTCAGCTTCATTTTCGGTTCCCCTCTCTGACTCTGTACTTTTCCCTCTCTTCTTATTCTGACCACAAATAAACTAATCCACATGGGAGAAAAAACACAACAACAACAACAACAACAACAAACGAAGAGAGCTTCTCCCTTTCCGAATCTTATGTGGGAACAAGATGCAAAATGTGTGTAAGTATACAAAAGGACAAGTACCAAACACCGCCACATTCAAACACGGACTTACAGCAGAGGCCTGTGCCTTCTACCATAGCCAGGTGCACATCGGAAGGGGAGGGGGCTTCTTCCAAATAGGTGACGATTCTAACATATAAAGGCCTGTTATAAAAACAGTAACATGTATTTCTTTTCCAAATTCTTCACTGATAGTTCAATGTAGCCAAGTGTCACATCTTTGTAACTTTTAAAATAGCCACTTTGATAAAACACCCTGATAAATGGACCAAGAAAACCAGGGTACTAAGCAGGTGTCTTTTAGGGGCCAATGAAAGCATGTATCTATATAACACTAAAAAATAACAGAGTATAAAAACTGAACATGATTTTGTTATAAGATTTCTTGCAGAACATTTCATTTCATGTTTCTACTAGAGTCCCACTTCAGAATGACGCACTGAGGACGAGAAGTACCCGAGGAAATGACACCCAGAACTCGTGCTACCTGCTCTTGACACTCCGTGTGACACCAGTCTGTGAACAGTTCTGAAGTCTCTCTCCCTGGAGGGGGATTCTCTACACGCAGCCCTGAACCTGAACCACAAGACTGCCCATTTCGCCATCTTAATGTCTTTTTCCCAACTGATGTCAGTAGGCGTGAGTCCACAACGCTGTGGTGTGACGAGGAAAGTCCTGTGGCTGATTTGCCCCTGCTGAGTCTCTTCCAAGGAATGCCCTTGCAGCTCTGAAGATTTCCAGTGCACAGTGATTTCAAAACTATTTCGCCGAAAGGCTGTGGTTTGGTGCTGTAGAGCTGAGAAGCTCAAGGGCACTTTGTTTGAAAGGTCGTCTCTGAGCTCTAGGGCACTGGGCAGGTTTGCAAACAAAACCAGAAAGCAGTCAATGGAGTCAAATTACTTGATAGTCTCATCTACCTAAGGTGCCAAAAAACTAACCCGCATTGTCTCGGGCCAGGTGGGGCTGGCCTGACAGGATGCCTGCACTGAACGAAGAGAGATCTGTACCCTTTGTGCCTTCATCCCAAACAGAAGCACTACGGGTAGAAAGGACTGGAGAACGAAGAATCTATTTCCACCCCAAACCATGTTTCTAGCCCTTTAATAGCACATGCAACATAAACCCCAATTCAGCCTCTTCATCCAAATAAGTGAGGGCTGCGTGGAGAGCAAACTAAAGTGGGGTACACTGAGTGCTGACCTTACTGGTCGGTGGTGCCAGCAGAATGGAGACAGCCACATGTGGGCCTTGGTTACCGAGTAGAAGTCCCTTCCACCTTCGTAGGCAGTGAAGCCCTAGTGGGCCTTTGCTTTGAAGGAGCTCTGTCCTAGATCCCATGGGCATTCTGAGACCCGGGGACCCATGCCATCCCAACTCCTCATTCCTTACTGTTCTGGGTAAAACTCTGCAAGACAAGCTGGCAGAGTGGAATTGGGGTTCCAGCTGTTTGGATGCTGTGACAATCCATCACGTTTTAAAAATAGTTTCAAGGTTTGAATGGCATGTTCCCAAGGGCGAATGATGTGGTTTAAAGGCAGTCCAAAGAGCGGAGGGTCAGGTTCCTGCTCTGTGACTGCGTGGCCTCAGGGAAAGGAATCTCAGCCTCCTCATTTCCAAGCTCACCACCATTGTCGCTAACACCTCCAGAGTGCATTCTGTGTTCCAGGCAATGTTATACACTGGACTTCACTGACTTCTTAACCACCCCCTGGGCAAGCACCATTAATTATCACATCACATTTCCTGCCTAAGGAAACTGAGTCACGGAGGGGCATTTGTCCGAAGACAGTAAAACGCATTCCACATGCTTGCTGTGAGATAAAACACAAACTCACTAAGAGGAAACATGCTGAAAGGGACCTTTGAAAACACCCAGTCTACATTCTAAAGGCAAACATGAGGCCCATCAAGATTCACAAAAGGGCAGGCTAGTTGCAGACATGGGATTAAAACCCAGGTCTTTCCGCTCTTAAATTAGTGGCCTTCTGGAAGCACCTCTTCCGTATGGTGCTCTCCATACGTAAGGTAGTTTCCACATACGATTTCATTTATATATATAAAATTCCTCTGGGGCAGAAGTAGAAAAGAAATGCCATTCCCACTGCTTCTTTTCTTCTTTGGGGTCTGTCTCTGTTTCTTTCTTTTTCTGAACAGATTAAAACGCTCTGGATGCCAGGAAGTCAGAGTGCATTACAGCTGGACCTAGGGTCAAGATCAATTACACGACAGTGAGGATGATGGCTGTGACCCCATCTCATTACTGCGTACTGAGTTTCCTTATGGCACGGGGCCAAACATCTTATGCATATACCGCCTTTAATGCACAGTCTATCCTTGCGTGTATATTAGTTTTAAAATCAGAAGATGGCTAAGGCTGAGCTTCACAAAATGCAGACTTTCTGGAGCCAAAATTCCAAATCCCCATTGTGCTGGTGCAGTCCAATGTCCTATTAAAGAGGATAAAGTGAAAGCAGATTCCTGCTTATGGGCTTTGGGCTGGACATACACATCTCCATGGTGATTTTTGGAAATACTGATTGAACTTCAAAACCATAGGTTTAGCTACCAAAATGAATTTTAAAAACAACAGTTTATAATCCATGTTACCCTAGAGCAATCTATCGGCAGACAAGGAACATTCCCTTGAGGTCTGGTCAGGGTCTCCTCCTGGTGACCAGAGTAGGGTCTGCTCTCACCTTCCCCTACCCGACAGTGGACGACAAATCCACCTCCCATCACATGGCCCCTGCTGTCTGCAGCTGGAACCTCCTGGATCAGGTTCCTGGTGTACCACCCAGTCTAGAGGTGTGGGAACTCCGCCTCAGCAAGTTAGCAGAATGTGCAGTGCTGGGTCTCTGGCCACGAGTGAGTGGGCAAGAACTTCTGCCACAACCAGCCATACTGCCTCTGGCTGCCCTCTGGGCCCAAAGAGTTTCTTCTTCTCCGATGACCCCTCAACTACCACCTGAGCCAAATGGACCTCCTTCCAGATGGGGTGCTGTGAGGCAGCTAGAGGCAGAACTAGGGTTGTCCCTCCACAAGCCAGAGCCTCCCTCCCCCATTACAGGAAGTTGGAAGCCGCTAAAGGCTGGAGGGCATGCGCACATTCAGGTCTTTGAGAGAGGAAGCCAGTAACCTGGGTGGGACCTCATCTAGACCAGGTGGGCTTAATTCCCAATGGGGGTCAAACAGTGTGGTTGACCACGCCTCCCAACGGGGCCCTCAAAAGCCAGACATTTTTCTCTCTGGCTCTCTCTCCCAGGGCTCCAACACACGGTTCAGTGTCGCTGGGCCATGGTCCCACGCATTTGTGCCACTTCGTCCTCTAGAAACTCACTTGGATCACAAACCAGGCTTCAGTGTGAATTCTTTCTCTCCCGAAGCCAAGGACCAAGGTGTTTCTTCCCAAGAGAGACGTAACCTTGTCAGAGCCCCAGACAACACCCAGGTCGGCAGGAGCGCCATCTGAGAGCAGGTGTGACCCCTCACCCACTCAGTCATCTTGTCCCCCTCGTGGTCTCTTCCACAGGCCCTGCTGTAGGGCCGTCTTCCTTGTTGGTTTTTCTTGTTGTCGTTACTCCTTCTTTCCCTTCACGTGTTAACAAAACCCTTCTGTTTCCCCCTTTCCTTTCCTCTCTTCTGGTTTTCTTTTTCCCTTCTCTTCTTTCTCCCTTGTTTGTCTTAACAGTTTTCTTCACTGTTCCCTTTTCTCTCTCCTTGTCCCAATGTTGTTGATCGCATTTCTTCCTTTCCTGTGCCTGTCGTGTTGCTTCGTCTTTATTTTCCTTCTCAGTGATTCCACTTCTTGTTCTTGCTGTAGTCTGCTCCCTACTTGTTTTTCTGTCCTTGACTACTAGTTGCTGTTGGCTGCTTGCAGGCAGGGCAGAACAACTGGATCCTAAGCATTTTTGCCTGAACAGTAACTTGCCAACTTAGGGAAGTAATAAACCCCACAATCATGAACCCTGTGGAGTTCTGTGGGCAATGAAATAAATCATCGATCACATATGTAGAAAAGTAGAGTGTGGGAAAACAGAACACCGTGGGAAAAAACTGCCAACCAAGAATCACACACAAGCAAAATTGTCTCCGAAATGTGATGGTGAGATTAGAACAGCTATAGGACATTAAGAGGAATTTAAAGAAATTTGTAAAAACCAGACCAACCTTACATCGTTGGACAGAGAAGCAACAATGGTAACCAGTAATCTGAGACTGACATTTATGACAACGCCTCCCAGAAGCCAACCTAGATACAGAAGTACCCAGAGTCAAACACACCTCAAGACTGAAAAGAGAGAACCCGAGTCTTCAGTTTGTACTGAAGACAGTTACAGAGTGAAAAGAGGGGCCAGTGTAGTTAGCCAAGGTTGGGCGAAGGGAAAGGCAATATACAACGAAAGAGGCTGCCCCAAAATTACAGAGGCAGAGGATGGAGAGGAAGAATTAAAAGCAACAGAGGCCATTACTATTATAAACACAATCCTGTAATGTCAGTGATGTATGAATAACAGGCGGGCTGTGTGTGGGAGAGAGTGGGAGTATACCCACACGTACATATAGGTTTGACGGAGGAGCTCTGTGTTTGTATATTTATTACAATATATCCAGGAATGTGGCAGGGCACAGAGAGCACAGACATGGAAACTTCCTGGACATAACCCCAGGCCTTGAGGGAGTACGTTGCTGGGCCTGGGTGATCAGCCTCAGGGGACATGGATGTCAACAAGCATAACATCCACAAAGACAATATTCTACAACCTACTTTGCTGGGGCCTTAAAAGCTTCTTAGTGGCCATGTAGGTGCAACTATGGGTCTCTCCTTGTCCAGAGGAAAGGAAAAGGAGAGTGGTGAAAATTGAAGACCCATGGAAACAATTAGTCCAATGGACTAAAGGGTTACATAAACATTAGCCTCAATGTCCCCGGGATCATAAGAAATTGAGGGTGCCCAGCTCTCACTAGCAACCATTAGAAGGTTCTTGATACAGTGAGAGAAAAACGTGAAACAGACTCAAAATCATAAAAGCGACCAGGTGGACTCGTTGGATAGAAATTAGTGCAACCCCTACAACTACGGTTCTTGGTTAAACTTCTGGTCTGGAATTGAACTCCTTCGGTGCCCCCAGTTTCAGTCAAACAACTGTCAGGTCTGTAAGGGGAAATAATAATACTAGTGATGCATGTACACCTTAGAATAATCTACCCCTTGTAGGAGGCCTGGTAGGGCTTGATCAAGGACAATGTAACTGAGAAGAATTACTGAAACCCAAATGAAGGCTGAGCATGATAGTGGGACAAGAGGAAAGTCAAAGGAAATAGAAAAGAATCAGGAGGCAAAGGGCATTTATAGAGGTCTAAATACAGGCATGTACATATGTAAATACATTTATGTAGGATGATGGGGAAATAGATCTACGTGCATATATTTATAGGTCTAGTATTAAGGTAGCAGATGGACATTGGGCCTCTACTCAAGTACTCCTTCAACACAAGAACACTTTGTTCTATTAACCTGGCATTCTATGATGCTCACCTCCCCGACACGATTGCTGAAGACAAAGCAGGTGCATAAGCAAATGTGGTGAAGAAAGTTGATGGTGTCCGGCTATCAAAAGATATAGCATCTTCGGTCTTTAAGGCTTGAAGATAAACAAGCAGCCATATAGCTCAAAAGCAACAAAGCCCACATGGAAGGAAGCACACCAGCCTGTGTGATCACGAGGTGTTGAT
>NW_022107432.1:21120235-21122342 GCF_000313985.2 Echinops telfairi | reverse complement strand
GGTAGGAAGGGGATAAAAGAGGAGCTGATCCCAAGGGTTCAACGGAAAGTAAACGTCTAGAAAAGAACAATGGAATATACGTACGAATATGTCAGATACAATTGATGTATGGATTGTAACAAGAGTAGTAAAAGCCCCCAATAAAATGATTAAAAAGAAGAAGAAGAATCAACTATTTGAAATCCAAAGGGCAGGGTTCACCCAAGGACCAGCTTCAGAAGGGTTAAGGAAGCACGAGGAACAGAAACGAAGGAAGGGAGCGAAGTGAAATTACAATAAAGGGATGGCACGGAATGAGCCGAAGTAAAATGTGTGCAGACGATTGATTTATTGATTATTTACATAAGGGATTTTATTCTTAATTCAGAGATTCAGGGTCGTGATTTTAATATTTCTCCTAATTAATTTGCCTAATAACGTGCTTAGTACTTCGGTTCCACCTCCTACTTTACTGGAGAGTACCTGAGGTCTTAGAAGCTTGTGAGAGGTCGTTCGAGGCAAGCTGTACTTGCCTGGAGTAATAGAGAACAGAGTAAAACGAGAAATAGAAGGATATGGAACATGTGGCTAATTGAGTCCCCTGACAACTGTGTCCTGTCATGAAATCAGAAGAACTGGATGGTGCCCGGCTACCATCACTGAACATTTTCAGTAATGATTCTATAGAAGAATCCTGATCAAAAGGGGAGAATGCCGAACAGAATTGCAAATTCGCATGGACTTTCTGGAGTCAAGGGGGGGCTCTCAATGAACCCCTGAAGCAACTCTCTTGAGATAACCCTTAAAATGTACACCAAAAATATCTTCTGAACTCTTCTCAAAATGGGACAATAGTTCAAGCCATAAAACATGTCTGCCTTGAGCATTAACACAGTTTTAGGATCTCTATGGATCACAGGGACCACAGCAATGGGAAAGAGTAGACCAGCACACTCCGGGCAGTGGATTCGTGCTAATGAGGGAGGGGCAAATCAGGAAGGGGGTGAACAAGGCTGCCCAACGCAAAGAACACAATCACGTCTCCAAAGGGGGCCTGTTTTGGTGTGGACAGTCGATCTTAAAGGACAGAGTGGAGGAAAACCTGAGCTGTCTGCAGCAGTTGTTGAGGAGGATTCCGTAGCTTTCCGTTCATGAGCATCATCAGGGACTGTATGTAACACAGCCCAATTTTCGGCAGTTGTACTGCTGAGGAGAGACGGGGTTCCTCACTTTGTACCTTTGCTTTTTCTGACGATGCAATGCACTGGGGCAACATTTCAGGCAGTGTTAGGAGACCCGCCTGCAGATGCCGGTACCCAGGCTTCTAACTTCCTGTACACCCTCCCCATGACCTAGGGATGCCTGTTTCTACTCCTACTCTCAGTCAGTCAGAAGATTTCCTGACCGCCACCTTGGGCTAAGCCCAGCATTGGCTCGAGGGTGCAAGGATGTAACAAAGGAGACCTAAGCTCTGGTCAAGTCCAGCTGGCTGTTCCACCCCCCCAGTCCCACCTGCTGAGACCTTGGTAACGTCTGTTACCAGCCTCTGAGCCCTTTCAAACCAAGATCTCATATTTAACATTTTAAAGACATTAAATCACATTCTAGTTTGTTTGTTGTACACAAGTATAAGATTCCAAAGTACTCAGAAGAGATTGGGAACCCATCCACTGCTCCCACCCCAATCTGAGTCTTCTGATAATCACATATGCGAATTATATCTCAGAGCATATTTTCCCACCAAAATGTGAGAAATAAATGAGCACGAAGGGTTATCTTATGGTTCTTTGTTCATTCGTTTTTCTTCTAGCCAGCTTCCAAGAGGATTCCCAATCAATCTTACTCCTGGCATTCTTGTTCTTCAGCACCCCCCTGGTATAGTCAGGGTTGGTAAAAGTATCAGTGTGTGACCCTAAGTCACAGAAGGCACTGCTATTCCCATCTCGCTTCCTTGGCCTGCTTGCTTTGGGGTAAGCAAGCTGCCACGCAGTGCCAGGGAGAGGAACTGCAGCCCCAGTGGGAAAGGCAGGGCTTTGTTTTAAGTCATTTTACTGGGGGCTCGTACAACTCTTATCACAACCCATACATCCACCCATTGTGTCAAGCACTATGTACATTTGTTGCCATC
>NW_022107432.1:21117816-21119786 GCF_000313985.2 Echinops telfairi | reverse complement strand
ACTTGAGCTGGGGACTCTTGGACCCTGTCATCTGGGTGACTGTTGGTGACCTGCCTTGCTGTTTGCTGCCTGTGGCTGGATAGCCTGAATTGCTCTACAGAGGACTCAGCTGTCTGCTTCCTTAACTTGTACCCAGCGGCCCTCAGGACTTGAAGGACTGCCAGTGTATTAACTGTCTCATGGAAGTGAGTTGCACTGAGCCCTTTGTACTGCTCAATCGACTACTTAGCTGTGTATTTCTTATGTTGTATAGCTATCTATAAAATCGACAGTGTCCTGGCTTTATTTCTCTAGAGAACTCCGTCCAACATACCCGGGCAGCAGCAGCATGCGCCCGTGCCTGTGCTTCTTCAGACGTAAATCTTCCCACCTCGCTGGAGCCTTCAGATGACTTCAGCCTCAGCCCACGTTTGACTGTAATCTTATGGGAAACTCCACGTAAGGAGTGCTCAGCAAATCTACTTCCACATCCTTGGCTCTCTGATATAATTAGACATAAACTGATTCTTGTTGTTTTAAGACATTACTTTCTGGGGTGGTTATACCTATTAGTGATACAATGTAAAAGATCATGACTGTTGGTGCCAATCATGAGAACATGCAGTCGTTTAGCATGTTCCCTACCACCTCACAGCTATTGAGTGGAATCTAACCCATAGCCACCCTATAGGGCAGGTAGAACTTCCCCTGTGGGTTTCCGATGAGACTGTATTTCCAGGCATAGAAAGCCTTGTCTCTCTCCCAAGAGTTTACATGCTATTCTCTTATAACTCATTAGCCCCATCATTCCATCAACTACTACAGAGCATACCATTATTAATAATCACAGTTGTGACCAAATGGCCCAAAATCAAGTGACTACATTCAGATTTATATGTTATTATTGTAGGCATTGAAGTTTTGCTGTTAGGTACTGTTGAGTTGGCCCTCAAGCACAATACAATGAAATGCTGTCTGGTGCCATCCTTAGAATCGGTGCTATGATTGAGCCCAATTGCTGTGCCAATTCTTCTCAAGGGCTCTTCCGTGGCTGTTTTGGGAAGGGGTATTTGACGAGATGACCAGATTCTGTAATCGGCAGTGCATCAACTATGCACAACGTGGCGCATTCAAGATCACGAGATGCTGCCTGTATCAGTTTATAAAAGTCTGTTTTGTCAAAATTACTGGCACTGTGTATTTGTCTATATTTCCTTCCATGTTCAAGCAAAGGGGAAAAAAGAAGGTGTGTAGTTCGCTTTCTGAAGTTACCGTTGGAAGTTGTGGCTCTGACCGTGGTGGAGGAAGGGGCCCCGTAGCAAGGAGGAAAATTGGAAAGAAGGGTGAGGAACAGACCTCAGCTGAAACTCATTTGTTTCATTCACTTTCCCCAGAAGGAAATCTGAACACCTCCCCGTGTGTCCAAAAGGCTTCATTTCACCCGGTGCAAAAATGCAGCAAGATATTTTCGAGAAAGATAATTTTGAAAAGCTAGGCACTGGGCACTGAAGCTCAAATCTAAACAAAGAGGACACATTACACATGAATTCACAGGACTTGCCTGGCTGCCAAAAGTTTGATATTTCACCCTGGTACTGTGGGGGAAAGAAGTATTTCAGAGGCCTGCCAACTGTGCAATCTCGTTTCTTAAAATCAGGGCCATTCCGTAGCACAGGAAAAGTACCTTCACACTCCACAAAGTCTTCGCTGCACGACTGGGTGCCAGGACCCGGCAGAGAACTGCAGCGAGGGGGCTGCCCCTGCAGCTCCTGGTAGAGGGTTGCACTCCAGGGTGCGACGATATCTGAGCAGAAAGTTTTCCAACATGCTCTAGATATTTAGGCTGTCAGACTCTCCACTGGCTGAACTTTAATCGGAGTTAATATTTACATTAAAATAAAAATGTTTTAAAGGCAAGAGTTGAAAATGACTCAAGCAATTCTAACTATCACAAGAGGGTGTATGCTAAATGGCTGCCTCTGTGTCTCTGA
>NW_022107432.1:21115202-21116838 GCF_000313985.2 Echinops telfairi | reverse complement strand
GGTTTGCTAAATGAATTTTAGAACTGCCTAGTTTCTCCACCCCTCCAAAATTTTGATTTTAAAAAGAAGTGAGGTATCTTCATTTGCGTATCACACAATCCTATGATGTAGGTGGTCGGATTGCCCTAACTATATGCTACATTAGAACGAAACATTAAGTCAATTACAGCAAACATTATCAATATTTTTACTATTTATGAAAGATGCTCATGTACATCACCTCCTTTAATCTTCTTGCCCACTTTGGGATTAAAACTCACACCAAGCACACTGCCATTGAGTGGATTTGACTCATGGTGACTCTACAGGACAGAGCAGAACTGCCCTATAGGGGCAGAATTGGACTGCCACATCTTTTCCCTGTGGAATTTCAGTTAGCAGCCAACCACTTAACCCACTGCCCTATCACAGCTCCTGTCTTTGGGACTAAGCGGGGCATATATTATTACTCTCACATGAGAGATGGAGCGAGGGCTCAGAACCTCCCCTCCTGGCCCTTAGATCCCAGTGGGAGCCTCACGTTCCCCTTCCCCACCTTGTGCAGGGCCTTCAGAATCTTACAAGCACTGCTGTCTTTCTCAGGCCACCTTCTCTCAAGGAGAAACAGGCTGCTGGGGGAGACAAGTTTTTACTTCTGGTTTACCTTTAGAAATTAGTAAGTACAGTTGACCCTTAAAGAACATGGGAGTTAAGGGCACTCTGCCCCCTCCACCCCTACCACGCAGTTGAAAATCCATGTACAACTTGAGTCCCCTAAAAATTTAACTACTGACAGCCTGCTGTTGACTGGAAGCCTTGCCAATAACATAAACAGTCAATTAGCACATATTCTGTATGTCA
This sequence comes from Echinops telfairi, assembly GCF_000313985.2. Taxonomy (NCBI): domain Eukaryota; kingdom Metazoa; phylum Chordata; class Mammalia; order Afrosoricida; family Tenrecidae; genus Echinops; species Echinops telfairi. The sequence continues at coordinate 21,115,998 of NW_022107432.1, read as the reverse complement.
CATGTATTACACTCTGAACCCACATAAAAGCTACGCTTTCAACGCAAGATAAAAAGGTATTTCACAAAACGTGCATGGTTTCTGCGCCTGCTGGTGCAGCTGCAGGGACCGCCTCACTAATTTTTTCTTTTTTTTCAAACAATGGTCTTTACGGTGGATTCATTTTTTTTGTGCGGAGGCGGGGCACCGCAGTGCGGACCTCCGTCGAACAAGTCCACGCTTCCCTGTCCTGTTGTCCCGACTTTTCTGTGTCTCGGGAGTTGTTCCCGCAGCACTAGTGGCGCTTTGTACAGATTCCCGGGTGTCATGCAACGTTCACGGTCTTGCACTAAACACGAGGAAAAACAGGCAGCGAACCACAAGAGATTACCTCTTACCGTGAAATGGAGAGAGAGACACACGAAGACAGTTAGTGTCACATGACTATCATTTTTAGAATCTATGTATACGTGGACCTTGGCCGTTATTCAAAGGTCAGTGGTATTGTTCTCATTTCCCAGAGGTTTGGCTGAGCGACACACTTGAGCCCGCTTCCCCCAATAAAATGCACACCCCAGAACTCTGCAACATGCCGGGGTTGTTAGTTGCTATCAAGTTGCCTCTGACTTGGGGCGGCTGCACTGGACAGAGGGCATCTCTGTACAGTGAACCTTCGGGTCATTAACGTGACCTTTTGGAGACAGATCGCCAGGCCTGTCTTCCAAGGCACCTCTGGGTGGTTTCGACCCTCCAACCTTCTGGCAGTAGTTGAGCCCTTACCCATTGCGCCCCCTCGGCACTACCACACCACAAGGTT
>NW_022107432.1:21109035-21114663 GCF_000313985.2 Echinops telfairi | reverse complement strand
AATGAAGGCCTTCACATCTATCTGCGGAATAAGCTACCGTTGGGCTCCCCCAAATAAAGTGCACCCGCCCTCCCGATTTCCAGGGGTTGGGCTGGGTTTACTGGAGAAGGTAACGAACCTGACTCTCTGTGCACCAGTTACTGTGTTGGGTGGAACGGCGATTAGTGGACATGTGCTTTTTTCTCTTGCCTCCTCTCTCGTGTCTAACAGGGCACTGACCGCATCCCAGGAGTTCGAAACTACTGCTGACGGACTGACTGGCAGGGAAGGCCTTCTTCACAGGAGGTGTGAATGGCTCATGGCTCGTCTTCCTTAACCCCTCAAGGGAACTGTCTCCCCTCTGGTGAGAAGAGGCCCTCCGAGCATACCTCTTAGGGACACTTGGAGGCCTCTGGCCTGGGTTTCCTGATTTTAGATGGGGGAGGGGTTTCCTCCTTCCTCTCCAAAGTCCAGTCACCATCCTTCCACAGTGCTCACCGGGACGGACGCAGCTTCTCCGTGCGGTTTCGCTTGGCTACAGTTCCTGAGAATTCTCCTTTGTCCATGGAATATGGAATCCCGCAGCCCCGGGGGAAGTCTGCTTTTGTTTTGCTGCAGAAGAAAGAAGACAACTTCTCCTTTGGCGAAGAAACAGGACGCCTCATCTTAAAAGGCCCCATCTTCAACTGCAGCTGTCTGATTCTTAGATTCAGCCATATATAACACAGCATTATACGCTGGAAATTTCCTTCTTTAACGGGCAGACAGGAGAGCTCCCTGATCAGAACGCAGGCAAGTATGGTCTGGGTGGCAACAGACAAGTTTCACAGCAGCACGTGAGGCTGTGGTTCAAGAGGAGGACAGATCTCCCAACTTTGAAAACAGAATGCCTAGACTCTTTTCCTTATTGAGGGCCATGCATAAAACATGCATCATAAAAACGTGTCTGAGACTGCACGGACACAGCACTTTACCAGGAACATCAGGTTGCATCTAGGAGAGCACACCATCAAACAAAGACTTGGAGATGTCTTCATTTCCAAACCTTTCTGCTATTTGGGGATCTTCAAATTTTATTGCCCAAATGACTTTCTTGCTTTTTTAAAATGTTTTACTGGGAACACTTATAGATGATTATACAAGTCATAGTTCCATTAGAGCAAGCATAATTGTGCAATTGCTGTCACTGTCATTTTCAATACATTTTCTTTCTTCTTGAACTCTTTAATATCAGCTCCCCTTTATCTCCTCTCTCCCCCACACTATCACCTACATGGGCCCTTATTAAAGGTTATTATATATTATACATATATATATATGCCATATCGTACACCATTCAATATATCCATTCAACTACAATTCTGTTGTTCATTCCCCTTGAGTGGGGTTATACAGTCATCACTGTTGTTAGTTCTCTCCTCCCCCCTCTCTTCCTGTGCCCTCAGGGAATCATTACTCCCATTACTGCTTCTGAGGGGTTTAGCTATCTTGAATGTCATGCATAGAAAGATCTTGATTGTATAAGCAGGTCTAGCAAGATTAGTGAGGTAAAACTAAGGCCATAATAGTAGGGGGAGGAAATATTATAGAACTAGAGGATAGTTATGTGTTTCATCACTACTATACTGCACCCTGGATATACTCTTTCATGTGGCCCTTCTGTGAGGGACTGTCCAATTACCTTACAGGTGGGCTTTGGGTCTCCAGTTTGTCTGCATGCCTTCACATAAATTTGCTTGCTTATTTTTGAACTTCTGATACCTGTTCCCTTTGACACCTCATGATCACACAGGCTGGTGTGCTTCTTCCATGTGGTCTTGTTGCTTCTCTGCTAGATGGCCACTTGTTTAACTGTAAGCCTTTAAGACCCCAGATCCTCTATATTTTAATAGCTGGGCACCATCAGCTTTCTTCACCACATTTGCTTTGTGCACCCATTTGCCTTCAGTGATCGTGTCGGGGAGGTAAGTATCATACCTTGCAAATGGCTTTTTCTGGTGTTATTATTATTATTATTTTTATACAAAAGCTTCCTGAATGGCTCGTGATGATCCAGTCCCATTTGTACCACACTGTAGTGTGACTGCATAGGAATTACAAGTTAATACAAGAACTAGAGGTCAGCTATGCTGCTGTTGTCAAGGGGCTGTCCACAGAGGTGACTTGGACCCCCCAACCACCCCATGGGGAGAGTGGGGTTTCCAGAGCTGGGGTCTTTATGGAAGCAGACCACCAGGTCTTTCTTCCATGGAGTGGCTGGAGTGGTTTGAACTGCCAATGTACCAATTATCAGTTGAGTGCTTACAGGCTGTGCCATTAGGGATCCTGACATCAACTATAAACCAGTGTCACTGAGTCAACTCTGACTCATTGCTCCCCTTTAGTACAAAGTAGAATGTCTCCTGAAGGCTTCTGATACTGTACATCTTTATGGAAGCGGATGGGGTCCCCTTTCTCCCATGGAGTGGCTGGTGGGTTTGAGACACCAACCTTGTGGTTAGCAGCCCGACATTTACCCCACTGTGCCACTGGGCGTCCTTTTAACTTCAGCCCACAGTAAATGCTCTCAACTTAAAATCATCAGACAAGGAAAACCTTACTCCACTGAGCATCGGAAAGAACAACTTTCTGTAATAAGCCTACTTCCAGATCCCAATGGTTAGATACTGCTCACTTGGATATAAAAACAATCTGCTATCAGAAGTATTTATGTAAATAAGTTCAGTTGCGGGGATTAAAAATAACAAACACAGTGTTCAGTGTTTTAGATATATTATTTCCTAAATGCCACTCTGCAAAATGATTGAATAGTCTACTCAGTGATGTTAGAAGATAATTCTTGGAGGCTTATAACTGACAGCACAGTCCCTTGTTGAAGGTCTAATAAGTGGGGCTTTGTTCCGCAGAGCTGCTGTCTGAGGTGCTGAGTGCAAAGATCAATTAGACAGGCATTTGTTGGCGCCAATTATGGTTCCAGCATGATGCGAGGTGCTGAGCTTCATACTTTTCCCAGCATGCTTAGGATTTTTTAATCGGTTTGGTTACCCCCTGAACTTACAATTTTCTATACATGCTTCTCCTGAGGTAGTGTGGGCAGCATTTTGCCTGAGATTCCCGAGGAATCAACCCTGTCTGTTATTTTGCAGTCACCTATAAACTGTGTAACCACCGGGACGCAGTGCGCATTTAAAGAGAGGAAAACTAGGTTTGGAGTCCAGAACGGATCAGAAGATGAAAACTGGACTTTGTTCCTTGAAAAGTTGCTCTCCAGAACATTTGAACACCCGTTTAACCCTTTGTGGTCATCCACTCATCCATTTCTTACATTAAGCTTCAAATGAACCCCAACCAGACAATTACAATTAAGATGCAAGCCCTTGATTTACCTGAGGATGCGCCCTCAGCAGGTATGGATCGGACCAGCACATCTAAGGTATCTTGGAGGAAATGGGTGGAAGTCAAAAGGGACACTTAAAAGCATTCTGTGCAAGTCAAGGAAAGACGAGGAAGGATCTGGACTCCGCCTACCATATTCCCTCCCACCCCCCACCTCCTCAGGAACTCTCTGAGCCCAGGTCTATCCGAGCTTGGAAACGATTCCCTCTCTAGATCCTGACCTGGGAAAGAAATGTCGGTGCTCGGAATCTGAACTGAGATTAAAGTGGAAAGTGGCTAAATTCTCCTAATCAAGTACATGAAAAATACTAATACTAAAATTGGGACCCAGTGCATTTGTTTATGTAATATTATATAGTCTCCCTTTCTCTCCATGTAGGAGAAATAGAGAAGAAAAATTTTAATTAAGTTGGAAGGAAAGTGTATAATCTTTGAATGTTGGAACAACGTGGGGATAGCGATTTCACAATTATACTCTTAGTGGTTCTGGAAATGGTAGAAATTCTCATTTGTCTCGAGGTCAGGTTCTGCTGAAACAGACTAAAGAAGTGGGCCAAAGGTCAGAACAGCTAACAAGTTAAAGTGTCCTCACCAACCAACTGTGTTGACTTGTGAATTCTCCCACCCAGATGTCTGAAGCAGCCACATTTCACGCACGTACAAAATACATGACAGGAGGGGTCAATGACTCTCTATTGGTAGAAATTAGCAATCAGTGAAAGGCGGAGTAGAAACTACTTCCAGGTCACAACATGTCCCTGCTTCTATGGAAACCCGCTGAAGGCCAGCTCACAATTCACTCTATCTAAGCCTCCCAACCAACAACTCTAAGCTCTCATTTCTGGAAAAGTTCTTGGCAGTCCCTTTTCAGAACCCGCAGTTTCTGTAACTTGTCATTTTTGTTACCATGTCCTTTCTGCATCTAAGCCTCAATCTCTGTAAGTGGTTGGTTCACGCCCTCAGCAGCGGAAGTAAAATGGCCCTGGGGACAGGGCTGTTTGGTCACGGAAGGACAGAGGTGGGGCAGGAAGGAGATGAGTGTTGCTGGATGTCAACGCATTCTGAAACTTTCTCCCACATAGAGAACACAGTATTAAGAACCTAGCAGGACCCCTGGTGGTGTTGTGGTTACATGTTGGGCTGCCATGGGCAAGGCTGGCAGTTCGAATCCACCAGCGGCTCAGCAGGGACACAGGCGGGGCACCTGCTACTCCCTTAAACGGTTACGGTCTCAGAAACTCACAGGGGGCTGACTGTGAGTCGGCATTGACTCAGTGGCAGTGAGCTTGGTTTGGTTTATTAAGAACTTATCATTACTCGCCTTTGTGTGTTTTTAGTGCCCTTGCGCTTGGTGTGACTCGAGGGACCCCACGTGCAATAGGACAAAACCCTGTTTGCACCAGCACATCTTCGCATATCCCTGCTATGTTTCAGCTCACTGCGTGGCCACTGCGCCAACGGATGCTGTTGGGGGTCTTCCTCTTAGTTTGCATGCAGGGAAGGACCCCTCCGAAGTACAGAGACAAGCCTCCTGTCTCCTCTCACCTTACATGGAAACATTACAGAGTTTTCTGAAGGCTATAGAGAAGGCCAATTAGTGCATCTGAGACGCTGCCCCAGTCTCACAGGCCAGGCTGGGCCTCCCTACACAAGTCTCAGAAGGGCGTTATTGGCAAACGAGCATTGTCATCCATATTTTTGAATTCCGTTAGGCTGACCATAGTTTTGAAAGAAAATACTCTGCCCCTCAGAGCTAGCATTTTGGGGAACATGATCTGTAGCTTGGGGGTTACAATGCATTATGGAAACTTGCTAATATTTACAAATGATGACCAGACTCAAGACAAGTTTAAGGTGACTAGACGTCCCACTTTTGGCGGGACAGTCCCGATTTTTGGAAAGAATGCCATGAAAAGCTAGGGAACCGTCTATTTGGTCCATATAGACCAAATTTTTAATCAAGAACCCCCCACCCCCACCCCTGTCAATGGTGTCCCGCTTTAAATCTGGCCACCTTAGCAAGTTGTCTTGACTCTAAAACCCATGAAAGTCTAAGACCGAATATTAAACTGTGATCCACGTGAAACAGAATCAGTGAAACGGCAGGCTCATCATGTGAGGCATTCTTTTATGATGAAGCTATATTTCTATTTCTATCTATGTTCCTGGGTGGCACAAGCAGTCAAGTGCTCAGGGTTGGCGGTTCAAAGACCCTCTGAGGTGCCTGGGAAAGCTTCTGAAAGAGCCGCAGCC
>NW_022107432.1:21104997-21108935 GCF_000313985.2 Echinops telfairi | reverse complement strand
AATATTTCTGTTTTAAAATTAACTGACATTTCAATGGGTAGAGAGCGCTCATGTCTCTGGCATTGATTCTCTCTGACAATCACGTCAGGACCACACCTGAGGCCTAGCGGAGGCAGGGGATGCTGACTGACACACACCGGACACAGCTCTCACCTGGGTGGAGCTCAGGAGTTAAAAAAACGAAGTCTCGTGAGAGATTCGGCAGAAACACCTCCAGGCATGGCAGGGCCACAGCCAAGTGGTCTAGACATTCCATTCGGTGCCCGCCCTTGTGTGTGCACGAGGCGATCGAGAAGTGTTTTCCATGTATCTTAAATGCTTCCACGTCGTCGTTTCCAGTACAACCATAGGCATTTAAAAACCACTCTTCTAGCATCCTCTAGAACCTCCCCCGCCCCCCAACACGGGCAGGTTTCTGAAGAGCTTGCTTATGGGAACGATCACAGTAACTGGAACTGACTTTAAAAATCATAAGCAGGCACGCCACCAGGCTTTATCAGCTGAGGACCCCCTTGCTCATTAGCAAATTATACCCCACCACCACCACCACCACCCCGGGCGGCAGCTGGCAGGTGGCAGCATCGAGTGAAATAGCATGTTCAGTGACCAGCGAAACCCTGGAAAATTGGTTCAAAATGATGCATCGCTTTGTCAGACACTTACGACCTCTCTTTAGAAACACGAAGCCTTTCAAAGCACGACCACAAACAGCCAACCTTTCCAGTACCTGCCAAACCACCTGCTTTTCTGTAGGGAAAACCCAACAAAACAACAGCCCAGGACGCGTAAGCCAGCGAAGCTCCACAAGTCTGTCCTTCTGACACAGTTTCCACACTTGGAGCGACTGTGTGCCGGCGTTCCTGCAAGGGGAAAGAAAAGGCCCCCACGTCGCATGCTCGCTTGTCCAGGCCCGGGCTCTTGGCCCGAGGGGGACTTGGCACCGACTCGGCACCAAGGAGGCCTTGGGTTCCACTGTCCTCTTGACTGGGCACAGTGCGTCAGATGGTATTCATTTGGAATAAAGAGATCGACGACATAACTTGTCCAATCCTCCTCTGGGTAAGGGGCTGCCTCGAAGCGGAGAGGGGCAGAAACCTATAAATCCGCCTGTCCGGAGGCAACCCAAAACATACCAGCTCCTCCTGGGGTAATTTAACCAATGAGATGATTTAGAGGACAGTTCAGTGGCACCAGTTTTGGAAGGCAAGAGCTTAGCCTGAGAAACATAAATCAAAGGTGACTGGCAGGGAAAGGATATAGGCAGCAATCAGCCAAGCCATGTGCACGCTGGCACCAATTCAATGCGATCATTTATAAAAACGAGAAGGCAGGGCACACAAGAGGGGGGCCTGGTGCTAACGAAATCCACAGATAGCTTCCACGCCGCCGAAATAAACACTTCCAGATGCGGGGGCACAAAAACCTTTCACAGAGAGAAATGTTTTCTTTCATAAATCTCGGGGAGGGGCTCTTTACAGAGAAGGGTGAACAATCTGGAATGGAGACTGAGCTTCCAGCGGGTGGAGACTGAGATGACCTGGCCATGTTGGCCATGGAGAACCACACACGCACTTCTTAGGAGCGTGGCTGCAGCCATGAAGGCTGGTTCCCCCTTAAAGGGTGGTGAAAACGCTAGCCACATGCCATCCCCTATCGTCTGGTGCCCTGGTCTGAGCGGCCCTCACAGTTTGCCTTACAGCTATTTTGGGGTGGGGAGGGTGTGAGCGGTGTGCAGGAGGGGGCTTGAGAAGGTACCGATAATGAATTCACACAGAGATGAAAGCCACCAATCAAAGCTTAGGAAAGGAGGCTTTGGAATTTACCCTGGCACAAAGCTAGGGCAGGCCTGCTTCAGACCATGAGAGTCTTGGCTTTTTTTCTTTTAAAGGATTCGATTATAGTCATCTTTCAGGAATGCATGGCCAAATTCATTAATGGCTTAGAAGTCAATTTGTTCATCAAAGCAACAGAGCGCTAAGTGGAACTTTCTGGTCATACGTATATAAACACTCCCATAAGTCCAAATAGAGAGCACGAATATCCATTTCTTGTATTTTTTTAAGTTCAGGTGCTCCTTGAATTATGTTCTCCCTCCTCTCCTGAAGGTATTTTCCTGATCTCCCCCCTGCCTCCCACTCTTTTTTGAGAATTGCTCTATCTTTAAACTTTATCAAAGTTCTCTGTAAGCATCTGGGTACTGAATTTGGCCTTGAGGACACTTTCCATAGCTGGTTCTGAATTATAAACGTGCCACTTTGGTTCCCCTCGCATTCAGGGTCTTCTTCAAACTGTCCGATATGCCGAGAACCTCCTGAAGATGGGTCCCGCCCTCGTTCTCACCACCGTGGTCTGGGGAGAGGTTCTCGGGGCCTCCTGCCTTGAAGGCTGCAGCAGCCACCTGCCTGCCATCTCCCTCTCCTTTCTCCCCACTCCAGGGCTCTGTCCCCTCCACACGGTCACCTGCCTCACTTGTCTACACTATGGATTGGTTCTTATCAACCTCTTGCTTAAAAATTTATAAAATCTAGACATGCCCCCTTCCAGATCCTCATGCCCGAAAAAATGAAGAGCCAACACGTATATCAGAGAAAACAAACTGAGCTTTGCATTGCTTAGAGGCAAATCCTTTCTTACCTGCAGAATTTCTGTCAAATGAGGGGAGCTTCCTCCAGAACACAGCTGCTCACTGCCGTCCTACATCACCAAGTCTAAGAACAAAGGCTGGGAGTTCAATGTCCTTCTCAAAATGGCATGCCCCCCACCGCCCCCCCTCAAATGCTTTGTCTCCTCACTAGGCACCTGACCCAGTTCCTGGCTTTGCCTGAACAGCCACATTGCTTTCACACATCCACCTGTAGTTGAAAAAAAAAAAAAGTTCTTTCTACTTACAGTTTCCCCTCCCCAAAATTTCCACTTTTACGCCTCATCTTCCGCCTCATGAACTCAGTACAATTGCTTGACCAAGCTTTTTTGGACTTCTTTAGGCAGATGGGACTCTCCTTTGTACCAGAAGCACATTGTTCACTGTGTGATGGCAGCACCAGCCACCTTGGCACTCCCAATATGTGCACCTCCTTTGCTTTCTTGAAGAACCAAGTCGCTCTATCACCCCGGCCCCCCATGGCATTTCCCATCGCCTCACAGGCAGGTGAGACTTGGCCATGAGGAAGGAAGGATGGATGCACTGGGATTCCAGTGCTGATGGAGAACACTGAAGAGCGCTGTCAACGGACAGAAGAACACACAGGTCTGTCCTGGAGGAAGTATAGCCACAAAGCTGCTTGGAAGCTGGGATGCAGACTTTGTCGCACGTACTTTGGACGGATGTTATCAGGAAAGGCGAGTCCCTGGAAAAGGACACCATGATTGCTAAGGTGGAGAGTCGGTGCACACCAGCGGCAGCAACAATGGGCTCAAATGTATCAACAGTCGTGAGGTTGGCACGGGACAGGGCAGTGCTTCAGAACTGGCTCGAAGGCACCTACGAGCACCATCAGTTCGCTATCCCAACACAGCCAGTTCTAATAAAAGGTTTGGCAAGTGTTTATCGAGTTGATGCATGACTGAGGTTCTCGGGACGCAGAGGGACGTTAACGCTGGACTTCACGTCTTAGTCACTTGTACTTTGGTTGCACAAATACAGGTGCTGCCCAGTGGTCTGTTGCACCTTCGCCTGTGTCTGGGGGAGAGCTTTCATTCCATCAGGAAGGCACGCCCTCTGAACTGTTCCTCGAGCTGTGCTGGGTGGCGGGTTGACTCGCAACAGCACAGTCTTCATTTGCTTCTGCATTAATTTTTCATTTTAACCATTTGTGAGCCAGTTGTCTGGGTGATAGTTGTGGCTTGCCACCAGGAACTGGAGGTAAGTCTGTTCTGTCATTTCTCGAATCCTGGCTCTTCCTTCCTCCCCCCTCCTTCTCGCCTTTCCTCTTTCCTCA
>NW_022107432.1:21102451-21104882 GCF_000313985.2 Echinops telfairi | reverse complement strand
TAGATCAGGAATGTGGAATGAAATCAGAGCCAGAAAGGTAGCCTCTAACTTCTCTACTGGAAACTGTAAAATTTGCACTGGTGTTTGAATTGGAATTGACGGGAGCCCATAGGCCAGGCTGTGAACTTCTGGAGCCCGAGAGTTAATTCAACAATTCCCCTCCCCCTTCCCCACCCCTGGTACTGCCACCACTGTCACCTTGAATGCACCTGGGAAAACTCAGAGCCCGACACTGGGCTCTGTCCTTATGACCTCTGCCAACCAATTAGCCAAACCATTTCCAGACCTGAGTGCCTACCCCACGCTTTGGACACCTGCCCAAAGCTACACGTGTGTTCTCATCAGGTGGGGGAACCTACTCAGGTGCCAGGGCAAGAATTAACATCTGACTGACATATGGGCTACGGATTTTCTCTCCTCGCAGCATGAGGTCATGCAGAGGTGGGGTGCGTAGGTGGAATATTCGATCATACACACCAGACTATGGAATTTTATTGAAATGAAATCACAATGATCTTTTTCTGCCTTCTTTTCCTACCTTGAATGTTGTAGCCTTACATTTATGTTGGCAAGATAAGTCAAAGGTACCACTTTCCTATACGGAGGTGTAAATCTTCCAATTAAGAAGCTAACTTATTACATTTTGTGATTAACTTTGCAATGATGTCAGTAAATTAAAGGAATTTCATGATAATTTTGATTATTTTGCATGTCTAAAATACATGCAACTCTCTCTTTAAAATCACACAAACAAAAACCATCTCTTGTTTCACACGCTCCCGATCTGGGTGCTTGGGTCATGCGATCCTCTTACAGAAAACATGCTGACAAAGGTGACGTTTCTCACGACGATAAATAACACCATCTACTTCAATTACTGCAACGTGCCCTTTTCTAATATTCACCTGGGTTACGTGGAAGCATTACGGGAAAAGGTAACACTACCTTTGCTACATCAACATGAGCAATAGTCTGCCTGCCTCCCTTGTATATCGAACTCAATCTTCACAATCTGCACATGCGCACACATACTTCAAAGAGGCTTCTGGCCGGTTTCAGAGCACAGACAAGATTTAGAATGAGAAATGGCTCGACTGTGCTCTCAACACGTCCTTTCATTGCTTCCATAACGCTCCCCGTTGTGACTGTGTGTTGTTTTGTTTTGAAAGAAGCTAATTTCCCCTTGGGAGTCACTCAGAAGACGCTTTCCATTCTACCCTCTGTGTTCTCAGAAGACTGCCGCCCCCTGCAACGTAGAAGAGCAATGTACATCACAGACCCAGTCCTTTCAGAATCACTGGCCCAGAACGTTTCTCTAACCGCCTTTCCATCCAGATTCTCTCTCCTTTTCCCGAGATCCAGTCTGCGTTTTACAGGAACTAGAGACTCGTGACCTTCTGCAGCCACCTCACATTTAACAAGACTTGGAAGGGTACAAGCGTGGTTATCAGCTTTCATTTTTACTTTAACCAGGTGCCCTGTTAGAGAATGGTTCCCTGCCCCCAAACTACTGTTCAAAATCCTGACCTTCTGTGGAGGATTTCTAAGGCCTCATGTCTGGTTGAATGTCTAGGTACAATTGTGGTGCTGCTGAAAAGAAAGCATCTGTTATCTTTTGTTTTACGTTAACTGGGTGAAGGGGAAGGCGATCTACAAGCAGAGGGAGGTTGGCAAAACATGGGGGAGAGCAAGAGTCAAAGACAGCAGAAGAAATGGATGTTATCTATACAACCTTGCAATGAAAACAGTGGCTTATGGGTGGATGCTGAAGGGTGTGAAGGGGCAGTATGAGTATTCCCACAAGCAGACAGAGGCCTGACAGAGCATCTTGTATTTATCTTTGCTGGGAACCAATCTATGAATGCAGTGGCACATGCTGGGGGCGAAGTTCTGGAGACTTCTCAGACTTAACCAGAGACCTTAAGGGAAGGAATCACTGGGTCTGGGGGCTCTGGACGGTAGTCTTGAGGTGTGCCAGTATCCCTGGCTTCACAGTCCACAAAGACCCTGTGCTACATCTGCTTTGCTGAGCAGTGACTGGCCCTTAAAAACTGGCAAGCAGCCAACTAAGGTGCAACTACTGGGGCTCTCCCATGGCTGGGGAGGAAGGGTGATATTAGAAGGGAACAAAACCAACCAGAATCCCGGCTTTCACAGTAAAGGGAGCAGACTCTGGCAACTGCCAGCGGGAGGAGGGCAGAACAGTAAGAAGCTGGACAGGGGCCGGCACACGGCGGCTCTCAGCGATATGCGGCTCTTTCGGGAGGTGCATGCGGGGTCCTGAAGTAAAATGGGAAATGTAAAGGGTATTCTTCAGCTCACAGTGATTTCATTTGGAAAAACATATTTATGACTCTTAAATAAGTATTAAATTGTTGTGAGGGACAGGATGGGCTTTTCCACTTCCAAGTCCGCCGACTCCTGAAGGCTG
>NW_022107432.1:21092125-21101522 GCF_000313985.2 Echinops telfairi | reverse complement strand
CTGCCCTGTGGATTCCAAGACAGCAATGCTTCACAGAAGCAGAAAGCCTCATCTTTTCCCCAAGGAGCAGCTGGTGGCTTAGAACTGCTGGCCTTGCATTTGCCAGCCCAGTGAGTAACCCACTAAGCCAGCCGGCTCCTTGTTAAATGACTGTATAAGTAACTATTTGATCAAACAACACTCGCCTCAGATGAATGATTTTCTTTCTTCAACTTTTTCAAATTCTTTATTTCCCCATTTCCAATATGTCCTCTTACTAAATTTAAAAGTATATTATTTGAGCAATAGAAATTTGCTGGTCCTCAGCAGTTTTTGACCTAGAGGAACAAGAATATCATAGGATATCACCTAGTAAATTGGGTAACTGAATGTTTTATTTCTGCCCTGTTTCAAATTTAAAAACAACTACATGAAGAATTTTTTTTTTTAGTGAACTCAGAAAGCACTTTCCCACAATAAGTATGCCACATCTGAGTCATCTTCCCCTAGAACTGAAATCTCACAGTTACTGGGGGGAAAACAACAACAACAACAACAAAAATACCTGGCTCTAGTCATTGATAGATTGGATGCTCTCAAACATTTAGGGAGAAACTTTCCAATAAAAATACAAATATTTAAGAATTCTTACAAGTTGACACTCAGTATGCACATTAAAACAATTATTCTACTAGTTTGTGATCTTTGATTTTCCACGCGGAGCATATAAAGCACACACAGGGATGTAATGGGTGCGTGACATAAGATTTATTCATGGATATGAAATTCTAGATCAAACTAATCAAAGCAATCTGCCACGGCAGTTTGGGTTTTGAAAGGGAAGCCATTTAATGTGAGAAACGCTTACAGGAAATGTCCTAATTTTAATCCCTGTTTGTCTATTACAAACAGACTGGTTAGTGACGGGCATGAGGGCCTCCCCAGCACCCTGAGGAGTCAATACATCCCATTCAATGTTAATGGCAACAGCATCATTCTAGGCACTGCTTCTCAACCTCCCGAATGCTGTGACCCTTTCATACCGCTCCTCATGTGGTGGTGACCCTCAACCCTCACATTATTTTCGTTGCTCCTTCATAACTGTCATTTTGCTACTGCTATGAATCGTCATGTAAATATCTGATGTGCAGGATGCATTTTCACTGTTACAAATTGAACATGATTAAACATAATTAAGGCATAGTGATTAATCACAAAACAATATGTAATTATATACTGTGAAACGTTTATGTGTTTTCCGATGGTCTTAGGCAACCCTTGTGAAAGGGTTGTTCAACCCCCAAAGGGGACGCGACCCACAGGTTGAGAACCGCTGTTCTAAGGGTTCGGCTATATTCCAGGGTCGGCCCTGCCATTCACTGGGACTCGGCTTCTCAGAGACTGACCTGGCTCTCTAAAGTGCTAGCCAGCTTTAAACTGCTATGATTCTGTCTCAGAATTGAAGCCAACTGATTGGATACTGCAGAAATTTTTGTCTAGAGAAGCATGTAAGATATTATTTAGGTTAATGACTATAATTAAGGGAGCAATTTTATGGCTTCACTATGCTACTTCAATGGAACATCACCTGATAATATGCCAGCTCAGGGTGGTTAACATCTTTTTCTGCTCTGAATACCTTTCTGGAGGAATGAAAACAGACTTAGGCATTACACTCGGGACTATGTCACCTTGCCGAGGGGACATCGTTTCCTTTCTCTGGCTTTCGAAATCACATACCTAGCTTCACATCGGTCCTTTGCAGTGCTCCCGTTAAGCACTGGGACTGAGCTTCGCAGCAGGTGCCCGTGGACACTGCCCACAGTGGGTGATACCGAGGGTCTGGATAAAACACACAGCAAGGTTGCGTGTCTGCTGGATGACAGGTGATCAGCACACTCCGCCGTCCTGGGGGTATTTTCTCAGAGAGAATCAACGAACTGCCCTAACTATAAAAAGATTAGTTGATTCATAAAAATTTTAAAGGATTTTACCTTCTAAGCCTGTACAAATAAATTCTAAGATTAAAAAAGAAAGGAACAGAAGAACGAAGCATCACAAGTAACATTTACATTTTAATGAACATCAGACTGAAAAGAGAGCGCTCTTCTAACAATTAAATGCTAGTTAATTTTCTGGCAGGAAAATTCCTTTAGAGCCCTTGGAGCTATGTGTGCTCGTACATACATGTGGCCGTAGTGCCTTTCTTAATTATTTTTCTCTTCACATATTCAGGTAATGACATGCTGTTACCAAACATTTTGAAAAGAACCCAGAAAACAGAGACTCAAGATAAGTTAATAATAACAATAATCCCTAGTATATAGGGATTATTTTAAAGTATGTAGTGAATAATATACTATATAATAGTATATAGTAAATAAGTAAAGACTATTATAGTATACATACAGTAAATAAGTAAATACTATATATAGTATATAGTAAATAAGAAACCCACTGCCGTTGAGTTGATGCTGACTCTAGAGACCTCTCCAGGGGTTTATTAGACTGTAACTGCTTTATGGGAGGACAATGCCCAGTCTTGCTCTAGTGGAGCTGTTGGTGATTTTGAACTGCCGACCATGCGGATCACAGTCCAACACATAACCACCATTCCACCAGGGCACCTTAGTAAACAAGAATAGGTGCTACAAAAACAATTCTATTAGTAGAAATAGGGTAAATTGCGTGTGAAATTTTGGTATGTGGTTCTCATACCAGCATTCACGCTACACTTAGAGTATAATGTCCTAGAATTGGAGTTAAATGCAATAACGAAAATAAAATCTAAAAAAAAGAAAATATTTAGGTGTATGTTTAAGTAATATCAAGGTGTAAAGTGATTTCAATCATAAAAAAGTAATATTAGGAAAGAAAATGCTGGTAAATCTAACTAGATAAAATCCTTATAGAAAAAAGGCAATCAGAAGAAAGAACAACTACAGAGTAAAAGAAAGAATCGGGAAAAATACATGCAACAAAAAGCTTCAGCAGCCATCATTTAGGGTTGGTTTTAGAAATTATTACAAGTAGATTTACTAATGTCCTACTGAAACACTGGCAAAAAGACATGACCAGAATTCAAAGGGAAAAAATATAAATTGCCAATAAATATTTTTAAAATTACTATCCATCAGCTGTCAAATACAAATTAAAGCAAACGCATAATACTTTTGACTAGTGTATGTGAACTCAGGAAGGTCAGTTCAACTGCCAGTCTCTTAATCTATCAATTGGAGTAATAGTTTCTACTTAATGTTGAGGGGTTCAGTGAGAACAGGGTCCAATGCTCCTGGGCTTAGTACACAGAAGCTTCTTGTATTGCTATTTTATTTTTTGCATACAACACTAACAAAAGTAAAAGTGATCATCTCGATTAGATTTCTTAGTCTTGTGCATTGCTCAGAAGACCATAAATTGCCTCAAGCTTTTTGGGGATGATTTTGGCAAGATTGAGAGGAAACCGGAATGAACCAAACTTTTGATCAAGGAATGTTGCTCCTAGTGGTCTAGCCTAAGGAAACAACCGGACAGATGGGTAAAGATTTATACACAGGCATGTCCATTACTACTATGTGTAGCGTAAATGGTCACACTAAAGAGAATGGTTTAAAAAATGTAGGTGCATGAGATGCATAAGGTATATTACACAGATAGAGGAGTCGCTGGGTGATGCAAACAGCTAAATGCTCAACTCCTAGCCGAAAGGTTGGCAGTTTAAAATCACCTAGACGTGCCTGGGGAGACAGACAGGCACTGGGCTTCCAAAGTCACAGCTTTGAAACCCTATTTACCGTCCTACTCTGTATGTGTAGGGCCACCTTGAGACAGCAGCTAACAACACAGAGCTAGTAAGAACCACCTTTGAAAGGACCATAGAATACCACACGAGATATACACCATACAATTATAAGCCTAACGCTTTTTAGACTATCCTCAATCTTGCCTGAATTATTAATATGTATTCACAGAAAACAAGACAGCGACAACGATGTCTCTAAGGTAAACCAGACATACGTAAACCATAGATGTGTGAGTGGATTTTGAGTTTGCACAGAAGTCTAGCCCCAATCTAAGAACATTAGTTCTTATGACATAGCCCTGCTTGATGCTGGCCCTCATGAAGAGATCAATGAAGATAGAGCAAAGTGTGGCGAAGACACTAGATGGTGCCCCGCTTTCAGAAAGAATAGCTTCTGGGTCTTAAAGGCTTGTTTTCAAACAAGCAGCCATCTAAGTGAGACTTCAACTAATTCCACATAGAAGAAGCACATCAGCCTATGTGAGCCAAGGATTGTAATTAATATAAGCCAACTCTAAAGGAGGGAACTGTATCAGAGTCTTAACTGTGAATGCCTAGTGTGTGGAAGGCTATGATGACATTAGCAAGGGCCACACATGGATTAAGCCTCCAGTGAATACCCTCTGTTCATTGTAAAATCAACTATGGCAGATATAATTAGGCCAAAATGCAGTATCTTATCATTTGATCTCCCTTTTGACTGATGTTAAAGCTATTTCAGTTAAAAAGAATAGTGAAGGGGGATTAAGGTGGGTTAAGCCCCTGGTGAATGCCCTCTGACCATGGGCCAGGGATGTGAACACCCTTGCTAATACGCAGAACACATTGGAAAATAGACTGTTCCCAATACAGTTAGGTTAAAATTTAGCACCCTGTATCATGTGATCTCCCTTACAAGCTATTCAAATTTATTCTAATATTTTGTGCTTTCTTTTCGATTAAGGTTTTAATGTATTTTACTCTGCTATTAGCTGTTGGTTTTTTTTTTTTAAATTTTCTGTACATGAAATCCAGGATAGGTAAATCTATAGAGGCAGGAATGGATCAATGCTTCCTTGTAGGATGGCAGGTGCCTGGCTGCATAGTGCTTACTCTCTGCAGGAGGAAGACTCGCTTGCTACTCCCGTAAACAGTTTTGGTCTCCGAAACCACAGGAGTGCACTATGAATCAGCATGGACTTGAGGGCAGGGAGGTTTTGGTTTGTTTGTTTTGGGAGTATGGCAGAGGAGGTTGGGAGGGAAATGGGGAGCTAATTAACGAGTACAAGAATGAAGACAATGTTCTAAAAACCGATGGTGGTGATGACTGTACAGCTTTTCTTGATGGGACAAAACTATTGAATTGTATGATATGTGAATTATATGCCAATAAAATTGTTAGAAAAAAAAAAGGAGGCTGAGGTAGTTAGTTTATTGTGCCAACCTGGTCAATAAACACATGTGGGACTAATTGAAGGGCGGAGGGATAAATGGCTCAGTGAGCCTCGCCTTTCTCGTTCTTGGGTGTCTTGCTCTCTGATGGTCGGACCAGGGTGCTGCTGCCTTAGCCAGTTCCCTGCTTCAGCTGGAAAGGCTCACTTCCTGCAAGACATCCCTGAGGAGAAGCCACATGGACCTACCCTGATGCAGCCCTGGTTGCTGGAGCAGCCGTGTGGAGACCCCTGCCAGCGCTGAGATGCTTACACATTCACTGATTCGGCTTTCCTCCTGCAGTCGACATCATTGCGTGTGCTTTGTGAGATGGAGGAGGACTTTGTGGATTGGTGTTGGAAATACGGGTTAATGTTGGACTTGTGGGCTTGGGCAGCACTGGGTTGGGATGTTTTCTTGATGCACACTTAACCTTTATATAAAACTCTCTCTTATACGTGAGTTTCTGTGGATTTGTTCCTCCACAGTACCCAGACTAATACAAGGTCCAATCAGAAATAGCAGCTTCCAAAGGGCTCTGTGGGCCAGTGTAAGTCAAGGCAGAGCAGCTGACTCAGCAGGTTAGTGGGAACTATCTTTTAGGATTCCTAAAGGGCAATCTTGAGGGATTTATTTTTTTTTAAGGACAAAGGACTATCACAGAGGCTTAAAAGACGCTTTCAGAGAATTGGCTACATGTGTATTAGATTAAAAACTAACTTAAGCTACCTATAGCTATTTCAAATGTATCACGAAATGCTGTACAATATTAGATTATATAAGGG
Source organism: Echinops telfairi (assembly GCF_000313985.2). Lineage (NCBI taxonomy): Eukaryota > Metazoa > Chordata > Mammalia > Afrosoricida > Tenrecidae > Echinops > Echinops telfairi. Next base: position 21,095,546 of record NW_022107432.1, on the reverse strand, counting down.
TGAGTCAAAAAGTAGGCTATAAAATCTTTGAGTTTGGGGGACACAAAGAGGTCGGAAGGGACAAGATTAGGGCTGTAGGGTGGACGGGGTAAAGTTTCCCTCAAAATTCTCCCAGGACAGGCCTTGCTGCCCTCGAAGGATGAGTGGGTAAACTACTGCGATGGTGGGAAACACTCTTTGGTGCAACTCCCTGGCCTTTTTGTCACCAATGCAATTTTCTTAAAATGTCTTCTTAGTAAGTCCCCCTGATTGTCCCATGTTCTTCGAGAAATTTATCCAGGGGGCCCCTTTGGGATCTCCCCCAAAACAGCTGTCACAACTTTCTGAGCTAACCTCTGTCTTGAGTTTAAGTGGCCCAGCAAATCCACTTGAAGCTACTGGTCTTGAATGGACATTTTTTTACAGACCCCTAGAAAGACTAAGACGAACGTATGACCGACGGGATTTGTCTGTGGCCCCAGCACATGACATAAACCCAAGGGCCTGTGCATCTGAACCCAGTCACCATCCTTTTAACAATGACCCTTTTTACAAAAGAAACAAGACAAATAACACCGTGTCAACTTAGGAGGGTGGGGAGTAAGGCAGATAAGGAGATCAATGGATAGAAAGACAGACCAATAACGCCCATCAACGGAGATGGTTCTCAAGTGATCTATGCCGATTCTCTAAAAAACCCACAAACAAAACACTTGCAAGAAAGAAGCAGCTGCCTCTGTTCTAAGGAGATGTCACTGACGTCATGATCTGCAAGCTTTTCCTTTCGATGAGGGACATTTTCCTCTCCTTAATTGTATCCACTACTTTTCACTACCTCTTAGGTCTCTTAGGGAGAATCCTGTTTCCCTGGCTCCCCCTTCAATTACTTCTTCAACCCTGCCTGTTTTCTTCCCCCTCCCTTGAGTGGCTTCAATCCATTAGTCATCATTTGGCTCTAACCTAGAGATTTAATATTTTTAAAATCCTTCCTTAAAAGTCAGTTTGTCCCATTTCAGCTGGGGTTGCATTCTCTTTGTTTTCTCCTGTCCATCTCCTATTTTGAAAAATCTCACCTTCCTTTGGGCTTGCGTCTGCTTACAACAGCCTATTATTATGTTTAAATCTACAAAGTAAAACACCACCACCACCAGGGATATCTCATTTCGATCCCTTCAATTTTAAGACCTAAGAGCACTCAAATAGAAAAGATATATAGTTTTAATGAAAAGTATTAGATTCATATTCCTACGACATAAAAACATTTAGAAATACTAAATAAAACAAAAATAATAGTCTGTTAAAGGAAAGCGTTCTGGTAACACATATAAAAGCAGGTTCTTTTTGTCAAACTGAGGATTCTTATAATTAATTATACCCAATGAGAAAAAAAGGGAGCCCTGGTAGTGCTGTGGGTTAAGGTGTTGGCCTGCTAGCTGGAAAGCTGGGAGTTCACATCCACACACCACTCAGCGAGAGCAAGATGAGGCTCTCTGTTCCTGTACAGATGCACAGTCCTGAAAACCAGATAGGGGTTTGCTATGAGTCAGAATCAATTTGAGGGGGCTGGGTTTTTGTTGAATGAGAACCAAGGGTGCCCTAGTGGCACAAAGGTTGAAAGACTACTAAGCAGAATGCTGGCTGTTTGTGCCCACCCCTGTGATAAAGGAAAAGATCTGATCATGTGCTCCTGTAATGACAATGGTGTCAGAAACCCTCTGGGGCAGGTCCACACTGTACTCCAGCGCCACCACTGTGGGCTGGAACCATGTCAACAGCACACAACAACATTTAGAAAAACAAACAAACTGAAGAGCAGAGGATTCCTTTAACCATGAGATAAGCAGGGAAAAAGGAGATAGAGGCACTGAGAAGAAATCTAAGTTCTCTGAACAGTTAACAGTCGAGTCCACTCCTACAGAAAATGTATACAGGTCATACTTATTAATTTATGCATAATATATACTAGATATGTATTCATTTTAATATCATACAGAAGTGAATATTAAAAAAGCAAACTCACCACAATTATAGAAATCGTGACTCATTTACTAAAAATCACACCGATTCCTTACACAGAGTGATGGGCTTGAAGAAACCCTTATTAACAAAGATAAATAGTGGCATGTGAGGTAGGGGCAGGGGGCTGGCTACCACTAAATATTTAATTTAAGCACACACATACTCTTTCTTTGGTGTTGAAATACCAATGCTTTGATTCCCAATAATAAAAAAATCCTGATTATAAGCTTTCAAATTATTCAAAGATACGAAAGATTGTCTATATTTCAGCCTAATTCAAAGCCAGCAATGAAATCATTTCTTCTTCTTCCAACTCAAAGTATGTTTAAGACCAGGGCATCTGATAGAAGTGGTATTTTCAATCCAACCAATTTTAGAATATAAAGTGCTTCTAGCAATATTTGGATACATATAATTTGATTTCGAAAAATTTTATAAACTTGAACACTGTAATATATATATATATATATATATATATACACAAACACAAAAAGCATAATTTGTAATTTTAAGAAAATAATATTTTGTTGGAAAAAAATTTTGTCTTCCCAAAAAGAGACAAAAATGACTAACTTTTATTTCCCAAGAGAATTATGCCACTTTTATACAAAATTACAGTCACCACAAATTGCTTTCAACAATTCCATTGCTTCTTCATTTAACCACTTGAAAATCAAAATTCCTTCAGATTATAAATATAACTCTTTATAACTCTGTTATTACGTACTGTGAATGGGGAGAGGGGGCCAACCTTGTGGCCGTAGCGTCGAATGGCCTCTCTGATGTGGCAGGGCTGGATGGCATCGCTGGGAGCCTCAACACCACAGGCCGCAGTGCTCTGCGACAGAAAGACACAGAAATTGTTACTAAATCAAAAACACACAGCAGGACTCCAGTGTCTAAAATATGAAAATAAACCTTTATGAAATAGACCGTTTTCCCCCTCGGGCGCACATCACAGCTGCCATAAGCTACATCTAAGAAATAAAAAGTAAAATGTGCTCCATTAACAAATCAGAGATGACTTCAACGTGACCCCTTCCGCACCGGTCTCCCAAATGCAATTTTTATGCCCACAGTATTTCACCTGGGCCTGTACGTCAAGGCACAGGAGAACAGAGCCGCTGGCGGCAAGGAAATCACAGGGGCTCGCTGGAACAGCCGCAGGAAAGTCTCTCATTTTTTTAAAACACATTTTAAACATTTATTACTATAAATTGTGTGTGTGTGTGAGAGAGAGAGAGAGAGAGAGAGAGAGCTTTTTGACATATTTCTAAAATAACTCGAGAGCCATCAATTCTAAAGTGGAAAATATAAAAGTTGCTATATATTTCTTGACTGGGGTCTGTCAGGAATGATCCTTTCAACTGGGTTCCTGATTTTCTAGGTGTCCAGGGAGGGGTGGGGAGCTTTCTGCTCCATG
>NW_022107432.1:21079464-21091848 GCF_000313985.2 Echinops telfairi | reverse complement strand
GGTTCCCAACGCTGTTACCTTTACTCTTTGCTCTTACAGTCCTGCTGGTGGGTTTGAACCCCAACCTTTAGATTAGTAGCTGAGTGTTTAATCATTGGGCCACCAGACCTCCTAGGTTTTTGAACCAAATTCTAGTGCTAAGTTGCCTGTGGCTCAGTTTTCTAATCAATAAAATGAGAATAATTGTTTCCCTGGCTTTTGGTAAAAATCAAATGAGCTGGCAGAAGTGAAGCTTCTATAGCAGTGGTTCTCAACCTGTGGGCTGCGACCCCTTTGGGAGTCGAACGACACTTTCACAGGGGTTGCCTGACTCATAGCAATAATAGCAAAATGACAGTGATGAAGTAGCAACGAAAATAACTTTATGGCTGATGGGTCAGCACCACATGAGGACCTGTATGAAAGGGTGGCGGCAACAGGAAGGTGGAGAGCCACTGTTCTGTAAGATAAGGTCACTATTTAAACGAAGGGTAGCCAGAGAAGCTCTAGACTCTAGAACCTTACAATGAGAAGCAACCTTACTTTCCTTTGTGTCGGGCACCGGACAACAGGTGATCACCCTCAAACTATCAGGAAAAAGAAACTTTGGCTGTGCCTTACTCAATTGCGATCTAGAAATCACTCACCAGACACATGAACCAGGATGTTTTTCTGGTACTGATTCAATTACTCCTCTCATAATTCCTCGTAGGAATATAAGTAGTCTTACTTCTATGGATAAACATTTGGCAACATCACATCAAAATGAAAATACACAACTTCTTTGACCCAACAACTTCCCTTCTAGGAATTTATCCTGTAGGTGTGTAACCCAGGTGTAAAATGTTCTGTATACAAGAATATTCACTGCGGTAAATTGGGGTCAAAGAGGGACAGACTGAGTAAATGATGATGCTGCCATTTAATAAAACAGGAATCAAAGAAGCCATTAAAAAAAACAAACAGGAGGCAGCTTAAATAGTATTCCTTACATGAGTGTAAGACAAAATGTATCGTTGTGAAGTAACAGAGGCCTTTCCTCAGAATACCACGAGGTCACGTCCGACCTCCTCTGACTGGACGAGCAGGAAGGAAAATCAACCCTCAACACAAAGTGGAGTCAGACATGCTTCCACCGGCTGGTTTCCTAAATCTCTCTCCCCCAACAGCCGCCACTTCTCTATGGGATTTGATCCTTCAATGCAACGGACACACAGACCATACTCGAGATTATGGAGCTTATTAGGGAAGTTAACAAGTTACAATTCTAGATCAGAAAGGTTCGGGATACAGTTCTTCTATGGTCAGGGCAGCCTCCCTAGGTGTGCACAGACATGCCTTTCTCTGGTCCTCAGCTTCTCTGTCATGAAGTCCCTTGGCCTCTGCCCTGCTCAAGCAATTTTACAAAGCTCTTTCAGCTTGGCCAATAAATGCCGAAAGGGTCCCCCTCCACTATAAATAATAACTCCAAGGTGTTTGGCTCTAGCTCCTGACTTCTCCACCTTGGCCCAACAGATCCCTTCAGAAACCACTGTTTGGTCTGGACAAAGTTTATTCTGGATAATATCGGTAAATTCAAGACTTGTCATCAATTATAATTTATTCCATAAGCTCATCTGCATCAGCTTTGATCTTGAAGAAGAAATTGGTGGAAAGATCAGCTCTTTGCCACTCATAGAGCCCAAAGCATGCTGAGGCCAAGGTGGTCCTGTAAACGTGAAAATGCTGCACTGACCCCAGGGAAAGGGCCCCAGCTTCAGCGGCCCCCACACTGACCTAACCCTGTGGTCTCCTTCCGTCCGTTTTCGCACTGCAGCCACGCCTTCTTCCTCCCTTCCTTGAGTGCATCTCCCGAAGCACTCCTTTCTCCCGGCAACTCAGGCCTAGTTCTCTCACCTTCCCTCCAGGTCCAATAGGGCTTCCTCTCTTCCTCTACGTTCCAGCACACATTTTGCTTTCTGATCTTCCTTAAGACACTCGATCCATCTAGAACCTTGTTTTATGTGGAACAGTACTCTTGTCAACTTGCCACAAAGATTCAATGATTTGCAAAGATGCTCATTTGAGTTTTGTTAAAAATTTGGTAGGCCCTGTCCTCAAAATTGTTCCCTACCACCAATGGCACAAAAAATATCCTTGTTTTCGGAAGGCATCCTAATGGCACTAACAGTGTATTCCTGAGAGCACTTGTCTGCAGCCATCCACCGGTCAGAGACAAGTTTACACACACCTTGTTTGGAATAACCCTGCACATGGCAGCACTGGAACCATCGTAGCAGCACTTTTGACAACCCTTGGTAACATGAAATGCCTCACACGAAGAGCAAGATGAGCAATGAGTGGTGCCATGCTGCCCTTGTACCCTCACCTCCTTTCCCAAAGACAGAAAGGTAGCTGCCTCTTCAGTCATCAACACCTCTCTCTCTCTCTCTCTCTCTCTCTCTCTCTCGGAGGGAAGTAAGTGGACAGGCTAGAGACTGTACTTCTCACTGTAGCCTACGTTCCTTATTTTAAAAATAGATATTTTTTAATATTTTCATTTAGTCAACTTTTGCACCTTGTGCTTGCATTTCCTATCACAAACCAGTAAAGTGACTTTAAAGTTCCTAAAAACAAGAATATCTATTCATGACCCAAGTCGAGCTTGAAAAGTGGTTTTAAAAACAAAAGACCTTGATTATTTTCACAAGACTGGGAATAAGCTGACCAGCATTTTATTCTAGGATATCTTTCTCCATTTCATTCCAACAATGCCCTAAATAACCTATCTGCTGGGCCCACAATAACGAGGATGATGCTATTTCAACCCCTCACTCTGGCATTGCTAGAAAGGGGCCCAGCATTTCTTTGAGCACTTCCAGGAGTCTCATTTCAACTTGGTTCAGGCTGAATATATTAGAATAAATGCACTGATCAGGTCCCCGGATGAAGATACAGTCTCTTCTGCGCCCTCATATGCGTGTGACGAACGCGGCCTCATTCGCCTGCTCAGTGTAACAGGTGCTTGTAAAGTGGGCCGTACTTTCTATCCGATGGGGGGACATGTATCCAACTACTCGGTAAGTCTTCAATGGAAACGGAAGAGGAGACACAGAAGGGAGAGACACAGCCTAAAGGGGTCTGTGTCCTGGACCGCCAGTGCGAGGTGGGTCCTTCGGTGTGCTTCTCTGAGGCATCTCCCGAAGCACTCCTTTCTCCCGGCAACTCAGGCCTAGTTCTCCCGCCTTCCCTCCAGGTCCAATAGGGCTTCCTCTCTTCCTCTACGTTCCAGCACACATTTTGCTTCGGCACATGCCGCTACGGTCAAAGTCCCTGAGGTCCTCCGGGGTGACACTCACATAGGTCTCGGGCACACTGAAGTGGGAGGTGGAGGTGGGAAACGACCCTGTGCTGCGATTTGTAAAAGATGGACACAGTGAGCCAGCCTAGCTGAAGAATGGTATCTTGGCAAACATGTAGATAAAAACTGGAATATTCAAATTTGTGAAAAATGCCATTGGATAATAAATGTTGCCAATTTCAGGGTGCACTGCTATGAGGACACAGTTGCATGAATGGAGCTACCATGTGTCCTCTCCATATTCCCTTCATTTGCCCTCGAGTTTTTCAGGAGAGAGTTAAGTCTAAAATGTTTTATGTCCAGTGAAATTTTTATCTCTGCAAATATCTTTCCATTTCTATCAATATCATCCTTTTCTGTCAATACCCATCAACAAGGTGCTTGGTGAATACAATAGAGGAATAACTGATGGATCTGAAGTGGACCACTCTTCAGTCCGATGCCATGCATTGGGAATTTGAGGAACTTTAGCAACAGAAGGGGCTAATACTTCGAAAATCTTTGCTGTACAATAACTCAAACTTAGTTCTTAATAGGAGTAGGAGAAATGTATAAATAACTTAAAAAATCAATAACTTCTAAAACCAAAGGATTTCTTCATGTATAATGAATAGGTTAATCACAGCTCTGTACATACTCTGTACAGAAAGTCCCTAATATAACTCTCAGAGGGACATTCTCTTGCCCTAGTTTTAGTTGCTGGATTAGAGTTGGAGGTACGGTGGACAACATTATTTAAAACTACTTTACGATATGTATTTACTGTAATTTAATTGCCTCTCAATATAGAATCAGTGAGCCTTGCCATTTTGTAAATGAAAAGGGGAAACCAGAAATGAAGGCAGAAATTTAAATTTACTTACCGTTATTTATAACATTTTATCTTGGCATGTTTCACTTCTGATAATGGTGAATAACATCTTTTGTAGTACCCTCTACTAGATAAATCTGTAAACGACACATATCATAACGACCACTGCCTGAAACCCTTGGAGAGTGGTCAAAGACCGGTAGAAACTGAAAGGTGAGTGTCCCCACTTAGGAATGACAGTGAGATGAGGCTTCTGTTTTTATTTTAATATGTATGTTGGGTTATATTATATTCGCTGTCCAGGCAGGTTCCAGTCATCAGTGGCTAAGTAGCCATGGTGATAGTGGTGTGGTGGGTGCTGCAGAGCTGATTCTAACTCCTGGAGCCCCCCCAGTGGGCACACAGTTGCTTCCTAAGACTCCAAGGCTTTACCTTTTTGGAAGCTTATTGCCAGGCCCGTCTCCCGAGAAGCTTCTGGATGGGTGTGAAGCACCACCCGTTTGTGTCGTGACCAAAAACGTATCTGTTTGTGTCTTCCAGGGACTCCTCAACACAATCTTAGGTTGTCTACACTTGGAGGAGGCAGGTCCTGCTCAGGCATATTTTGGGGTCTTTCAATCCCAGGGGCTCGTGTTCCAGCACTGAATCAGACAGTCTTAAGCTGCTCGCTATTCATTTGGTTTTCACTGTCCACCGTATTCAGAAGTAGATCATCCGCCTTCCTTCTAGTTTCTCTTCTTCTGGAAGCTCTGCTTAAACCTACTCACAGTGGGTAACCCTGCTGGTCTTTGAAATACTGGTAGCACAGTTTCCGACATCACAGTGATACATGAGCCATCCCAGTGTGGTGGACAGAAAAGCATGGCTTTTGCCCTATGAAGTGACTGTGGGTTCCACCCGTAGAGTTAGCAGGCAAACCCTTAACCACTGCACCTCTACAGCTCCTGGAAATAGCCCGTGTTTCCCCCTTTCATGTTTTCCAGAATAAATGTAATTTATTCTTTTTTAAGTCTTAATAGTATTCCATTGTATCCACATAGCAATTTATTCACTTATATTGTTGAGTGGGTTCGTAAATGGCCCACTGTGTATACATTTTATCTCCAACATATTCAAAAGCAAGAACCATAAACAAATAGAGTGCTAAGATAGGCAAGGAACTGATGTCTATGTGGTATTTCTGTGTCCCTTCCCACCCAGCCAAACCGAGAAGAAACCAACAAACGGAGGAACAAAGGCACAGGGGTGAGCAGGCACATGGACATATCACAAAGAAGGCAGTCAAGCCATTATTGTAGAATCTAGATGTTAGAGAAGAGGGTTCACCTTCGAATTCTTTTCACTTTTCTATTATGTTTGAAAGTTTCACAAAATATTAAAAGAAGCAATCTTGCTTCATTCAGAAGAAGGACGTTAAACAGTCTGAGTAGAAGTCCGTAGGGCTGAAAGAAAACTGGCTGCTTCAAAAAACCTGAACTGTGGGAAACACAGCACCCATAGCTCCCTGTCATCTACTTGGAGAGCCTCCCCGTCCCCCCAGAGGAAAGGGCCCCACTGACCTTCTTCCTTTTCCTCTGTTTGCTTTTTGTGGAGTCTTGTCCAGCACTCCCGTTGCCCAGGGGTCCGGACATCGCTTTCCCTGTGTGCTGGGATCCACTTGGAGCTGTCGGGGTGGCAGGAGGAGTGTTCTCGGGGGAATCTGGATTAGACTTCACATAGGAACTCTGCCCAAAGAGATGTGGCTTTGAAATCAAGTGACCAGGCCTTTGACTAATGTTCACTGTCTCATGAACTGAACTCTTACCTGACACTTACGAAAGTAAGGACACAATTTATTCTCATTGGGCCTACCAAAACGATGGCCCCCATTTGCCCAGGAGAGTCCAAGTGTGTTAACTACTTAGTATCTTCTCATGTAGACAGAAATGAGGCTTCCTGATACATGGCTTCTAAAAATTCTACGTATTTTGTCATAGAGAAACACTGATATGTTTCAGCCCATTATTGCAGCCCCGGGGTGCTATCCCTTCTTGTTAGGGTCTTCCTCTTTTTCAATGACACTGAAATTTCCATTTCTCAAAAGGGAGCTTGACACCCTCTCCCCAAGGTGGGTGCCTTTAAAAACAGTTATGTCAATGGTGACCAGCATTCTCCTAGTAGCTCAAACCGAAAGCTTGGGTTACTGAATGCTCCTCCCTCCCGCTGGCTCAGCCTACAAATCATTTGCTTCTTCCTTCCTCAAATCCCTCACACCAGGATGTGCTCTTTGGGCATGACAATAAGTCTGCTGTTTCTTCTAGCTGACAGCACTTCAAATTCCATAATCGCTTCTCTTCTTGATACCAAACACTCCAATTTCCCTTCATCACTGGTCACGCACATGTTTGTAGAGTACTTCACACCCCTGCTCACTCTCCTTTAGACGTGTCAATATCTAAACAATATGATGGTGCTTAAAAACTAACACAAACAGAAAATTTCCTTATGAATCCAATCATAGAGGAAAGGGAAAAAAAGAGGAGCTGATACCAAGGGTTCAAGTAGAAAGAAAATGTTTTGGAAATGATGATGGCAACATATGTACAAGGGTGCTTGATACAACTGAATTATGGATTGTTGTAAGATCTGCAAGAGCCACCAATAAAATGATTAATAATAAAAAGAATCCTAGCATGAGATCCTAAGAAATGTATAGGCAAACCTTTTAGGTCTTTTAGCATACATGCTTTCATGAATCTGAGGCACCCTGGTGACACAGTAATTAAGCACTAGGCTGCAAACCAAAAGGTCTGGAGTTCAAATCCACCAGTCACTTTCTGGGAGAAAGATGTAGCTATATGTATCAGTAAGACTTACAGCTGGGATAGTTAGGCTTTGTGTCAACTTGGCAGGACCAGGAGTCTCAGTGGTTTGGCCTAGTAATCCCTCATGATGTGTCCCTAACATATCGTAATCAACTTCATGATGGGATCTGCTGTGAGCAGCCAAGCAATTGTGGGAGGATCGGTGTGAAGTGCAACCTCCCTTCTCAGCTCATAGACCTGATGCAATGAAAAGATGTCTCCTCAAGGATGTGGCCCAAGTCCTATGTAAGAAGACGCTGTGGGGAAGCCTATTTGCTTCTTGTGGGCTCTGGCTCCTACCTCTGGCTGACTGACTGCTGGTTCTTTGGCCTTAAGTCAACTGTCCACCATACTTGCCCGCCCACCCTAAGAGCAGCTTGCCATCTGACCTGCTGATCTTATATTTATTGATCAGGGCACTGTAGCCACAAGTCTGAACTTCTGACCTTGGATTCATCCACCTCGACACCCACCAGCTAGTGGTCTTCCTGCTTCCTGGTTCACCAGCACCCACATTTAGTGAGCCAGGAGAACCCTCTAGGTTAATGTCTGCCGCACAGGCTTGAACTGGCCTGGACTTGTGCACTTCTACAATGGCGTGAGCCATTATATATATAAATTATATATTATATATATAAATAATGATACCATATACAATATATATAATCTCTCTCTACATTTATCTGTCTGTCCGTCACTGGTTTTGTTTCTGTAAGAGTCAATATAAGACACCTTGGAAACCCCATGAGGTAACTCTACCCTGTCCTACATACAGCATTGCTATGACTTGAAATGGGCTCTTATGACAATGGGTTTGGTTTTGGGTTATTCTTTTTCTATGTTTTCCTCATCTTATCAACCATTGAATCATACTAATAGCTTGTCCACAATTCTTTACGAAATAAAATATTATGCCAGACTTTGGAAATGGTTTGCTGAGGTCCAGATATTGATTTGAATATTTCCTTGATAAGCTTGCTTAGAAATACTATCAAACTCATCTGACATGACTGGTTCCTGAGAAGCAAGGTAGCTCCAAGAGACTGTTACTCTACAGGCAAGGGGACCGCCTGAGGCCTGCCAACATATTTAGTCAGAATAGTCTCCAGCGCCGGGCTCCTGGCTCCCACCACCCAACGCGCCCAGGAGGCCAGATTCAGAGGGCATTTTTCTCAACGGCTGGGCAGCTGGGAACGGAGGCTGAGGTTGCTCAGCAGCTCCTCGGGGCAGTGGAGCCACCGTGAAGAGCCAAGAAAGGGGAAAAGATAAAAGACAAAGGGGTTTCTGAACCATGCAAGCAATCACTTGAATACTAAGAGGAAACAGGCTTCTTATGTTCACTGTCAATTTCTTCCATTAGAAATGTTACAATAAATTTGTCTGATGTTAATCAAAAGCATACTGACACACACGTTCATCAAATGAACGCATATCACACACCTTTTAAAGAGTGCTCTCTGACATTGTAATCTGGGTGTGTAACAAAGAAAGTAAATGTTGTTTAATCGACGGGACAGGTTGTAGGGTCTTTTCAAGTATGTTGACTGATAATGATGTCTGACCTTTTCTAAGAAGAAAACAGATTGTTAAAGGGCAGAAACCTTTTTAATCCCTATGTGAATTCCAAGCTAATCTGATTCTGCGCGCGCGCACACACACAAACACACGCACACACACCACAAACTCACTGCCACGGAGTCGATTCTGACTCACAGTGACCCTATAGGACGGGATGAACTGCCCAGTGGGTTTCCAAGATCGCAACTCTTCTGGGAGTAGAAAGCCTCATCTTTCTCCCACAGAGCTGTTAGTTGTTTTGAACTGCTGACCTTGCTGTTAGCAGCCCAATGTGAATGGGTAGGGGGCATACAAAGATGGCAGTGGCCCATTGTGTACGGGGCATAAAACTGACTACTCGACGTTTATAATACAGTGTTCTATCGGCGCATATCTTTATATATTTTCTAAGTACTTGGGTTCAAAGGATTGAAAGACTTCTTAGAATCATACATGGGCTTTGGCGAATGTCAGTACACCCTGAAATCGTTTGCAAAACTTGCTCATGTATCATTGAAGTAAAGTTTTACAGATTTCAAGACACTAAAAAGGGACGTGACCTGGAACAATTACATGAGTTTTGTAAAGACGACTGTGCCCCACCACCCTCACCTCACAGACAGTATCAGGGTGTGGATATTTGTGCTCAGATACAGATGGCAAGAGGAGCTTGTTCAGTATATTTCACTTTACAATTATATGTGGGTACGTAAAAAAGTATTACTACAAAATCAAAGAAAACTTTTAAACACACATTTCAAAACGTGAAGCTATTGTTTTTCAACACAACCTCCATTCAGGTTCATCTGCCTCTGAAGGCGCTGTCTCCAGCTCCCTGCACCTCTGAGAAGGGGAACCAGGCACTCTTCCGTTTGCACCAAGGCGACGTGGCAGTGCCGGCAACCCCCAGAGGCTGGCTTGTGTTTCCTTTCGATGTTCTTTGGGTTTGGCGAACAGAAACATGTCAAAGGGGCAGCTAGCAGGGCTGCAAAGTGGATAGCGTTAAAGGTTCCTAACAGAATTCTCTTGGGACAGTCCTGGCCACCCTTGAAGAATGAGTGGGTGCACGGATGGGATGAACAAGGGAAAATCCTGGGCTTTATGGGCTTTATTTCTCCTGGACGAAGCTTTGACAACTTCTTTTTAGTAACTCCCCGTGATCATTCTGTGTCCCTTGTAAAACTTCATTCGGATTATTCCTTTAGAGTTCCCTAACATAATCTCCATAATATCCTTAGCTGGCCCTCTCAGCCTTGACTTGAAGGGTCCCTCAGGTTCCTGGGGCAAGCAGTGTTTTGATTGGACACTTTGGGGAAAGACCCCTAACCAGACTAGGAGAAGCTCTGGGGGTGCTGACCGGCGAGCTGTGGCCTGCTCACTTCAAGGGCAGCCCTGTCAACCTCCCGGGACTCTGTGGGGCAATGATGCGGCCATCTATTCCCGTAAAGATTACAGCCTCAGGCACCCTAGAGAGGGTCACTATGAGTCAAAATCAACTTGATGGCAGCGGGTTGAAGGACATGACAACAGGCATATTGCTGAGGGAACTTGTCTGCGGCCATCCGCTGATCGCAGGTAGAGAGATGCTTACATTCGTTTTTAACTGACCCCCTAGAAGCAGCAGCTCCGGATTTATCCTCATAGGTGTACATGTTGCTTTCTGTGTGGTTATTAGATTGAATTATATCAAAATCACCATTATTGTTAGTAAATATGGTCAAACATCACTATAGCCATTCAACCTGTTATATTACATTTCTGGCTTTTAGATTATAGAGAGTCTTTTGTTTGTTTGTTTTTAATGCAGACTGTGATGCAGCATAGTTATTATAAACAAACAAACAAGCAACCACACCCATTGCTGTCCAGTCCACTCTGATTCATAGCAGCCCTACAGAAGTACACGGCCACATCTTCCTGCTGGCTAGCAGCTGAGCACTTAACCTCTGCGCCACCAGGGCTCCCCGCAGTCACTATACAAAGCCTGGATGGTGGGAAGAACACTTTATCGTCCCCACCAGCAGAGATTTCAGCAGCACAAGCCACACTGAAAGGTAAGTGATCATCCCATGAGAAAGCCAGTCCCAAACGGAAGACAACTGGAACTGAGGTCTCGAAACCATGTCCAGAGACGGTTCCGTAACGGAAACAGACGGGTGTCCACAAAGGGACAGCAACTATTATCACATTAAATAATGACAACCTGCTCCTGTCTTGAGCCACCAAGAAATAATTATGATTCCTAACATAATTCAGCTACCTGACAACTGTTGTTTCTAAGGGGCTGAGCAGTCCTTCATGAGAGTTCACTGAAGGACAGGGCCAGGTAAACCTCACTGCCTTAAGTGAATTCATATTAATATTCATTGAAAGTCGAATGTATTGAGATTCTTTGACTGAAGACCATACATTGCAACATAAAGTAATTGTTTACATAAATGTAAACACCAGACTTTGGGGGGGAAATCCACTGATGCATCAAAGACGACTGATTTTACTGAATGCTTACCTCGGCAGAGCTGTGATACTGAATGAACGTTGCAGAAATGGCGTGGCTGAAAGGGTCCCCCGCCTTGGTGACCGTGTCCTGCCGAACAAGAAGAGCCAGATCCACCAACTGGAAGATCAGAGTAAGGAAAATACAGCTAAACAGCTGGAAACAATCATGACTGCCACTGAACTGGCAAAACTCAAAAGACCACATTCCAAATGTTATTGATAATGCTGCCTGTCACGTATCCGCACTGTGGACCGTACTGTGCGAGGTTCTGTACATAATGCAAATGATTTATAGTCTGCCTTTTGTGGAAAGAAGTTCTCAAAATCACTAGAGGACCTTCTTAAAAGTAAGTTGTATTACTATTAATACATTTGTTCATGTAACACACAATTCAACGGTTTAAATGCATTAAAGAGTTGTATAATCATTGCTACAATCTATTCTAGAACGTTTTCTTCATTCTTGTGTCCATTACCATAAAGAAACCTCCAACCTCCCCTTCTTGAAGGAACTATTCATCTGATTGCTGTCTCTATGGATTAACTATCCTGGATTTCACACAGAGAAATCCCACCACCCTCCCACAACAACAACAAGATAACGCACAGCAAAACCTCAATCCAAGAGAAAAACACCAGATACTAAAAACTAGAACAAATTTTAAAATGTGTCACAAGGGGAAGAAATGAAGATTCGGTGAATTTTAACCAAACAACATCACGGTGCTCCACTAAGGGCCAGACTGAAGGGTCTAGGTTTACTGGCGGGTGATCCGCCTGAGTCCTCGGCCAATGGATTTTAAGCTTTCACTGCCATCCATACCCTTTTGAAAACTGTGTGCTTAGAATTTAAGTTCTAATACAATAAACTCCATCTTCTTGTCTTGAATTTTACTATTTACAATCCTTGGATCACACAAGCTGGTGTGCTCCTTGTGTGTGGACTTAACTGACACCTCACTTAGATGGCTGCTTAATTTAAGACAAGTTCTAAGACCCTAGGCACTATTATTTCTGATAGTCGGCACCATCTGATGTCTTCACCACACTCGTATAGCATATGAAGGGGTACCCCCCCCAAAAGTGGAATTTTTCCCCCCAAAGTGATGTATTTAAATTTTTTTACAAAACAACTTTATCACCTTCAAGTTACTCCCCATTACATTTAACGCGAATCTGAGATTCTGTTCCTGGAAACATTTTTCAAATTCATCTATTTTGGAGGGCTGGCAGACCTCCATTTTTCCTTTACCTCTTCGACGCCATCAAATCACTGTCCTTTCATGTCCCTCTTCATTCACAGAAACAGAAAGAAGTTGCACGGAGCGGGGGCAGGTGAGTAAGGTGTGTGGGGC
>NW_022107432.1:21076797-21078668 GCF_000313985.2 Echinops telfairi | reverse complement strand
CTGAAACCTTATCTCATTGACACCTCGTGATCACACAGACCGGTAAATCAGGGCTTTTTTGGTTGCACACTGTTACGCTATCTTTTCAGAACCTCTCAATAGAAAGCTTGATTAACAGCCTGACCCGGTGGAACAAACTCCAAATGCACTTCAAGTTGACATTTTTATCCATTCTGGAAGTTGACGAATGTCCAGAACAAGATTTTTCATCAACTGACATTTCACCTTTTTAGAAACGAGAAAACCACTCGTACACTTGAGTCTTTCCCTTGGCGTTGTCCTTATAACCTGTGTTCAACATCACAACAGTCTCTGTGGCATTTTTCCTGAACAGGAAACAAAATTTTACAGTTGCATGCTGCTCTCTTAAATTGGTCATCACAAAAGACTAGGTTCGAGCGAAACTGCTTTCATGAAAAAATTCACTGTGACCAGAGAGAACCTTCCCAGGCGATGCCACTGGGTGCACTAACTTAGAGCGAGTTGCTTGATGCTCGCCTAGTGGGAAAAATGCATACTATGAAAGCTCTGCTTTTTTTTGGTGGGGGGTACCCTCGTACATATCTTCAGTGACCATTTCACAAAGGCAAGTATTGAACCGGGCCACACTGTAAAAAACAAGTTGTTTTTAGATTCAAATGATGAAGTGCAAGCTCAAGAGGACCACTTTAAAAAATACAGATTCCTGGGCTCTTGGTTGGTCCAGAGTAGAAATCAGTAGGTGTTCCGAGATGTTTGCATTTTAAACAAATGCCAGAGCGCTGTTGATGTTTGCTTCCACGCACTATGCTTTGCAGAAATCAGTCTACCGGCAGAGATTTCTGATTCAGGTTTTGGTAAGCACTTGAGAGATCTGTATCATTTAACTAAAACAGTGGTTTTCAGGGTTGAAAAATACACTTTAAGGGAGATGTGAGTCTGAAGTTCAATATCAAGAAGTAAGTTGCACTTCTGGTCCTAGCAAGGAGGAAGTTGAGACCAGCAGTCACTTTTCCCAAACACCCACCAAAGCCGAGAATGCCAAGAAACAGAATGGCACTCAAGTCCAGACAATAGGGTGCAACAACCTGCCGAGAAAACCCACGGCTAGACTCGTGCTGGGTCCAGAAGTGACAGGTAGAAGAAGCGGTCACAGACAGGGATGTGGAGAAAGCAGCCAAACGTTCAACGAACTTTTAATGGTCACGTATGGTCTGATACAACAGACTGAAGTTCTTACCTGTGCCACGGTTTCGTATGCCAAGTACGCTAAAATTTCCATCGCCACAGCGTTGGGCTTTATCTCCAGACTGCTGCAGTCCAACCAGTCTCGGAATTTGGAGGCCTTTTTGGCTAACGTTAAAAAAAAAAAAAATTGTTGCAAATGTAACTTTTCAACAGTGCCTTCAGATTCCATATAACGTCCATAAAATGAAAACGGCTCGCTGAACCCGGAAGGTGAAAACTGCATGCAGAATGTGCCGTTTTCAACATGTGATTCATCCCTCACTACGTGAGCCCCAGGAAATGAGCCCTAACCCTCCCTTATGGATCTGGGTCCTTGATTTTATAGCAATGTTTACATCAATATCTCACTGCTTATTCAACCACCTCAGGCTTCCCATGCTTCCCATGCTTCAGAACAGGTCCTAGTTGGTCACAGCGTGTGGAACAACCAGGAGAAAGAGGCGTTCTGCTCCAGCAAAGACAACAGTCTCAGCAACCCCAGGGCGGTTCTCTCTACCCCGTCTTGTAAGGTCGCTAAGAACTGGGATAGATTTTAACAGTGATCTGAAGGGTTAGTGTGCTGGAGGCAACTTTAATTCTTGTGGAAAGAAAAGACTGCAAGACAGAAACTATCATGACCAAAAGAAAATACAAAAACTGGATGT
>NW_022107432.1:21074274-21076033 GCF_000313985.2 Echinops telfairi | reverse complement strand
TCCCACAGAGCAGTTGGTGGTTTTGAACTGCTGACCTTGCTGATTACAGCCCAACTCATAACTACTATGCCACCACAGCTCCTAAACTGCCCACTACTCCCTGATTAAACTGTCACCTGGCCTGAGTACAGTCCCCTCTGTGCTCACCCTGACCCCTACCCCTCCATGGAAGGCTCTCCCGTCACTTTTCTCCTGGATTCACCTGGATCCAGACCATACGGGCATCTGGGAGGCATCCCCACTTTCATCATTTGTTGAACAGCTTTCCCTTCAGGTATCTTCTCACCCACGTAAATTTCTCATGACATATTATTTTTTTCAGGGTACGCCTCTCATCTCTATCCATAACTCATAGCACCACACACACACATGGAACCAGGCATCGGTGGAAGTTCCAGTTAAGAATCTCTAAATGGTCACAACGCTAAGCAGAGACTAATTTGATATAAGGTTTATTAGATATTACAAATTTAACTAGGAACCTAGAAGGAAACGATTGAAAGTGAAGATTTTATCAGTTCTGCAAGATAATAAACTTTTTTTTTTTAAATCCACCAATTATTCTTCTGACTATTTTGGTCTCACGGGTCTATAAAACACCAAACAGTAACTCAAACCAGGATGTTTTGATCCTTATAGATACAGTCTTCACGGATTCCCCATACAGAAGAGTGTGCTTTAAAATAAATCACAGAAGACGTTACGCCCTGCTATCGATGCACCTCGTCAAAGTTGTCAGATGTGGCAGAATTATGATAATCCCCCTTAAAGCCATCTCCCTAAAGCCACCAATCTTCCAAATTGTCTCTGACATGCAACATTCCATCTAACTAGTAAGCTGCAACCGCTCACAAACACTTGTTTAACAGCTGTGGAATACCTCTGAAGTCCAAGTTAACAGGCAGCAATTTGGCAAGATCAATAAAATACACCTTATTCACTTTTCCTCGGACAGACGGTTAGGAATACAGAAACAGATCTGTGTGTGTGTGAGTGAGAGAGACAGAGAAACGAGGCCCCTAACGATTTGGTTTATAGGCGTTCCTTGTAGCATGACACACAGAACAGCCAAAAGGTGGATAGGACTCAAGTGCTTGCCAACAGATGGGCGGCTGGATGGACAACATGGGGGTCTGTGGATACAACGAAACCGTATCCATCCGTGAAGCTCCGAGAGGCTACAACATGGGCAAACCTTGCAAGTCCTTGGCTCAGTGTAGTCAAGCAGACACGAAAGAACAGACATCACATGCCCCAACTTAGGAAATATTTAGCAGGGGCAAATGTAGAGAGACAAGAGTTTATTTGTGGGGAGGGGGAGCTGGGTGATGAATAACTTTGGGAAATTGTGGTGATATTTGGACAACGTGGTGTGTGTAATTAAGGCTACTGAGGGGTAAACCTCAAAATGGTTAAAATGGTAAATATTGTCTATGTTTACCAATCAAAAATTTTTTTTTACTTAAGGGAGGTAAATAGTAGTGACTGGCATTCAGTCAGCTCTATCTACGGATGCAGAAGAATTAGCTTCCTCACTTGACAGTAAGCCCTGAACATTCAGCACAGGCCCCTGGTTCCACCACGGCATCCCCGGCCTTGAGTATGCTCGGCATCAAATACGCTCAATCATTATTTATGGAAGAAATGACTACATGAAGGGCCAAAAAAAAAATCTTTATTCAACAGGTAGGGTTCAATCTTCTCTGCATTCTACAAGATGCCTAAAGGCCCCATAAAACACTTGTTTGCCGCTATTCCA
>NW_022107432.1:21056172-21073834 GCF_000313985.2 Echinops telfairi | reverse complement strand
AGCTGAGGGGACTCTGCTCAGGAGAAAAGGTTATTTGGAAACTGACCAGCAATTTAAATAGACTCCTGACCCAAGACCAAAAGGTGCTAGAATGGTCAGCTTCTGGGCACGCCCTGTGTTTTCAGGCTGTGCTGAGTTACAACAACTTTACATAAAATTTCTTACAAAATTTAAAGGTTAGTGCTTATACTTTGTATCTTTATCATCAGTGATCACAAGCAAATTTACATGCCTTTTAAGAATCCATTCCCTCATCCCTGCATGCTATTTCATGGCTTCTACACCAGCTCTTCTCATCAATCTTTCCCTCAGTGTTCTACGTAACATTCTATTCTGGAGAAATCCTTCAACGTCAGCATCCTCAAGAGCACTGTTTTTTGATGGTATTTTTGTTGTTGTTGCTTTTTCATGGAAAATAGCCAGCCTCTGAAAACACAGTTTTCCATGCAGCCTCCACATTGGGTCTGTGTGTCCTTCCCGTCTTTCTGTAGACATTTACTGTGCAGCTACGGTTTGCCAGTTCAGTTCTCACATCCTACCCACCACGGGACCTGCAAGCACATATCTTGGTCTCCATTTCTACAAAAAGGAAACTAAAGAACAACAAGTAGACTGACCGCAGGCTTCTTACTTACAAGAGATGCAGAATAGACCAGGACTTCTTAAACTTTCCCCACTCTCCACTCCTTATCACCCGAGGAACTTGCAACACTGGCAAGCACTGGCTGAAGCCCCTCAGATTTGTTACCAGCTAGATTTTGGATAATTCTTTGGTGGTTGTGTGTTCAGAAACCTTTTACTGTTACCAAATTTTTCATCAGCCCCACATTCAATTATGCCAGCCCATAGGGGACTGCAACCCACAGTTTAAGAAACTCAGCTACAGAGAATACTTCCACCAATAACAATCAGCCTACAGTTCTCTACCCAGCTAAACTATCATTTAAGTACAGGGGTCAAATACGTATGTTTTAAACTCTCAACGACCCTTAAGGAAAATAAAAAGAAGCAGAGAGAAGTCTAGAAATTCATTATCAACTTAAAACAATATTAAGGCAGGGATACCTCCTGAAAATTTAAGAATGTGGCTCAAATAATACAAGAAGCCCCGGCTGTGTCGTGGGTTCTGCAGAAGACTGCTAACAATGTGAAGAGAATATAAAAACCTCAAACTGGTGGAAGGCAAATAAAGAAAATCCAACCAACTGAACAGGATGTACAAGAGGAAAAGTACAGCAGGTTTAAAATACAAAAAGACAGCAGATATACGCCCAAATGTATGCGTAACTAAACACATATACACTGTTGGAATTCATCAACAAAAACACACAGAAACTTCGAGAGGAATTGAAAAGAAAATTCTAGATACCAACTGTTAACCAAAGCCACAAAAGGGGTCAAAAAAAAGACTGAACAAATTCTAACCAGAAGAAAACGCTGGTGAATTGATAAGACTATGAGAGGAAAGCAGACTGTGGGGGATTGACTATCCGACTTACACAAATCCAGCCAAACAAAAGAAAGGCAAATTCGGCCAGGGTCTTCTGGTTAGCTTGCTTTCAGCCTTTACTGCTAGAGAGATGTGATTATATAAATTGTAGCAGAAACCCCAATTGGTGAGTGCTGTGAGCAGGCATTTAAGAAGACACACCTGGCAGACTCACAAGCCAGGTGTCCTGGGTTTTCAGGAAGGAGAGGAAAGCAAAGGTCCAAAGACGCTGACCAGTGTGGGAATTGTTTCTGAATCTGCTGACCTGCTAGGCTGCTAATATTCCCAACCACAGTCCCCTGGAACACAACATAGATCTTCCCATCAAGGTTTCATGAGGAATCACCCCTGGGCACCATAAAAAACAATATTTTTAAATGACCAAATCCTTTCCCTTTAAAGAAAAAACAAAAAGCATCACAAACTATTTATACAACTGCTGTGTAGAGCAGGAAAGTATTCACAATAAACCTACTGCAGTTTATTATTGCATTACAAAGAGAAAACGAAGAGTTCCTAAAACAAAATAAAACAAAACAAAACACATACGCCAAAAAACTGCTTTTCAAAGAAAAGACCTATTTGGGGACTTTGCCTCCTCTAAGACAATTAACTTTCAAAATATAATTCGGAAAAAAAAAAAACCCAAACAACTCAATATCACTGCGACTTTATGAGCTAGAGATTTATATTTATAAAGGTCTTGAATGCCATTTTTAAACCTAAAAATTACAATACAAAACCCTCTCATTTGCTGAAATTGCCATGAACTGAAGCGTCACTGACTTATTGCTTCACAGATGTACGATGCCAAATAGTCCAGTTGGAAAGTATATTTAGTTAGGGGGCAAACATCTTCCACAATTTGCTTTCCTATATTTCACTGACATTTACATGGGGCACTATTTGACATGTGTCATTTATTTGCACTTTCGGATCTATAAATGAAGCTCTCGATTTCTTTTTCCATGTCCAGTGCATTGTTAGTGTGACCGCATAATGCTTTTTCGTGTAAAGACACCATTGTTGTGTCATTCCTCAGACGGGGGTCATACGCCCCTTTGTCATGCTTGTCACCGGACTTTTCATCACACTCTCTCTCTCTCTGACCTTTACTCCGAGAGCCTGACTCATCCCCGAGCCGCGGCTGTGGGGGTATTTCGCTTACAATCCAGCCCACTATTTATCAAGGGTCTTTCTGTACTTTTGGTTGCACTGCTGGGGCGTGCCAGGGAAGCACTCATTTTGCCACACGCTGCACATGTTCCTGACACAGGGCTGAGGAAGACTGCTGACACAGAATAGCCACATGGAAGAGTCAACTGACCTGTGCCCTGTGTGAACATGCTCGTGCCCAGATGACAGGGAGAGTTGGGTCTACTCATTGACGCGGGGGACTCTGAAATGTCATGACCCTACTATCAGCTTCCATTTGGGGCAAATCCAATCAGCATGGTTTGTGTAAATGTGACTCAGAATTTGGAAAATAAAATTGATTTTTTTGGGGGGGGACTGAAAGCATTGTGGATAATTACCATGGCTCTGTGTGTTACAAGCACCCTTTAGAGCTTCTAATACTTTGAAGGTTGAAATCGTGGCTTGGGGGAAACTCTTTTACAGGCGCTCCAGAGCAATGCAGGGGCTGTTTCTATACCAATAAGAACTATACTTACGTCAATCCTCCAACTGCTAAGGAACAAGAGATCTTGCCGGACATTAGCACATCTGCAACACACACTCTCTTCCACCTATAATGATCTGCACGTGAAATGCTTACTTACAGAAACTTAATTGCCGACTTTCACAAAATTCTGCATATTGCGCTGAATCCATCATTCTGGTTTGTCTTTCTGCTCTCTGATGGGCAAGAATAAAGAGACACAATTTGGCAGTAAGTAAATCATTATAAATGGCTTTCACCGCTAATCCTAGGACTGATGTCTTGTTTGTCTGTTCCTTATCCTAAGTCAACCTTTTAGTGCCACCATAAACACAGGATTGCATAAGTCGTGGTACAGAACAGTGGATGCAAAGCCTGTTTCTTTTGGAAATGAAGTTCAAAATACCATTTCTGACCCTCTGTGACTGTTACTACAGTGAAGGGGAAAACTGAAGAGCTTTGGTTCTTAGATTTTATACTTCTAAATTTTCTCACATACCATCTTTTTAAAGGAAAAGGGGAAAAAAGCCAAACACAAACCACGTGAAGGAAAATAATAAATCAAACTGAAAAATTGTTATTAACTACTATTATCCCTCTGCCTTGAAGTTGTGTTTTCTAAGGCTCAAAGAAGAGTCAGCCAATAGAACCCATACATTTCCCCTCGTGAGAGCCGGGAGCCGGAATTAACAGAGCCATGTTGTAAATTGTGAAGAAAATAAAGAAAAAGGTAAACACAACAGGAATTCTTTCATCCGAGTCCAGGTATGATTCAGAGTTTGGTTTTGTTCCTGTCGTGGGTTTTTGATTCAGCACAGCAGATGTTTGCTGCCTCATTGTCCACAAGAGGTAGGATAATTATAATTCACCCAGTTTGGTGGGAAAGAGTATGACCACTTCCGCTTCCTTGGGAAGGGAAGCATTTTGCAACGAGACTGGCTGGTACTTCTTGGAAGGAATTTCTGGTCAGGAAAGGGGAAAAGTCCGAGATTTTACTACCCCCACCACACACACACACACACACACTTACACACTCAAACACCAAGTTTGGAAAAACTTTGAAGTTATCTTTATCACAGTCTTTGGAAAATATAAGTACCACTTCTCCTAAGGCCTGTGGACATTTTTGTATTTTTTAAATGGATATTATTTGTTTGTTGCTGCCACTGGCTTGGGTGGACGGTGAGCTTCCACTCCAGTGATCGGTCAGGTGAATAAGGGTGCCGGTCCACAGAGCCGCAGAATACGGCCGAGGGGACAGCCCCAGTGAAGCTGAAAATATATTAGCCCTGTGACTTGAAGGCAGTGAGGGAGTGGTCCCACCTGAGACCAGTGAGGGATTTTTGTTTTTTTTTCCAATCCTTCCTCTTTCTTCCCATCTCTCCTCCTATCTCCCTCCCACACAATCACAGTCACAGGAAGAGGTGTAGGAGGAGACAAATCCAGACTTCTCTTGCTGGGTCCCCCGAGGTTTCAAGTGGCCTTTGTTGAGCATGGACAAGCAGGTCGACATCTTGCTGCTGTGCTGTTGGGTGAGGGCATACGAAAGACGTGTTGCTTCCAGAGTACCAGTTCTTACACGCATCATGATATTTAAAATGAACAAATACACTTAAACATGCCGCTGCCATCTGTGGATGGCCGCACGCGAGTTTCCTCCGCCAGCAACACACCCGTCTTAGTCTTCTTAGGATGCTTCCCAAGGAAGTTCCGAGGCACACAGCGGCTTCAGAGGGGTGCTGCTGGGCCACTTCCGTGCGAGCAACTCCGGTTAAGGCACTCTCTTAGGGGTTCCCCAGCCGTCATCTGGATAGATCTTCTTGAAGGACACGGGTCCATCAAGGAGGTGTATGAGGAAGGAAAAGGCCAGGAGAGTCAGGCCCAGGAATTGCCCCCCTTGCTGCCCCCACCCCCCATACAATAACAATATACTCATTCTTCCAGGGCTATCCAAAGAGACTTGTGTTGGGAAACCTTACCCTATCCATCTTCCAACCCGGATCCTCACCCTTCAGACTTCATTTTGTCTCCCCAATTCAAAGAGTCCTTGCAAGGGTACCAACCTCATCTGGTAACATATCAATCAGAGCACAGGATTTGGGGGGAAAGATTCGGAGAGACGGACACATCACTTTGGAAGATGGAGGCTATGTTGGGAAACAACAGCTACACTTCGGGATATTTTTGTTGAGGAAAGGTTTCTATGACTTTTCAGGGATGCTTTTGGACTAATCCTCATGCGTATGTACATGTAAATATAAACATATATACACACATACGTGTCCTTTTGTGTACGTGTCAGAAAGACATTTCCATAAAAGTAGATGGATATTATTGAACAAACTTTTACATACCTCAAGTAGTTTTTAACACACATGGATATCAGGTTTGTTTTTATCATTTCTAACATATCTGGCATGCTACTCAATAAATGTTTGCGGCCGGAAAGTCGGAAGAATAGAAAAATTTTGTTAGACGTTTTGAACATATTAGAGTCAGTTACTAATAAAATCTCTCTGTTGTCTGGGAGTCGGTTCCCACTCACAGTGACCCCAGGCAACAGAGGAGAGCGAACTGCTCCACAGGGCTTCCAAGGCTGTCTATCGTCTGTACAGGAACTGAGTGCCGCATTTTTCTCCGATGGAGCAGCCTGTGGGTTTGAACCGCTGACGTTTCAGTTAGCAGCGGAGTGCCTAGCCATTGCATTACTCTTTAATTATGAAGAGGTTTACTTGAAAAAACAAACAAAATCTAAGCTTGTATATGTGTGTGTCCACATGCAAACACAGACCGAGAGGAACACACGCCTATTATACAGCAGGAGCCTCGCAGGTTTGGATTTCCAGCTCCTAAAAAAGTCTCTGAGCCATCTCTAAGCAATAAACGTTTGCTGAATGAATAAATGCTGTGATTTAAATGGATGAAATGACTATTGTCAGAACACAGCACATCTTCAGTTATCTATGCACACCAATGCGTCTTCTCTGTTACTCTCCAGTAAGGCAGTCTCCTCCACCCAGCATGGAATCGAGCAGAACGGGCTATGGGGCAAGAAAGGAAGCTCTTAAAGGGATTCCCAACACTAACCTGTTCTATCAATTTAGGCAATAAACACTTGGCTTGGGCATAATCGTTTAGCCCATTATTTTATCCGCTGTGTTTCTGGAAATGAAAGCTATGGGCGGTTACGCTAAGAGGTTAAAGTTTCCAGGTCTGTCAACTCTAAGTGAGGTGCTGAGCTAGTTGGAAGATTTTGAACTGCTGAGCCAATGGTCTGTCTCTATGTCAACGTTACTCATAAGCAAGTAAGGGCTTTTCATCAAGCATTACAGCGTGCTTCATTCATTGCACACCCCCTTTTTGGTGCCTATTTCTCTGGACAAGGCACCTTAGTTTGTCATTCTTTCACCAGCCGAGTAGTGACCTATGACCTGAGGAGTATCACATAGCTGACCCTTGTATGTGCATGGAAGGCCGCTTACCAAATGCCTTGCACACCCAGAAACACAGTGATAAGTGGGTTCAGGGAGCTATGGGCAGTATACAATCAATGGCATATTAGAGTTAGTGGGTAGCTTACAGTTCGTCTTCTTCAATGCCCCCTTCTTTTCAGGATAAGGAAGCCGAGATTCAGAGAGAAGTGATTCGCCAAATGTGACCAAAAGAAGCACAGGACTCCAAAATCCCAACCCAGCCTCCTTTCATTATAAAAAGGTCTCCAACTTGTAGTACTTTTTCCACTCAAACTTTCCCCTTTGGGATCCTCTAAATTCCAGACACAATGTTACCAAAAAAGCATCGTGTGTAGTCACTGTAATCACAAATGAAGTGCTCTTGAGAGAAATGAGGGAGAAAGATGAGACTTTCTACTCCTGTGAAGAGGTACAGTCTTGGACACCTACGGGGTACGTCTACACGGACCGACAGGGTTGCTATGAGTCAGTACTGATTCCATGGCTGTGGGGTTTTGGTTTGAGAGAAATGACTTGGTAAGAGCCTGGGCGGTGGGGAGGGGGTCCGGCCTGAGCATGATCTCATTCGGAGCTACAGACTGTGTCTCCCTGATGGAGATGCTGCAAACACCCCTAGACGTGCAGCGATACTGATTTCCACCAGCCCTCCGATACCCAGCAAGGCTGAGGACGCAGAGCCTCCAGCTGCGGTCCACTCACGAATTTCCCATCCCTTTATCTTGGTGTTGCACAAAAAGAGGATCATGCGCTACGTGTGTCATGATGTGAAATGGTCAGGAAGCACTGGGGCTACTAATAATGTCCTTGAGTGCTACATGAGACCGTGTCCACATGATCGTCACTGCACGGTCAAGTGAACACAACCATGAGTCATAGATGGTTAAATTAACAAGGGCTTGAAAATGACTCAGATATGCTCAGAATGCGGAATTTTGTTTATCTCTCGCTTTTACCCAAGACTTGTTTTCAAAAGCATTAGAAAGAGGCAAGGGTTTGTCTGATAAAAGTTCCAATCCTCCAGCATATTACCTCCCGTCCTGAAGGAGGTGTGACTCGTGGATTATGCATTCTGTTAAAATAGCAACTGCGCTTCATTTTATAGTCTCAGTGCCTGGTCAATGTTAGGCTGGATATTTACTTGGGTTTCACTACTGACTAGCAAACATGGATGGATGGATGGATGGATGGATGGATGGATGGATGGATGGATGGGTGGATGGATGAATGGATGCAAGAGTAATGTATTTAAACCCTTGACTGGCTGATCCAAGACCAGGAGTAAGTACGATTTGTAATCAAACTTTATGAATGTCACAGAGGGCCCAGCTTTAAAGCCAGTGCTATTCTTAACTGCTATCAAGTTAGCCTCCTACACAGGAGACCCCACATCCAACAGAAAGAAATGCTTCCCCATCTTGCCTCTGCCCATGACCGGTGGGGATACAGAGTGCTCTCACTGACTGACTTCTGGACGTAGATGGCCAGGGCTTTCTCCCGAGACTGTCTTTGTCTGAAAGTTCTGCTGGAACCTGTACCACATCATGACAACACGCAAGCCTCCATTGACAGACAGATGGCGAGTGGGCACGAAACACCCTGGCCAGGAATTCAATCCGGGAGAGGCAAAAGTTCTACCACGGAACGAATAATGGCCAAAGACCCCTAACTCATCGAAACACTGTCCACACACTCAATCAGTTATTCAGGCCCTATTTTCTGCTGCGATGTCTTCTTCAGACCACCCATTCCCACCCTACTTAAGGGCGCCCAAACCCAAACCCCACCCACTGCCATCAAGATGATTTCAACTCATACAGGGTTTCTGACGCTAAAAGTCTTTAGGGGAGCAGACAGCCTCATCTCTCTCCTGCAGAGCAGCTGGGGGGTTTGAACCGCCAACCTTATGGTTAGTAGCCCAACAATGTCCAGTCAGGATAAGTAGGGCTGTTTCTACACCTGTTCCAGTAGGAAACATCCAGAGGGAGATGCCAAGGGAAAAGAATCACAAGCTCAGCCAGAAGAGCAATGCCCACAGTTCCAAGTGGGAAACGACTTCCAGGCAAGGCCAACAAGCTCCTTTCCCAGGAGCGGCTCAATGTATCAAGGCGTCTTCGTAGCTACTGGAAAACCTCATTTGATCCTCACAGTCATTGAAAGAGAGCTTCAATAGCTCCATTTTACCGGGGAGGACGTGGCGACTTACAGAAGTGCAATAACGTCCAAAGAAAATAGGTGTCACACGTGGGCCCTTCATGACCTCCCTGAGGTTACTGCACACAGACTGTCGCAAAGAAAGAACTACTAAACGCTCGCCCGATAATAAAGCTTGTTCTCCTTCTACGCTCTTGCTTCTTCTGGACCGACTAACAGCATACAAATTGAGTTTTCAAAAAGCCGCTTCAAAAGGGAGTTCATCTGACCCTACCATATGCATCGAAAAAGACAGGATCCAGAAAATACTAACTCTGAAATAAAAATCACAGGATGATCACAGTGGGGGTGATCACAGGTCTGATTCATGCTGAGCTTGGATTCTCGGACTGAACAATGCTCTCTGACCTCCGACTGCCCCGTGAAGGTGGGTCCTCGTGGATTAGTCAGGTCTTGGATCTGCACATCCAGCTCCGCCGCTGCCTGATCTGCCCATTCCGCCCACACCCTGGTTGCTTCAGGTGTCAACAATAGTGCTTTCAAACACTCCACACTATCTAACATGCGGTGGATTTCCAGTAACTGAACCTCACTGGCAGGCAAAAAAAATTCGACTACAGGAGCATGCATGGAAAATTGACTTTTGAAAATATCACTCCTGAAAATTTCCAAACTATTTAAAAAATTCAACTGGACTAGCTTTTTAAAAAGGCAAGAAGACAGTCAACATGCTACTAGTACTTGTCTCATACTAAGAAGTTGCAGTTTTTCGGGTTAATGTATGGCAACTTCAGAAAGCAGCATTCCATGCCCAGCGTACTCAATGTCTGGATCTTACATCCTTGAAAACCGGGGAGCAAGTATCCCTACAAATGCAGTGCCTTGTGCAATCCATTTGTTTGTTCAGCTCCTTGAACACAACAGACTCTGGGTAGATAATATTTAAAGGGAGTTTTCAGTGAAAAATTTTGAACTTGGGATGGCATTAGCTGAAGCTGCTCACGTTTTGAAAAATGCTTTCAGCAGCGATACTCCCCATTTGGCCCTGCCCTGAGGCTGACTTACTGATACAGCGTTCAATTCCACTGACTTTCTCCCCACGCTTTCACTGAAGCACACCGAAGGCCTACAGAAGCCATGTGCTGGCATATCTCTTGGCAGCGGCTCAAGACATATGACATTTATC
The DNA here is from genome assembly GCF_000313985.2 of Echinops telfairi. Lineage (NCBI taxonomy): Eukaryota > Metazoa > Chordata > Mammalia > Afrosoricida > Tenrecidae > Echinops > Echinops telfairi. The sequence continues at coordinate 21,063,875 of NW_022107432.1, read as the reverse complement.
TTGCTTCAGGAACCCAGACTCACAGAACATAACTTTTAAATCAAGATGAAAGATTATCTGCTCTCACTTCTACCTCAGGTTCTTAAAAAAATCTTATTTTGATTACTCTTAGATGTCTGACCATTGAAATGCAAAGTCCTTTCTGCATAGGGGAGGCAACATGCCAATATGTAATCTACCCACTCTCTTATGTTGGCCAAGAATACGGAATATACCAGGAACTGACAGAAGAATGAACAAGTCTGTCTTAGAGAAGTAGAACGCGAATGTTCCTTCAAAGCACTAGGAGAGACTTCATCTTGCCGAGTATGGGCATGTTATTAGCAGAGCACACCCTTTGGAGAAGGACATATATTTGGCAAAATAGAAGGTCGGCTAAAATGAGGTTGACCCTCCACAGATGGACTGACCCAACGCTGCAACAATGGACTCAAACATGGAAGCGAGTGTGCGAATGACGCGGGATCAGACAATACTTCGCTGTTTTATTATACAGACAGGTCATTATGAGTCAGAATTGGCTTGGTAGCATCTAACAACACCTCATGCGAGTTGGAACCGGTTGGTGAACAAGAAAATCAAATGGAGTGGTTGGCATCCAACATTGTGCCCCCATGTGAACTGTGTAATGTTTATGATGTTCATGCATGTGTATCGTGGGCTAGGTACAATCTGCATAACATCAATTACGAATCACACTAAGTGATGGTCAAGGTACCCCGATTTTTGGGAAACTGGAGCCCTGGTCGTGTAGTGGGTTACATGTTGGGCTGCGAACCACAAGGTCATCAGTTCAAAACCACTAGCTGCTCCACAGGAGAAAGATGAGGCTTTCTATTCCCCCAAAGGGGTTGCGACCCACAGGTTGAAAATTGCTGTTGTAGCGAATTAGTCTTCAAAACCCACCGGGGCCGTTTTACCCTGTCCCACACAGTTGCTGTGAGTCGGTATTGACTTGCCGACAGTGTTTGTTTTTTAAATTTTTATTTGCAAAATACTCATTGACAGATTAATAAACTCCAAAAAAAGCTGAAAGGTTGGAAACCATATCCCTGACATGATAAGAAAATTAGATGCACAAAGTGTGGAGGGCTTATTTACCTGGATAATCACAGCTATCACTTGGTTCTTTAGTAAGTGCTCATTCTGCTTGCTGGGTAGCTTGAAATTAAGTAGATTCCCTTACCCAAAGGTCAAGTAGCGCTCTCAAAATGCCTGTGGGATTTCCTTTTCTGTTCCACACACCTATCTCGGTCATCATCTTGATTTGGGAATACTTGGAACTGATTCCTGACCGGGTCCTCTTCTCCCAAGCCACTCTGGCTATAATTCCAATTCCTATTAAATAACAACATATAACAAAGGCTCTGGAACATAGAGAGGCCCCTGGCGTCCCACACGGCTAGTGGACTCCAGTGGCTGGCATTACACTGAGCAGCCTGACTCCTAACCCACGAGGCCACTGGGGCTCCAGATGTACCCGCACAATCACCTTGAAAGTTTCCAAATATTAAATACAGAGTTTCAATACTGGGACATTATGGAAAACAATAATTTAAACATATTGCATCTTTCTGTTAGTATCTTAGGATCTAAATATATTACTTATACTATTTCCTTTTGTTTTTTAAATATCTGGAATGGGCATGAATTGATTATATAATAAACAAATACTTGTAGTGGTATTTCAAATTAAAACAGACCATTAAAGATGATTTGCTGTCCATTGATATTTTTTGAAGTTGAATTTACTACATTGTACACAAGTAGAGAACTCCTCCTCTGGGATAAAACATGTGCTTCTTGAGAAAAGATCATTTTTTTTCAGTGATCGAGTACCATACAACCCCACTCCATGTTCAGCTGGAGATCCACATGTTTAGTGTTATACCAATTTTTATTAGTGTTTTCCCAAAGTTGTAAACATGCTCCGGAATAAGCAAATGGGCAAATACTATTTTAAAAACTATTTGAGTTTCTGTCCAAACTAGTTCATGTAAAGTGGTAGTAGAAGATTGATCCCTTTTTTATTTCCCTGAGTGAGGATGCTGTAAGCATTTTCTGTGGTTTTTGTTTGGCTGGATATCAAAAAGTGAACATGCTAAGTTAATATGTGTAAGATCATAAAGTCTTCTGTACAACAAGCTTAAAAATTCTCATAGGTTTATGCCACACCCAGATCAGATGAGCCTGCAGGGCTGCATGGTCTAGCCCAGCAGTTCTCAAACTGGGTCGTGACCCCTTTGGGGGGGGGTGTCAAACGACCCTTTCACAGGGGTCGCTCGATTCATAACAGTAGCAAAATGACAGTGATGAAGTAGCAACAAAAATAATGTTCTGGTTGGGGGTCCCGAGGAACTGTGTTAGAGGGCTGTGGCATGAGGAAGGTGGAGAGCCATGGGTCTAGACAAACACTGAAGGACCCAGATAAAACGGCGGGGCGCTGACTGCAAGGTTGGAGGTTGGTGTCCATCCAGGTGCCTCAGAAGAGAGGTCTGGGGAACTCGCTTCCAAGAAAACCCATCCTTGAAAACCCTGTGGGTACAGTCCTACTGGGACACAAATGGTTAGAGCGAACGCCATGCCAACTGGCTTTTGTCTTCTGAGTTTAGGATAACATTTTAAAATACTGCATGTAAAATATCCCTATGTACATAAAACCATTATTGCATACAACAGTGCATACTTTCCACCCCCCTTTGGAGTTAGAACTGTTGAGCTTTTCCTTTTGTTTTAGCCCCAATCCAGTGCTTAAGCAGCCAAACATACACACTCCAGGGAGCCTGGCTTCACTTGCTGTCTGAATGTCTGGCACCTTTAAAACACCATCCTGTGAAGAGGACATCTGTCAGTGGCTCCTGACTGCCTGTCTTCCTCAGGGGACAAGCTCTACACAGAGCAGGGGAGGTTCCTGCCCTGGAGATTCCTTTGCTGCTACTCTTAGTCAGTAAGAGTCTTTTCACATATGAAGATAAAACTGTATCTTAGTTTATCAATCATACCCTTTAAGCAAGTCCTGTTAGCTTTATCTTTAAATGAGCCTCCCTCCTTTCATTTTTCCTCCATCCTTCTCCTCCTTCTACCTTTCTATTACACACTGGGTGAAGGTTTACCGAGTGAATCCGTTTTCTATCCAACAATTCATACACATTTTGTTTCATCTCATTGACTGCAATCTCCACAGTGCACTGTCATTTACCCCATGCCTTCCCTGCATTTCCGTCTCCAATCCTCCTCCTGTGCTAACCCTTGTGAACTCTGCCTTTGAGAACATGCTGCCCTTCTGATTTCAAAAGCGTGATGATTCCAGTGTGTGTTTACCTCATGAGTGTTACTGTTCCCTTTATAGACCCGTCTATTGTTTAGCTGAAAACGGACACAAAGAGTGAGTTCATATCCAGACCTGCACAGTGACCAAAGGCCATCGTCTTGGGGGTTCCATGCCTGTCTAAGAAATAATCTGGAATGAGCGCCTTCCCAAGCCCTTCACCACTACTACTGTTAAGCTGCAGTGTGAAACCACCATCCACTTCTTGGGAGAAAGGTGACGCTTTCTCGTCCTGTAATGAGCCGCAGCCTCTGAAACCTACAGGGGCAGCAGTTCTATCCTGTGTGACAGGCTGGCGGAGTCAGCCCAGGCTGGGCGGTCGTGAGTCTGCACTTCCTCGGCTGCATTACTACGAGTCCCAGAGAGCCCTGTCTGCCTCCACTCTTGTCTTGTTCCTCTCACGCTCCCTTTCCACCAGGCAATTCTGCACGCAACAGTCAGCGTCAGCTCTTAAAAGATGAACACTGGACCATGCCATTCATCTCCTCTGTTGAGTTGGAATCAATTCAACGGAACCTGCCACTGACACACCCCCGCCACCCCCCTCTGCTCCTCCCACACCCCCACCAGCACAGTTTTTCCACCTTGACATCATCTTGAGCCAAATAATTCTCTGCACCGTGGGAAGCTTTGCAGCACCCCTGGCTTTTACCCAGTATGGGGTTAATAGCAGCCAAGACCGCTCCCTGGGTGGTGAAAACCCAGCTGTCGCCATACACTTGCCCAATGTCCCCTGTGAAGGGAAGGCGGTGAGCAGGTGAGGACACAGTACTAAGTATCCATGGCAGGGGGGGGGGGGCGGCTTTGAATGATCTCTTCTCATCCTTTCAATAATCTCAACTACTGGATGGCACCCCCGTTGTAGAGAAGAGCCTGAGCTATCTTAGGCAACGTGTTCAAGGTTGCTAAGCAAGGAAATTGAGCTGCAGTGTGAAATCGGGCCTGCCTTCCTCCAGAGTCTGTGGTATATGTGTGGATGCACATTTTAAATACATGTAAAAATGTATTCAAGAGATATGTTTAATTCCATTCATCCAGGTGGAGGCATGTGCAGTATAGATCATTTAACAGAGACCAGAGCTGACGCTTTCACAGAGAAGAGGGAAGGGAATGTAGCGCCCGCCCTCTCCTATCCCCTCTCCTCTTCAAGGGCCTGTCACGGAAGACATCAACGTTCACAGGACAGCCTTTGGCAATCACTGTGCTGGTCTATGCTGTCTGCCTGCCAAGGAACAGACACGGTGCCAGGACCCGGTATCGAAACAACGGTTGTTTCACATAGGAGGCTCACGGGACAACCAGGAGGCTGAAGGAACCACTGATGGCCACACATCGGTCTGAACAACCTCAAAGATGTAAATGAAACCAGTCATGTCATTTAGAAAACCTTTCTTGGTCCCAACATTACCACACGCTTATTCTTAGCACTTCGGGAAGAGTCAGCCTACAACACTAACCACCACGGGCCAGGACTCCTGAGCCAATGCAGCAGGACCAGCGTCTCCTCTGATCACAGTCCCACCCCTGCCCGAAGGCTCTAGGGTTGCTGCCTATGTGGGGTGCAGCAGAGATGACTGGCTCCATGATGGATTAGCACACCCAGCCTTTACTAGCTATGGGTTCAGTTAATCGTTTTAATGTATTTTAAGAAGTAAAACTGTCCACATGATGACCCTTTGATACTTCACCAAAAAGGGCGGTGATGATTCCAGTATTCATGTAGGAATTATCCACTGAAGAAGATGGCTGGCCCCAAATCCTGAAAAAAGTGAGGCTATTTAAAGAAAGCCTAATGAGACGTGTGTAACAGTCAATGTGCACCACAGACTTTCCTAAGTCCGAGAAGAAAGAGGAGACTATACAAAGACGAGTCATGGAGTCTATGCCATTACGCACCCATGCCAATATGACATCACCGGCCCAGGGACAATTCTCCAGACATATCCTATGAAAGGGGGGGAGAAAAGGAGCTTTTACAACTGGACACCATCTGAGTTCAGATTAGAAACAAAGCGGACCCAAATGCCACTGTTTACCCCTCAGTAGCAAAGCTGACGCCCCTTTCCTCATAATTAGCTGAGCTGTTTGCATGACTCAGAAGAGACCACGCTTCATCAATAGACGTCTTCCTGGGAGCCAGGGCTGGCAGGAAGTATGAGTTGACACAGAACAAAAGGCTCGCATGATTTTCAGAGCTCATGGACGGTTAGTCACTGGGGAGAAGCAAAGTGCACCAGACTGGACCAAAACGTTTGCCATGAGAACACAGGAGGAACCCAGCAGTCAAATGGAGCCGGTTCTCAATATTACATATGAACCATCCTCAATGCCCAACAGGAGGAAGCAGGCATGTCTGCCCTGTCGGAAAACCCATGTCTAGTTGCAATGAAGAGATGGAAGCCGTCTTGAAAACACTTGGGGGTCTGAAGCCTCTGAAGGACCCAGTGAGCCCCGCGGGAGCCTATCTCTTGAAGAACTCAGTTGAACTTGGGCCCATCAGGTGTTCCCTGTGGGCTGAGCTTGAGGCTACCTCCAGGCTCCAGAGGAGGAGGACCAGCCAAAGCCCTGGGATCAATGCAAAACCTGTAATTATGGTTCTGAAACAGAATGGTTTCTCTTAGAGTATTTGAAGATGGAATTGCCATTCTCTTAGATGTCAGTGCCCAAATTTTAATCAGCCTTTGCTCATGAGTAAATGCACTCTGTTATTTGATTAAATGTCCGTGGCCATTAGGCCCAGCTCTTAAGCAGGGAGGCTTGCAGAAGGCATGCTGCAGAGGGTGTGGAGCGGATTACAGAGATGAAGAAAGGAGGACTGTTTTAGCAACGTGGTGATGTGAGACAGGGCTTCACCTCAAACAAACCAACCACAAGCGCTCTAAAGGAGTGAAGGGCAATGCTGGCAGCAAGGGGCAGGGAAGATCAAGGGTGGTAACATGGGCGAGTCAAGGAGGATGCGCGGTGGCAGACAACCCAGCATCTTTACTTTCCTGTGTAGCCTCTAATTTGATCCTTTCAACAACTGTGTGCAGCAGGGCCACCGGCCATTCCTACCATCTCCATTTTAGAAATGAAGAAATGTGAGGCTCACTGGATTTGTTTTTAGTTTTTATCTTGAAATAATTTCAGATGTGTAGGAAACAGGCCAAAAAACAGTACCGCCGGCTCCTGTCATGTTTTACCCAGCCCCACTGCCCCACATATGTCATCACTTCTAACCCCAGAAGCTAAACAGGGTCGAGTCTTTTTAGTAGTTTGATGAGAGTCTCTGGTTTTTTAATCAAAGTAGGACATCATTTCTAGAAAGATCTAGAAGTCCGAGTCCAAAGCCGTGCTCTTTCTACTCTACAGGACCGATTCCTGTAACTGAGCTTAAGTAAGTAGCTGCCCAATGTACGTTGAGTCATGGCAAGCCCATGTGGGTCCGTAGAACTTGGCTCCGTAGGGTTTTGCTCTAGATTGACAACTAAACCCAGTGGAGCCGTGTTTGTTGTTTCTAAATCATCAAGCCTTTCTTCTGAGGCACTTCTGTGCACACTCAACATTCCATTTTGGTTTTCAGTCATGTGTGTTCACGTTGGTTGGTCATACCCAAACACCTGACACTCAAACTCACTACCATCTAGTCAATTGACTCACAAGGTCCCTCTAGGACAGAGTGGTGCCCTACAGCACATGCTGAAACTCTTTGTGGGAACAGAAGGCCTTAGCTTTCTCCCGAAGAGCAGTTGGTGGTTTCGAACTGCTGACCTTGGGGTTAGCAGCCCAATGCGTCACTACTTCGCCACCAGGGAAATACCAAGAGAGTTCATTAAAAAACTTTCTTAGATAGAAAACTTCTTATAGGATCAAATAAATCCACTGAGCACTACTACTTCTAAGCACAAAGCTGTAATACTTGTCATAAACTATTCTACCTGAAATGTTCATTGTGGTTCTGATTAAAATACTGAAAAAAAAATGGAGGTAACTTTTATTGAACTGCAAGCCCTAAAACTTAAGCTAAGGTGAGTTTTAATAAGACCTAGAAATAAAATTCTAAATATAAATATAAAGAAGCCGATTAACAAAATGAGTGGAAAACATTATTCAATTATTTTCCATAGTACCTTCTAAAGATACAAACTAGATTTTTCCGAGCCATCTTATCCATGACAATCTATGCCATTTTTCCCGAGACTCACACATTTATGTAAGCCATCAATCCTTTGTTTCTGGTTCTAAGTAGAATTTTCTTCGTATGCTTGGCCATAGAAATTTAGCAGTAGTATATCTTTTAGAGAGACGAATTTTATGAATGACAGTGGCCAGTTTGAAATGTGCATGTGCTGGTCATCTAGCCAGGTACCAGTGAGAAATCTGAGACTTGGAGACA
>NW_022107432.1:21047342-21055994 GCF_000313985.2 Echinops telfairi | reverse complement strand
CCAGGAACCGCTTAGTATCGTTCTGCAATACTTTGTAATCTTTTGTGATACCACCTGTGAGTAGAAAAATGATGCCACAGGAATAAACACATTGGTGAAACGCTTTAAAGATGCAAATGGTAAGTGAAACAGCATTGCTGCAAAAGGGTATTAATCTTTATGAAACAAAAATAGCAACATGCGAAGCTATTGTCTCTTGAGATATCCTTCACCTAGCTAGGTCTGTGTATTTCCGCCTCTCTAATATTTCCCTGAACAATTCTGTGTGCTTTGATTACACCATGCCAGAACAGCAGTTTGGACGTTCTTGAGGGGGCTCAAAATGTTCTTTGAGTTTCAGCAACAAAAAAAGAAGTCTGAAGGGACAAGATCAGGTTTATAGGGCCAGTTAAAAAACACACACACACACCCATCCACGTGGACAATTTCTTTTTATTTAAAAAAAAACATTTTATTGGGGGCTCATAAGTGTTGTACGAGCCCACATGGATAATTTCTTTTGCCCTTTATTTTTCCAGGAGCCTATGTGTGTGTGTGTGTGTGTGTGTGTGTAGGATCTCACAGTAGAGTGAGTTACAAGTTCGTCTGCTAACTGCAAGGTCAGCCGTCTGAAACCACCAGCTACGGGAAAGAGGAAAGACAAGGCTTTCTACTGCTATAAGGAGTGACCATCTCGGGACCCACAGGGCCAGTTCTACTCTCCCCATCGGGTCGCGCTGTGTCAGCATCAACTCCATGGCAATGAGTTTGAATTTTGTTTAATGTGCATGTGTATGGAGATATATACAACTGGAGAGAGGGGAACACGGAGACTTTAGTCTACAGGGTTCAAGTAGGAGCTCAAGGTTGTGACTAAAACACCATCTCACCTGTCTGAGGAAGTAGCAGGAGTAGGGTAAGTGTGAAGATGGGAAGAGGAGGTTTTAATGGCTCCATCTGATCAGGCCAATAACCCTGATGATTTCTGGGGCAATAGATTCAAAATCAGATTCCCCAAAGGTTGCAGATGGATGCAAAACCAAACCAGACCAACCACAGGCAGCATGGACATGAACGCCACAAATCCACGAAATGATGACCTTGCCAAACGTGCACATTAAGCATCTTCATAGCACAGAAGCAATATGCTTAAGAATTCCTGCATATTGGAGCATTCCTGGTACGATATGAACCGTGATTTGATTTAAATACAACTTTTAATAGTCCTGCTGCACCACTCCAATCAGTGTAGTTAAATGAACCATGCCCTGCTACTTTCCATACCCTCCTTTCATCGTGCTCTTTAGTATTGTTATTTGTATTATTATTTTTGCATAGTACTCTTTAAAGAAGACAGAAAAACATACAGCCCCGATGGTACCTCTTTTCTAAAGAAGAGTATTGTAATTTCTTAAGTAGCAGGATGGATATTTTGATTAACAAACAGAAATCTTAATTCCTTTTCTCTGGATTTATGAGGCAGGAAACATAAATATTGAGTGATTCCTATTGCCTTTTGATGTCAGTGGACCCCGGTGGTGTACTGTTTATGCTTTGGGCTGTGATTACATGGTCAGGAGTTCAAAACCACCAACAGTTCTGTGGGAGAAAGACAGGGCTTTCTACTCCCATAAACAGCTACAGTCTCAGAAACCATAGGGGGTCACTGTGAGTCAGCATCAACTCGGTTTTGGTTTTTAAAAAACGGTTTTTGGTTTTTGTTTGTTGATGTAACTTTTGATGAAAAATGCTTTGAATGAGGTTGTGTCTTAGGCTGAAACATAGGAAAACATTCACCCCAGGCCCGTGGGTATGACTGTTCCTTGTAAATCCTAACCCCATGGACAACTTTTCCTGGAGGCGTGAAGACTTGGTTTGTTAATTAGCTGAGCATAAAAACGCAATGCTCTAGGCCAGGAGTGGGGAACATCTGGCCCAGGGGCCTGAAAAATCATCAATAGCAGGTATCATCACATGGCTCACCCAAGAGAAGCGGTTCCATCCACACATTAGGGGTGAGTCAATTAAATGTTGGACTAATTATAGCAAGCTAATTTTTACACTGATAATTTTGTATGGCCAGAGAATGATGTTATAAATATCTCAATAGCCCTTGGCAGTAAAACGGCTCCCCCCCCCACCCCCTCCATTCCCTGCTTGAGGCAAAAGGCTTAGACTCGACTGGGAGGGCTTAGGGGGTGGGCGTGAGAGGCCAGGGTGGAAATGCCCGTGTGGAGGACGAGGCAGTGCACAGCTTCTTGGACACGAAAAGACGATGAGCCTGGAATAACCTGCTACCACAGGGTCGCACAAAATAGTCTTTTGTGTAACTTGGGAGTTTATTTCACCGGAAAAACGTAAAAGTCAATAAATTGTCTGAGAGGAATCTGGATTCCTCCTAGCATCAGGCAGACGGGGATCTACCCACGACCAAACAGAGGGGGGCTAACACGAGCTACCCACTCACCTGTTAACGAGGACGGTCTTTACAGTAGACTGGGTCCGACCTTCGCCGTGTCTCACTTTCTAGAACTATGTCTAAAGCTTAGCAATGCCAATGGGCTTATTCACAGGTTTTACTAGTTAGGGTTATTTTTTTGGCTACAGGGAATCGAACCCATAATATTAGCTTCAGGTAAGGCAGAAGTTTCTTTTTTCCCCTAACATAAATGAACTCTGGTGGTCAGTCACTCGGCCTCAAGTCACGGGCCTCAGCCTCTGCCTAGCATCCCTCCGACACTTAGACTGCGAGGGACTCCGAATGCCTTCTACGACCAGCCAGCACGTCGCTGGCCAGCACTCAGGCAGCGGAAGGGAAGAAAAAGGGACACCTCTTCCACCGAGTCGGAAGTGCCAAAGAATATTTAGGTTATACTTTTCATCTGTGTGCACCTCGTTGTGAGGAAAAAGGAAATGAGGTACTTTGCCTGGTTGGCTATAGACCGAGCCACAAGTGCACTTCCTGACAACGGAAGCAGAGAGTGGACCTGGGGGCAGGAGGCCGTCTCCCACATGGCATGCCTGGCGGAGGTGTAAAAGCCATTCCGTTGAGGTGACCTAGCTTACTGAACTATGGGCTTGATGCGCTTGGGATGCCTTCCCAGCACTTGCTCACCAACATTTTTTGAAGATGGAATTTATTTCAGGGATTCTTAAAGTTCACGAGAGGCTTTGAAGGGTAAGGAGAGGGTGATATTAAATCAAGCAAATGACACTATTTTTCTAACTCTAAAAAGCTGGAGCAGCACAAGTCTGGGAAGAAATAGACTCAGCCGCGTCTCAGCTGTCTGTGCCTTCAGAGGGCCATCAACCACACATCTAGCAAGGCGAGTGTCGGGATAGGGCTGCCAGCTCATTCCCTCACATGGCTGCTCACACTGCCTTCTCGCGTTTCTTGATGCCTTCACGGTGACCCGTTCAGTTCTCACCCTTGACTACCAACTTAGAACTAGCGCAGGGAACACTCCATGGAAGAGAGAAGAGATGGCCACCTGGACTGGGAGGCTGGGAGCAGAAGTGGACACAAGAACAAGCGGCTCCAAAGTAGCAGGACATCTTCACGGCTGGCTGCCAAGAGAGGCAGAGCGGACTGTAAAGGAGACGACGCTTCACATAGCAGCAAGTTCAAACACTAATTCTTTAGGAGGTCCTGCGTTTGTAATTGATTCTGATAAGAGAGATACCAACGAAACAATAAATAAAACAGCGCTCAGGTTTTCACTGACAAGGAACACATCAGATCCATCCGGTCGGTCCAGCAAGGCCAGCTCACTCTCCCACCTGCATGGAAATCAGGAGTGGAGGGACACCTTGAGTCCGTGCTGCACCAGTGAAAGGCTCCAGGGAGCAGCAAAGTGAATGCTGGCATGGGAGAGTCAGGGTTTGGGTTTTCTCTCAGCCCCACAAGAGGAATCTCTATGTGAAGTCACTTCACCTCACTGTGATGAAAACTCGCTCTTTTTACATACAGCGCCGGCAGTCTGTGGGTATCCTGTTTCTCGGGGAAGTCCTGGGAGCCTGGGGAGTATTTTGGAGCCACATCTCCCAGCACTGAAGAGACCCGACATCCTGTTTAAACACACGCAGGAACAGGGTCTCAGGCTGTTGGCACCAATTGTTATACAAAACGCCTGTTGGAAAGCCAATTCACAGGCCTTATTTCCAAGGTGTTTCTGGGTTGGGCCTGACCCACCTTCTTTCTTCAGTGGCCCGGCATGCGGTCACATGCACCATGCAGGGGCTCCCTGTAATTCATACAGAGAGGACGGTACTACATCGCTTAAAAAAAAACGTTTTAAACTAAATAAGATATAGATGGAAAGATATTAGCAAACAACTGTTTTTAGAAGAAGTTCCTCTGAAAGGTTAGGATATTTAAATGCATTTAAAGATACTTTGAAAAGCCTCACATAAGCCTAGATGCTCAGGGGGAATCCTCTAATGCAGTATGGTCACACATAAGTCACTAGGGCTTCATGCTCTTTCACCGTACCAGTCTATGCAGGCTCACGTGTTGGATAAACTGGGCACTACAGTATTGGGAACGTCTGCAACACGCAGGGATAAAAGCACGGCTTTGAAACCGTTTGAAAATTCAGTCGACACATTTTGAACTTCCCTTAGGAAAGTTAATGTCTATTTTCCAATAGCTAATAAAAGGTAGAGGGAGAAGGAGGAAGTTTCTCTTCCCATAAAGATGTGCAGTCTTGGGAATCCACAGGGCAGTTCTACTCCAGCCTATAAGGTCTCTAAGAGTCAGAATCACCTCGACGACAGCTGGGAAGTTAATAAAGGTAGCAGGGACCCTTCGTAGGTAGGCAGTGTGCCCGTACCTTTACATAGTCTGTGTGAGAAGCATATCCTGTCTCAGGATTTAGAGAAAGGGGGACAAACCCAGCCCTGCCACGCCTCTCTTAGAAAGAACCCGATTTGGTCTGCCTGTGGCACTTTCAGGAGCACGTGATGTGGAGAAACAAAATAAACATTTAACCTGGCAGCTGAAAATGGATTTGGGGTTTCAACATACTTGGCAGGCAGGTAGAATTAAGTTCCAGTATGCAGAGAAACGAATATAGTATTTAAATATTTGCTTAGGTAATACAGGACTTAAAACAACACATTTGGAGCAAAAGATTTTGTGGAAATGTTCTAAAGTTTGAGTGAGGATTATCCTTAGGAGAAGGGGCTTGGCATTTTACTTTCTCATCACTCTGAGAACCTGAGTGGAATTTTATTTGCTGCTCTTCCATTAGCCATTTCCCCGTATAACTAGGTCAACTCCACGGTAATGCCTCCAGGTTTCCAAAATAAACTTGATTTAGGTTAACAAAAATTACCTAAGCAAAACAGTGAGAGCTCCCCAGACCCCCCTAGTAGCCATGTGGGCATGCCATCAAGGGAAGGAGGATCAGTGGAGGGTCAGGTTGCATGGCATAGGCGGCTACCTTTGTTGACTACCCTGGCTGCCTTCATGTCTCCTTCCTACCTTGAAGCTCCGACGATGGAGTGGTACCCTGTGGCCCTGCCTCACTGTCAGGTCCAGGCTAGGGCACAAGACACAAGCTGGGGCCATCCGAGGTTAGAAATCTACAGAGTTGGACCTGCCTCCCTCTATGATGAACCTAGTGTGGGAGCTGCTAGGGGCAAGGCATCCTCCAAGTACAGAGAAAGGCTCTGAAGAGAGAGGGAGCCGAGCCCGTCTGCATAGAGAAGGGGAGATCAGAATGGTGAACTGACTTCCTGGGGGTGTCTGAGTGGTAGCTCCTGAGGCCTGGAAGCTTGGAAGATACACTTTCCTTATCGCATGTGAAGTTTGTCTACATGTAGAGTTAGCTCCTTTTCCTAAATAGCTTATCGAGGAGACTATAAGTGGATATAGTACATATTTAGCTTCCTTGGATGCCCAGGTTCTACATGAATCCATGATCTTCATAGTCTCTAGTTAATCTCAGGAAAAACACTGATAACTTGATTATCTGTCAACTGAAAATGTCCATGAACTGTTTGCAGCCCTTCTGTATTGAAATATAGCTCCCAGGACACACCTTTAATGTATCACCCCCAAAGAACTAACCTCTTTTCAATACACTATGGCTCTCATGTTTTAAAATTGTAATGGCACGCTATGTTGAGATCAGGATCTCTGGTGGTTTAATGGCTACACGTTGAGCTCCAACCCACACAAGGCCAGCATTCGAAACCACCAGCTGCGCTGAGAGAAAGAAAGGCCTTCCTACTCTCGTTAACAGTTACTGTCTCAGACACCCACAGGGCGGGCCTACCCTGTGCTATAGGTCACTGAGTTTACATCAACTCGGTGGCAGGGAGCTGTGTTTTTTATTTCATTTATTTATTTATTTTAATCGTTTTATTAGGGGCTCATACAACTCTTATCACAATCCATACATACGTCAATTGTGTAAAGTACATTTGTACATTCATTGCCCTCATTATTCTCAAAACATTTGCTCTCCACTTAAGCCCCTGGCATCAACTCCTCATTTTGTCCCCTCCCTTCCCGCTCCCACCTCCCTCATGAACCCTTGATAATTTATAAATTATTATTTTGTCATATCTTGCCCTGTCTGACGTCTTCCTTCACCCACTTTTCTGTTGTTCTTCCCTGATAGATCTTTAATTTACTATCAACACACATTGCCAAACACTTAAACACAAATCATGTAAGGGGCTAAAAGCTATTAAAGTCTTTTATTCAGTAGGAAATATAATCTTCCTACATAATCTTATAGTGGGCCTGGTGGCACAATGGTTAACTAAAATATAGGGGTTCGAATTCTAAAGCTGCTATAAGGGAGAGAGAGGTAGCCATCTGTCTCCTTCAAGACTACAGCCTTGGAAACCCGATGGGGGCAGGTCCACTCTGTCGTAAATGGTCACTCAGAGTTGGAAGCGACCCAACTGAGATGGATTTTTGGATTTACCTGATCTTAAAAATATTAAGTGGAGGTGCCAAATTTCATTCAATATTCATTTCTAATACTAGTAGTTTCCTGTTTCCAGAGGATATAGCCTTGACATACGTATCTAGAGATGACAAATAGCTTTCAAACTGAAACGTGCGAACGTACATAATTTAAACTGATAAATAAACACAGAATCATTCAACTTATAAACATATTTAGACATTTTAAATTCAGAATGTATGCTACCATAGAAACACTGTCATAAATGACAATTAGTTTGCTAAGAAATCCACAAAAACCTCTTTAGCCCATATACACCTAGACTACATTTTCAGTTTACAGAAATTGGATGGGAAAGAGTTAACAAGATGCTGTCCTCTTTCCACAGGGTTAGTATAAATGGTAAACGCTGGTCTCTGACTTGCCATTTTATTTCTAAAGCCCTCTGAACTTAGCAGCTCTGATTTTCTTTCTCACAAATACACAACATGGCACATTGTGTACGATTTCCTAGGTACACACTTCCATTAAGTTCAAGATTACTTCATCTCTGCTCCTTGCCAACCAAAATTCTTTGAAGAAAGTCTCTCTCTGCTAATGAATAAGAGGCAAACAATATGAATCATACTAAACGCAAACAACTGAGGGCCCTTGGTCCTTTGGATGTTTTTAAGTTCTGTGAAAGAGGCTATAGTAACATCAATTATGGCTTTGAAGATTGTGGATTTCAGATCAGGCGAATTCTCATTTGAAAATCAAATATGGTCAACCCATAATCTTTATCTAATGTGTGATTCTGCTTAGAAATTAACTGGAGTGGCCAAGGAGAAGCAAAAATAAGAGACATTATCTTGGAATGGATTCAGCAGTCGCTGGAAGAAAAAGAAAGTAACTATATATAATAAACTCACAGAACCAGAGGAGCCATATATAATAAAACTCAAAGAATTCGGGTAATCATATGTAATAAAACTCAAGGAAACGTTCCCAGGACTGTCCTTTTCCAGAGAGCGCACACACCCTCTGTTTTCCCTTCTACCACTTCTCATTTGGGGCTGTGAGCTCAAGCGAGTCACTGACCCCCCTCCCCCGGGTTTCCGTGCCCCCGTCTGTACAGTGGAAACAGTACTAGAACCTACGTGTGGGTAGAATACAGAAAGGACCCATGAGATAACACTGGACACGCACATTTTGGTGCCTCAAATGGAAGACTTGTGTCTGGGTCTATCTGGTCTGCTGATCCCCCAAATGGCACCCATTTCCTCCCACCAGCTCTAGTTTTTGTGACACAGAACACTCTAGTTACTTATAAAAAATTAGGACATTTTAACGTAGTGTCAGCTAGCCTGAGACAGAGGATGCACATGCTGGCTTTGTTTAAAGAACTTTCTGCTGTACTACGTATTTAGGTCAAGTTACACTTCACATGGTGTTCTTTGGTCAAAGACGTAATTGAACAGTGAAAATGACATGAATTTGGAATTTTCCCCAAGTATCACTTCACCTTTACTAGGAACTGAGTAGCAGGCAGTTCCAAGTTGTAACCGTGAAAAGGGGCTAGAAGTAAGTTGGTGTACGAGAAATGCGGGCTCCTGATGGCCTAGTGGACTAGGGGCTTTCCTGCTAACCACAATGGCAGCTATTGAGCCCCCCAGCTGGCTGCTCTGCCAGAGAAAGATGAGACTCTCTCTCCCATAAAGGTTGACAAGCTCAGGCACCCACAGGAGAAGTTCCATCCTGTCTTACAGGG
>NW_022107432.1:21040408-21046647 GCF_000313985.2 Echinops telfairi | reverse complement strand
CAATACCTACTTATTTTTCAAAAATGTCTTACCGTTCTTGTCTTATCCTGTAATTCATGGGTCTAAATATTTCTCATATTTAAAAGTAGGAAAATAAATTAATGAATGAGTATAACTTAATAGCTGAAAAATCCAGCAGAACACCATAGTGGAGCAGCTAGAGCT
Organism: Echinops telfairi; assembly: GCF_000313985.2. Lineage (NCBI taxonomy): Eukaryota > Metazoa > Chordata > Mammalia > Afrosoricida > Tenrecidae > Echinops > Echinops telfairi. The sequence goes on along the minus strand of NW_022107432.1, from coordinate 21,046,482 downwards.
GACGAAGTCTATCCAATGCAATTTTCTTAACCGGCGCCCCATGTGACCCCAGCAACAGGCTAAAAACCAAGGCACCAGGGAGAACATCTTTTGGTTGGGCTGTGCGTTAGTCTGGGTAGACTAGAGAAACAAATTCATAAACATGCATATGTATAAGAAAGAGTTTTATATACAAGAGGAACTAAATGCTGAGAAAACATCCCAGGCCAGTCCAGATCAAGTCCCTACGTCCGAGATTAGCCCATATGTCCGATACGAATCTATATATTCCTCTTTAGACTCATGCAGCACATGCAATGACACCGAATGCAGGAAGATCACAGGCCAGTAAATAGAAAGTCATTGGACCCAGTGGCAGTGTAAGCATCTCAGCACTGGCAGGGGTCTCCATGTGGCTTGTCCAGCATCCAGGGTTGCATCAGGATAGGTCCATGTGGCTTCTCCTCAGGGATGTCTCACAAGAAGTCAGCCTTGTCAGTAGAGAGTCTCCAAGGGAGTAGTGAGAGGGAGGAGGAAAAAAACAGATTTCCCAGAATTCTCAGGAGAAAGCCATGCCCACACAGAGGCCTCATTGACTATGACCCGACTGACAGACTAGACTCCAGCCCCTTCACTCTTAATCCTCTCCAGTCTCCAATTGACACCAGATCATGTGACTACCACAGGCTGTGTAGTCTCTGTTAGGGGTTTCACACACAGTCCAGTAGCCCAGTGGCGCCCAGTTGTTTCTGATCATTGGGACTCTGTGAGGGTCGGCGAGGACGCAACACTGCCATCAAGTAGATTCCATCGGACAGCAACCTTCTATAGGGCTTGAGACTGCAAACCTTTACGGGAGCAAACAGACTCATCTTTCTCCCTTGGAGTGGCTGGTGGGTTTGAATGCTAACCCAACCCCCAACCCTGAGGGCCACCAGGCTCTTTGTGGCAGAGAAGCGCACTACTGAGCCAGGTTTTCAATGGCAGGTTTGGCGGGGAGTAGAGTATCAGGACTCGTTCTCTGAGGCATCTCTGGGGGGATTCGAACTTCCAAGCTTTTATTTAGCAACCAATTATGTTAACTTTTTCTATCACACAGGAGCTACAAGCACCAAACTGGACCCTGCAATTAATACTACTTACGTCAACCTGTGAAAGAAATGACGGTACTGTGAACACGGCCCTGTATCCCCATCATCTACTACATAGTAGCTGGCAACTAGTGGGAGCTCAAAAACATAGGAACTGAATAAAAGACAAGTTACTTTTAAAGTTGATACTTTGAGACAGATTACAGTTTCTTCTGAATTGGAAAAAGCACATTCTAGGATAAGGGCTACGTCAATAAAAGTAAACAGGAAGAATGCCGTGATTTAAAGAAAAAAGATTTTCAAGTTGGGGAAACCTCAAAGTCCCACTCTATGCATGCTGTTAGCAATAGTCACACACAAGCCAATGGATTCAGAATGATTACAGGAAGCCTAGAGAGGAACTGGAACTCGGTTACTGATGAACGGTTCACCCACAGCTCTTGACACCCCCCCATCCCACCCCTGATGAGGGAACACTGGACTGTGTCATGCACACACAGCGGGACTTTAAAGGAGCTCTATATGTAAACAGATGAGCCCTGCTGATGTGGTTGCTTCTAACTGGGAGTCAATGGTTCAAATCCAAAGATAAGGCAAGTCGCTTCTGTACAGATTTCCCATCTCGGGATTCTCTAGGGTCCTTCCCAGTGGAATCTCCATGAAGGCAGTGGGTTTGGTTTTGGCACATGGAAAAAAGACAGCAACAGAAGAGATGTTGTTGTCAGGGGCCGTCAAGTCGGTTCTGACCAACAGAGACACAAACGGAACAGAACACTGCCGCCCTGCGCAGTCCTCGTTGAGTGTTCCCCTGCTCAAGCCCACGACTGCTCCCACCATGTCCATCCACTGTGCGCAGGGCTCTCCTCTTTCTCGTTGGCCCCGTACTTTATGAAGCACGGTGTCCTTCTCACAGGACGCTCTCTCCTGAGAATATGTGCCACGCATGTGACATGAAGTCTTGCCATCCTTGCCCCTAAGGAGCACTCTGGCTGTACTTCTTCCATGACAGACGTCTCTGTCCAGTTGACAGTCCACGGTACGCTCCATGTTCGTCTCCGGCACCAAAATCCAAATACACCGATTCTTCTTCCATCTTCTGCATGCGCAGGAGGCAGTTGAAAAGACCACGGCTTGGATCAGGGGCACCTCAGTCCTCCAAGTGACACCGTTTTCAACACTCTAAAGAGGTCCCTCACGCAGATTTACCCATACACATATTTGTAAAAGAAGTTGTACAGCTAGACATCACAGAATTTGCCAAGTCACCATTTCCACTTGTACGGAGGAGCTTCAAAATGGTTGTGGAGAATTTCCATGATTGTTTATTCCATTTTTAAAAAAGAAGTGTTTGCGTACCCTCATACAACTTACACGAGCAACACTAATTACATCAAATATGCAACCATTGCCCAAATCTGTTGCCTGGCCCCCATCACCTAAGCAGACAGCCAGTGCCTTTAAAGCACCGATTCCCTTCTCCTTCGAGTGCATCTGATGATGGACGGAGGGGGAGTGCTCAAGATGAGCATGAGGAAAACAGCAGACTAGCCATGTATACTTGTTCTCTAATCTGAAAAGAAATACTTGGGCTGGCATGGCCGTTCTCGCTCCGTGTCGTGTCCTGCAGTCACACAGTCAGCATCCTGAGGGAAGCAGCGCTTGCACAGGGAAGGCGGACTGCACATAATGCATATGTTTACGCTGAGGACACTCTGATCATTACATCACTGGTTTAAGAAGAGTCTCTTCATTGTGGCTAAGAAAACTAACAAACAAAACCAAGACCAGACTAAACCGGAATTCTCGGAAGACTCTGCGTTGAGATGTACAATGACCATGGGCATGACACTCTTCGATGCTCTCCAAAGGTTCACAGATAATGTCCAAAGAGCCAGAGAACTAAAAGACAAATGAATGTTTCTCCCGTTTAAATGACAAGTGTTACGGATTTGTTTATTTCTTCTAAGATGCTGTAAAGGAATACTTTTGGGGGGTGGGTGGGGGAGATGCGCAATATATCCATTATTAATCTGCAAACCCCAAATCAAACTCAAAATCAGGCAAGTACAACTGCCCTGTAGGTTTCAGAGACGGTGTCAAGCAGCCTCATCTTCATTCCTTGAAGGGGCTCGTGGTTTCAAACTGCTGACCTTGTGGTTAGCAGCACAACTCATAACCCACTATGCCATCAGAGGTCGCTATAGGGTGAGAGGTCACGATAGGTTTATGTATAGGGTGAAAAGTCACTATAGATTTATACACAGGGTGAGAGAATAAGTGCTTCCCAAAATATAAAGCACTTACGATCTACAAATATGTTTATTCTTAATTTATTTGTTCACAACATACATTTATTGAGCACCTACGTGAGCTAGGCAATGTCTGGGCACTGGGGCTACTGCAGTGCACATCACAGAAAAAAGCCCTGTCCTCTTGGAGCTTGTATTCTACTGGGGGAAGAGAAAGAAGTATGTAGAATTTCAGGTAGAAATGCTATGAACTCTAAGATAGCAAAAGATGGACAGACAAGGATTAGGGAATTGGGAGAATTTTTTCTATAGCATGGCGGGGGGAGACTGTTAATATAGTTGAGTTGGTATCTGGAGAAAGATGAAGATGGACAATTGATCGATGCCCTTGGCACCCACGGAGGCCGCTAGTGACCTTATCGAGAGCAGTTTCAGGGAAGTGGTGGGGATAAAAACCAGATTCAGGTAGTTTCTGAATAGCAGGTGAACTGCGAATTCTTATAAGAAATCCTACTACAAAGGCAAGCAGAAAACCCTCGTAGAGTATGTCTGCTTAAAGCAAGAGGATATTGTAGGGTTTTTTGTGTGCTCATAGAAATAAACCAGTGGAGTCACAAACGAATGGTATAAAAGAGAGAGAGGACAACTGTTGGAGCGATGTGATCCAGGATTTATATATAAATAAAAAACTATTAAAAGTTAGACTAAGAAGAAAGTTTACAACTTTGATATTTCAATCATAAAGTAAGAAAGACCACTCTGCTATTAGGAATGGAACAGACACATGAGAATTTCTTTTTGGTATTTGTTTAACTCATTAGGTTCGTACTTAGAAAAATCTAGGGTCACAGAATATGGATTGTGTGTGTGTGTGTGTGTCCAATACCTATTGCTACATCTCTCTCCAGAGAACTGTATCAACTTATGTTCAAAGCAATACAAGAGGCTGTCAGCATTTCACCACACTGAAATAAACACTGGCTGCTCTGGGGTCCATATTAAAAAAAATGTATTCTCTAGCTTAAATGAAATGTGATGTCTTTTTCCCAGGTTTGGCTTGATTTTCAAGGGAGAGAGAAATGAGAGTCAATATTATTCAAATATGTTACAAGTGATTTATACATTCTTATATAGATGTCTCTTATGTCAGAGAACTTACAATTCTTTGAATAACACCTAAATATAACCACCAGGACTGTCATCATTATATGTGAAAGTATGCCAAGCCCCATGTAAGTGGATGGATTGAGTTAAAATAATACATGTGACACTCAGGAATCTGTTAGAAGATTTGATGAGTCCTGAGGTGACTGATAGCCCAAAGAAATAAAATCCAGGCCCCCAAGATGATTCATCACTCTTTGGTTACAAGAAATTAAAAAGTGAACTTTCAAGATGAGTTCCTATGATTCATAGTAAAATTTAAGGCTGTATTTATTTATACAATTAAGGTACTATCTGTTATACTTTAAAACCATATAAAGAGATTATTAATAAATTTGCTTAAAGTGGTGGAAAAGGCCTATGATTACTGAATAAATATTTAGTGATAGGGTATTTATTCTATTCATTTCAATAAACTCATTATTGGGTCACAAGGAAGAAGTCTTCGACGATTCAAATATTTTCTCCAATGACCCCAGCTCGCAGATAACGCAAACTACCCAAAGCTGCCTTCTAGAAGGAGAAGGCTCCGACACTCCAGACACGCTATTCTTTCTGGTCGCCGGACACCACCTGATTTCCTTACCACCCTGTGCTTTAGCATCCACATCTCCAGGGACTGCTTCATGAGGACGGGTACTGAGCAGGGCCATGTCCAAAGAGCTCATTGCTCTTAGGTTAGGTCTAAATTCAGTTGTGAGTCCTAAATCTATTCATAGATCTATGATTTATATGTGTTTCTGGTTCACTTTAGAGGCATCAGGATTATGATATATTGGGGGACACTGTAAATCATCCCCAGGGGGCATACAGCGAGTCTGTTGACAGTGTCATTAACTTGGCCAGTGGAGTAGACTTTGAACCACGGTTGAGAAAAGGCAATTACATATGTATGGGCCAGCTTTTCAGGTTGCGATATATGAATTGCTGATCTTAATTTTTTTTAGAGACACCCTAAGTGTATCACTAATGACCTTATCTCCAGCCACACACTCGCTGCAGCTGTGTTTCAACAGCTTGGTGTAGAACTGGTGTGCGTACGTACGAACTGGAACCGTAGCAGCGATATGTTGGCACTCTCTCCACAAATGCTTCGAAGATTGGTGGACAAATTCTATTATCTTTTAATTCAATTTTTCCAAGAACTTTTTGAAGTCCCCTAGTATTCCGAGTTTACAATGGTCTTCTTCCACAACTCTAAGTATCGAAGCTCTCATAACCACGTGGCTTCGGTGTTGACAGGGCAACACCCCACATTTGTCTAATGGCAGACACTGAGCATTCCAGTTATAATTGGCAGAATCTTTTTTTGTTTTTTTCAGAGGAACCAATACCATGTGGGATAACTGGTCTCTTATATCTAGTTACCAATTCAGAATAATTGAGAAAAAGGAGTACTTGAAATACAAGAGTAAAATACACACACACGATGGGGAAATAGATCTATGAGCCTACATTTATAGGTTTAGTATTAAGGTAGCAGAAGGACATTGGGCCTCCCCTCAAGTACTCCCTCAACACAAGAATACTTTCTTCTAGTAAATTGGCATTCTATGATGCTCACCTTCCCGACACAACCGCTGAAGACAAA
>NW_022107432.1:21030475-21039129 GCF_000313985.2 Echinops telfairi | reverse complement strand
TTCTATCCATGAGTTCAGTAATATTTAGAGTTTCCTATAATGTGTCTTCTTTAAGTTGGTCACTTTCCCCATATTGGAGAAAAGCTTGATAAAGTCATGCTGAATAATGCCAGCGGAAGTACAGTGTCCTCTTCCTGAAGTAGCGCATTTTAATGTACCATTTCATATATATTTGAAAAGATGTAAAAACTGTTCATATTTATAACTTACTTAAACACTAGTCAATAAGAATAATTATTGCAAGGCTAAGATAATAAATTCAAGGAAACATGAGTTTTTCAGAAACCCTACAGCATGTAAAACAATGCCTTTATAATTAAATATAAAAGCCGTATAAGAAAGAAAAATAAATAGAAAAAAAACATAGTAGTGATAGTAATGATTAAATAATGATGGATGTAATATGCCTTTTGATAGGAATCTAAACTTATGATGTCTACTTACAGACTTACACAGGCAAAAATAACTTTCAAGAACTGGGGACATGTTGTATTTTTATGTTAAAAAGACCGACTGAAGAAATCATTCCTTATTATTTTAAGTAGAATGAATGGTGATGTAGTTTTCAATGCTGTAAGAAATTTAGCATTGAAATGTCCTACTTCAAGTAACTCAGGGATCCTGCAAACTCAAACTATTTTCTGGGTTTGTGTGAATAACTAAGTCAGCCAATAGCTAAAATAACTGCCCAGAAAATGGACCAAGTGGATCAAAGGAGTGAAGAAATACATGCTATTCACTACTTAACGATGTAAAATTATAAAATCTTAAGATAGCAAATACGTGAGAAATATATGTATTGTTTATTGGCAAGTATTCTTAACTGCCAACTAGAAAGGATGAACCAGTTGCCATGGACAGTGTTGGTCCAGCTGGGGAAAAGCTGCTGATTGTAACTAGCTGGAATTTGCTTAGGGTCAGCTGGTAGGCACCTTTGAGATGTTGCCAAGTCAATACTTGGGCAATGTGGTCAGGAGAACTTCAGCTCGGTGGAAAAGCCATGACTATAATTTGAACAGGAAGCTACTTACGCAATGAAAACCATTAGCAACCAGAAAGTCCCTGGTACAGGACTTGCAGAAAAGCTTCTGATATAAACAAGCTCAGAGAGCTATATAAGTAATTACAATGCTCTTTTTGCCACACTAGGTGAGTCAGAAAAAACATCTAATTTTACACAGTTGGAAACCACGGTCTTTAAGGGAAATTGGAAAAACAGAAAGTACAATCATCCAAAGGATAGATCAGTAATACTGACTTGTATCAGCTATAAACTATACCTTTTTTATTTATGTCAAATGGACAAATATTTACTGAAAGCTAACAATGTTTGAAGTAATGTGCTAAGTACATATGAAGGCAAACAAGACAAGCCCATGTCCTCTGGGAGATTATTTAGTAAACTAAGCAAATGCAACGAGTTATGCTATAATCCAGCACCTTCTAAACTATCTGCACGGAGACGTTGCCAGATGGCGAGAGTCCAGAGCAAGAGAAGCAAAGCAAACGTCTCTGTAGGAAACGGCAACACTTCAGTAGCTGTGCGCGAGCGTGTCTTGGGAGGGGGTCTGGGAAAAGAGAGGGCAGGCGATGGAGAGAGAGGAAGAAGAGATGGCTCCGCCGTGGCCAGATTTTGAGCGGTGTCCTAATACCAGGCTGAGGAATTCAGTCTCATCTCAATCTGGGGAGTCATGACAAGTACAAGTTTGATGGGGTAGTAATTCTAAACAATCAGATATCTACATGCAACGGGCTGCACAGTTGACACACTATTTACGGCTTCACTCAGAATCTTAATTCTAGATGAGGAATACAATGGTCTAGAAAGACATTAAAGTGCATCCCACAGCTTGATATGCATGTTTTACCACAAAGCAGTGGCAACAACAAGAACTGGATGAACGGCACTTCCTCAGCATGAATATACCAATAATGCTGTTCATTTAGGGGAGAATTCGCTCGCTTGCACACTCTCTAAAAACAGGCTAATTCCACTAAGCAAACAGAAGCATTAAAGAGACAAGGTTTTTGACACAGTAAACACTTATCCTCATATTTAGACGTGCCAGTTTGTTGAGATTAAGCCAGTAAGGATAAATAAAAACCAGACTATGTAACAACAATCGGGCCCACCTACTGTGGGGCTTGTGGGTGACGGGCAAAGAATAGGGAAATACAATCCACCAATTATTCAGGGCAAAAAATATTTTGGTTATTACAAAAACCGCAACTTGAGAATGATAAACAGCACATGTAAATTAGTGGTAAATCTTGTGGCGCCCTTCAATCTGACAATCTTTTGAAATTCTTCTCTGCCAAGGTGGTTGATCAACAAGTTGGTGGACTGGTGTCTAAGAAAACCCTCGAAATGCATCCTTTAGGAGAAAGACTTCAAGTTAAAAAGAACACATTGAGATTATCAGAGAAAGAAAATATTGATTGATTCTATAAAAACCACTTAATTGATAGTAGAATCAACATGTGTTAGTCAAGTATCCACTTACACAAGACTAAATACACCCTCAAAGCCCGGTCTGCACTCGCCGTCACCGCTGGGGGACAGGAGTGTCTACAGTTAGCAGCACTAGGTCTCGCTCTGCCCTGAGAAAGGGTTCCTTGCTTGACTACAGCTGAGTGAGGCTCCTTGACGTGAGCAGGTGGAAGCCACTGGCGATCACGGCTCCTGTACTCTGTGCCCCAGTCCTGACTGGGGATCCTCGATCCGCAGGACAACCAGATATCTGCGCACTCCAGACTGCACCCTCACTTAGATTAGGGGCTACGGTTTCTCTGGGTATAGCTTCAATGCTGCCTTCGATGGTCTGTTCTCCCAAGGGAAAAGCTTAGGAGGGGCCAACCCTTGCAGATTTACCGTAGGGAGTCATCAGAAAGAGTCCTAGATGGGTCTGAGTACAGAGGGAAAATGGCGGCGGGACTGAAATTGTTAACGTGAAGATGGTAGTCAGCTGATTAATCTTATTCTAAAACTTTTCTACAGCAAAGCCATAACTCAAGAAACTATACATCAATAAATATTAGAGAATGACGTAAAAAACAACAGAACGTAGAGTACACTCTCTACACGAGGTGCTCAAACAGACAGGTGTGAACCCTTGAATAGAGCCCAGGTGTCACATGGTTTGGAAACACCCAGAGGGTTCTCTTGGTAACCACGTGTAATGGAGAGCATGATGTCTCCTAAACATATGTGCTGTACATCCTAACTTCCATCTTTGTGTTATAACCTCGTTTGGCAAAGGCTTGGCTGTGTTATGTGCCAGGCAAGATTAGTGTAGGGTATCTTGAGTCAGTCTCTTTTGGGCCGGAAAAGAAAGTAAACAAGTGACCAGAGGGAGACATGGCGAAAAGAGATGCCGTAGTTCCACGCCAAGACCATGAGCTCTCCACGGACCTGGAAGCAGAAGCTCACAGGACAAGGACCTTGCTCCAGAGCACACACTCTGAATTCGGTCTGCTAGCTTCCTACGCCGTGAGAAAATAAATGTATGCTTATCAAGGCCAGAAATTTGTGGTGTTTCTGTTATAACAGCACTAGATCACTACGACTCCATGTTTCAAATCTGATGTATTAAGTTACAAGACCTGGGGTAAGAGTTAGAGAATGTCTGTCTGTCTGTATGTCTCGTTATAACTGAATTTTTATGTCCACCGAAAAACTGATTTCTTCAGAACGTACCTTTCACAATTTTAGAGAAATGTTATGGCAATGACTACATAAATCTGCACCACTCCATCTCAGAAAACAACCACATGTGTAGATAAAGAACATTACAAAGAAAACAAAAAACAAAATATAGAATGTGAAAAAAATCTTTTTAATTAATACTTGGATATGTATCAGAATATATAAAGACCCCTTAAAACAATTAACACCGAAACATTAAAATAGGCAAATGAATACTCTTCAAAGTAGAGACACAGATACTGTACTAGCACGTTAAAAGAAGTTTGACATCATTGGTCATAAAAAATGCATATAAAAACTACAAGGAGTACCCCTGTACACCTCCCAGGGTGACTGTAATCAGTAAAATGCAACGTGACCGGCATTAGAAAGCATATGGAGAAATGTAAACCTTCCTGTATTACTGGGTGGGACGTGAATGGGGCAGCATGAGAACAGGTGCCCAGTGACTCTGGGGGTTACGCTGGGGCTGCTAGCCACAAAGCAAGTACTTGGTACCCACTCGCTGCTCAAGGGCGAGAGATGAGGCTTTCTCCTCCCAGTTCTGCCCAGTGTCACAGGACTGCTGTGAGTCGGTACCGAGTAGATGGCAATAAGAGAATTCCCCTAACTCAGAAATTCCAATATTCAAGAGAGAAAAAAACATTCACACAAAAACTCATACAAGAGTATTTATAGAAGCATTATTCCTAATAGCTGAAAGGTAAAAGCAAACCCAATTTCATCAACTAAGGAACAGATAAATAAATTGTGGTATATCCATACAGTAGATGATTATTTAGCCTCAAAAAGAAAAAAGATACTAAAAGGTGCATACACACTAAAACAGCGTGGATGAATTTTTAAGGAATGAGACACAAAAGGTCATATATAAAGGGTTTTTTTAAAAGTTTGTGGAACATCCATTTAAAAGGAAATGGAAGTTTCCTATAAACTTTTTGAAGTTTCCTTGTATGACTCCTCTTAAATAATTTATACAGAAAACACAAATTCAAAGTGACAGAAGGTAGATTAGATGTCAGCAGGGGATGGAGAAAGGGAAAAACTGGTGAGTGATTACTTCATGGATATGGAGTGTTTAGTGGGGGTAGTAAAATACCACTGAAATGTATTCTTTAGAGTGGCTAATTGAATGTCATGTGAATTAAACTCAAATTAAAAAATATAGCTTGATAGAGTCTGTAAATTCACAAATGGAAATCAGGATGAAATTTCTAAAAATAATGCCTACTTTAAAACCAACATACAGCAACTGCCCTCACCTTAGAACTATATATATGTCTAAGAGTGACATTTACTTAAAATAACAGTTGTAAACAAAACCATGTAACAATGGTTAGAGAGGTTAAATTTTTGTATATTTTGAAAGTAGATTTTAAGAGTATACATTCTTCTTTTCATTATGTCAATTATATAACTACTTATAATATTTTGATAAAACTTATTCTACAAAGATTGTTTGGATTTGATGTTATTTCAGGTCAAGGGGTAGACTGTTATGCATGCTTTTTCTATGTTCTCAAATCATACCTGGTCCTATGATTTTCTTAAAATACATATGTGTAAGTCATTATTATGTATGCTTCTAGAATCTTTTCATACTGTTATTATGTTTTCATAATGCCTTTAAACACCTTTGTATAAGCCACTTATAGTGTACAGTTCTGAACAGAAAATTCCTGAACCTGCAATTAGAAATATAAATATTTACATAATGCTCTCTACTAACTTTAATTTGTTAGAATGCTGTTATAAACCAGAAAACAAGATAATAGAAGTATGTGAAGTAGGTTGTAAATAACTTTCTGAAATCTGGTTGTGCACCAACAGAATGTAACATGAGTAAAATCTCTATAAATTAACAAAATATAAATATTTCACTAACCAATCCTTATAATTCTAATTAATTAACTTGGCCTTAAACCATGCAGTAAACAAGAATATAAAAATGTCATACAACCATTCCCTAATTGTCAAGGTAACATACTATAAATTAACAAAATATAAACATGTCACACAATTCTTTAACTGGCAATAAAATATACCAATTATAGTTAAACATGACAGCATACAAGGTATATAAACTCAAGAATTTCTGTTCATTTTTAGAGAAGAAGACAAAAGCAATAGGTCTCTCTGATTTTCTTACTAAAAACTAAGAAGTCTATTGCCATACTGCTCACCATGTCCGACCTCAGACGCAACCTACAGAGGATCTCTGCTAAGTTCAAGGAGTGGTCAAGTCTGCCTGCTGCGACCTTTTATTAAAGGTAAGATCCTGACGTATAAAGAGTTTGGCTCTAACCTTTAATTAACATTCTAATTGACAATTCTAATTCCTCAGTGATAAGTAAGTGTCCTGAGGTCTTACTTGAGTGCCTTGTCATGACTGCTTTTCAGCATTCTAACTGAGTTTAGACAAGACAGACCTACTCACACCTTTGAATAATCACACATGGGAGATCAAAAGGGCAGCATTTATTCAAGGTCAAAGTTCAGAAGTGCTAGGAAAGAAAGAGGAATGGAAATAGGAAACAGAGAATTCAGAAGGCCCTTCCAGTCATAATCCCTGACGTGATATAATCCTGCACTGTAGACACCTGTGGGATGGTCGCATATTGGAGGCATGATCTACCAACAAACAGGATTGGATGACATTGACCTGACCCTAGTCAAGGGTGTGAACAGGGCCACACTCCTTGTTTAATGGTTAGCTTGGTGACTGTTACTTGTCATGAATGTCAGGAATGATATGCTGTAGCTCAAAGCTGAAGAGCTGCTTCGGGAGTGACCTGGGCAAAAGTCTGACTGATTGGGATTTGTCAGAGGCCACCAGAAACATCCTGCAAGAGGCAGCAGGTCAGATGTGTATAAATAAGATACAGTCCTGGGCTTGAGAATACATGATCATATTCAGGTATCATTAAAAAGGTGAAGGCTTGTATGTTCATTGAGTGCACTGTTGATACTCAATGTAACTCCCTACAAATGACCTTTCCCTGCATGGGCCTGGTAAGAAGGTAGGGTAAAACACTGATAAGATTAGCTTGTGCATAACTGTGAACAGGATACATCCAGCTATGGATAAAGTGAGCCCTCTGAGAAGTAGGGGGTGTGACCTCATCACTGGCAAGTCAGGAGTGGAGTTTGTCCTCTGGGCAGAGCATGTGGCTCACCCCTGCTTGACCTTCGGATTTGGGACTGAATAGCACCCACCACCATGTGAGACACTGCCTCAAACTTCAGAGTTTCTCTGGGACACTAGCAATTTGCAGATCCCAGAAACACTAAGGAATATACTCAAGGGAGGGGATGGGTGCTCCTGAATAGCACCGTGGAAGAGTTGGATATTTGGGCCTTCATCAATCCCCAGCCCCCTGGGACTAGCTGGGTATTAATTCTTCTAAAAGAGATGATTAACACACATGTTACATTGTTGGGACTTCAATCAATGTGTATGAATTATTAAATGGGTCAAATGTGTATGAATTATTAAATGGAAAATCAATCTCTGAAAGCCTGCACCTAATTCAGTTACAAACCATCTATTTGTTCTTAAGATAAAACCCTCCAAGACACCATCTTACAATTAGTAATCAGTCCTCTTAAAGTCTGCTTTATGTATGTCATGGGTAAGCTTCAAAAAGTCTGTGGAAAATTGGAATGAAAATATGATGGAATTCCCCCCAATTTTTTTTGAAATGTACACACACACACCTCAAAAAGACTGTATATATAATTTTGTATGTTTTAATTCCACTTCCCCATGAATTTTTGGAAGTCCCTGGATGTATGCAGCCCTGGGTGCTGCAAATGATTAACATGTGCAGCTGCTAATCAAAAAGGCTGGGCATCTGAACCTGCCCGGAGGTGTCTCAGAAGAAAGACCTGGCAGTCAGTCTACTGAAGCCAAAAAGCCTGGGAAAATCCGACGGAGCGCAAGTCCACTCTGGCCTACAGGGGGTCTCCTGGAGCGAGAGTCAACTTGATAGCAACTCAAAAAAATACGTATGATCTGCACATGTCTCTGCAGTATAGAAATTCTGTATTTTTTAGTCCCACATAGATTTCCATTTTAAACCTTTTTCTGGGCTTCGGTTTTTTTAATTCAATGCCTTTCTTTCTTTCTTTTTTTGTATCTGTTAAGGTTTTTCTTACTGGCATGAGCCTTTTGCATTTTATATTACATGTTATCTAAGATCTCGTTAATTTTGAACTCAATCTTACAGGAGAAGAGCCTGGTGGCCCAGTGGCTCAGTACCTGGCAGCGAACGGAAAGGCTGGCCATTTGAAGCCACCGGCCGCTGGTGGGAGAGAGCCGTGGCAGCCTGCTTCTGAGAAGACGACAGCGCGCGGAAACCCCGCGGGGAAGTTCTACTCTGCCCCGAAAGTGGCACGGGGTTAAAAGGGACTTGAAGGCCACGGGTTTAGGTTTATTCCTACGGACATTTTAATTTATTTTCCTTTAGAACCACCACCACCACACCACCAAAATCACGATAGGTAGAGACAAAACAATTGTGAAAGAGCCACACGGAAAAAGCAGGGGAAGGTGGAGAGCTTCTGCAACCAACATCATGTTTGGCTTCTCCAAGGAGGTTCCCTGCCTGTCTGCAATTGGAAACCATAAGCCCAGGCCTCCAAACCCTCCTTACACTAGAAACATGCTATAGGATTCCTCTTATCATCCAGTCTTGATAAATTTCATGTAAATAACAATAAACAAAAATCAGATGGCCATCTTGAAACTATACCTTTTTGGGGACTGGAATCATCTTAAAGATTTTTTTTAATATAAATTTTATTTTATTGGGGGCTCCTACAGCTCTTATCACAATCCAAACAAATATCCATTTTGTCAAACACGTCTGTACATATGTTGTCATCATCTTTTTCAAAACATTTTCTTTCTACTTGAGCCTCTGGCATCAGCTCATTTTTGCCTCCC
>NW_022107432.1:21026495-21029799 GCF_000313985.2 Echinops telfairi | reverse complement strand
AGGTTTTCCGTTTCCCTGACTCCTTCTCTCTCCAGTCCCTGATTCGTACTTTCTTTGATAATTCAGGGAGCTGTCAGAGGTCAGATGACAGGCTCACTCTGCTGTCATGGCTGGGTGCTGTCTAGATAAGTCCATGTCACTGAGCAGAATTACCCTGCAGAGCTGCGTAGGCCATCAGCTTAATGGGAACAGGCCTTCAAGCCTTTTCTCTTGTGGAACCACTGGTGGGTTCAAACACCAACCTTGTAGTTAGCAGTGAAGCGCTTAACCTTGTACTACCAGGGACTCCTTTTGTGCTACCCATCCATAGCCAGACCGAGTGACAGACATGTGGTGCTGGAGGAGAAGAACCACGTAAACAGTTACTTAACTATCATGATCATAGGTGAGCGAGAAGACATAAACATTCAGACACATATCTCAAGTCCCGTATGCTTCATACTAATGAAGTAAATAACAAGTTAGACACAGAGCCAAGCGCATAGAGGAGTCAGCTGAAAACAAAGAGAACTTAAATACGTTTTGTTGTGGTGGTGTTGTGTGTTTTTTTTGGGGAGGGGGGGTTTGAATTAAGCTCAGTCAATGTTTTGAGAAATAGAGAGGGTCCCAAGTGACCAATTTTTTTCTCTTTGAGATTACATTTCAATAAAGGAAAGAACGTAAGCAACGTAAAAATAAGCTTGGTTGGTTTGGCTGGTACCATTTTCATACATCTAGGGGAGAAGGTAGTAAATAAAGTTTCTGCAACCCTAAGTGCTGCTTAGAGGAAAATTAAATCACTGAGTGATGCCAGGACTGATTATTCTACTGCACTTTCAAAGCAAGAGATTGCTGTCTGTGGGTCCAAAGTGGTTTCATATGGACTGCCACAGTTGTGGTTTACGCTTGAAAGTATAACCTGTCAAATTAAAAGCAGGCAAGGCCGATGCCCCTACTGGTTCCACTTTCTACTGTCTACAGTTGTGTCTACAAGTTCAGCATTCTTATATCCAGTTAAACCCTGCTATTCGGAGAGCAGAATCTCGAAACGTCTCCGTTACCCTGGCTAGAGAAGATTTTCGTTAGGACACGAAACTCCAGGAAACGGCCCATCTAATGTTCATTGCATAGCTTGCACAGAATTTCACAAGGCCTATTTTCTTTGTACTTTATCTGTTTTACCACGATGCGGACTTACCCCAATGCAATTTTAGATTCTATACATAAGGGAACGGGGATGACAGGACACCTACTGAATAAGTGGCCCAAGCTTTTTCTGGCCTGTGTTTCCGGAGAGTCCACAGATTTTCACTTGTCCCTTATTGACTCATCATTTTCCAGACCCACAGTAGCCTGCTATTATGAGCTTAGTATTACAAAATGCTCCATTTCTTTTCTTCTCCGTGATTGTGGAATGCCTTTCTGGGCAATGGGCTTGGTTGACATTAGACTTTCCCATTAATGTTTCCTATAGAGCCTTTCCTTAACAAACCTTTTTGCTTAAGGCCCATTTTGATAATCATGTTTTTAAAAATAAGGCCTCAACAATATTTGCTTTTTATGTAGTGTATCATAAGTGAAACCATGCTACTAAACAATCATATCCTGTTTAGGCCATAATGACATCAGAAATATATGTTTATCATCTGCTTTGGACAACTTAGCATGCTTTTGGCCCAAGGCGAATTTGAACTCAAACCATTTGCAGTTGCCCAAAACCAAGATAACCACACATTTCTAAGGTAATTGATACCTAAAAGGAACACTGCCTTTAGATCACAGCTCATGATCTAAGCATATGAATTCTTTAAAGAAGGTTGTTAAAGTTTATAAAGCATGTATGTCTATTGGACTTCCTCCAAAACTTAACATGACATAATTGTATTTTAGCAGGCCTAGCCTATAGACCATGATAAAGTAGGCACTTGGTACAACCTTCGAGAGTTCTGCAATTACCTTTCTTGTCTAATTTCAACAGAAGGGGAAAATGGTGACTTCTTACATGACAGTAATCTGAACAATAAGCATATTACCTTGTGGTTTGTAAGTCACTCAAATCAAATCAATCGTTTTTTTAAAAAACAAAAAGTATTTACCCTCTTGTTAATTTCATGCATAGATAGCCAAAATAAGTGGAAGGCCTGTAATATCTTCCATATACTGTTAAATACACGATTCTGTGAGCACTGCATTCAAATACACAGTTCACACAGATCTAGAGAATCCAACTCTCTGGTAATAACTCTGTGCTATTGTGATGGAAGGCATGTCACTGCCTTGAATAACTACCTCAGCCAGAAAGCCAACTCCAAGCCTGCAAGTCTAAGCTGAAAATAGTTCTTCACAAACCTGTTGGCATCAAAGGAAGAAGGGTCACTTTGCTCACAAGGAAAACTCAAATTTGAACAAAAAAAATACTGAGTGCATTATAAATAGCTTGTATGGACTGAAATAACGTTACTAAATGGAAGCTCCAAAAGTAAACTTGGAACCTCATTTTCAGAGGAGGAAACAACGGAACAGAGAACTGAAGCTGGCGCCCAAAGTCAGCTCGACCCCTTCTCCAACGCTTCGCCGGCTTTCATTCATAAAACCAATGACTTGGCGCTTCTGAAAACATCGGAAGAACATCAGAACCCAGTGGCGCGGGAACGGCAGGGTATAGGATGTTCCTATGAAAAGGAAGCACTGTACCTCCATTCTCTCCTGTTTCACTTCATCAACGTCATCGTCTTCAAGCATTGCTAACAGTTCTCCTGTCTGGTCAATGGAGCTGAGAAACTCTTGAGCAAGCTTTTGCCTTTTGTTCGTATTGCTGCTGCCAGTCAGTTTGTCTGCACAGAGATAGGGGAAGGAAAACAGAAACACCTATAGGTTTACATCACTAGCAAGTGTTACATGTTTGACTGTAGCATGTGAGATTCAGAATGGGGATTTTCTCAAAATAATCTTTAAAAAGAGAATGCTTGCATCAAAAAAGAAAGAAAGTATAAGTCATCTAGAATTAAATCATTCATGGATGTCGCGTTTAAGACTGAAATAATAAACCCCCCAGATGATCAACTGCCACAGTAACTGTGAATGGATCTAAGTCTTTTACAACACAGGGGGCTCCCAGATTTGGAAAAAGAATCTTGCTATGAAGTATTTATACCAAAACATTTAAAACAATGACAGTATTTTTTTTTAAAAAAAAGGTAAATACAAGCAAAGGAAGCCACACTGGTAACATTAATGCTAGAAATTATAGTTTCAAAGAAATGAAGTAGAATATTACCTACCAATGAAAGGACGATTACAAGAAAGACTAACTATAACTTTATGC
>NW_022107432.1:21004188-21025282 GCF_000313985.2 Echinops telfairi | reverse complement strand
AGGTCTTTTATTTACATCTGCCTTTAACAAAAAGGTTCTTCTCGTCTATTTTTTTTGCATACACACAGGGGACTCAAAATCCGTGTAAACTGGAGTGAAAAGATTGTAGACATTTTTGAAGTCCTCTCATAAGCATTTTTGACCTCACTTCTAAACTCAGTCAATGAGAGACAAGGATCGCTCCAAATCCAGAGTGAGATGGTTCTGCTTCAGTCTGGATTGGGCTTCGGTAAAAGTACATGGTATGCAAGTCCCACAGCTTTGGAACCAGTCCCCTGGGGGGAGGGGGGCATGCACTTCGTTCTGTTTTGTTTTGCCTTTTTGCCAGAGGAGAAAATGCTGAAATAGAAGCTTAAAATTGTTGCTGTTGTTTTCAGAAGTGTAAGTTTCAGGGCACTGATTCACAGAAGTGGGAATACTGGGCTAAACATTATAAACACTTTAAACTTTAATAAGCATTATAAGATGATCTTCAAAGTAATTAACACATTACCTTCCAGCAACAAGGCTAACTGCCTTTTCCTTACATGGAAAAAGTCTAATGGGTATAAAGTGACATACTATTGTGAATGAAACATTTGACTTCCCTAATTGTAAATGAAGTTAATTGTTGTTCTTATATGTTTGTGGACTATACACCTTTCTATTAACTGCGTAACGTCATCCTTTGACGACTGCCCAACTGGACTGTCTTTTGCTTATTAATATAATGAGTTCTTTTATACTGACCCTTTATCACTTGAATTAAAAATTCTTCCTGGTTTATAATTTATCTATTGATTTTAGAGCATTAGAGCACCTTTTAACTTTATATTGTCAAATAAGTTTACCTTTGCGTCTGTAATTTCTTGTTTCATTCCGTTCCCACAGAACATAAACGCAATCCCGTCAGTTTTCTTTCAGATTTATATTGTTTTCATTTGGGGACACATTTTTCATCATTACTCCTATTGGGATTTACTTTTCATCTTGTACAGTTTGTAAATTCACTTTGTTTTCCAATGGATAGTTAGGTGTCCATACCCCTCAATTAAATAACATGACTTTACCCGGTGAAGTTGGATTTTTGTCATACATGCACACGCCCCTTCAGGTTCTATTCATGGATTTTCTGTTTCACTGATCTGCTTATCTAACAGCATATGACACCATATGCTTTACAGTATAGTCTACTCTTTTCTCCTATCTTTTCCAAGTTACCTATGAATATTTATTCCACCACAGAAATATTAACATATTTTCAGACAATTCCAGAAAAACAATTTTGAGATTATATCTAGATCTATGTAAAAGTTATGTAATAATCATGCATGTGATATTTCTCCTGTCCTAGAAAATATATTTTTTCCATTCCGTACAATTAGGCTCAATGTTCTTCAATTAGCTTTCCCTTTCTCATCATGTTTACTCCTAATTCTATTAGTTTTGATGGTCACAGTAAACAAAAGATTTTCCCCATTTTCACTTTAAAGACTACTCTCACTAATTCCTAGAGATGTCGGCATAAAGAATTTATCTCTTTGATTCTTTTGTCATCCATTTTAATCCTGGAATTATGTAGGAGTGTACTTCTTAATTTCTAAGTAATTAGGACATTTTACTCATGTCCTATTACTTATTTATAATTCTCCTGAATTACTATCAGTGAGTCGGATCCATGGTAGTCACTCTTATTTCTATTCATAAAGATAAACTTTGTGGCAATTTCATAATTAATTGTTTAAGTATTCTAGCCTCCAGTATCATAAAATTCCAACGGTAATTTTATTTGCTCAATTATTATTTTAAGGAGTGGGGAGTTAAGACTGTGGATTTGTTAAGATGTTTCATGTTATGTTCAGAGATCAGTACTTTCACTGGCATATTTCAAGTGTGTATCTTTGCTCATCAAAAAAGCCTGGAACTCAATCATCCTTTTACTTTGTAGCCTCGGTTTACTTACAATTAAGAATATTCTCTTCCACTTTTTATCTGAAAATTTGCTTCCCTTCACATTTTGCTTTTCTCTTTCTGGAGTGCCCGTCAAATGAACATTAAGGCCCCGAGATCTATCGCCTGCCCCTCTTCTCTGCTATCTCATCATTTGATTGGTATAGATTTTGTTCTGCTTGGTTACAGGGACTGCATTTATGTTCCAGGCTCCTGACTTGGTCCCAGGAGTGACTGGAGTGACTGTACTCAGTTATTTAATTGGGGGGTCCTGGGTGTTTCTATTGTCAGGTTCCAACTCATGGAGACCCTACCAGCAAGAGAGCGAAACAGTGCCAGTCTCGCCCATCCTCATAGCTATTCTTATGCCTGAACCCACTGCGGCAGCCACGTCTGGGCCGTCTTCTTGTTCACTGCCCCTCTGAGACTTTACCCAGCATGACTCCTTCTCCACACAAGCACGATTGCCTGCCTGACAGGGTCAAAGCAGGTGAGGCAGAGTCTCGCCATCCTCGTCCCTGAGGAGCATTCTGGCCGTACTTCTTCCCAGACAGACCCGTCTGACGTAAGGCAGTGCGGGGCAATTTCAGTGCTCTTTGCCGGCACCGTCATTCAAACGCACCCGGTCCTCTTGAGTCTTCCTCACTCACTGCTCGACTTTCACATGCACAGGAGGTGACTGAGAACAGGCGCACCTTAGTTCTTAGCCTCCATGCTTTTTGACACGGGGAAGAGATCTCACGCAGCTGACTTAGCCAGTGCAGTGCACTCTGGTGTCTCTCAATGGCTGCATTCTCCAGAAAATGTCTCTGTGCTACATTTGAAAATCACAACTCTATTTTTTAATTTAAGTTGCTTCCTTCCTCCGAGCTCTATTTTTTTTCTGGGTAGGTGTTGGGTTCGTCTTTGTCTCATTCTCTTGTACTTTAGTTGGATTTCACCCATAGACGTCCCCACCCCCCTTCTTGCATCAGGTGTGGCTGTTATAGCATCTTATGTAAAAGGAACCCTATCAGTCCATAAACCAACCAGATTCACTGCCATCGAGTCAATTCTGACTCAGAGCAGCCCTACCGGGCAGAGCAGAACTGCTCCTGCGCTCACAGGTAGTGAGTGGAAGGTAAAGCAAGGAAGATGCGAGACTACAACAGGTAGATGGCCAGAACCTTTCTGGGGCCCTCAGAGAATGCTCTCATTCTTCCAGCTTCTGGAATATGGAGAATTCATTCTCCCGTCAAGTTTTGCTAGCTATGCCTCTTCTCAAGAGACATATTATTCTGGAATGTCCTGTGTCAATCTTCTCTCCAAACTCTCACAGATCCCTCAAGGCCAAGCTGTTTCCAATATCCACCACTGCCTGGCTCCCACCCCATGCTCCTCCCTGCTGGTCTCCTGTGGTTAACTAGACAATAGTTTGAAGAAAGCCCCGGCTGGCTGGGTCTCTTCACGTGGAAGGCCGCAGGATGTGAATCCTCACTTGCATGCAGATGTAGGTAAGCCTCACACAGTTTGGTAAGAAAGCTAGGGAAGTAAGGGCGGGAGATGCAGGGCAAGGATGTCCTATATGAGTACAATCAGAGCACCCTGAAATCCACAATAAACACTTTATAATTCTAAAAGGTAGAGGCTTTATGTCATACATTTTGATCGTGAGCCATAATCAATAAAACATCTCAAATAACAAGGTGTTCTCTATGTAGAAATTTTAAAACATCTGTCTTTAATAACCCCTGGAGTAAAAGTCAAATGAAAACTCAAATTATAAGCAATCTACAAATTAATGAAAAGAGGAAGGGTTCTTATCAATTACCATAGCTATAGCGGAAGCTCGACTGGCAGTTAATTCTCTTCATTTTTATTTATAGAGGACGGTTTTGTGTTTCAGCTTCATCTTTGAGTGGCAGTTTTGGTCAGTGTCAGTTTCTCAGTTAGCAGGGTTTTGTTTTTGTTTTCCTTTCAGCATTCTAAACACGTCACCCCGTTGCCTTCTGGGTCACAGCTTGGAAGAGAAATCGCAGGCTGACCTTATTAGGGCTCCTTTGCCGGTGATGACTCTGTCAGTTGACCGCTACTGTTGAGTACCTCCATTGAGCTTTTCACTTGGTGATCACACTTCCAACAACAGAATTTGCTCTGGGCCTTCAGGTTTTCTACTTTATGAAAGATGATCGTCATACTTAAAGAAGCCTTGGTGGCCTAGTGGTGTGCTCCTTCGGCTGCTAACCACAAGATCAGCAGTTTGAATCTCTGCTGTTCTGCGGGAGAAAGATAAGGCTTTCTTTTGGGAATGACTTTAGTCTAAGTCCAAAAAATTCCTCTGAAAGTCAATTGTATTGCTGGCTGGCCCCACCCCACCCTCTATGTGTTCTCCCTGTTCTGCTCCTGGCAGTTTCCTCAGGGAGAGCTGCACAGCTCTCTGTTCCTAGTCTGCAGCACGGTGTCCAAGCTGGGGTGGGCATAACTGTGATCCTTTCTGGGAGATATTCCCATGTACTCAATGGCAGTGAGTTTGTTTTAGGGATCCCTGGTGGTGTAGTGGTCATGCTTTGGGTGGCCATCCACATGTTCAGTAGTTCGAAACCATCAGCCCCTCCCCAGGAGAAAGATGAGGCTTTCTACTCCTATATACACAGTTACATGAGTTGGCATCAACTCGCTGGCAGTGAGCACAGCAAGGCTGAGCACCTAGACAGGAGAGCCTCTTTTCTTTTAGGCTTATCCTTCCTCGTGGGGACCTTCTCTCCTGATGAGAGGGCTAGTCGGAGAGGACAATCGGCATCGAGTATTCTCGGCCTTCCCTGTCAAGGATCGAGCTCTCACCTATCTATAGGGGCTGAATAACTACAATAGCGTTTCTGGAAAATAGAGCCGAGGGGAGATAAGATGTGCTGGCCTCCTGCTCTCCTAGACTGAGAGTGGGGGGCTGGGGTGGGGGTGGTGTCAGTGTTCTTAGCCACAATGATCTGGAGTAGCGCAGAGTAATATGGGTGCTCATGGAGAGCAATAGGAGCTGCCTGAGGCTCAAATCCATCAGACTTTCAGCGTGGTAGCCAGGTTTAACAGATTTTCTTGACGACATGTTTTTCCACTTACTATATGCCTGAGAACAATTTCTAGAGACTTTATTGTTTACAAAGTGATTCACCCGTTAAGACAGTTGTTTTATTGGGAGAGTCCACTGACCTCCTCATAGCCAAGCCTTACTTCAGAAGTAGATGTATCCTATCTGAATATTTTATGTCATAACTTATCCCAACAATTTAAACATGTTTTAATAAGACACAGAAATATACAATACAATAATGTGGAGACATTTAAAATGAACAATAAGAGGGTGGTATAAAACGAATAGGGTGGTGTGAGCAGAACTAAATTCTGTATCTTACCAGTCTGAACTTTTTGGTAGCAAAGCATGACATTAACAGCCACCATTAGTTCCCTAGCAAATATCTCCTGTGTTTTTATGTGGTCTGTCTAACTCACACAAGTACTCTATATGGCAGGTCGTGCCATTTCCTCTTATAAACAAGGCCCCACAGAGAGAAGAACTGGGAGCGATGAGAGTTCGGGCCTACATTCGTCATGTCCTCAATTAAAAAGTATTACATTTATCAGGAGAACAATTTTTCTGGAATACATGTCTGAGAATTGCAGCAATATTACATCGGTAACATTAGTTTATTTGTACAGAAATATATGAGAAGGCTTCAAGAAGTTCATGACAAAGACACATGTGTGTCTGTGTGTGTGTACATGTGTATTTAAAATTTTTTTGCAGGACTGTTTTACCTGTTGATATGCTGAGAGTGAATTAAAATAACTAGTTTTTAATCAAAGTTTGTTGACACTTCAGATAGTTATAATTTTATGGAATTATCTTTAACCCAATAGTTATTTTGGCATCTTTATCTGCTTAGCATTGTACCTATCAGTAATGAATTATGATAATCATGTAATAATGGTTGTTAGCATACAAAACATTTCAGTAATTTAAAAAACACAACATATTTCTTTTAATTAAATAATTATTGTATATTACGCATGCATGTTCAGCCTAGCACAGTTTTGATTTGTACCACTAGCAGCTTTAAAAATATTCTAACATGGAAAGTTGAGTTGGTGGACTGATAAAAATAAGTCTTTTTCTCCTTTGTTACAATTTTCATCATATTTCAAACAGTACAGAAATACATCATAATGAGGTAACTTAAGTGTCATAAAACATATCTGCCACAGTTTAAAATATATTACTTAAAAAATAAAACATATGTTAGTTTCAAAGATAAATGAAAATTGTAGCTCCCTACATCCATCACAGAAAAAAAAATTATGCTTGCGAAAAATCCATGGTTCTAAAATTGAATGACATTCATAGTTTCACGATAATGTGATGTAAGGAAAGAAACAATGAAAAAATAACTGAAATATTAGATTGGAAATGGAGTCACATGAATAGCAAATCACAAAATCAAACTGGTGAGTAAGTGTCTGGCCATGTCTGAACGACACTGTCTACAGAGGGCTGCATCTTCCCCCCGCCCTGGCATTCCTGGGTCAGCCCGCACACGTGTGCAGTAAGCTACTGTTTCTCGTGCCGTGCTCTGTTTACCTTCCAGAAGTTCATCCTCATCTATGCCTTTAACAATTTTTGATTTGTAGTCTCGGAAGAACATGTATTTTAGCAGTCTTCTAAGTTTTTTCTGTAAAAAAAAGGGGGGGATAAGACAATAAATACACATGTATAGCTTCCTGCATAAAGGCTCCCATGGAACTAAATTTGGTTGCGTTCACTCAGAGGCACCTCAGAGAAAGGCCTACAGATCTACTTCTGAAAACCAGTCCCTGAAAAACACTATCAAAATGCTGTGCGTTTTGCTGAGTAATTCTTAACAAGCACACTACAAATGTTTATCCCAAGACACACTGGGTTAAATATCGCAAGCCCCAGCATAATACAACGAAAGGAAAAGGTCTTTAAAATATTGTTGAGAACGAGGTAGACAATAGGACCTCCCCTCACAGAAGGGTCACAAGGTATACACACATACACCTATGGAAGGGACGAGTGAACCAGGGCGCAGTGTAGCACCCATGAAATACACAATATTCCTGTGGTTCTCTGAGGCTTTCTCATGACCCCAGTCCTACCCTTCAGTGCTGGCTAGACAGGAACATGTACACTGGGATAAGTAAGAGCTCAGGACACATGGAATCCAGGTCAGATAAGCCCCTGGGCACAGGAATGGGAGGAGTGCTACTGGAGAGGAGGGAGGAGGTGGGGAGGGGGAACTGATCACAATGATGGAGGCATAATCCATCCTCCCCACCACCCAGGGGGATGGACAACAGAAACCATGGGGGAAGGGAGGCAGTGGTCGGGTGTAAGATATGAAAACAATAATAATTTGTAATTTATCAAGGGGTCCCAAGGGTGGGAGGAAGGGAGAGAGGGAAAAAAGAGGAACTGATACCAAGGACTCAAACAGAAAGTAAATGTTTAGAAAATGATGATGGCAACATATGTACAAATAAATATGCTTGATACAATTGATGTATGAAATGTTATAGTAGCTGTAAGAGCCCCCAATAAAGTGATTTAAAAATAAAATATACAAAGAGCTAAAACTCAAGTATTTTTAAAAGCATTTTTCATGAGCAAGCATTCAGATGCTTCAAGATCACAGTAATTACTTTTTTTCCTTATAAAAATATTTAAATTCTTTCTTAAGATTGTGAAAAATAGCATTCTCTCCATACCAAACTGACTGCACTCACAGTATAAAGTTTTGTATATATACAAGACAAAAATGCGTTTCTAAAAACTGATTTCTGAAACACTGAGACCAGTTTACAACAACTGTTTCAAAGAGCCAAGCAGTCTCCTTTTTATTCTCCAAGGATGTTTTCTTTCAGTTAGAAAAATTGCTGTCTGTGTATATTTCTGGAAAACATTCTGTAATCTGAGAAACATATTTTTCTGAAACTCAATGCTGATGAATAAGCGTTGGGTCTTAATGATGGTCGTCATCAGTTTTATTAGAGACCACAACATTGCTTACTTTGTAGCTTTTGTGTGCTTGCACTTAGAAAGTATCATCATTGGTTCCCAATCTTTAAGCTTCCTTTGAGGTTCCCAGGTTTAAGCTTTCTATTAATAATTCAAATGCACAGCATTTTACAGAGCACCTTTTACGTGCTTGACATAGGCAAAGATCACCATCTCCTTTCTAAATGTAGGGGCATTGAGGTTAATAACAGTCTTATAGCTCGAGCTCAGCAGAGCGGGAAGCAGACATGACCGAGGAGGCTCAGTCAATTGGCATGTGCCTATGTTACAGAGAAATAAATGAGGGGGTGTGAAGCTGTTAGTGCAAAAGTTAGAACATAAAAATAACCATAAATCCCATGGCCACTGAGTCTATTTCGAGTCATAGTGACCCTGTACGACAGGGTAGAACTGCCCCATGTGGTCTCTCTCAAGACTGTCACCCTTACTGCCACATCTTTCTCCTGCAGAGCGGCTGGTGACCTTTCAGATAGTAGCACTTAGCCACTGTGCTGCCAGGCCACATCAAACAGCACAGGCAGGCAACAAATATTGCTTGAATAAAAATAAGAAAAAATTCTCCCAGAAGTGGTATTTTTAAAAGAAAAAAACCCTCATGTACCTATAGTATACTGCTACCCTCTTTTTTTTTTTTTCTTTATTCAATACTTTCTCTTTTTTTGGTCATATACCTATGTAAGCTACCTTAAATTCTTTTTTTGGAATTGAGCAGCATATGAAGCACTTGTCACTGGGGTGGGGGCGATGAGAAAATTGGCAACCTATAGAACCATGACTACGCTCTGTGTTGCTAAACAGGTTCTGGCTAAGAAACCCTCTCTCTGGGCAGCGGGAGAGCATGGCCAACTACTGGTGTGTGTTCTTGGAGTTTCTACATGCTTGCAGATGTTGCCTTCCCCTAAAGGTCAGGAAAAAAGGGTCAGTGTGGACCCCTTGATGAGCCAACCTTTAAAAAATGGCCCTGTGAGTAAACAGAAAACTTGGAGACAGTCTCTGAATTACGAATGTAACTCCATGGTCCCCAGTCACCTGCAGAAGAACATTTCCTGCAGGTCCACGTGGCAGCCAGCAACACCTGTAGGCTGCTGCTTCCCAACTCCATTGCTGTATGGGATCGACTTCTCTTTAGTCTCCTACACACAATGCGGTCACCGCAATCCTTCACCTTTTTATTCTTTACTATTTCTCAGAATTCTTCCGATTCATTCCGAGAGTCACCATCCTCATCATAGCTTTGTCTGGGTTCTTGAACTGGCGTTCAATTTAGTTTCGCCGCATTTGGTCCATTCTACATACTGACTGCCATGACACCTGAGCGTCAATCTGGGCAGAGACCTCCAGCCAGTTCAACAAATCCTCTATCCTCTCTAACCGGAGGCCTCGACCTTGAAATCCTGTGCGTTTCAACACGGTTCTTCAAAGAAATCCAACAGGTTTCCCACAGGAGCTCATTAGCCTCTCGGCAGTGAAGACTTCTCTTTTGTTATGTTCTTCCTATCATCTGAGAGTAGTTGAGCTAACCTTTTATAAAATTGACTGGCACACTGGTCTGGGTGCCGTGTGGAACCTTGAGTTTCATTACACCTCATAAGGAAGACAAAACACTTGATTCATGTTTAGTTAATAGCCAGTCAACCAGGATGGAAATCAGACAACTAGATATTAGAATGCTAACAAGGCTGTCCAAAAGGGTATGGGATGGGATGCTTACTGATGAATGAAAAGACATTCATAGCCGTGGCAAACACTGAGCCATGGAAATAGAGACATGGTAGAAGAGGAACGAGAGAGTATAATGAAAAGGTCAGGGAATAGCAAGTGAGACATGAAAGATGGAACATTAGGTTTTTAAATATGTCAATTATTTGTGAATGAAACATTTACTGAAAACGTGTATGACACTGTAGATATTTTCAATTAGCTATTCATGGGAGATAGGAAAACGTTTGACATACAAACACTGGTTGGAATATTTGAATGTCAGAGTTCAAAGAATAAGAAAGTAGATATTTAACGTTAAAGCAAATAGAAATCATGGTACCTATTTAGGCTGTCAGGCTTCTCATGTTGATGATTTGCTTTTTCCTGGACATGCATGCCACAAAGTAAATTTTGATTTCAAATGAAAGTAACAAGCTATTCTACATCGCCTACTAATATGTAATAAAATAGAGGTAAACATACACACCCATTCAGTTATATCCCTTTATCAGATCACAGTTACAGTTATTGCATATCTCGTCACTATGGAGACATCTAATCAGATGTATAAGGGTGGCAGGAGACAGTTGCCCACTATGGTTTTCACATGAAGTCTGTCTATCGGCATCAGTTCTCAGTCTGCGCACCTTGCGGTGCAGACGATGGAGACCAAAGGCATCGGGTCACACAGAGTCGGGGCTCTACTCTGAAAGCCACCTGACAAGGCTGTGTCAAGGAAGGAGGCACCAAGCCCGCACCTTAATCTGACAAAAAATAAAACGCTGGATTACCTTATCCTTGCGCATCAAAAACAAAAGATCTTCCGCAGAGATCACCTTTGCTCCTCTCAGCTGAGAAATTTCTGCAGCTTGCTGTAACTAGCAATGAAAGAAAGTAGAAAATTGTCTCAATAATATACACATACTACAGCCATGCCGTCTCAGGGGAGATTAAAGTACTATGCGTTAAAAACCTTTGGGAACCATACAGCAACCCTATCACTGCTTTTAAAAGCAGAATGTCTTCTGTTTTCGGATATTAAAAAAAAAAAAGCAATTAAATTAACTTATGAGCCCACCTGTAACTGATACAATAAACAGAAATCCTTGATTTCTTTCCTGCACAAGAAAAATCATGTGCAGCCTCCAGAAATGCATTAATGCACCTGAAAATAATTTTATGAAATTTTATCCTTCAGACCCATGTGAGCAATGGCTTCACTCAGGATCACTACTTGAATACATATATTATTAATCTGAGCTCCCATGCTGGTATGATTTCAAATAGGCCCATTCAGAACTTGAAAAGATCAACAAAAACAGTAGCTGTTTCTAATATCCAAAGGGGGGCAAAAAAAACCTTTTCGTTTTGGCAAGTCTTCAGTGGGTAAAGGATTCAGTCCATAAATCATAATACTGGACTGCATTAATTTCTTTCCACACTAATCACACACATACAAAGTTAACTGTATCTGGAACGTACAACACAAAACACACTGCATGAAAAGTTAGCTTCCCCTGAAATGTTCATCTGGGTCCTTCTATCTACAAAGTCAGAGTTTTCAGGAATTCAGAAGTCCTCGAAATACAATCTTACTTGAAAATGACCTAGAAAATAAAAAGAATGTGAAAAATGATAGTTCTATATTTTGGCACTGGCAAGATCAGCTTCTTATTTTGATTAGTTGGAAGGAACATAAAATACGTCCATCTGAAAAAAATAAAGATGCCGGAGAAAAACACTACAAAAATGTGCCTGTAATTTCTTCCAAGTTTGATCAACCCATGCTGATTGCAACAAACCAACTCAATCCAATCTGAAATATTATAAAAATATTTACATATAAAAGCTGTTCCCAAACGCCTTTCTTTCAAAATAATAAATCTAAGACATATTCCTGAGAAAAGTGACACACTGTTGTCTTAACAATTACATGAAATCAAATCATGCATTTGTGCTAAAGAAATTCTGCTTGAGCATTCAAGGGATTCTGCTAACTAAGCTTCAAACCTTCTCTAAATACACAGACTACAAAATAGACTATAAACTTCCTATGTGTCAGCCTTACCACTGAATTTCCTGGATACTGGAGGTTGGTATATAAACAAAATTCTACCTAAACATAGATATTTAAATTTAACTGTGAATTATTTTAAAAGAAAGGTGTTTTTTAAAAAAATATGATGTATCTAGCCAAAAAGAAACTAAAAAACTTCAACAAACATGAACATGCTTAAAACACACACACACACACACACACACACACACACACACAAAAGTGTAAGAGTTTCAGGCACATTGTTGGTGGGTCTGTATTTGTTTTTTGTCTTGGTTTTGTATGCTTTTCTATATAGATAACTCAGAATGGGGGATCTGTGGAGACAGCAGCTGGATTAATAATTGCTTCAGGGTCAGGGAAGGGGAGGTTGGTGGGACATGTGGCGTTAACAGCATCGAATCCAAGAAGGAAGAGAATGTTCCAATGTGGATTGTGGTGATGATTGTACAACTCTTCCTAATCTGATTGAATGACTGAATGGCTTGATATCTTAAAATGTCTCAATATAACATTTTTTAAAAGAGTGTCAGGCAAATACATGTACATGGATTTTAAAAAATAAGACATCTCTCAAATACATGCAACCAGCGTGGAGAATACAGCCTTATATCCAGTTTCCTGGATACATAGAGGGAGTGAACCAGAGGCAGCACTGCCTCTTTAAGTGAGGATGTGACAGTGCAAACTACTAGAAAAATATTATTTTATTCTCAGGTAAGATAAGATCAGGCTATCATTCCCTAACTCATTTTCCCCAAGTAATCAGTGTTTTGTCACATAAGTAAATAAACTGTACTATATGCAAATCTTATAAATAAAATTTTACAATCCTCCTCCCAGTGGTATAAACGATACAGGCTTTAAGCCCTGTCCTTTAGTTGAATGAGCATGCGTGGCCAGGTGCTGCCCCGTCCAGGCCAACTCACAGCCACCCAAGGTAACAGAACAGAGCTGCCTGGAGGGTTTCCTACCTAGGCAGTGATCATGAAAGAGGATCACTACAGTGCCTGCCCAAAGAACCACTGGGGGGGGGGCAACAACAAACCTTTCAGCTAGCAGCTATCTGCTTAAGCATTGAGCTTGCAGGGCTCCTTTAATGAGCCCAGGGAGTTAATTTTCCTCAGTATGGATACAAGTATGAGACTCTTAATCTTAAAGAGATTTGGTTTGCAATTTGGTACAATATTAATCTAACACAATAGCAACTAAGTAATACAATTTCAGTTTATTTTAATGAATGCTATTTTATTTTTCAAAGTAAACTAATTATATATTTGTAGCAAATGTTTGAAAGTGAAAGTTACCCGACATGTTTGCTCTTTAAGAATTCAGGACACTTTGTCTGGAGTCGTGCAGGAAAAGGGGCATGTTCAACTTTAGGCCTTACCCCAGATGTCCCACCTGGAATCCCGGCGTAATCTTGCTCTGGTGTGTCCTGGCTCTCAGTGACTAACAAGCAACCTCAGCTCAGGTGCCCTTGTCTATTACATGTTAACCAACTTCTGTTAATTCTGGTGTTTGTTTCAATTTGCCTGGGGTTTTGAATTTGCTCTCTACTTCCACAGCATGCACCCCTACCCAGGCTTTCGGGGAGTTTTTTGCTGAGTGGTTTCCAAATTCCATTGTCTTCAAATTACGATCAGTCCGCACTTTCACTGCTGCAAGGATCTTCCTCAAAGATGATCTACACAACGGTTGCTCTCAGAACCACGCTAACCCCCCATTAGTGTATAAAACTTCAATCTGGTCTTGACAACTCTGAATTAATCCACAGGTTCCCCTCCCCCCTCTATTTCCATTCTCATCAAGAAGCCCAGTGGGGGAGGGGTTATACTTGATCTGAGATCCGAAAGGTCAGCAGTTCGAAACCACCAGCCGCTCCGAGGGAGAAAGACAGGGCTTTCTACTCCCATAAAGAGTGACGGTAGTGGAAACTCAGGGGCAGTTCTGCCCTGTCCTCTAGGGTCACTACATGTTGGAATTGACTGGAGGGCGGTGAGTCTGGGTATTTTTGGGTTCGTTCTCATCACACTTTAGCTTTCATCTCAGATTTTAGACTGCAGTGATTTAAGTTCTACACGGATGCCTTTTTATACTTCCCTCCAATGATCGGAAATACCAGTCTTTAAAATAGAGGCTTTAAAATCATTTTCTCAAGGAAAGCTTATCTGCAGTGGTGTTTATCACGTAACCTAGCCTTGGAGCCTAAAGGCTCAGTTTATAAAATCTTAACTGAGCTTGTTAACAAGCTTCCTTGAATGCTTTTACCATTTTATGGACACCCCTACTCCCCAACTTTCATTAGGTCTAGGGTTAAAGATCCCTAAGGGCAACTTTTTTGTTTGTTTGTAGTTTTAAAGCAAACACGTTTCTGCCTTACGCGTGAGCTGACATTACTCCCTAGCTTTATCCATATCCACGTTCTCCACCCCACACCACTCACCCACTGGCCCACAGAGATGCTGTTTTGGCAGGGTAGAATTTAGGAGCAGCTGGTAGGCTTGAACTACTAGTCTTGCAGCCAGTAGCCTAATGCTTAGCCCAGAGTAGTACCTGGGATCCTTGTATGGTCTCTAAGACCTCTTGTATCTAAGGCTTACCTATCTGTCCTGAGATTATCAGTCTGAACCTCTTGGGCTAATTTGCCTGGGTTGTATATAATTTGTTTACCCCATTCTGGAGTCAATGCCTTTTCTTTCTACTGCTGATGACCTCAATTGTGATTACTGATCCCATGGCTCTTTGCCTGGTTGGACCTCTAGCCCTGCTTCCAACGGACACCCTGCTGCTTGAATTTCAATAGTGAAAGAGCATATCCACATGCGTCTGCACTTGCCACCTGTTTAGAACTGGGCTGTCCCCGCCTGGTAGCCACGAGGCATATGTGGCTATTTGAAATTAAAATAGGAGCTAATTAATAGCAAATGAATACGTCCAGTTCTCAGTAACACTTGTCAAATAGCTGCATCTGACTAGTGACCAGTGTCTTAGATAGGACAAACATGAAACATCTCCATCGATGCAGAACAGGTCTACTGGACAGGGCTGACGATGGCAGAGGATGGCAAGCTCTCTCAATGGGGGTCACATAATAAATATTGTTGGTTTGCAGTTGTGACAGCTCAATTTTGCTGTTGTAATACAAAGTAGTCACGGCTCAGAAGCAACAAAGCCCACATGGAAGAAGCACACCAACCTGTGTGACCACGAGGTGTCATGGGATCAGGTATCAAACATCAAAAAAATCCTATCATTGTGAAGGAGGGGGAGTGCAGAGTGGAGACCCAAAGCCCACCTGTAGGCGACTGAACACCCCCTTACGAAGGGTCGCAGGAGGAGACGAGACGAGCCAGTCACGGTGCAGGGTAGCAACAATGAAACATACAATTTTCCTCTAGTTCCTAAATGCATCTCCCCCCCCACCCTATTATGGTCCCAGTTCTACCTTACAAGTCTGGCTAGACCAGAGCATGTACACTGGTACAGATAGGAACCGGAAACACAGGGAATCCAGGACAGATGATACCTTTAGAACCAGTGGTGTGAGTGGTGATACCAGAAGGATAGAGGGAAGGTGGGATAAAAAGGGGGAACTAATTATAAGGATCTACATATAACATTCTCCCTGGGGGTTAGACAACAGAAAAGTGGGTGAAGGGAGATGTCGGACAGTGTAAGATATGACAAAATAATAATTATTTATAAATTATCAAGGGTTCATGAGGGAGGGGGGAATGGGGAGGGAGGGGGGGGAAATGAGCTGATACCAAGAGCTTAAGTGGAGAGCAAATATTTGAGAATGATGAGGGCAATGAATGTACTTTACATTGTGCTTTACACAATGGATGTATGTATGGATTATGATAAGAGTTGTATGAGTCCCCAATAAAATGATTAAACAAACAAACAAAAAATGTCGGCATGGGTCTGTTTCAATTAAACTGTATTTATAAAAAGTTGTCAGGTCAGATTTGACAATGGGCCACAGAATTCATAAATCGAGTTAAACTTTTCTTTTTAGTTATTTTATATTTAAAATATATAACAAGAACTAGCAGTATAATTATTAAGGATTACAGCTGAACTATGCAAAACAAGTAACTTTAGGAGCTTAATTTAAAGCCCATTCTCCTATGCTACACATATCTTTAGATGGTATTAAAGATAAAATCAGCATGTAAGCCTAGTTTGGAGTAGGGCAATCAGAGATAACTATAGTTGATCAATGTATCTTAATGGAAGCAAATTACTGGTCATGAACTTAAATCTGGAATATTCTAAAAAATGGCTTCAGACAGTAGAGATGAACCATGAGAAATCTTGTATTACGTATGAATGAATTGAGCTGTTTAGACATCAACAACCCATTTTTCATAAGCATCTACACATTCAATATAATGCATGTATTTACACATACATTTCCATTGATTTCATACACAAAGGGCTTTCAAAATATGAAGTAAATATCATAGTTTTAGAAATTCATTGTATCTCTGGGCTCACCATATATTTTCAACCAATAGCAACCAGAGATTTTGTCGACCTGGATTCGTTTAGAGTATAGATAAAGAAACTAAAATTCAACGAGGAGAGAATGGAATGCCAGCATTCTATTCTGGCTGCGGAAGTCCCCGAGTGTGATGCGAATGGTTAAGCCTTTGGCTGCCAATTGAAAGGCTGGAAGATCAAGACGACCCAAAGGTGCCTTGGAAGAGAGGCTGGAAGGACGACCCAAAGGTGCCTTGGAAGAGAGGCTTGAAGGACGACCCAAAGGTGCCTTGGAAGAGAGGCTTGAAGGCTAATTTCTCAAATTTCAGCCACGGAAAACGTGGTGGAGCAGTTCTCTGCTAACACACGGGCTCTGGACTTGAGAGCAGCGAGAGGGCGGTCATCGGCAGGAGCTTTCTGCTGGCGTGCAGCGCCTGCCCACTGCGCATGACGAGAAGAGCACTGTGACTTCCCTGAGGAGACAACCTGGTGTGCGCCTGAACCTGAGCCACGCTTCATTCCTTTGCAGTAGGTATTCCCCGTTCCTAGAACACTACCTAGATCGAATTGTAAATTGGTGTGTCTCAAATTTGAAGTCAGTATATTTAAAATATTTTGAGTAGTGATCTGCATTAGAAAAATGAACATCAATTTTAAAAAAGTACAGCTTTTCCAAAAAATGAAACATCTCTACTTTTCCACAATTGGGAAACAACACGAACAGAAGCCTTTAAAATGGGGAGATCAAAGAGAAATCATGTAAAATGTTACTCATGAATATATACTTGAAAAAAATACAGCGTTTGCGTTTCCTTTTAAAAATTCAACATAGATATGATCTTATTATCGGGATTATTCGAAAATTAAACTCACAAACATCACTGCCATCGAGCGATTCTGACTGGTGGAGACCCCCGAGGCCGACGGAGGGCTGCGCCTGTGCATTTCTGAGACTGCTTCCTGAGTGGAAAGCCCCACTCTCTCCCGGCCAGCGCCAGTTCCTGCAGGTTGCAGCCGGCTTGTAAACCCCTACGCAGCCAGGGCTCCTTGTGAGAACGTTGTCTGCTTCAGTATTGACATCGGGATTCCTACGTTCTTTGAAAAACCAGCCTTCCCAAAACAAAACCCAACAAAGCCCTCTGCCATGGTGTGGATTCGGGTGTATGACAGCCCTCCAAAGGGTTATGTGAGGCTGTAACTCTCCAGGAGCAGACAGCTCATCTTGCCCCCCACCCTCGCCCCCCCTCCGCAACTGGTGGGCTGAAACTGCTGACCTCTGATCCGCAGTTCAAGGAGTAACATCCTTCACCACCAGGTGTGTTGAAAGCCAGGGTCTCCGAATAGCTGACACGAATCAACAAAAGTACATCCTTGTCCAATACACACCTGCCTCTTAGGGAAAGGGTAAAGAGAAGCTGATTTAACCTGTAGACGAGTATGAAGAGTTGTATGGGGGGTTTTTTGGTTTGTGTTTTTTTTTGCCACATGGAGTGATAAGATGCTGGAAATCCCAGCCATCTTCAGCCTTCAAGACCTAAGAAACAGAATAGCGATCTGTCCTGCACGGCACAGCTTGAGAGTGACTGCTGCCTAAGTGCCCGGGCTCAGAGTCTGTGGTCCTTTGAGCTCTATGACCCTCATCACAGGGATGCCTGGCTCACAGTGCAGCTCAGCTGCTAATATCTGTACATCTCACTCTTGAGAGAAATGGAAAAAGTAATCACGAACTTTCTGGAGAGAAAGGAGACTCGGGGTAATCAAAGAGCTTCTTAAGAAGTAGAGCAAAGTAGGCGGCCTCACTCCCTGACTTCAAAACACAGCTACAGTCCTGAAAACAGCCTGCTCCTGGCACAAGGAGAGGTGCGGAGGCTAATGGCACAGGGTAGAGAACCCAGAAATACATGAATACACCCACAGACAACTTTCTCTGACAAAGAGCCAGATAAAATTAAATGAGAGTCTCTTTCAACAGATAGCGCTGGCAAAATTGGATCACCATGTGCAGAAGAATAAAACAGGACCCAAATCTCATAGTTTGTTAAGTTAAAAACAACAACAAAAAATTCACTGCCATTGAGGCAATACCAACTCATGGGAACCCGATAGGGCAGGGTAGAACTGCCCCTGTGTGTTTTCAAGACAGTCACTGTTTCCGGGAGACAGGAAGCCTCGTCGTTCTCCAGAGGGGCGGCTGGTGGTTTAGAACTGTGGACCTTGAGGATCGCAGCCCAACGCCACCAGGTATCCTATTTTATTGTGGACTCCCTTAAATCTGTACACTCATCTCTTTCACTTCTGGGAAATCATCTTGGGAATTACACACACGCACGCACGCGCACGCAAGCACGCACGCACGCACGCACGGCTTTTCCGGAAGGCTTCCTCCTTAAGTGTTGGTTGACCTTGGGCCTGGAGTTACTAATACCAGAACGCCTTGGACTCAACCTATCCAGAGCAAGTCTGCAGTATGTTGTCAGAAGGGCAAAAGGAGAGGGCGCAGCTCCCCTGAGATGAATACAGGTCCTTTTCCTGTCTACCAGTCCTCTTGTCCGCCTCACCTGAGGCAGGTCTGTTGGGGGTGGCACACCTCACTGCGCTTTCCTGGGCTCCGGGTTCCATTTCTCTGAGTCTCCTGAGCCCTTAGCATGCCTCGATTCAACTGGAAGCCTCCATCGCGTTTCAAGCCTTCCATTGGCTCTTTGATCGCTCTCATTTTCTTTCTTTCTTTTGCTTTAATTTAGTGTGCTTTCAGAGCATTTGTGGATGAGCGAAGTACCACCCACACTTAACCTGGCTGTCTCCCTACTTTCTTAAGCTAATCTTTCTTGACTATACTAGAACCTATGTGGGCGTCATGCTTCAGATTATGTTATTTCATGTCACTGCCACAACAGACCTATGAGATAGGCCCAGGCGTGCACACCTTGTACTTACTAATAGATCTTTCACCTCGATCCGTTCAAGTTTCTCTCCAAGATGGATTTCCCATTTAGGATAAAGGGAGATGGGATCAGTGAACGATACCTACATTGCATATTAAAGTCTATCCACAAAAAAATAGTTATTTGCCTTTGAAACCATTTTCATTGCTAGAAGGGGGTGGCGTTTTTGACAAAAGAAAAAGGGGTTTCGATCAGGACACCCAAGCCAGTGGTTTCACGTAGACCCAGGCTAAAGACTGAGCACTGAGGAGTGTTTGAAAGGAAGCTGAGTTGTAACTAAATACAGTTAACACTGGGAGTACTGTAAGTGTAAGATATTTGACTTAGTATTTTCCTATCATCTGATCTCCTTATTCTTTGTTGGTGACTGGCCTTCCACTGCTTTAGACATTTGAAACATAAACAAGTATATAAATTGATAAAAGATGTTCCTAGCTTTTTAGAGTTACATTTTAACTCTTCTTTTAAGAATAGTAAGTCAAACACAGTTAAGTCAAATTAAAAAATATATACGATAAAGCTATAATTATCAGTATCTCATGGTTCAAAGAATTCATTTTTATTTATGTATTTTTTAAAAAATTGCCAGACCACAATCAATGTAAGCCTGCAAAGATTGAAGAAAAAAACCCCAACAAACTACTGTAAACACTGTCTACATATTTATTGTATGAAGACAGCAGCCCTGACTCTGATTTAAATGTGAAATTAGAAGAACTACAGACAATAATCATTTGGATGTTTACTTTGAGCCTCTTTTGCATATAAGCTTATTCATAAGCAACTTTCATGTCTAAGCACATCCATGTTTGAAATAAAGAATATTTTGGAAAAATTTTTAAGTGGAAATTAGAGTAATAAAGTAGATGAATGTTTACTGGCTTGAAAAATGCAATTAAAATTGAAGCAAGAAGAAAGTCCCTCTTGAATTTGTTCAATGAAATATATAGCTTAAAAAGTAAAAATTTACATACCTTAAAAGTTCAATGATACAGTTTGTTTGCATTTCTTAAAAGTTTAGACTCATAAAAGGTTTGGTAACCTTCAAAGTGTATGCTTAGGAAAGCGTTTACCTTGTTTACTCTGTTGCTTTCTTGGCATCCATGTCACCCCGCCCCACCCTTCAGCAACCTTCAAAGACGTCCGTAGGGTGAGCTGTCGTTTTTCCCAAAGGTCTAACAGATGAAAGACTGAGTGAATAACCCAATCCCCCCGCCACCCCGAAGGATTCTGCTGGATTTTTCCCATGATAGCCTGATTTCATTTCACTCTACACTGTTTAGGAATAAACACAAACCTTGCACTGAATCTTCATGGCTCTATCGGGTATTAGAGGCACAGAATTACACCAGACCACACACAGACCACTGTCATGATTGCCAGTGTTACTAAATGGAAAGAATAGAGTAATGCTAACAGATAATCACAGGGGCGGAGGAAAATTGATTTCTAACTTTATTTCTATTATTGTTGCCCTTGTTTTGGCAAAAACAACTCCATAATTTTGCCTTTCTGTTGATAGAGTATATGGAGAGGGTGCCAGCCATAGAAATCTGGCTCATAGCTGTGGCCCCTGGTGCTGGGTCTGAGAACGGCGGCGAGGAGGCTGCACTACGGTGCTGCTGGTTCCTGCTCTCAGGGCTGATGTCCAAGGAACGTTCCAGAGCATATTTCCCCCTTCAGGTGGAACTCACTCAGCTGACTTTCTCCAGCCTGTCATACTAGACTAACTGACTCCACACATCATCTACAGGAAGCTTTAAAAATCAATCATCCGTCAAAAGAGTTTTTAATGCCATCTCCACCCTGCTTTGCCACCTATGGCTCATCCGCTCATAAACCGTCGACTGTGTTTCAAACGCCTGTGAACGGATGGGGAATTGAAATGGCAAGCAGTGAGCGCTGTGG
>NW_022107432.1:21001440-21003892 GCF_000313985.2 Echinops telfairi | reverse complement strand
ATGTCTGTATGTCACCAGGAATAACACTTGTAAAGAATAATTGTTCAAACAACCTCCCAAAGAATTGGTGTGTGTGTGTGTGTTGGTGATTTTTATGCAGACAATAAGTGATTCTTAATAAATAAATCTATTTTGCAATTTTAAAAAAAGGTAAGTATTGCCTATGTTTAAGATGAAAACAGTTTGGGGTTTTGACAGAACTATGTATCCCTCCAGTTCCCACATAATGCATGCATATTTTAATGCACATGCATCTCAATGGCTGTAAGTGTTGACAGAATAGCCAATGGGTGGGGCCTAAGGTCTTTCAAGAAGGAAATAAAGGGAAGGGGATTGGCAATCGGTGCCCCAAACCCTGTGGCTTTTATTTTCTGATTCTTGTATTTAATGGCATCATGGGTCACCAGTTGGATCCCCTGGCGCTTCCCAGGAGTAAGAAGAGGCAGTCTGCTTCCAGAAAGACTTAAGAGCCTCGGAAACCCCCGGAAGCGGTTCCCCTGGGCCTAACAGGGCCGCTAAGAGTTAAAATCCACCTAGGGGCAGTGGCTAGAGTTTACTTAAGAGACCCGGTATTGAGTGTCAGGCTCCAAACCCAAACCAAACTCACTGGCCTGGATTCATAGCGACCCTTTAGGAAAGGGTAGAACTGCCCCCCTGTGAATATATGAGACTGTAACTCTCTACAGGAGTAGAAAGCAAGGTCTTTTTCCTAAGGGGCGACTGGTAGTTTCGAACTGCTGACCCCGCTTAACCATGACACACCCAGGGCTTCTGTAAGCAGCCTCTCCACAGGAGAAAGGTGAGGTACTCTGCATGTGTAAAGACTTACAGCTAGGAAACCCTGAGGGGCATTCTGCTGTGTTACAGAATGATACTGTTAGGAGTTGGAATGATTTGCAGACACAGGTGTGTGGGTTATCAGTTCTCATGCATCCTGGTGGCAAGGTCTCTACGCATTCAGCTGCTAATCAAGAGGAGGGTGGTTCAAAGCCACCAGCTGCTTCCCCTGGGGGAGAATCTGTTTTTGTATAAAGATGATCGCCCGGAAGCCCTGTTGGGCAGTTCTACAGTGTCTGTAGGATTGCTCTGAGTTGGAATAGACTTGTTGCAATAGGTTTGGCTTTGGGTTTGATAGTGTACTAACACTTGGGTTGACAAGAGAATAAAAGACTTGCAAGAAAGGGTGTTGTACTTGACAAGGCGAACAAGGGAGCCAAGGGCTGGAGTGAAACCCCAAGTCCTATCTGTGAAAATGGTCGCCGACACCATGAACTGTATTCCTATGGGGAAAGGTATGATGTTAAGACCATTTTGTAGCACTAGTGACACACCTCACCCTACTTTTTACCATGGTGCACAAGTCAGCAAGTAACAGAACAATTATTCCAGCGTCCTATCCAACAGCTGCAGACACACTGGAAAGCCAAGGACAGCTGCACAAGAGAGACGGGTCTCCATCCATTTCCAACCTGCCCTGTGCTTTTACCACCCGATGAACTGCGATAATTTGTATACGTGTCCTCCTCAGCCTGTCAGAGAGAATAGCCCTGATTCAAACATCACATCCAACAACCACTTTACACAGGAAAACCAATACATGCTGTACACAGTATTTATCACATGAGATGTGATGTCCATAAAAATACATTGGGTGTCCCCATCTCAGTGTCAGTCTCATATTCAGCAATCAGGGTTGAGAATATAATGCAGATCTTATTACGCAGACAGGTCACTCAGCAAATGCTCAGAGGACTACAGAAGCACAGACTTTCAGAGACGGCTAGAGTGGCAACATATAGTGCAAAGAAAAAAAGGACCCCTGAAAATTTGGTAGCCTGACAAAATGACTTCATTTTGGCAAAGAAAACCCAAATTAGGATATTCTGAATAGATTTATTCACATCAGGATGAAATGATATAATCATCCAGCACTCACCCACACTGTCAGGTTCTGAGAAAGCAATCCTCATAGATAGAGTGCCTGCCTTGCATATCCCATTCAAAAAACAACCACCACCCGCTGACATGGCGTTAATTCTCCCCTCATAGCGACCCTACGGGACACAGTAGAACAGCTCTTCAGGGTTTGCAAAGCTGTAAATTGCTGCAAGACACTGGTGGGTTGGAATTACTGACCATGACGTTAAGGGGTGCAACACTAAACCCACAGTGCTGCCACCGGGGTGCCTTTGTGTGCCCTTTCTCCTTC
This sequence comes from Echinops telfairi, assembly GCF_000313985.2. Lineage (NCBI taxonomy): Eukaryota > Metazoa > Chordata > Mammalia > Afrosoricida > Tenrecidae > Echinops > Echinops telfairi. The sequence continues at coordinate 21,001,683 of NW_022107432.1, read as the reverse complement.
AAAAATGCAAATGAGATGCCCGTGCCTCTCTTCACTCTTCCCTCACTCAGGAATGGACGCCACTGAGCTGCCCGGTCACCTCACAATGTCAGCCCGCTTTGGGAAAATGCTTGCTTGGCTTCTACACTGCCGACTCTCAATCACTGCGTACAGCCATGAAGCCAAATGGTAGCTGAGCAAGAGGTATCTGGCTAAGCAGAGGAGAACTCGTGTGACTGGTGCAAAGGGGGCAGGCATAAGGAC
>NW_022107432.1:20997611-21001198 GCF_000313985.2 Echinops telfairi | reverse complement strand
GTTATCTGCAAGGATGCTGAAAGGAACATATGAAGAGGAAGAAACATGGGGAAAAACCCTTAATGTCATCGAGTCCATCCCAACCCATAGAACCCTGTCTAGGGCAGAAACGCCCCTGTGACCTGTAATGCTCACTTCTCTCACACAGAGAAGCTGATGGTGTCAAGCTGCTGACCTGGTGGTAGCAGCAGCCTTATTATAAGAAAAATACTGCCCAGTAAATATTAGCCTTTTATTTTGTTCTCTCAGTATTATGAAAGTAGAAGCCACAGAAGGATACATCTTTCAATTGTTGTATTACAGATGAGGCTACAATTCAATGAAGTACAGCAGCTAAGAATCTATTGTTTTTAACTGAATATAGGTCAATGGTTTGTTCTGATAATGTCAGGGATTGAGAATTGGAAACTTTGCTAACTGGTTAAGTAAGTGGTTATGCGCTAGACTAGTAGTAGCTTAGACATTGATGGTTCAAACTCAGCCGGCAGGGCTTCAGAAGGCGGGCCTTGCAACCTGCTCCTGAAAGGCTCCAGGCTTGGTAACCATCAGGGCCTGGGATCGTCCTGAGTCAGAAGCTACTTAATGATGACTAACAGATAAGACCAGTGGTACAAATCGTACGTCATAAGCTGACCTCAAAGTCTGGCGGTGGGAACCCCCCAGTGGATGCACTGAAGAAAGGCTTGGTAAATCGTTTCTGTAAAGATGACGGCCGAATTCTGTGCAGTGCTTTGTAACACAGAGACTCACCGGAAGCTGCAAATGCAGTTGATGAAGAGCTTGCTCTCCTTATTTTAAACCCTTAGATGTATGTATATATGGATTATTTTCAAAATAATCATGTGCAGTAAATGAAAGTAGATAGAAGATACTACAGCTATTATTAAAAGCTGATTTTATGTTTAATAAGTTTATGCTGAAAATCATGTTGATACTAATTTAGGCATCTCAGTGGCACAGTGGGTTACATGTAGGGCTGCTAATTTCAGGGTCAGCAGTTCGAAACCACCAACTGCTCGCTAGGAGAAAGACGAGGCTTTCTACACGCGTCAAGAGTGGCAGTGTCAGAAACCCACAGGGGCAGTTCTGCTGTCCACTAGGTCACTGTGAGCACGAATCCATAGGAGGGCTGTGAGTTTGGCTTGATTTTTCTAGGGACCTGGATACAGGGGCCACAATGTACATACCACTTTGGAGAACACAGGAAGGTAACACTTTTACAAAAGATGCACAAGTAAACCACAGGTAACATTAGGGCGTTAATCTTAAAGGAGTCTCAGTGGCATTGCCACACTTGTCCCTCATGTTTTAAATATATATCCCTCTTTGTACACAGTTTAACACATTCAGTCAAATACTAGACATGAATTTCTAGCCTAAAAGTTAAAGCCCATTGTTCTTTCTTGACTCTAAAATCAAGATTTGGAGAAAACCCCAAGTTGTAGGACTTATCTAAGTGAATTTCAGGTAATGGGGCATCTTTGAAGAGAATTCCATGTGGAATCATTAATATTTATTTGAATATGAGTTTATCAGCCAGGGTCTTAGAAGGAACTATCACAGTCCAATTACGTAATCTGCGTAGAATTTGGTAACGGAACCAGTTACAAAGATACGTTATGGTATGAACACTAATGACAGGAGACAGGGTGAGCTGTGGGAGGACGTCAAGACCATGGTTCCTGAAGAGAGCAAAAGGCCATGAAGAAGGGGAGGAAGGGAGAGATCAAGCGGAGGTCGGGAGAGACTGCCACAGTGCAATGTGAACTATAAACCACAGTCACAAGCACTGGACGGGCTCAGAGAACACCCGGGAACTGGATTCCACGTGCCTGCATTTCTGACATAAACACGAACCTAATGAAAAGGTATCAGGTGGAAAGTGCTTTCCAGGAGCTCTGACAGAGTTCCCATCCTAACCATATAAAGAATTCTTGGAAATTAAAAAAGAAATACCCTGCTAGAGAAATGCACAAAGGCTTTGAATATTAAAAGCACACACAAATATAAGTGGCTAATAAATATGAGAAAAAATGGTATCACTAGCCGTAAAAGATACATCTGGGAAAACGGTAAGTGATCACTTTTGAATTCGCCAGTTCTGAAAATGCTGCTCTTCTGCCTGTAGAGGCAAAGCGAGAAGTCAATGCCACTCATTGCCAGGGGGAGACAATCATACTGACGTACAAATATGACCAGACACCACGCTGCCAACCGCATACCTTCATGTCTAGGCATCTATGTTAGATAAGATTGCACTTAACCATATTAAAGAATGGTATTTAAGATGATATGATATAATCACATCAGAGGTACTGATAACAACTTAATGTTAACTTGTACATTATGTAAATCAGTGAAAAGCAAAACTTTTCAATGATGAGACAAATGATTTACAATGTAATTTAAAAAAAATAATTTTACTGGGGGCTCTTACAGTTCTTATAACATTCCATACATCAATTATATCAAGCATATTTGTACATATGTTGCCATCATCATTGTCTAAATATTTACTTTCTATTTGAGTCCTTGGTATCAGCTCCTCTTTTTTCTCTCCCTTCACCCTCCCACCCTTGTGACCTTGATAAATTATAAGTTATGGTATTATTGTTTTCATAGCGTACACCGACTGCTGCCTCCCTTCACCCACGTCTCTGCTGCTCATCCCCCTGGGGTGGGGGTGGGGAGCTATACATCAATCATTGCGATCGGTTCCCCCTTCTTCCCCTCCCCTTCCCCCTATGCTCCTGGTATGGCTACACTCATTTCTGTTCCTGAGGGGTTAATCTGACCTGGAGTCCGTGTGTCCGGAGCTCTTATCTGTACCAGTGTACATGCTCAGGTCTAGCCAGGACTGAAAGGCAGGACTGTAAAATGGAATTTTGTATTGCCATGAAGATAGTTTTTATTTTATTATTATTATTTTTTTTTGAAATGTCTCATAGGCAGCGGAACTAACCCTCACTGGCAGCAGGGACGCTCACAGGGCTCGCCTGGGAATCTGGCTCTTCTTCTCATGAGAATCCAACAGCTGCCACCAGTGGCAGAAGGAGCTCACTGAGAAGAGCATTTTTTTAAAGGAATACAAAACTACTTGTTGAGCACGGTTCACCAGTATTTACAGTAAAGTAAGCAATACGCAATTGGGTTAACATTCTGCTGACGACATCGATGTTTCTCCTGGCTTTGGCGGAGCTGGAGGAACCCCGATACTGAGAAGGGTGAAGAATGGGTTGAGATGAAAACAGACCGTGCAGGTCAGCGGGCGAGACGCCAAGCTCGTTCACCCAAAACCAATAAGCTGGTTAGCGAGGCTGCTGCTTAGGACCTGCTGCATAAAAGGCGAGGATGGTTTTTAAAAGATAAGCATCGACAGGATGATCATTTAAATGATAACATGAAACACAAAACGATATGCTCAGTAATAGTACCAACTTCATAAAAGGAAAACTGCATTTATTGAAAAAAGACAAAAGCACATAAAACAAAGCACAGCTGCATGTAGATGGTAGCGTCAAAAGTGAATTTTCTTTTCTATACATGTCTGTTTTGTTACTTTTACTTATTTATGTGTGTGTGTGTGT
>NW_022107432.1:20995846-20996968 GCF_000313985.2 Echinops telfairi | reverse complement strand
AGAGTACAGGGAAAGGCCCAGGTGTTATTTTGAGGGCTGAGCTGTGCCTGACTCATATGCATATGAACACTGGGCCCTGACTGAATAAAGAAGAAGGAAGAGGAACCAGACCGAAGAAGAAGGCGCTTGAATTGCGGTGCGGGAGAAGAATACGGAAAGTACTTTGAACTAAAAGGATAAATTGATCTGTCTTGGAAGAAATATGGCCGCAGTGTTCCTTAGAGGCAAGGATGGCAATACTTTCATCTTACTTCCTTTAGACATGTTGTGGGGAGAAAGCAGTCCCTGGAGAAGGGCATCATGCTCAGTAAAGTAGAGGGGCAGCGATGGAGATGAAGGCTCTCGACGAGATGCTCTGGCACAGTGGCTGCGACAATGGGCGCGAGCATGGCAATGATTGTGAGAATGGCACAGGAGTGTGCGGTATTTTGTTCTGTTGTGCATAAGGCCACTATGGGTTGGAATCGACTCGGTGGCGCCTAACAACAACACCAACAACAGTTCTTGCCACTAGCAAACCATTCTTTTTCCTTTTCTGTAGGACACTCCCCTGCTCGCTGTTTCTTCGGCATCACTAGCTGGTTCCTCTTGGGGAAAGATTTCTTCCCCTTGGGAAAACGTGTGTTGACAGACTTCTCTTTGTGTCCCCACTAGCCACCTGCTCCTTGGGAAAAGATCGCTTTTTCTTGGATTTGGGAAAATCGGAGCTAGCTCTGTCCTCCATTCCATTCTCCTTAGAGGCTCCTGTGGCCTTTTATTATGAGTTTTCTCTCTCTTCTTTGGGGCTCTCCCGAGTCTCCTCCTACTCCGCAGGTGTGCTCCTGCCGGCCTTCGGAAGACAAGAGTACAATCAAAGCCAACCCTTTCTTCTCCTTCTTCAAGCGTTGCTTCTGCGTTCTCCTGCCTCCCTTGCTGTGTCTGGACCCTGGTCTCCTACACAGCTGCCAGCGTGTTTCAGGGAATTTCTCCACTCACAGAGGGCAGCTGTTCCATGCTGTCCTGGGGAATATGCTGAGGGGGCACTTCGGAGACGCCACCATTCTGAGAGGCAAAGCTGCTTTTGATCGCAGCCAAGAAATGCGGCCTTTGTTCTAGGCAGCTGTGCAGCCAAGGAAGCTGGAG
>NW_022107432.1:20993689-20994752 GCF_000313985.2 Echinops telfairi | reverse complement strand
TTCATAATGTGGGGAGAGAAGTATTTCTCCTCAAAAATAAACTAAAGTAATATAGGAGAATAAGATAATGTAAACACAATTTGAAGAGAAGGCATGGCTTTTGACGGACTTAAAGCCCTATTTCTCTTAATCCGAGCCCTGTTATCAGGAGAGACCCGTCCCTGGAAAATGGACATCAGGCTTGGGAAAGGAGAAGGACCGCGGAAAAGATGAAGATTCTAAATGGGACGGAGTGACAAAGTGGTCCTGGCAAGGGGCTCAAACCATGTGAGGGTGGCTGGGATAGGGCGGGGTTTCCTTCTGCTGTGCAGAGGGTCTTATGAGTCAGAACCCACCCCGGGGCCCAACAACAACAACAAGCTGACCATGAGCTGAACTGCCCCTACTATGTCAAGGCATTGACTTTTAAGGTACTGAATAGCTATTAAAGTTTTAGCATTATTTTCAAATTAACATCCAAGTTAGATCAAACCATCAGATATTTCCAGGGGAAAACTATGTTTCTGTTCTTTAAAGTGTATTTTTTAATTAACATTCATTTCCCAGGGACATGGATTTTGAAAGGGCTATTTCACTCCCCTTTAGTGCAGAGAGAAAGGATCCCATTTAAACGTTAGAAAGGCAGAGAAAAAAATAAACAAGTCTGCTGAGCATAATTTCCTCTTGATTCTGAAAAGTTATGAAATAAAATCTATTATTTGATTACATTGGACCAAGAAACAGGAAGAAAAAGACACATTTAAGGCACAGCATCACTGTAAGAATAAACTACTATACCTTCCTTTGGGAAGAAAAGTGTTTTAATAGGTGGATGGGTATTGTCCAAATATTTCAAATTTACTTTATTAAGGTGTGAAGGCTTTAAACAAAAATCAACAACAGAATAGCAAATGTCAAAACTGAAGAAAGAAATACAACAGAGTAACAGTGAAAATGCTTGCGAGGGTTGATCTAAGATTATTTTTCTGTATTATTAGGAAGTTTAATTTTTGCTTTGGAGTCTTTTCCTATCGGTTTACTTAAAACACAACAATAATAATTCTGCTCTACCTATTTATTAGGC
>NW_022107432.1:20990503-20992096 GCF_000313985.2 Echinops telfairi | reverse complement strand
GACAGAGGAGCCCCCCCCCCCCAATTTCAAGATTTATAATTTATCTCATATCTTGGCAATGATACAGAAATTCAGACTACAAATCCATAGTTAACCAATAGTTTTGAATTTGTTATAGTAAAATCAGTTCTTTTCCCTCTCCTTATTTTGTGGTCAACAAAATCCTCTATGTGTCATTTATTTCATCCATTTCCAAAGCGAATTAATACAGATTTTAGCAAAGAATTCTCAAGAGACCCACTGGGTGCCTGCAAGTAGATCCCAGTGCACAGTGCCCTAGAAGACAGGAGAGAATTGCTCCGTCGGGTTGTGAATGCTATAAATCTTTATGAAAGCACCCTGTGCATCTTTTTCCAGTGGAGGAGCTGGTGGTTTGTACCGCTGGCCTTTCAGTTAGCAGCTGAGTGCATAACCTCTGGGCCACTGGGGATCCTTTTCGACCGTGAAATAATGGCCGACTTGTGACTTGTTCTAAAGAACCACTCAATTCATTTATTCAGCAAACGTGAAGAGCCTACTACACACTAAGCAATGTGTTATGAGCTAGGGTACCAGAGTGTAGAAAAGAGCCAAGGTCCCTGCCTTCAAGAAGCTTCTAGAATAACAAAGAATAAGCAAATCAATATAGTAAAGATTTGTAATTCCTAATAAATGATATAAAGAAAGTATATCTAAGACAGAGGAGGCACTTAGTCAGTAATGTTTCTTAAATGCTTATCTAAGTGGGTGAGATTTCAGCTGAGACATGGAGTGACCGCCATTGAGTTTATTCTGATGCTGTGACCCTATAGGACAGGTAGAACAGGGTAGAACTACCCCTGTGGGTTTCCAAAACTAACTCTTCATGGGAGTAGAAAGCATCATCTTTCTCCCAAGGAGTGGCAGGTGGTTTCGAACTGCAGGCCTTGCACATAGCAGTCCAATGCATAACCACTATGCCACCAGGGCTCCTTACCAGGTTCTAGTCAGGCAAGAAGGAGCCCTGGTGGCAGAGGGGATTATGTGTGGGGCTGCTAATCCCATGGTTCCAGGCAGTTCAAGTGAGGTGCGCATTGGACAAAACATGAGGTTGTTTGCTCTCATAAAATGTCCACGGAGAAAACAATGGGACCAGTGGTTCCAGGGGGATATGGGAGAGCAGGGAGCCAACAAACTCAGGGATAAGGGAACAAGAAGAGATCTAAAATTGATGGCGAGGGAGGTATATAATGCCTGTTGGGGTTTAATCAAGTACAATGTATCTGAGAGGAATTACTGAGAGCCAAATGGAGGGTGAGCAAGATAGTGGGATAGGAGGAAAGTGATAGGAAAAAGAGGAAAGAATGGGAGGCAAAAGCTATTTATAGAGGTATAGCCATAGGCATGTATATATGTAAATATATTAATTTATAATGAAAGGGATAAAGGCCAACGTATACATATTTACATGCTAAGTATTAAGATAGCAGATGGACTTTGGACCTCTACTCATGGCCTCTACTTTGGACCTCTACTCTACTTATTTTCCGAATCAGGGGTCTTTATGAGCAAGACAGGGTCTAAGAACGCTCTTGCTGCTGTGAGAAGAACAGACTAACCAAGGCAAAGCTGGAG
>NW_022107432.1:20989068-20990403 GCF_000313985.2 Echinops telfairi | reverse complement strand
GTATAAGCAAATGTGGTGAAGAGAGCGGATGGTGCCTGGCTATTAAAAGATACAGCATCTGGGGTCTTAAAGGCTTGAAGTTAAACAAGCGGTCATCCAGCAGGGAGCACACAAGCCCACATGGAAGAAGCGCACCAGCCTGTGTGATCATGAGGTGTCAACAGGATCAGGTTCCAGGTATCAAAAGATCCAAAACAAACAACTATATCAGTGCAAATGTGAGGGGTTAGAGTTGAGACCCAAAGTCCATCTTTAGACAATTGGATATCCCCCCACAGAAGGGTTCTAAGGAAGGGATGATTTAACCAAGGTGCAGGATAGCACCCACGAAACACACATCATTCCTCTAGTTCCTGAATGCTTCCTTTCCCCCACTATCATGATCCAGTTCTACCTTCCAAATCTGCCTACACTGGAGAACACATATTGGTACAGATAAGAGCTCTCAACACAGGAAATTCAGGAGAGATAAACCCCTCAGGAACAATAGTGGGAGTAGCGATATCACAATGTTGGATATGTAGCACCCCCCTAAGGGATGAAAGACAGAAATGTGGGTGAAGGGAGACAACGGTGAGTGCAAGATATGAAATAATAACGACAACATATAATTGATCAAGGATTCACGAGGGTGGGAAAGAAGGGAAAAAAGAAGAGCTTATACCAAGGTCTCAAGTAGAAAATGTTTTGGAAATTACGATGGCAATATACATACAAATATTCTTGATACACTGATGTATGGAATGTTAAGAGCCCCCAATAAAATGATTTTTTTAAAAAAATTATAGCTTCAAAAACCCAAGGAGCAGTTATACTCTGTTCTATACGGTTACTATGAGTTGGAATTGACAAGATGGCAGTGGGTTTTATATTTGTGCATGTCTGTGTGTGCGTGTGTGCAAAAGATACTCAACTCACCAATGGGGAGAGGTACAACTGGATAGAGGGAAGAACTAATATAAAACACCAGAATAGTAGAAAGTTGGGCTTCTATGAGGAATTGAGAGATGATAATAACAGCGAGGAAAGAGAAATAACTCAAATTCATCGCCATCAAGTTGATAGCAAGTCGATAGCAACCCTATATCTAGGACAGGGTAGGACTACCCCTGTGAGTTTCCGAGACTGCCAGTCTTTCCAGGAGTAGAAATGAGCCAACTCGTGCCCTTTAAAGAGGTTTGAATTTATTCCAAGGTCAATGGCAACCACTCAAGTGCTTTGAGTTGGCTGACCCCATCATTTATTTTCCGAATCAGGGGTCTTTATGAGCAAGACAGGGTCTAAGAACGCTCTTGCTGCTGTGAGAAGAACAGACTAACCAAGGCAAAGCTGGAG
>NW_022107432.1:20972936-20988747 GCF_000313985.2 Echinops telfairi | reverse complement strand
TTCATCAGACATAAGAAAACACAGGTGCAAAAAGCTAGTGAGTGTTCACATTTAAAATGATTTGCTTTTAAGACAGATAATCTTTTATAAAGTTCAATCTAGGTTTCCAGCATATTTACTTCCTTAATTCCCACCGACTTATTACCGATGCAGTTTCTAGTAGATTTACAATATCTCATCAATGTACAGGCTCAAAGTTTAGCTCAGATAGGTTTCTTTACAAACCTTCAAAATGAGTGAGTGGAAAATGCCCTACTTTCCAAATCAGGGAAACCGTACTTTTACCCTCCCACCTCTCTCTTCTATCACCTCACAGCTGCTCTCCACTAATCTCATGGCCCGCAACCACGGAAAACCAACCTCCTGCCGTTAAGTCCCCTCTGACTCACCCAACCCTAAGGAGGGTTTCTGAGGCTGCGGATCTTTACAAGGGCAGACAGCCTCATCGTTTGCCCACTAGTGCCTAGTGGAGTCGAACCACGGCATGTTCCCACCTTGTACCCACGGAACACTGTCAATCGATCTTTATATTCTCAGGGCCCAGGACTTCTAGCTCATGGACTTAGCTCTCTCCTTTGGAAAGTGAGGAATACTACTAAATACTTCCCCTCGGAGTTATCATGTGAATATGGGCTGCTCCCACGGGGGTAAGAAGATCCTATGACATAGAGAACTATGTGTTTCAGTGAAGGTGACCAGATTTAAAGTAGGACAGCATTGACTGGGGGGGTGGGGAGGGAGGGTTCTTGATTAAAAATTTGGTCTATATGGACCAAATAGACCGTTCCCTAGCTTGTTGTGCAGTCTTTCCAAAAATTGGGACTTTTTTAAAACGTCAAAAACCGGGACTGTCCCGCCAAAAGCGGGACGTCTGGTCACCTTAGTTTAAGTGAGAGCTGTTAGATCAATAAATGTGCAGTAAACCTCTTCAGAAGCAATCATATTAGACAGTCTGTAACTAAAATATTCTTTTTATATTAAAATACACATAGCATTCTGACAAGCTGTTTTTCGGGGCTACTGGGTCAGCTCTGACTCATGCACCACAGAACGAGACACTGCCCCGTCCTGGGCCCATCTCACAGCAGCAGGCATGCTCCAGCCCACTGCTGCCCCACTGCTCAAGACGTACTGCAAAACAGTTCTAGACTGTTTTCTGACTGAGCCTCTACTTTAACAACCAGCATGCCCTTCGCCAGGGATTGGTTTCTCTGGATGACACAGAAAACAAAATTTGAGTTAAATTTTATCATTAAAAGAAATGACTTCAAAAAACTCCATCAGCCCAATCCTTCTCGATGGTGGTAAAAAAGGTAAGGAAGGTCACTGGCTACCTGCGGGAAACAGGGCAGGCATCCAGGGCCGGCATGACCAGGGGATGGCCGCTTCAGTGTTTCAGAAGCGACTCGTAGAGACACCACATAGATATCATTGTTTATTTTTACCCATTTCTCAGTGCTTTTGTTCAAAAAAGGATTCAACAAAACGGCATTGCTCTCCTTCTCTAAATATTGAAAGCACTGTGGTGCTCGGTCCATGTGAAAAAATTCTGTCTCCCTGGTTATTTGGACTATCCCATAAAAGCACATGTTTTGGGGGCTTTACATGAAAATGAATGAATAAATGAAAATTTAAAAACAAACAAGGCAGATTAAAGAGGCTGTAAAACCCTTAAGTGAATTAACGTTGGTTTCATTTCCTTTTGTCCTCCATAAAAAAATGGGAGATGCAACAATATACATGCACCAACAGAAATAAGCGGTTTCAATGTTGTTCATTCTTTTAACAATACAGAGGCATGCAAGTTTAATATCCCTTTATTACAGTGCATTCTGAACATTCACTTTATTCTGGGTGCTACTTAAGATCTACATATAAATGGAAAACAAACGAGGTGGAAAACGGAAAGCCTTAAGTCCCGCCTCCCTTTAAGCACTGTATCCTGGTATGAGAGACTGTGTGTAAACTTCCAAGCTGCAAACAAAAATAAGAAAATCCACCCACAACTAAGACCTGATTATAGTTAGGCCCAACCACTATTGAGCAGAGTCACATCACTTCCGCTTTCACTAATTTCAAATTTGCCATTGTTGGGACAAGCTAGATTAAAATCCAGTTTTACTCACTATGAAGAAAAAATCAGACTTACCAACTGTATTAAAGCTATAAGCAATGAAGCCTTCCAAAGGGGTCCAGCTTACCACTCAGTGGTTCTTAAGAACATCAGAAATACACAACTTGGAAATGTGCTCTGGACAGTTTTCTTATTGATGCTGTACTGTGGTAAACGCAAACTGTGAACCAAAGAGGGCTCTGTGGTTGGCGTTTTCGCCAGAGATGACCAGGCCTTTCTTCTGAGACACCTCTAAGGGGGACCGGAATTCCTAACCCTTCAGTTAGCAGTTGAACTGGTTCACGGTTTACCCTGTCCAGGGACTTCAGAAGTATATAAATTAGAAACAACTGATTAATTTTATTTCAGGGAATGGAGACTGTGTGAAAATTTATACAGTGGAGTTTCAAACTATTGACAGAAAAAAGGAATGAAAAAAAAGAAAAAAAGAATGAAAAGATAATGGATTCTTTTCCACACATTTTTTGAAGCCCCCTCGTATTCAAAACAAAGCTGAATTATATGAGTTAAGCTGAGCTTCTATACCCACCTCTCATTTGTGTAGCCATGTAATAACGCTAGTAAATAAGGTGGTACTGGTGGAGAAAGTAGGAGGCCTGGTAGCATGGTGGTTACACATCAGGGCTGCTAACTGCGAGGCCAGCAGTTTCAAACCACCAGCCGTTCCGTGGGGGAAAAATAAGGCTTTCGACTCCTGTAAAGAACGACAGATCAGAAACCCAGAGGGGCATCTAGCCTGTCTTAGGGTGTCACTATGAGTCGGAACGTATTCAATAGCAACGCGCTTGAGTTTTCCTGAGTGTAGAGTGGCAGTGGAGGGAGTGGTGGGATGGCCCATTCGTGAAGCCCGAGGTAAAACCTCCAGCCTCATCACCTACCACAGCCTCTCCTACTCAAACGTCTAGACTCAGCTCAGCCTTGCTGTCTTCTCGGCTATCTCCTGGCCCTCCCTCGGCCTAGAGCATTGCTGAATAAATGACGTCACTGCACCAGACGGGTAGTCTTCCTTCTTGGTCCCCACCGGGCATTTGCTCAATTACTAGAAGTCAGGAATCGCATCTCACTCTAGTACCTAGAGCTAGAGTAGAAAACAACACAAAACAAAAACACTACCGTCAAGTTGGTTCTGACTCACAGCAACTCTAGATGGGGATTAAGAAGAGGCTGTACTTCTTTAGGGGAACAGGCTGCTTCACTGTTCTCTAGGGGAGTTGTTGGGGACTCGAACTACTGACCACGAGGCCAGCTGTCAAATGCTCACCGCCTAGCACACGAGGGCTCCTGAGCACTGCAGTGGGCACTCAACAACGGCTGCTCAACAGGTGAATGGACGCACGTGTCAAACAGTGCTCTAGCACCAGGGGATGCAGGGTCTGTTTGGACTCACGGCCACTCCATACGCGTCAAAGTAGAACTGGGTTCCGCAGGGTTTTTAACAGCTGGCTGATGTTTTGCATGTGGCTCACTCAGCCCATTTTCCCAGCTGCCTCTGGGTAGATTTGAACCGCCCACCTCTCAGTGTGCAGCTCGACAGGACTTGCTAACGATCTGCAACAGCCAAGGGCAGGCTCCCCTCAAGGCTTATGCTCTTATAAATAAGCTGACCTCGCTAAAGTAGCAAGTCACAAACAACTTCAGCGTGCGGTCTATTCCCTGAAAGGGGAGGGGGGTAATAAAATACACGGTGGGCCAGCACTTTTACCCTGCCCATTGCCACTGAAAAGAAACCTCATCGTAACTCATGGGAAGAATACATCTGAGAAAACACTTTAGCAATGCCTTAAGTAAGTTCCTAATTCTTACCATAAAGCAGAATGTAGACACCACCATATTATAAACCTTCGTACTCGAAGAAACCAGCCAGCAGACCACCCAGGGAATCCTAGCAGACCATCCGCGGTCTTGTGGGGACCACACTTTGAGAACCACTGTTACAGGAAACGCAAAGACTTCCTCCTCAGCAACTCAGGAACTCAATCTTTTTGTTGGGGGAACACACTGACTTTGTAAGCCAAAAACATCAAAGTATTAAGACCTCTAAATTCTTCCCAAACACTGTCAGAACCCCAGACTATCTTACTTATGACATGCAGCCGCGTTGCTGTACTGTGTGCGGCAGCGAACACCTGTGAGTATGATGTATATACGCACAGCATAGCTCTTCCTCGCTTCAGCCTTGTTTCTTCACCAGGGAAGCCTGCTGGCATTTCCCAAGAGAACTTACTGTGTCCGCCTATGAAGTCTAATGCTAACTAAATGAACTTTGTCAAACAGGCCTAATGGCATTCTTCTTAAAAGGCAAAACGTGAGGTCACTCACAGCAGTGCTCCTAGATGGTTACATTCCAAAGGCCATCAGTGAGGGCATTTGGGGACTGTCTTCTCAACCAGCTATGAGCTACAGGAGTTAGCAGCCTTGATAAAAATGGACGCGGGCAGTGAGGTACTGGGGGTCCAGCACCGGAAAGAGAAAGGAAAAGAAGAGTCTACATCTTATCTTTTCTCAACTGGGAACTTACATTCTAGTAAGGAGAGGCAGATAAATAACTTTGGAAAAGACCTAGTCAGGTGGTAATGGGAGGAGGGATTCTATTTCATAAGTTGGCAGAGAACTCACTGATCAGATGACCTGAAAGAGGTGAAGGGGCAAGACAGGGAGCTATCTAAAGGGGGAAATGTAGTCAATGGGGGTGGAGAGCTGAGCGTTCCAAAGGCAAGTTCAAGGAGTGCAGAGGTCCGAGCGGCAGCAGGGCAGAGATTACTAGTCAACGTGTAAGAGATGAAGTCGAAATGAGAGTCTGGGGTTTTCACTCTGCGTGCAATGGGAGAGCACTGGTGCACTTTGAGACCAGGAGTGAAGTTACCTGCTTTATATTTCAAAAAGGATTATTCTGGGAAGGACATTGTGTAGAGAGACACATCCACTCCAGGAGTGTGGTCAATGCCACTGAACTGTATTTGGACAAACGGGTAGACTGGTATATGTTTTTCTTGTATATTCTCAACCACAAAATAAAAACAAAAAACCCAAGAAAGTAGCTCTAAAGTTCCCCAAATAATACAATAATAAATGAAGGTACTGTACAAATCTGCAGATGTTTATTCAACCCACTTTTCAGCTACCTAGAAACTATCGAGGAGTGTCGCCTATTCATAGAAAAGGGATACATTTGTACAAATACATACACTACAGACATGGTATCCCTCTGTAAATAGGAATTTCTGAATTATATGAGGGTTTTTACAAAGTTGGTGGAAAACTTCCATTACCTTTAAATTCCATTTTTCGATGAGCTTTTGAAGTTACTGATCATGAATAACGTAACGCCAATGATCAGGGTCAGCATTTTTCGCTAGTGATGTCCAGCTGCTTGGACACAGGTTCAGAGATGGGAGAAAGCTGAAATTCATCAGGCTGGATTTCTTCCAGGTGAGTAAGACAAAGGAAAGGGGCCAAGAAAAGGAAGCCCATCAGTAAGGGAGTGATTACAATGCCTGGCCGCGAAACCTAAAATTAGATGAATGATAATGAAAGGTGTTGGATGGTGGGTAGAACAGGCGAGGACAAGGAGTCTTTCACTGGCCGTCGTACATGTTCTGGGGCGTGGCCATCAGGATCCACAGCTGAAGCAAGCAAAGGAGAAGATTCCTGGAGGAGCAAGCAGAGACTGAGCGGCGAGGGTTCTGGAATGATTACCTATATGGCGATTGGAAGGACTATTACTGTAACAGGAATAGGGTGGAGACAAGGGTCATGAACTCGGCATTAAAAGCTCTTTAAAATAATGGCGAATGACTCAGGTATCTGGTGACATTGTCTGGTGAAATAATATTTTCAGTGTTGACAGGGAGGATAACAAAAAGCTAGGAGTGTGCGAGTGTGTGCGCTGGAAGCCAATGGTTAATGCGTTCAATCACTAGTGCTGGAAGGTAGGAGGCGAGAACTCACTCAGAGACACCCAGGAAGACAGGTGCCTTCAGATCAGCTTCCAAAAGGCCCCAGCCTCAAAAGCCCATTAGTCTGTGTAAGATGGGGTCACCTCAAGTCAGAATCAACTCCATGCCAATTACCAACAAAACCACTATTCTGAGGACAGCCTCACGGCCATTGAGTCAGTCCTGACTCAGAGTGACTCTATAGGGCAGGGTTGAAGTGCTGTGTGTGTTCCCGCGATCGTAACTGTGGACGGGAATAGAGAGCCCTGTCTTTCTCCCAGGGAGAAGCTGGTGGACCTGGTAAACCACAGCCTAATGTGGAACCACTACACCACGAGAAGATGTAAAACATTTTCTGTAATGAGATCATTCAGGGGGATGGAGGGGGGCTTCATTTAAAATACTTAAAAACACATTTAAAATTGATTGCTTTGATTTGCTTTCACCATATTCATTATTAAATTTAAAGTAATATTTGAAAGGCGGCAATATTTATGTTAATGAGCGGAGATAAGATCTAAGAAAGATAGCTAAACGGATGCACAATCACACTAAGTTTATTGAAAGGTTCTCTAGGAATATGCTGAATTCATTTTCAACTGTCACAATGACTTGCCTCCCAATAGCTTTGCAAAAACTCCAGCATTACAAACAGCGGACTTCTGTATGGGCTGCATTTCTCAGTGGACAATGATTGTCAATCTGACGGAACATCTTTGACTCAGACACTCTTACTTAACCAATTTTAAAGCAACAGCAAAACAAAACCTCTACATAAATACAGCTCTTAGAAAATGCCCCATTATTACTCACAGACATTACATTACCTTAGTCATTCTGTCATGGAAAATAAATCCATAGACTATACGTTGCCTCAACCCTGTTGAGAACCCTCCGTGTACTGGACACTACACCAGAGGCTGAGAATGCAAAGGCGATTAGATGTGGTCCCACCTCTTCCTTGGGCCACAGTTTAATGGGCAAGGCAAACCAAGAAAGGGGCGGGGTGGAGGGGCAAGGGAGGAGAATGAAAGAAGCTAATTCCAGGCAGAAGTCAAGAACAAATTGGGGAGGGGAAAGGGAGAGGGTGTTGGTAGAAGGCAGTGTCTGCATGTGCGGAATAAACCATTTGCAGGTCAACGGGAGTTTGAAAGCCGGGCTAAGAAGTCTGGTCTCATGCGTGCATCTGAGGTACTCACAGGAACCCAGGCTGAGCAGCCAGCCTTGGGCCCACTGGAACAAGGATGGGGCTCAGAGGGGAGCGGCACGGACCAAATGGCAGGCCGCGGATATATCTGAGACCACTTGTGTGGAGTTGCCGAAATGTAACTTTTCTTATCATGGTTAATGCTTATCAGGAGATTTCACATAAAATCCCTGGCTTCCAAATGGTCTTGACAAAAATAAACCTAATCTTGGATCGGTAATCCTGTTTGCCATACTCCGGGCTCTCCAGTGGTCTGAGTCTTAAAAAGCATTGTAATCGTTTTTAAGTGATTGGACTGGGTTTTGTACCAATTTGAGTTTACTGGATAATGTCCACGTACCTGTGTGCCCAGGTAGATTGGTAGCTAATGGACGCTAAAGCTGGTTGTCCTTGGGTAGGTTTAAATCTTAATTCTACCGCTGCAAGAGCTGTGTGGCTGCGACAATCAGTTTCTGCATAGGTAATATGGGCTAAAATGCTTACCATGAAAACCAAGCTCACTGCCAGCACCCATCCTAACGCATAGGGACCCTTTCGGTCAGGGAAGAACTGCTGCCCCTGTGGGCTTCTGAGAGTGAAGTTCTTTGCCGGAGTAGAAAGCCCAGCCTTCCTTTTGCACAGTAGCTGGTGGTTTCAAACCACTGACCTTCCAGTTGGCAGCTCAGCTTGTAACCACTACGCCACCAGCAGGGCCCCTCCTCTGAGAGCAGAAGCAAGTCTGTCATTCCTCTTCAGAGCAGAAGGGCAGGCGTCATCGCAGGACTCACCTTTAGACATTTCATGAAGAAAAACTTGCCTCTCATCTGTATCTGAAGTTTTTGCCCAAGAACTTGTGCTGCAAATGAACTTTCTTCATGTTTATTTTCCCGGAAAGTGTTTAAAAAATTAGCCTTTCAAATACAAAATGAAATTAGGGGGGATAAAAGAGTGTACAAAATTGTATTACCAGGACTTTCTAAGTGACCTCAAAGTTTCCTAGTACTCAAAACAATGGGGTCTGAGCAATGAGCAAATGAGGAAACATTTCAACAAATATGCTCCCTTAAAAAAAGAAATGGTCTAGTAGGCCCCTGGAGATCCCCTTGCAGAGGGGTCTCGGGGAGGAGACAAGCCAGCCAGGGTGCGATGCAGCAACGATGAAAAATACAACTTTCCTCTAATTCCTAAATGTTTCCTCCCCACTCCCACTATCATGACGCTTTGCAAGTCTGGCTAGACCAGAGGATGTACACTGGTACAGATAGGAACTGGAAACACAGGGAATCCGGGGCTGATGATCCCTACAGGACCAGTGGTGCAAGTGGCGATACTGGGAGGGTAGAGGGAGAGTGGGTTGGAAAGAGGGAACCGATTACAAGGAACTATATGTGACCTTCTCCCTGGGGGACAGGCAACTGAAAAGTGGGTGAAGGGAGACGTCGGACAGGGCAAGATATGACAAAATAACAATTTTTAAATTATCAAGGGCTCATGAAGGAGAGGGGAGCGGGGAGGGAGGGGAAAAATGAGGACCTAATGCCGGGGGCTTAAGTAGAAAGGAAATGTTTTGAGAATGATGAGGGCAATGAATGTACAAATGTGCTTTACACAATTGATGTGTGTATGGATTGTGATAAGAGTTGTATGAGCCCCTAATAAAATGATTTAAAAAAAAGAAGAAATGGGCAAAACTAGCAAAACTACCAAAACAGCCATTTCAGAACTCCAGAAAATAACCAAAGGCATAAACCCAACTGGAAGTCATTTAGAAAAAGAGCGGAGTTGTGCTAAGAAAGGCAGGAGGTGCCATTTCCATTCGGAGTGGCCAGCAGCAACCCCCATGCAGGTGCTGCCCATTCCGTCGCAGGTTCTGCCTCTGAAGGAGGACTGTCTGATTGCAGTCCCGTCCCAAGACACTGGCAAAAACAGGGGGCACTGGCAAATAATCAGAAAAACGGGCGATGGCACTGTGTCATCTGAAACAAGGCAGCGGAAACTCACGGCCTTCGAGTCAATTCTGACGCACAGCCACCCTGTTGGACAGAACTGACCGCTGTGGGTTTCTGAGACTGTAATTCTTGACGAGAGTAGAAAGCTTCTTCTTTCAACCGAGGAGCTGGCTGGTGGTTTGAACTGCTGATCGTGGGGTTAAGAGCCCAACACAGAACCCACTAGGTCACCAGGGTCCCAAGGCAGCATCAGAGTTCGGAGAAGGTTCCAGAATGCTCATTAGAAGAGAGGGTGCGGAGACGTCGTCTCACTTACTTTGGCCATGTTCTCAGGAGAGACCCGTCCCCAGAAAAGGGCATCAGGCCTGGTACAGTGGGCCGTGCACAGGAGGACGATCCTCAGTGAGAGGGACTGACACAGCGGCTGCAAAGCGCCCAAACGTAACAATGATGAGGATGGCACAGGGCCGCACCATGTTTAGCTCTGCGGCTACGAGTTGGAATCAATTTGGCAGCACCTAACAACCAGGTTTTGAGAAGATCCAAACCAGTCCTGGGTAATCTGGGAAACGTCTGCATACACAGGTTAAGTACACCGTCAGGGAAGACCAGAAGAGGCCACAGCTTCACAGTTCCTGTCAGCTGACCTTCCAGCCATGGGCATCTGTAGCACTGAGGTTGGATAAAACTGACCGACTGACAGTTTTTTCCTAAAGCTGACTGATCACTGACTGACTATTAAACCTTGCTGACACATGTGCAACTGTTATGAAGCCGAGCTTCAAAGTCAACACAAGAGTTAAAGACACACGGACATAATTCCCAAAGACTGAGCAAAAACTCTAGTGGCCTTACATTAAAGGAAAGATATTGTACAGAATTGGTCAAAACACAAACTAAACAAAGAATGAACAAAAACGACGACTCTGGCCGTGGCAGGGTTTCTGAGTTGTATCATTAAAAAGCGGGAGGAGGGGCACAGCATTCAATAACAGTAGCAAAAAATTACCAGACATGCAAAAAAAGAGGAAAATAAACGTGGCCTACCATCCTGAACAAAGCCGTCTCTAGGAAGTATCCCTGTGAGATGCAGATGTGGGCTTCAGAGAAAAACACAGGGGCCCTGGTGGCACAGTAGATAAGAGTACGCTGCTACAAACCGAGCCTCTGGCTGTTGTAGCCACTAGCCCTGTGGGAGAAAGACAAGACTCTCCAGCCTTGCTAACTATGGGCAGGCCTACTCTGTCCTACAGGTTCACTATGAATCAGATTTATAAATGCAAATCTGACGGATGTATTACAATGCCTTATAAAGCCCTAAATACATGATTATAATCTGTCTCAAACTCAAAGCATATATGAATAATGCAAAAAAAGGATATCTTAGGGAAAAACAGAAATTAACCACTGTGTTAGTTACATCATCTATTGTCAATTTGAGACTTAAGAGTGAAGAGGTAGAGTTTAGCCTGTCAATCAGGTCGCAGCTTGATGACCTCATTTGGAGGCGCTATAGCTTGCGGGAGGTGGGACACACGCTCACTCCCTGGGAGACATTCCTGCTGACAAGACAGTTGGGGCTATGCTAGTGTCCAGAGCTGGAGGACCACATAGAGACCCCTGCCAGTGCTGAGATGCTCATACCACCACTGGATTACAAGACTTCCCACCCACTGGCCTGTGATCTTCCTGCATTCGGCATCATTGCATGTGTTGCGTGAGTCTGAAGAGGAATTTACTGATTGGTATCAGACATATGGGCTAATATCAGACTTATGGACTTGATCTGGACAGGGCTGGGGTGTTTTCTCAATATTCAATTGCTCTTATATATAAAGTTCTTTATTATACACATATGAGTATTTATAAATTTGTTTCTCTAGTCTACTCAGACTAACACAACCACCACCACCCCAAATTCTAGTTAAACAATTAAGTAAAAATGCCTGCCAAATGCTTCTTAGTATTCCATCTTAAAAGAACAAGCAGCAACAGTCAATTCAATTCCTTGACGACCGTTTTCCATTTAAAGTCCTCCTTACTCCACACTCAATGTTTTGATTGATTTTTTCCTATAGGTCAATATTCTTATTGGTCTTTCTCCTATTCTCTAGGCCAGCAATGGGAATGTGGCTCCGAGGGCTGTTTAAGGCACACACAATCATCAGTACCAGGTAACATCACACGCTTCACCAGAGGGAAGCAGAACTAGCCATCACATTAGGCGTGAATTCGTCAAATGTTTGACCAAATAAAGCAGGCTGATTTTTAAGTTGAAAATTCTGTATGGCCCACAAATGAGGTTATAAATACCAAATGGCCCTTGGCAGAAAAAAAGGCTCCACACTCCTGCTGTAAGCATATTTCAACTATAAATGGCCATGTTTTCAGGAACACGCATTTAGAAGAATCAAGAATTTTTCTTAAATAAGTTGGAATGCAAAAAGCATAATGAGTCCACAAAAACAAGTTTTGCAAAGAGGAGAATGACACAGTGAAATGCCAAACTAAACCCTAGACATCCACTAAGGATGAGGGATGGCACTCTTTATTTTGCTGTTAAGCATAATGAGTTGGTTAAGTAGGCAGGTGCCTCTTACTTGGGAAACTGTCATATTCAATACGAACAACTCATAACCGAACACTGAGCAGGGATTGCAAGAATACAAAATTGAGTGACATAGCATGGGAACAAGGATATTTAATACACTAAAAGGGTGATTTATTTTTTAGAGCCCTGCAGGCAAATTGCTAGCAAAGCCATGAAACTCCCTGCCATCGAGCTTATTCTGACTCACAGTGACTCTCTATAGCAGGGGTGAGAAAGTCCAGCCCGGGAGCAGTAGCAGGCCAGAGAAGTCAATACCAGATAAAACCCGAGAAATCATCAACAGCAGCTAACATCCTATGTCTCACCAAAGAGAAGCAGTTCTAGCCCTCACAGGAGGGGTGAGTTAATTAGATGTCTGACAATATATAGCAGGTTAATTTTTAGGTTGATAACATTTTATGAACCACAAATTAGGTTATAAATATTTACGTGGTCCTCAACAACACAGCAATAGTTCCCCACCCCTGCTCCTTAGGATAGTGGGTAACTTGCTCTTTGGTGTTTCCAAGTTTGTATATCCTTACAAAAGCAGACAGCCGCATATACTTCTCCTTCAGAGTGGCTAGGGGCTTTGAACCATGAATCTTACAGTCAACAGCACAGTGCTTAATCTACTACACCCCAAGGGCTCCAAGATGGAGCAAAGACACAGCTTCACTAGTCAGAATCACAAAGAAAAAATCTAGGTGGAAGAATTGCATAAGTAAACAGGACAATTCTTAACAGAACAGAAATATCAACTAACCAATTAATTACCTGCTTCTAACCTAGTTATTTCACTTGGATACTGTGTGAGAAACCTTAAAGTGTACAGTTATAATAATGCCCCTGAATTAATGCCAATTGGAGCCTGACCTCATTTAGGTAGCCAAGTGGAAAATACCTGGTTAGTCATGTCAGTGAGTGTGGTGACATGATGGGGCTTCTCCTTTCTCTAATTTTTATGTAAATTAGTCGACTATTTGAGTGTAGAGTAGATCTTTTAAGCTTATTTAAAAGAATAAGATAACAATATGAGATACACGATGGATAACTAATAGGCTTGCCATCTTGTTGTCGAGTTTGGGGAGTTTTAAAGGTGTTTCGGAAGTCGGTCACCAAGCCCGTCTTACCTCTGGGCAGGTTGGCACTACTGCGCTTTTGGCAAGTAGTTGAACACTTAACAGTTTCTGGAACTCAGGGATTAGTAACTGTCTATGCTTTAAAATAGATAATGAATTACAAGTTAGTAGCTGTTTGGTTATTTTAGTATGTTGCAATGTTATGGGCATATACGAAGAGCGCTGGTAGCACTGAGCCAAGCACTAGGCAGCTAACCAAGTGGGTGCTGGTTTCAACCCACCAGTTGCGTCACAGTAGAAAGATGAGGCTCCCCGCTCCTACAAAGATTTCTAGTCTTGGGAACCCTAGTTATGGTCACTCTAGGTCACATCAACTCAATGGCATATCCGATAGGTGTACAATATTCTAAAGAAATCCATTATATGAGTACACAAATCAATATTAAGCGAATCTTTTCAATAAAATTTGCATTTGAAAAACTTGTAGCCATGTATCTTTGAAAACAGCACCCACTGTTGTGAGCTGCTAAATTCTGAGTCACATTCTAAAATCATGAGGCACAGCAAGCTTTCTAGCCATGAGGTGCTTTTCTTAACTGAGAACCTAAATTCAATTTGAAGGGGACAACTGGGTGATAATTTGTCACATGAACACCTATATACACTATTAAAATGAAGGTGTTATTAAAATGAAGGTGTTATTCTATATTTAAATATTCTTAAACAGTTTGGACAGTATCCAGAATAAATCCACTTCCAATTACAAAGTAAGCAAATCTTTTATGAACATACATTACTTGTGGTAACATTTTATATTAGTGTCAGATATGGCAGATGTCATAGGTACCTCTTTTAAACTAATAATCTCAATTTAGTCCATTTAGATAAACTCTAAATTGTATTAGGGTAAAAAGTTAAAGCATACATCTTATATATTAACTTACAAAGTATTTATGGAGGAGAGTACCACCCTTATAAAAGATTAAAATAATGAAATGGTTGGCTCTATAACAAATGAATGATTTTTAAAGCATAAATCCAGATTATGATGATAAGAATTATACAATTATAATTCTTCAATACATCCCTTGGCACTAAAATGTGAAATATTAGCAATATCGTAGCCAACAGGATAAAACAGAACATCAAAGAGGGCCAATCATCTTCAGAAAACACTTCATATTCTTTCATCTGATGTTTCTTATTGGACTAGATAGTGCCACCATACAATGCAGGGTCATTGAATAAAGGGCAGAATAAATAGGTGAAAAACACCAAATTAAAATCTGGGAAATATAGAGGTATACAGGCCCTGCTACAAACATACTGGCACAGACACAATGGATACAGCTAGTGAGGCAGACATTGTGAATGGTACAGTCACGGTACCAACAGTAGTATTAAAGGAACCAACATTTAAATGCAGACAGTGCATGTCCCAGAGTTCTGTGCAGGTGGGAATAAGATGGTGAGAGTTGTGTTTAGGTAGCGGGATTAACAGAACAGGCTAGAAGAGAAGGCATGAAGAGTACTGAGATCCAGATATCAATGCATGCTAATAAGGAATTAGACTGCTTTTTTAGTTGTAGAGAATACGGAAAAAAAAGATTGATGTGTGGCTCTAATACTATGTAAAATCTATAAACCCTCCACCTCCACACACACCCCAAAAAAACCATTGGTATCGAGGTAACTGAGACCAACAATGGCCCTATACCAGGTTTTGAGACATCAATCATAGGGGATCAGAGAGCCTCATGTTTCTTTCCCTGGAGGCTAGTGTATTTGGATTGCTTACACTGCATGTAGCTGCCCAGTGCCTGCCCCACACAGCCCCACCAGGGACCCACATAGGCTCACAATGGCAGTGGGCCTAAGGTCTGTGTGGCCGTTGCTTGGTGCCTTCACGTGAATTCTGACTCATAGCAACCCTATGCAATTTCTATAGGCCCCTACAAATGGACACAGCTTACTTCCTTGGTTTAGGAAGTGTTTTGCAGTGGGGGAGCAGCGTGGGGGGCATGGGGATATATGTATGTATGATTGTTGGGGCAGTAAATTATTTAGGGAGATACTTCTAGCCAAAGTCTCTAACTTCCACAAAAGATGATTTCCTTCATGGTCTGGTGTGTTAGTCCGGGTGGGCTAGAGAAACAAATTCACAGACACACTCACATGTGTATAAGAAAGAGGTTTATATACAAGAGGAACTGAACATTGAGTAAACATCACAGCCTAGTCCAGATCAAGTCCATGGGTCCGATATTAGCCACAATATCTGATACCAATCTCTAAAGTCTTCTTCAGACTCACAAAACACATGCAATGACGCCAAATGCAGGAAGATCCCAGGCCAGTGGGTGAGAAGTCTTGTGGATCCAGTGGCATTGTAAGCATCTCAGCACTGGCAGTGGTCTCCATGTGGCTCCTCCAGTTCCCGGGGCATGGAATCTATCAGTGTAGTGCCATGTGTCTTGTCAGTAGAGCATCTCTTAGGGAGTGATCCGAGAGAGGTGCCTCCTGCCTCCAAGGAGGAATTATCAGAGGTCTCAGAATCCTCAGGAGAAGGCCATGCCCACACAGAGGCTTCACTGACTATGACCTGAATGATAGACTAGACTTTACTCCTTCACTCTTAATCCTCTCAAGTCCCAAATTGACACCAGATTATGTAACTACCACATCAGGTAAAAAGGTGGGGGATAATACTGATATGATTCACCCCTGAGTAATCATAAACAGGATGTCCTAGAGTACCATTCCTGCTGGGTATAAGATGAGGAGGAGTAGGGATCTCATTATCAGCAAATGCTAGGAATAGAGCATGTCCTCTGTCCCTGATACCTATGCAGTGAACCTCCGGGATCCAGAAGACACCTATGACATCAGAGGAACAGCAGCAGTAAAGCTGAATGTTTGGGGGCAGGAGGCTGAC
>NW_022107432.1:20943124-20972447 GCF_000313985.2 Echinops telfairi | reverse complement strand
ACAATGATCCAAGTTACTATATGAAAACTAGTAAAAAGCTGGATACATATAATCACCTCCATATTTTCTAGAATGTCCAGGCACTTTAAAAGACTAACTGCTTCTGCATTACATCAAAAAATTTGATATATATGATAAGTATGAATGGAAAACACCAAAATGCCCTCATTGCAACTGTGGAAAATCATGCTTTTCACAAAATCTTCATTAAAAGGGAAAAAAAAGAGGCACTTCATTGGATTTATTTTTGAGATATATTTGAAGGGTAGTACTGAGTTACTTGTTCTTCGGTTATCAGGGGAATTCTCTACTATAGGAGAGAAAAATCCACAGCACTAAGCCCATTCCACCAGCCTAAATATGCCTAGAAGTCTGTCTGTCTCTCCATAGGCAGCAGCGATTGCAACTGCTGAGAGAGAGATGGCTCTCCAATGAGTTGTGTGTTCAGAGCCTTTATAAACACATCATGATAGTTCCCAGAGAGGATTTCTAAGCGAGCTTGCGTTGATGTTTGACAATGCCCAGAAGAAACACAATCGTTTTCATTGGCTATGAATCTAATGATACTGTCTATCTTCACAGTACTGTATCTGAGGCATTGGACTACTAACCTCAAGGTTGGCGATTCAAATCCACCGCCCAGTCCACAGGAGAAAGGCGAGGTGATCTGTTCCTGTAAAGATTGACAGCCTTGGAAGTCATAAGGAGTAATTCTAGTCTGTCCTACAGGGTCACTATGGCTATAATCCACTCAGTGACCTGGGGGATTGGATTTTGGGTTTGTCTTCCTTTACTTCTCATAACTAAGTGCCTCCAAGGGAAAAAGGGCCCTGTTATTCAATAAATCTATATGACTCAAAGAACATTCACTATCCGGGTTAGAAGGGCAACAAGTTGAAATGTAAGAGACATATAAGTGTTTTCAGACTACAAAGACTTCAGATCTTTATAGACCACCCAAAGCCAGTCTGGAAACTACAGGACTCAATGCTTACTCCAGTATAGGTAGTCCCCCACTTAAGGCAAATTACTTAGAACAGATTGCAATTATTGCCAGTTGAGTTCTGCCCTCTTTTGGTATATCTTATAATTAGTAATATATACCACATGCAAAGTCGCAGTGTGTAATTTGCTAATGTTATTCTTCTCAGATGTTCATGCACTGATGTCTGAAGACAACCCGGGGATTTATAAAGACGGTGTTGTTCGGTGCCGCTGAGTTTGCTGTGAACAACGGTAACCCCACGTACAACATAATGCACCGGGCCCGGTCCTGTGCCGGTTCGAAGAATGGGCCTTATTAGAGCCATGTGCCAATCCAGCTCCTTGAGGGCTTTCTTCTTTTTTGCTGCTCCTCCACTTAACCAAGCATGATGTCCTTCCCCAGGGACTGGTCTCTCCTAACATGTCCAAAAGACGTAAGACGAAGTCTTGCCATCCTTGCCCATAAGGAACGTTCTGGCCATACTTCTTCCAAAATAGACTTGCTTGTCCATTTGGCAGTCCATGTGTGGTAGTTACATCATCTGTTGTCAATTTGAGACTGAACAGTGAAGGGGTCGAGTTTAGACTGTCAATCAGGTTGCAGCTTGATGACATCATTTTGAGGCATTTGCTGGAGGGGGAACGTGTGCTCACTCCCTGGGAGACATTCCTGCAGACAAGATACATGGAGCTACGTTAGTGCCCTGAGCCATGTAGAGACCCCTGCCAGTGCTGAGATGCTTACACTGCCAATGGATCCACAGACTTTCCACCCACTGGCCTGTGATCTTCCTGCATTCGGAATCATGCGTTGCTTGAATCTGAAGAGGAATTTATAGATTGGTATCAAACCTATGGGCAAATATTGGACTTATGGACTTGCTCTGGACAGGGCTGGGATGCTTTCCCAATATTCAATTGCTCTTGTATTTAAAGCACTTTCTTCTTTTTTTAAATCCTTTTATTGGGGCATATACAGCTCTTATCACAATCCATACATATATCCATTGTGTCAAGCACATTTGTACATGTTGCCATCATTTTCTAAACATTTTATTTCTATTTGAACCCTTAGTATCAGCACCTCACTCTTTCCCTCCCTCCTTTGATTATTTTATAAATTATTATTTTTTCATGTCTTACACTGACTGATGTCTCCTTTCACCCACTTTTATATTGTCCATCTCCCTGGGAGGGGGTTATATGTAAATCATTGTGACCAGTTTCCCCTTTCTCCCCTACCCCATCTACTCCTTACCCTCCTGGTATTGCTACTCTCATTATTGGTCCTGAGGGGTTTATCTGTCCTGGATTTCCTCCTTCACATTGATATGATTTTTTTAATTCTGGGTCTTTGATGCCTGATACCTGATCTCATCAACACCTCATGATCACACAGGCTGGTGTGCTTCTTCCATGTGGGCTTTGTTGCTTCTCAGCTAGATGGCCTCTTGTTTATTTTCAAGCCTTTAAGACCTCAAACGTGTATCTTTTGATAGCCGGGCACCATCGGTTAAAGCTCTTCCTTATGCACACGAGTCTCCCTGGATTTGCTTTTCTAGTCTCCCGGACTAACACACCACGGTGCTTCCAATTCCAATGCATCTATTCTTCTCTGGTCTTCCTTAGCAGACGTCCAATTCCACATGCATGTGAGGTGACTGGAAATACCCTGGCTTGGGCAGGGCACACCTGAAATCCTCCAAGTAACAACCTTGCTCTTTAACACTATAAATAGGTCTTGTGCAGCAGATTTACCAAAGGTAACATGTCTTTTGATCTATTGACTGCTGCTTCCACGAGCGTTGATTATGGATCCAAGCAAGCCAAAATCCTTGACTACTTCAATCTTTTCTCCATTTATCAAGATGTTACCTATTGGTCCAGCTGTTAGGATTTTGGTCTTCTTTAAATTGAGTTGTAACCCCTTCTGAAAGCTGTAATCTTTGTTCTTCATCAGCAAGGGCCTTGAGTCCTTGGCAATTTCAGCAAATAAGCTTGTGCCATCTGCATAGCTCAGGTTGTTAATGAGCCTTCCTCCAAACCTGGTGCCACATTCCTTTTCATATAAGCCAGCTTCTCTGCTGATCTGCTCAGCATAACAACTGAACAAGTATGGGGAGATGATACAACCATGACACTATTAGCAAACCCACTTAAAATGAAGAGAACAAGGCTTAAAAAACAAAAAGCGTGGTCTTCCCATTGTTATCTAGGCAGTCTTACTCCACATCCTCTTCTCCTGGATCGTAGCCAGCAAAGCCAGGTCACCACACATTCAAGTCGCAAAGTTGAAAAGGAGAGTGTTACAGGGGAGGGGGCCCACTTTAGAATCCACGAAATAATGGCACAAATTTTCCCTTATCATTTTAAAACTTATGGATGCTTCCTACCCTCGTGATGCAGTAAATTAAACAGTGGGCTGTAAGCACAAGAACGGTGGTTTTAACCTACTAGCCACACAGTGGGCATCAGATGAGGTAGTGTGCTTGTATCAAGATCGGCAGCCTCAGAAGCCCTATGGGGGCCCTACTAAGCCCTAAAGGGTTGCTCTGAGTTGCAGTCAAATATTTGGCAGTGTGTTTCTACTGTTTATTTGCCCAAATATAAATCTGAAACAGAAGACAAACCTTTCCCCTTCGCGCTTCTTTTCATCGCTTACCTCACAACTGTCTGGCAGGCACTTTGGTGGATGGTTTTACTATCTACATACATCCAGTGTCTGCAGAGAGTCCATGAGCAACACAACTTAAACATGTGTATCAACATAGTTCAAGCAGTATCATTAAGCACACCAACGGAAAGTATTCTAAAAGCTCAATGATTTATTTCCTCTATTGACATTAACGTTGGGTAATTCACTAAGCAAAATACTCTATTAAAATGTACCTTATTAGTTGCTTACACCCAAACAGCCTATGGCCACTGAGTCAATTCTGACTCTCAGCAACCTTGTAGGATAGACTCATCAGATTTCTAAGGCTATAATCTTATCACCTTTACAGAAGCAAACTGCAACATCTTTTTTCCACGGAGCACCTTGTTGGTTCAGGCAGTGGCTAAGTACATCACTGCTGAGCCACCAGGGCTCCTCCTTAATTAATTAGGCATTGCCAACAGTGTAGAGAACAGATGTTATTCCTAGACAGAATACTCATACAGTCTGGTTTTGTGGTAGTTAAATAATCTGTTGTCAATTTGAGATTTAAGAGTGAAGAGGTAAGAGTTTAGCCAGTAATTTTGCTACTATTATGAATCGGGCAACCCCTGTGAAAGGGTCATTCCACCCCCAGGGGGTCGTGACCCACAGGTTGAGAACTGCTGCCGTACAGGTTGATCAATGGAAACCACTGGTGTATGAGTCCATGAACTGAAGGAAAGAGGAAACTAGAATATAACACAGCGACTTCTTTAGATGCTATAGCACACACACTTCAGTGATTCCCCAGTGGACAAACTCAAAGTCATTAAACAAATGGGAACATCAGTGATCTCTCCAAATAATCCCAAAGTCTCACGGTCCTTGGTTCATGCTTAAAAAAAAAAAAAAGTTGCTGGAACAAGGGCAACACAAGTTGCTGGAAAAAATGGATGGAAAAAATGGACTCAAATAATGTCTACATTCTACAAACAGAAATTAATTTAGAGGACACGCATAAGCATAAAATCCATAGTCAAAAAGAAAGTGGGAGAAAACATGAGACTTTCTTTGTGATCTTGATACAAAAATTACTCGATCATAAGACCAAAAGCAATAACTACGTAATACAAGTGGGTAGAATACTTGAACAGATGATCCACAAAGTGACGCACTTCTCCATCAAAGGCCAATAAACACATGATAATGTGGCTCAACATAATTCACCCTCAGGAAAACAGAAAATGAGACCACCATTGAAATAACACTGCACACCTCTGGAATGATTAAAAAAGACTAGCAAACTTAAGACGCTAGGTACAAAGTAGTATACTCATTATATGAGTCAATATAAAGCAGCGGTTCTCAGCCTGTGGATCACGACCCCTTTGGGGGTCGAATGACCTTTTCACAGATCACTCAATTCATAGAAGCAGCAAAATTACAGTTATGAAGTAGCAAAGAAAATAATTTTATGGTTGGGGGGTCACCACAACATGAGGATCTGTATTAATGGGTCGCAGCATTAGGAAGGTTGAGAACCACTGATACAAAGGAAAAGATCAACATATTTATGGTAATAGAAATCACAGGTAATGCCTGGAAAGGAGAATTTTCTAAATAATGGAAATGTTTATCCTCATTTGATAGTTACACAAGGAAACAAAACTGCTGAAATTCTGACTATGCATATAAAACATGTATTTTTGCACTAATTTTATATATACAAATATGCATATTTATATACATATGTAAAAAGTTTAGGAAAAGTATTCAATTCAATTAACTCAGTCATCTTTATGCAGGGAGTACTTTAATAAATTTACATATACTGAGTCCCCAGTAGGTCTAGGTGCATTTAACTGACTTGTATTTGCGTTTCATGTCTTAAACTGATTTAGGTGTTACAGCACAATATGAGGACGGAAGTAACATGCTCTTTCAGTTTCCCTCCTAAGGAAAGGAAGCCTTCTTGCCATGCCTTCGCAGGGCACCCTGCATCTTCTTTGATATGCCACTAACTGCGTAAGTCAAAATTGTAATTATTCTGAAAATCAGGTTTGCCATCATTAGCTTCCTCGTTTTCCATCATTCACTTCCCACGTGTGCGCATACGCATTCAAAGGACAATCCAGGAGCGTGGCCATTGCCACAGCCTCAGAAAGATACCTTCACGATGGGCACAGCACCAGAAAGGGCCATGCTGGTTGTTACACTTGCTGTCAGATGTTCAGACTGTCCTTGGCTTCTCTGCCTACATGGTCTTTGTGAAATACTTTGGTTTCTTGGGGTTAGAACATTTTCAACAAAACAGTGTTAATCATCTACAAAACAAACACTGCATTTCAAAATATTTTTCAGAAGAGACATGCTTACTGTCTCCTGCCTAGATTGTTATGCCTGAGTCATTACATTATCTGGTGCATTTTCTGGTCAAGAAACTCCATCACATGATAGCGAATTCTTAGTATTAATGTTACAGATCCTTGTTTTTATAAATTCATGTGCTCTGTGATTTCAAAATTGCTATTCTACAACAACTGCAGGTTCTAGGCAGAAGAAACGATTATTATTTGACATACACAATGTACTGGCAGTATGCAAAACACTGCCCACAAGACTTTCCAAACTCCACAGCTTTTCTAAATCCAATTAAGGTGGTAAGGGGAGGGGGGAGAATTCTTTTTCATTTAAAATTGAGTCATTTCTTATCATAAATAACTATGACCTAAAATGACTATGTTTGTGGGCATCTAGGATTATAATAAGTGCCATCTGTCAAAGGAGGTACTACTTGAGTAATTTTCAATATCTATATAATTAGTTCACATAATACATGTAATGGTCTGTTTCATGTTTAGCTGGCAAGTTTCTACATTTACTAACCTCATAATTTTAAATTAGAAAATTACATTTCAACCTACTGTTTTTGTTTGGACTACACCTAAGGCGTATTAATAGTGGCACATAGTATCAGTAAATGAGCCATTGTTTCTCCAAGGTGTGTAAAATACATACATCATGATGTCAATTGCATTAAACTTTCCTGCCAAGCAGGGAAACAGTTAAAGTTCTGTTAACTGTAAAGCAGGGATTACACTAATTTTAATAAGAAGAAAAAGTTACCTTATTTTTTCTTCTAATGTCAGACACGTCGTCATGTGACTGGTAACTCAATGCTGACTGTATAAAATATGAACTATGCAAATGTTTTACAGCTGGTTTGGGTCAGCTTCCTTTGTTTAACATTAAAAGGAACTTCCAGAAGACACATACGAGCAGCACATCCCTCAGGTAATCATTACCAGATGGGGGAGTGCTGCCTGTGACCCTCCCTGATAGCATAAAAAAGAGGCTGGGGTGGGTCTGGGGGGGAGGAGGGGAGAACGACTTGGGCATTAAGCTCTGATTTTTTCCCCCCTTAGGTACAAACAGGCAATTCCAAACTTACCCTGCCCAGCAAAGTAAAAGAGGATTTTTTTTAACCACCAAATGCTTTTGTAGTTTTAAAATAAAGTGATTTCAGGTGATGTGTGGCATACTGCACAGACATTGAAGAAAGAAAAAAAACCAACGGACATGTTTCGTTATGAGCTCACTTTCCTGTCAAAACAATAAGTTGCAGCCTCCTGAGCAACGAGAATGGATTCTACTCCCTCACGGGGAGCTGGGGGGCTGGGATCTACTCCAGACCTTTCTGGAGTGAGTGGCCGAGGGTCTGTCTACCTGTTGTATCCGCAGGGCACTTTCACCATAATCCAGCCATTGTTGAAACTTTGATCCGAATCTGAAGAAATTAGGGAGCAAAGCAATACAACGTTCAGCCAAAACAAGCCAGGAAGGGCTGAAGAGAAAGGAAGCCAAGATCAAAGAAAGCACCAGATGGAGGAGGAGAACTAACACCGTCTAGACTCGAGTATAAGCATAAGCCGACCCAACTATCAGCCGAGGCACCGAACTTCACCACAAGAACTGCATAAGAATGCGCTGAAGCACTCAGCTTATACGCGAGTGTATGTGGCTCATAAATGCAAGTGCCGATTCTCCTATCAGGGACTACTGCGATTGGCCAACTCCCTTAGAGACCAATTAAGGAATAAAAGGGACAAAAGACAGATGACCTACAGAATGACCACTCCACAGGTATAGAAGAAACTAAAACAACGATTTCTTTAAGCTCTCATAATCTAAACACACACACACACAATCAAATAGAAACAATTCTGATACATCCCTCATTCAGAAAATCCAACACAAGATCCTGATCAAATGGCATCCTCAGTGATCAAAACACACCGCTCAGACTCTCATGACCTGAACTCAGAAACCGAATAGTTTGGATAATAAGGATAGTCTTGTACCGAACACAATTTTAGGGTTGCAGCATCGGTCAGGAGCAGTCCTGGTGGCGAACTCGGTTCCTCAGAGTTTGGGTGCTAACCACATGAGCAGCAGTTCAAAACCATCAACTGGCCCAAGGGAGAAATACTGTGCCCATAAAGATGTACAACTTCTGAAACCCACAGAGACCGTCCTACAGAGCTGCCTTCAGTCAGAATTGACTCGGTGGCAAAGAATGTATCAGTCAGAATTAGGCTCAATGGCAGGACACCTCCGTCCAAAACACATCTTAAACAAAATGGATGCGTTTCCCCCTTCGTGCTAAATACAAGATTCCAGAGTCTTCCGAGCTGCCAGGACAGTTCCACTGAGCCAACAGTGACCTGACAGCCCTCTCTCACCAGAGGGGCTGCTGGGACTCCGGCCATCACGTCTGAGCTCTGCACCAAAAGAAGGTGACAAGCTGATCTTTCAGCTGCATCCTATTGGGAACCTCAAGGAACTTTTCACAGAGTGACCAATGACTGCAAGGGAGACTGGAAGTGCAGTCCTTAGTTTGGGATGCACACAGAAATTGTGCCCAAAACAGAAGTTGTGTTGCTAGGCTAGAAAAGGAGAGTGGACGTAATGATAAGCCACTAGACTTACTGCTGCTCCACGAAAGCTGGAAACCTAAAGCAAATGAAAAGTTTGCTAGCAAAACACAATTATAAAACCTAATCACCGAGAACATGAAAATCAAGACTAGACCAATTATCTTAGGACAGCCGGGAAACGTTAATAAAGACCAATGATTTTGAAAGGCTCCCCCGCGGCAAACGCTTTGACAGATTATTTCAATCAATCTTTCATTGATAATTCCAACTCTATTTAAAGCTATTCCAGACTGAAGGAAACGATGGAATGTTACCCATCTTATTTCATGAAACCAAGGTGATCTTGAAAGTAAGCGTCTGATAAAAATACTATTGAAAATTACAGCAACATTAGATAAAACAGTAATATGCAGAATACAGCATCATGCCAAACAATTACATCCGAGGATCAAATTGGGCTAGTTGCAGGTATGCAAAAAAATTTCAACAGCAGAAAAATCTGTCCACCTGATACGAAAAACATTGAAGGGAATAAAGGATCATATTTATTTGCAATGAAATAATTTTGATATTAAAAAACATCAATCATTCTAGATAAAAGCTCCAAGTATTAGCAAATTAAAAGCAAACTACTTCAATACTAATATCTAAGTGTATATGCATGCACACACATATACTACAGATGGTAAAGTAGTTAATTTATAAATAAACAATAATAAAACAAATAGAGAAAATATAATCTCATATAAAAACGGCTGAGATATAAAAATAGGCTGCTCACAGAGCAACATATTCCAGTGGTTAAAATTACTTGAAAACCCCTGTGCTTCTTGAGCATGTCCCAAAACCAATCACTGCCGTGGGGCTGATACAGACGCCTACTGGCCCTGTAGCACAGAGCAGAACTGCCTCTGGGTTTCCAAGACTACAGCCAGCCAATTACTCCGTGGAGTAATTGGTGGATCCAAACTGCTGACCTGGCAGTTAGTAGTTTAATGCATAACCCACTATATCACCTGAGCTCCGGACATATAAAAATCTGTTTGATATTTTTTTCTGAATAACTATCTAGAAATATGAGCATATGAATAACAGTTCTCTTCTTGGAGATTTAGAACAGGATGCATTACAAAGACAACGACTACAGCATTGTATTTGAAGAAGAAAAGAATGAGAGCAGAAGTGACTGTCCATCAGTATTAGAACAGCTGAACTAATTATGCTACCCACCTTGGGATATTATAAAGCTGTTAAAAAGATCGAGAGATTAATAAAATGTTAAAAACAGAAAGTGAGAAGTATATGCAATTTAAGTAATATCTCAATTTTACACGATAATAGCAGAAAAAGACCGATATGTTGTTCTGAAGTTACCCTAACTATTTGTGGGAAAGGTATAGAAAACTACATACCACAGTAATTACTTACTAGGAATCCTGGCAATATAATTTTAAGTATCACCTAATGAAAACCCTACAGGGCCCAATGGTCCAATCCACAACCATTTAGGAATGGTGCAGGACTGGACGGCATTCCATTCAGTTATACATGAGATTACCATAGATTGGGGCCAATTCCAAGGTGGCTGACAGTATTTGGGAGGAAAAAGATGGGAGAAGGGTGGGAGTTAGATATTTTCAAAAAAATAATAAAAACGGCCTCATAGTCTCATATAAAATTATAAAAATGTATGTATGTGTGTGAAAAGAGATGCACAACAGGGTGTTCATTTCAACAGGGTGTTCATGAAAATGTTGATAACAAGTCTTATTTTCACTTTCTTCCTTAGCTTGACAGATGAGCAAGATGTATTGGTATACTTGGAAAAGCTCATTGCATTATGTAAAACAGACCAAAGGCTGGGAAGACAGAGAAAGCCTTGTGGAACAGTCTCAGAGAAAGAACAAAAGAAACTGCTACACATTTCAGTTCAAAAATGACAAGCTAATACAAATCAAAGACATTTTGATGGTTTTTATTTAAGGTTTCTAGTATAATGATTGTTTTTGTTTTGTGTTTCTTCATGAACTTTACTCTTTGGGGTTGGCAAATCCCACTGCATGTATTTGTTTGGGTTTATGCAGCTCCTACATACTATCAGCATGAGGACTGCTCATTTGGAAACCTGCCCTCTTTCACTCACAAGCGTCAACACGGGCAAACCTTCTTTCCCTGATGAAATGTAAGAGGCATAAATTTGAGCATCTAAACACATAGGTTGGTATATTGTCTTTCATATGCTAGTACAATTCCTGTTGCCTTCACGTTGATTCTGAGTCCGAGACAGGGCAGAGTAGCACTGCCCTGTCGTTTCCAAGGTCATCGATCCAAGGCCACCTCTTTCTCCCATGGGTTGGCCACAGGTTCAAATTGCTGACCTTTGGTTGGGCAACCAAATGTCTAACCACTGCACCACCAGGGTTCCCTGTGTATTAACAGTATGTAGGGATCACAACAGCCCGAGGTTGCTAAAGAAAGCCTTCAGGACCGGTCATTGTCAATCACTGAGTTAAGGTAGTAGCGGTTATAGCTACCGACCCAGTGGCTCTTCCATTTTTACCGCAGCTCTTTTCCAGATGTGGAAGGAAATGAGAATAAGCCGCGGTCTTCTGTAGTAAGGGAGAAAACGGGATGGGTTTCTGCCACCAAGACAGCAATCTGCCGTGATCAGAAGGGGTGAATGAAGAGAAGGTCGGAAAAACCCGCCGCTCAGACAGCACGCACAGGATTTCAAATGCCAGTGGGCACTCCGGTCACTGTTGGAAATGCTTAAGGACCAACGGCACGGATGGAAAAACATTCATAAAGCCACACGTGGAACAGGGGAAGGAAATACCACAGCTAGACTGGCAACTGGAACTAGGCCACCATCAACACTTGTCACTTCTCCAGTGGCACATGCATCTGAAGAAGAATGGAGTGAAGTTTCATAGAAAAACACTGCTCTGGTCAAAGAAAAGCTTTCAAAAAATGTCTTATTCTAAGGAGCATTATAGCTGTCAACTGGTATTCAGAAAATGACAAACGGAAAATATATTACTGAAGCACATGTGCATGTTTTACTTATAAACACAGTAATAACAGGGGCGGAGGGGAATACCAAGAAAATCATTGTGAGAATGCCAAAAACAGAGTTGTGAATTAAGCAAATACTACTCCTATCATTTTAAGATGCACAAAATAAGTACGTTTTAATAGTATCACCGCTATTTAAATATGACGTATGGAAATCAAGAAACTAAAACTTTAACCTTAGAAAACGATATCTCAATAGATGCTGGGCTGTGTGAAGGGCAATGAAATTAGTTAATTCACAACATGCAATTATGTAAACATAAAGCTATAGGACCAGCACAGAGGATTATTGACTAATTATTACCAGAAGGGAATCAACAATGATCTACTTTAAATCCTGATTCTTTGATGGATTGGCTTATTGATTAATTCACAAACTCACCAACATTTAATTGGTACTTTCGTGACCAGCATTATTGTAGTAAGTGCTAGGAAACTTTTTAGGGCACAGAAGAATGGGTAGGACACATACAGAGAAAATACTTCCATTCAAAATTTATACATGTACTGACTGATGTGTTGAAAGAATTTAAAGTGGAAAACTAATTACGTCCCTGGTGCTCAGCCACAGAATTCTTCCCCGAGAAGGAACACCTCCTCCTGAAAAAAGTCTTCAGAAATCATATCTTTGAGGAGTAAAATAACTAGACTGTGAGAGGGTCTCACTCTGTCCTTGAAATAATAAAACTCATTAGAACCAAGACAAAAATAAACAAATAAAGCTTAAAATGATACCAGCTTATTGATTCCGTTTTGTGCTTGCGTTCGACACGAAAATTCAAATGTCCTCCAACACGTTCGTATTGGGAATTAATTAGGAGAAGAGAAGGAAACCACAATCAGAAGTCAGACAGCAGAGACTGTTCCAAACCCTTGCCTCACCTCTCTCCTCCCTCTCAGGGGCTTCTCTCTGCACTCTCGTACAACAGGCAGGCAGACAGAGGCAAAGACAGACTTGCCCTGCAGATGCTAAATAACACGTTACAATGCTGCTGACCTAACACAGCGACAGAGTGAACGAGGTGACCCCCTAGAAATTAATACCGGCAAACCCATAAGGTGGGAGACAGAGAAAGGCTAAATTTGGCAATAACGAATTTGGGGCAAATCACCCTCTCTCACAGCCTCCATCAAAAGAAGGGAAAACACAGGTGGTTTAAAGGTGTTCAAGTAAATATAGTGGTGTTAACAATGCTATAGGAGAATAAAGGAGGGTGTTGTCATATTATTAACACAGGAAGGTATATACCGTCCTTCTAAGACATGAAGCACAGAATCAAGAATAGAGAAGGCGGAGAGAGTGAATGATACAGTGTCAGAGGAAATCCAGAGTGGCTCTGTCTTCAGTTGCACTGTGAATTCTTTCCTCTTCTGGCTACATGGAATCCTTTATTCCCTGGAATTAGATTTGTTAAGTAGCATCAACTTTCCATACAGGCCTTTTCTTCCTTATAAGATTGCTGCCTTT
The DNA here is from genome assembly GCF_000313985.2 of Echinops telfairi. Lineage (NCBI taxonomy): Eukaryota > Metazoa > Chordata > Mammalia > Afrosoricida > Tenrecidae > Echinops > Echinops telfairi. Next base: position 20,959,345 of record NW_022107432.1, on the reverse strand, counting down.
TAAAATGTGTCCAGCTTTAAAAATAAAAGGAAATTTCAGGTGGCAAAAAATGATTTATACTTTAGGACGTTGGGACTTCACACCAAAAAAGAAAGCTTAATCCTGAGATTTCCAATTGGGTTATCTGGAGGCCAACCTCCTGACCACACCCCATTTTCTCCCGAGCTATGGATGACATCGTGTCTCTATGCTTTCCGCTGGCCTGGTTCTGTGCCTCCTCACCACTGTTCTCATGCTTGGGTTCGCTGTCGCAGCCACGGTGTTGGTCCATCAGTCAGGGCCTCGCCAACCAAGATGCTCTTTCTCCAGGGACTGATCTCTGCTGGAAACATGTTCCAAGGACGTGAGACAAAGTGTCACCATCCATCCTCACATTGGGAGCGTTCTGGCTGTACTTCTTCCAAGACAGTTGGTTTGTTCTTTTTGCAATTCACAGTACTAATAATATTCTTCACCAGCACCATAATTCAAAGGTATCGATTCTTCTTCACTCTTAGATTCTTAAAATGTTCACATCTCTATCATATAATTATGTCAGGCAAGGAAACTTCAGTCACATGTCCTTGAATCTTTCTTAAGTTAAAAAAATTTCTTAAACAAAATCCATATACAAGATGCTATATAGGGCCTTATTCAGTAAAAGTAAATGAAACAAAATAATTTATTTTGCCACTGCTGTTGCTATCACATTTTCTTTTTAAATGAAACCCTGAAAAAGTTTGAGAGAGAATACTTTTTCAAAATATATATATTCTAATGTGATGATTAACTAAGTAGAAGGCCCATTTTTAGAGCTTAACTAATTTTCTAACACTGTATAAATTCTAATAGAAATTGGATTCTCCTATAAAACCTGAATCCCCCATATGGTTTTAGATATCATTGAATCCTTATCATCCAACATAACATATAAGACATTCAGAAGACCTTAATACAGTTGAGCAAATAAATTACTTAAAATCTGATTTTGTTTTGTTTTGAGAATGTCAAACTTATGAACTCAGATAACAGCTTAATTATTTTGTAGAAAAACAGCCTAGCTCACGCTGATTCTATCAGATACTAGAGAAAACATATCAAATACTTTGTTCTAGAAAATGTAAACAGAGGCCAGAATTACCTTAATACATAAAAACATAATAAAATAGCAAAGATATATTATAAGAAAGGAAAAGCCACAAACTAGTAACATTCATAAATGCAGATGCAGAAATTAAACAAACTTCAGTTAAATGGGTAATGTATAAAAAGGATTATCCTCTATCACCGAGTGGGGTGTAGTCCAGATATGTAAGGCTGATTCAACAGTTGAAAATAAACCAATGTAATCTAACACATCAACAGGCTAAATTAATAGAGGCAGAAAAAGACCATAACAAAATCCAATACCCGTTCATGATTTTAAAAATCTCAGTAAACCAAGAATAGTAGGGAAGTTCCTCAACTTGATAAAAAAGATCCACAAAATCCTTATGACTATGATCATTCTGAATGATTAAAAAAAAAAGATGTTGTTGTTGTAGGAGCAGGAATGATTTCTCATCAAAAACGAAAATAAAGAAAACAGTTGCATTTACAATTGCACCAAAAGGAATAAAATCCTTAGGACTAGTTTAGCAAAGAAAGGCAGACTTATTTATACTTAAAATTTATAGGACAGTGCCAATGAAAGGGGTTCTAAACAAATGGGAAACTATCTATATTGGGATAGAAAACGAAGTACTGCTAAGATGGCATTACTACCCAAAGTAACCTACATGTGCAATTCCTACCACCATTCCAATGGCTTATTTTGTAGAAATGAAAAAGCTGATAATCAAATGCATATGGAGTTTCAAGGAGCCATTAATAATTAAAACAATGTTGAAAAGAACTACGTAAGAGAACTCAAAACTTATGACAAAATGTGTAACAATCAAAACAATGTGATACTGGCTAAAAGGTAAACATATAGAAAGATCAATGGAAGAGTCCAGAAATAAATTCACACATCTATGGTCCACTGATTTTTAACAAGTGTATCAATACATTCAATGGGAAAGGAAGAGTCACTTCCAAAACTTTTAAGAGGGCAAATGAATATATCTGCTTTCAAAAGAATGAAGCGATATACTCTTACCTCACACCATATACTAAAATTAAATCCAGATAGACCAACCCCTAAATATGGAGCTGAAACAAAGGCATCGTGTGAATTATAAAACAATATTTATGATCTGCGTTTAATCAAAGACATCATAACTACTATTAAAAACAAACTATTTCAATTAGTATTGTGTCTTATATTTAATGCTTTATGTTTAAGTGTAAAAAATAATATCCTCCCTTGGGAGATGGATCTGTATATTCTAACATTGTGATGTTGGCAGCAATTAAAAATGAGAGTTTTTAAAACGCTAGAAATATAATTGTTCGAACTAATGAATTTTAAATCTAACTAATAATCTCATTGCCCCCCAAAATGAACTGAACACATTTTCTGATGTGTATGACCCGCTGTATTTCTGCTACAATAATTGCTAATGTACAATACATTTTCTGTACGTTATGATTACATGTCACTGATTACAGGTACTCTGATATTATTCTGATTTTTAAACATTATTAGTATAAAATTTTGAACAATAAAGTCATCCTTAGGACTTCAAAAACCAAGCTCACTGCCATCAAGCCGTTGCTGACTATTAGCGACCACCCACCATGGGTTTCCGAGACGGTCACTGTTTATGAGAGTAGAAAGCATAGTCTGAGAAAAGTGTAACTACAATATCACAAGGTCTTCCATTTCCAAAATTAGAAATAACTAAACTTGCTTCATCCCTAGTCGATCAAATCGTTGGTTCACAGGCCTGAGTTCCTCACACCACTCTGTCACATCAATCACGTCCTTCACTTGTCCTCCTGACTTAAAAGCCAAAAATGTACTTGAGCAAGCACGGAGCTGTTAAAAGAACTTAGTTCTAAAAACTCAAACTGCCCCCTTCCACCTCAAAAACTCTCTGCTTTTTTAAAGTTCTACAATATTCAAAACAGCCCAGGCAACTGACTCATAACAATGTCAAATATGTAGAAAATCATGCATTACGATTGTTGAAACTACTAATTCGTTTGTGAATGGGCGCACTACTAAAAAGAAGTGTCTTATATAAATCTATTTCCAAAGTTATTAATGACTAGAATTCAGTATTTAAGACATCAGGAAGAGTGAACACTAGGTGTCAGTGTGAGAAATGAAAATAGGATTTTAAAAAAACCCAAACCTACGTTGTAGAATGGTCTTTTGCGGTGGTCATAAGTATAGAAGTGTTATACTGCACGATATCAGCTAGTCGATTTATTTTCCAAAATAACAATGCTAATGGCTAATAGGACACTGAGTTTGTTTCCCCACAAGGAATCTCCCACAAACATTTCAGAAGAGTCAACGTCATCAAGCTTACTCATCAATTTCAGCAAAGGAAGAAAAGCGGCCATTTGGGTAGGATGATGACTCTCACCAAACTCTAGTCCCCAGAGATGATTTCTAAGATCCAAATACTAATATGTAAAACATCCTCTGTTGGCATTACAAATCATTCAGATACCAAATCTTCTCTATGGATTTTTCACGGAAAAGATTTTTAGAACCTAGACTTTAAAAAGAGAGTAATTCGTAGTAGTAAAATGATAAATCGAACATAAAAAGAATACCTCATATTGTCAGAAAACTTTCATATTGTTAGGGCTTGAATTTTGACTCCAGCCCCCATCACCACCACCACCACCCACAACACTAACACCAAGGAAAAAAATGTGTTATAAATCCTAACCTTTACGCCTATGGCTATAATCCCATTTGGAAATGGTTTTGTTGATGTGTTAGTGGGATAGGGTTAGTATAGGGAGTATTTTGAATCAATTTACTCAAAATTGACTTTTGAGTCAATTTTTATATCTCAAATTACTTTTGAGATATAAAAGAGGTTAAATAAACAAGAAAAACAGAGAAGAGAGAAAAGATAGGCCAAGGTACATGAAGATCACCCAGGACCAGAAGCTGTAAAGAGACAGAGACTTTCTTCCAGAGGTGACAGAAAGAGAAAGCCTTTCCCTCAAGCCAGCATCCTTAATTCCGACTTCTACCTATGAAACTGTGAGAAAATGATTTTCTGTTTGTTAAAACAATCCACTGTGATATTTTTGTTAGCAGCACCCGATAGCGAAGACAAACAGTAAATGACTCATTTAAATCTACCAATTGTGAGAGACAGTTATTTTAATAAGTCAATGTTCATTTTTCTTCTTTTATCTCTCTCATCTATCAATCCATTTCTCTATTCCATCCCTTTCAAATTTCACATCACCATCTCCTTATTGAATCTCTTATTGCGTTTTACAATAGCAAATTCAGAAAGTTCTTCACACACATTCTGAAAGCCTTTTGCCTTTGGGAAAGGAACAAAGATAAACATAGTATTTAACACTAAAATTCAAAACACTGGGATCCCCACAATACCATTTGGGCGAACATTCAATGAAGAGGAAAAAAATGCCTTTTAATCAACTCTTATTTCACATTTGTTAAGTTCCATTTCAATTAAGGTTAAAAATGACTAGGTATTCCATTTATTTTTCTTCTTCTAGGGAATAAGTTTTCCAAATCCTAGAAATGCAGTGAAGTAACAAAGGCAACTTGGACAACACCCAGTTCCAGGTACACACATATCCAGTGTGTTGATGAATGAGGAGCCTCTGTGTCTGCTGGTTTCTTCTTAGGGACATAAAGTCCGAGAAGATCAGACATGGAAAAACAAAACAAAATGGGGGAAGTTCACACGTAGGGAAACATCTACACTATAGGTTCCCAAAAATCATTTGGCCAACCACCACCCCTTTTCATTAAAAAAGTTCCTCAATGCCCCTTGACAGCTAAACATTTTACTATAACTCATCAGCCAGGATAAAGTACAGGTCTGACTTTGAAGACTTCACTGAATCATTTCAGCATCCTTCCTTCCCATGAGGTGGCATCATTACTTTGGGTAACACTGATCTAAATTTATATCTAAGAATTTAAAGATATATTAGAATACTGGGAACACAGAGTAGAGAGATGTAAGAGAAACAGAAGTACAAGAAAAGAGAGCTGCATATAGAATGCATAGATATGGCATTCTAAAAGCAGAGAAGTGGCCCCAGAAATAGACAGCAACGTGTGACTCAAATACTCACAACTTCTACAAAGACATCCTGCCCTGAACTCCAAAGGATGCACAAGCTGCTAGCAACAAATCCAGACGGACTTCATGGTCCTACACAGAGTGTGGAAGGACCCTGAACACCCAATAGTTAACACCTAATGTTAGTAAGGGAATCCATTCTCACATCTCCAATAACCTTAATGCTTAGGAGACAATAGACAATAACCAATCATATGAAGAAACAAGATGAGATTGCTCTAGGAAGCTAACAAAATTAAAGGACAAAAAAATCTATGTAAAGATGACATGCTACAAGACTTCTCCAATAAGGAATTCCAAAGATATATATAGGATCCTCAAAGAGATCAAGGAAAACACAGATAAAATGCTAGAAGAATTCAGGGAAACAGTACACGAACAAAATGACAAAACTATTAAGAACCATACAAAACAACAACCAGGAATCCAGAAGATTAATAATAAAATGCTAGAAATATGTAGCTCAATAGAAACACACAGAAGTACAACAGTATCAATAGAAGAAAGAACAAGTGAAGTAGAAGACATCCCTTAATACTCATCAGTTTGAGGACAATGAGATAAAAGCATAAATAAAGATGAAGAAATCCAAGAGTTATGTGGGACACTACCTACAGGAAAAAATGTACATGCACTTGGGATTCTAGAAAAGAGGAGAGAATAAACAGCACAGAATAGGTCTTTGATGATTTACCGATAGAAAGGTTTCCTAATATCTAGAAATATATGAGGTTTCTATCCAAGAAACTCAAAAAAATCTCATACAGGATAGACCTCAAAAGTAAGTCACAAAGACATATCACATTCATACTTTACCAAAATAAAGGAATATATTCTGAGATTAGCTCCTAAAAGCCAAAATTCACCTCCAGAGGCTGTTAATCACCTCCATAAGGCTGTTAATTTCTTGGTGGAAACTATGCAGCCAAGAAAGCAGTGGGATGACATACATAAATCCCTGAAAGCAAATATTTGCCAACCAAGAATCACATATGCAGCAAATCGTCTTTAAATATAAAGATATTCCAAAATAAATAGGAATTAAAAGAACAGTGAAAAAAAGGCCAACCTTGCAAGCTATATTAAAGAGGGTCCTTCAGACAGAGAACCAATGACATCGATAACCTTTTATTTTTGATGACTTCCAAATTTCGTATATTCAACCTCGTACATTCCATTTTGCAATTATTAATGAATGGTTACAGCTCTTCTCATTTTAAGTTGCCCCAATCAACAAATGAAAGTCCTGAAAACTTACTCTATCATTAAGGTCAAATCAATTCTGCAGAGGCTACTACTATTCATCCGGTTTTCAAGAGCCAACTTCTTCAATAGTTTGTTAAGTCCTCCTTTCTTAGTCTGGGCATTCTGTTGAAATCAGTCCATGACCCTGCTTGTATTTGAAATCCCCTTAACATCGATTCTGGCACCATAATAACATACAAGCTACACAGTACAACGACAAACTGACACCCAAACGGTGGTCAACACTATTAGAGGGAAGTAATAAACAACGGACAGCTGCTTTCCCCTTAAAACAAAACAACTCTTACAGATCATGGAGAGATAAACAATCAGATGCTGTCTGACCTAGCATTAAGTAACCTATACTAAAATTAATCTCCTTCCAACTAACCTTTCCAGAAGTAGTCATACATCTTGTGCCACGAATATAAAATAGGTTATTCTACTCACGTTCCTAATGCAAGCCTGACTGTGCCACATTCTACAATTTTCATTTGAACCCTTAATATCTATCAATTACATACAAAATTCATAGTTTGAAATTCTATGGCCTTGAAAATCTGATTCCAAACTTTGTTAATCCCTTTCTCAAGTATATTAAAGAAACATTTCTTATATTCCAATTAAGAAACCCATATGGCTTATTAAGAGTGATCTCACTTTAAAATAATGGCTAAATTTGGATTTATTGACATAAAATGCAAAAGCTGTTCCATTTATCTGACATATAAAATATAATAATTCTAATTTCAAATTCATTCTGAACCCCATACATAAGCTTAGTTATGAATGGCTTATTATCCAAGCACAAAGACTTTGCTAAAACAAAGACACAATTGGTTTTGAGATGCAACTGTTAAAAAAGAACAAAAACATACTTTATTAATTACCATTCCCTACTTTGGAAAATAGCCATTCAGTCTTTAATACTAATATAAATAACTTCCTTCTTGCCTTACTAGGAGGTATCATTACCTGACTAGTTTAAGAAGAGAATAAATGAATTAGATATGCTAGAACGCAAGCCACACATTGTCAGTCACCTCAGTACAACAGAGTGAACACCAATAGTTAGTTATACCTGGTAGATTCATGTAGTAAAAATCTAATAGGATTTTTCAACTGAATGTTAAATAATTGTACTCTATGCATAAGATGAGATTTTTCTGATATTTAACTTTGAATGAGTAGAGAAAAGAACCAACAGAAATCATACTGCTGACTCACCACAATATCACCCAATCATACACTATCCAGCTGGCACAGATCTCTGACAATTTTAATGACATGCTGCAACTTGAACCTGGGAAGTGGAATGCTAGGAAAAAGTTTGCGACTATAATAATTTAAACCTGAAATTCCCGGAATCTACAGGTTAGGCATTTATGAAAAGTTCTGGCCTGAACTGAAAGTTTCACCACAGACCAGAAACCCAACCATGGCACGGGATCCAAGTAGTCGTAAGGGCTTAGCATGATTCAAGAGATCGGACTTTAGAAGATCATCAGAAAGAAAAAAGATAGATAGAGAGAGAGAGAGAGAGGAAGGGAGCTGTGTTCCAATGCCCAGGAGACCAAGTAATTTTACATACTACTTATAACTTAGGGAAACTGTAGATCACTTACACGGATCATCTCTCACATTGAGGCAGGTGAGTTGAATGTCAGTGGGATCCACTGTGCCATGAAAAAAAGCAGATGTTAAGAGCAGGAGAAAGCTCTCTCTGCCTTCACCTTCCTTTGGGATGAGCCACGCGGAGACCTGCCTGAGTCCTTGGATGTGGCCACCGCCATTAGACCCACACAACTGCTCTCCCCGGCCTGGGATTGCCCCGCACTCCGCATCATTGCATGTGGCTGGGTGAATCTGCAGACTCATGGACTAGTATCGGACTTGAGTTGGACTGGGCTGGGAAGTTCTATTGTTGGACGATGACTTCTTGATATAAAGCTGTTTCTGATACATTAAAAAAAAAAGAATGGGGAAGAAATAGAAACTCCTTCCCACACGGTCTTCTGGCATATTCCTTAGAAAGCAGCTTGGAAAAGTGGTGGAAGAGATCTAGCTCAATGAACATTCCCCTTAGAAAAGGCCCGGTGGTGTCTCACGGTCACAACTTAAACATCATCAGGACTCATATGAACTTCTTGTTTAGAAAGAGAACTAAGATACAGTAGGATTTCATGAAGTATGAGGTGGCAATATAGAAGAAAAAAATAACAGAACATAAGGAACATAAGTAGAAGAGATTAAGGACAATAGGAGCAATCAATGAGAAATGCTTAGTAATGGAGATTCATAGAAAATGAGGGAAATCGATCCAGTTTTAGTGACAAAATGCTGTGTATCTTGAAACTGTGTGTGTGTGTATGTGTACATGTGAGAATGTCTGTGTTTTCACCACACAGCAGGTGTTTTAAGTCTGTTTATGCTAAATATGCGGTACTACTTAATTTACTCCACAGTAGGAACAGACAGGATAAACCAGGATTTCCCCCACCACCACACCCCCCAGATGGTATCTGTGAACTCCTCTTGCCCCTTCACGTAAACAGTGTGTGCTCAGTTTGCTGAGCTGCATACACACATTGCAACTTTGCTCAGTCTGAATGTTTAGTTGGCCAGAAAAACATTTCCTTCCTGGTTCATTAGTCATTAAGGTAAGTCCACTCCCATTAATTTTTACCCAATCAAAAATTGGTTAGCTTGCCCATTTGGATAACCTTATTCAGTGAAGCTTTATATAGGACAATGTTTAAAACACCTATAGCCATTTAGGGAGCCAGGGTGGAGTAGTGTTAGGGTTGGGCTGCTACCCACAGGTCAGCAGTTTAAAACCACCAGGGCTCCACAGGACAATGATGAGGCTTTCTACGCCTGTTAAGAGTTATAATAGTGTTGGTGGAAACCCTCAGGGGCAATTCTATCCTGTTTTACATGGTCACTATGAGAAGGCATCGACTGATGTCAATGAGCTTTATAGCCATTTACAAAGGTACCTTCAGTGGCAGCCTCTCAAGACTAGTACTGAGGACCAAGCAGTGCCTTGTACAAGCTGCCTCTGCCAGGGAGACAGGTGCCATGTGATGGAGGCAAGTGATTAGAAAGGGAGGAGCCCTGCGTTGTGCAAAAGGCTAATCACTCAGCTGCGAGCCTAACAGTTGGGGGTTCAAACCTACCCAGACAGCCTCGGAAGATGTGTTTCTGAGAAGTCAATGCCTTGAAACCCCTATGGAGTAGTTCTGCTCAGCACACACGGGGGTGCCAGACATTCATTCACTGTGAAGCAACCACCCGAGAAGAAGCCATTCACAAAGGAGCACACAGAGCGGAAGAAAGTGAGGCTGTCGGGTGGGAAAGGTGGTCCTGATCAAAGTGCTGAGTAAGAAGCACTTGTAAGATGAGATGTGGAAGATCCCCAATAAAACAACAGCTTCAATGAAGGGAGAAGAAAGAAAAGAATGAAGACGGAAAATCCCAATTTAGTTTACTGTCGTACTGTAAGTGAACTGGTTGTCATGGACCAATACACAGCTGGGAACCAATACATAACTGCCGCCAAAAGAACACACACACAGATGCCACCACCATTACTGCTGAATACCGCGGATGCTCAATGAACGTCGGGGTTGACTGATTGGAAGTGGAGGACATTTCAAAAAAGAATCAAACATGTACAATATAAACTCTGTAGAAAGCACCATCAGAGAAAGGAGGAAACCAAATTCTGGGGGGCAAAGGAAAACATGCTCATTGTCGATGGGCTCAAAAGAGGAAGAAATGCTTTCGACAAACAGTTGTCAAGACGATATATATCATGTATCAGCCTGAGGATCTCAAACGATGGGTAACTTTGTAAAGAGTGGGAATTCCAGGACACTTCATTGTCCGCATGTGGAACGTGTACAGACATGAGAAGACTCCAGGATTTAAAATGAGGAAAGGTGTGTGCCAGGGTTGTAGCCTCATCCTCGATGTATTCAATCTGTATGCTGAGTAAATCCAGCGAAGCTGGAGGAGAAGAACGCGGCATCAGGAGCGGAGGAAGGCTCATGAACAATCTGCAGTATGCAGATGGCACAAGTGGGCTTGCGGAAAGGGAGCAGGGCCCGAAACACCTGCCGATGAAGATCAAGGATCTCAGCTTTCAGTATGGATTTCAACTCAACGTCAATATCAAAATTCTCTCAAGTGAACTCATAGGTAACATCCTGAAAAACGGAGAAAAGATTGAAGATGCTGGGTGCCACTGAGCTGACTTTCTCTCATGTGACTCTCCAGCAGAGTAGAGTGGCCCCACAGGGTTTCCTACATTGTAACCTGCAGGGAACAGAGCTCACGTCTCTTCTTCCAGTCACTGTGGATCAACCGTTGACTTGCACCAATGAACTACTACTGTCTTATAAACCAACTAATATGTGTTTTGATTAGGAAGATGAAGCTTACCTGGTTGCTAGGGCAGTATGTGTCATGTGTACAGGTAGAATCAATGACAGAGCTCAGATGTCTGTGCTAAAATTCAGGCCTAGGTATTCACACATTCTACTTTTGATGTTTCAGAAGAAGTTAGAGTCTTAAGTTTTTTGTGAAAACCTTTCAATAGCAGCAATTGTGCTTGCGTATGTCTCTGTGTGTCACTACTATCAAGTCAATTCTGACTAGTGACCCTATATAGAGTTTGCAAGGCTGTAAATAATCTTTATGGAAGCAGATAACCACCTTCTCCCATAGAGCTGCTGGTGGGTTTGAACTGCCAACCTCTTATTTAACAATTAGCAGTTCAATGTTTGCTCAATAGCACCGCCAGGTTTCACAACAATAAGAAAGCTGAACAAATTGATAAAGATAATCAACAACTGTTCTTCGATTATTCAGAGAATTGAGAACATAAGACAACAATTCCCCTAAAAACTGGAGAAACAGGTGAATAAAGAGAACCACAGCTGACTGGGAGGGGAGGCCTGCATCTAGAGGCAGTACTGACAGAAGTACGTGAAACAGTCATTGTTTAATTCCTGGATGCTGCAAACTCTAGAGGAAGCTCAATCTTAGGGAGGCTTCGACACTTCTGTGAGTGTTACCTCCAGGAGCCCACCCTGTTCTCACTGTGAATATCCAAGAGAAATTCTCTCCTACTTACAACAGGGGAAGAGGGGAACGAACCATTCCGAAACATGCCCAAGATGCATAACCTCCTTCTAATAGTTAGAAAGCATCACAACTCACATACAGGAGTATCCTTTTGAAAAGTACCAACAGCATGAAAGAGAATCAAAGAAAGAAGAACTGCCAAGACATAAAGACATTATCCTAAGAGTACAATTAACTACAAGGTAGTATGCTCAAGTGAATGCTGGAACAGAAAAGGGCCATGATATATGAGTACGTATGTATACACACACACAATATACATATAAATCACATGCTAATATGATAACATAATAAATAATATATATGTATAATATATGTATACAGAGAGGAAAACGGTTGAAATCCAAGTAAGATGTATAGTTTCCTTAAGGTAAAGTACCAGTGCTCATTTCCTAGTTTTGGCACTTATACAATGATTATATAAAAGATTAACATTAAAGGGAGCTCACCTATTTCTCACTTATCAGATACCTTATTATCCAACATTTCACCGAGAAGAGAAAAATGCTGGCTGTGATAGGATTATGTGTCCATTTAGCTGGGCCATGATTCTCAGTGTCTGATGGTTACAATGAGGTGCTTTGGCAGTTGTGCAATAATGCAGTCATCCTTCATTTTGGTGGAATGCTAATTTTCATATAACAACCTGGTCGATGGAACCCAGTCATGTCAGAAAGCAAGGAGTATCTTTGTACAATTTTTCTCTAAGTCAAAAATTACTTCCAAAATTTAAGGTTGGACAAAGTTTTGGGAACACTAGAGGGACAGAAAGCCCATGAGTGACTTTCTGTTACAGAGCACGGAAAGGATCTTTTTATATCAGGGCTCATGTGCGCCCTGCTGGTTACTTACGCAGCCATGCTGAATTGTCAAAACCCATCAAATGTGTACTGAAACTTGGTCAATTTAGTACATGTTAATGATACTTAGATAAAGAGCACCAAAAAAAGTGTAACTATAGTCTCTCTATATTTTTAAAAAAATCATTGGGTTGAAATCCCCATATGAAAACAATGAGCTGACAGATGCCAAATAAGATTCTCTATATTCTTACCAGATTAATTAGCTGAGTGTGAACCACATCTTCTACCAAAACTGCTGTTTCATGAAGAGGCCTCCTGGCATCTCCTAAAGAAAACCTGTGAAACACAAAGTAAACATGCCAACATTAACAGCTGTGAAACTAAGGGGGCAGAAAGAAAAAGACACTTAATATAAAGAATCTGCTTGAGAACATACAAATTGTCCTGCCAAATGAAAACAATGGATGCATACTTTACTTTAAACAAAGAAAATGAGTCTCTCCTCTCCTATACAAAAGACTAATTAACAGTAAAAAATAAGCCTCTAGTGTTTTCTATTCTGTTTCTCAAACTGTTATTGGGCATTTACCGCTTTAAACAAAACCAAACCAAACAATAAGCAGCCCATAATATTGGCAACTGAAAAATCACGCGACTGTAATCCAACTACCAGTGTAAGAATACCGTCCTTGCAATCATAAAGTTATAGAAGCGTGTGATGCAATCAAAATAAAAGCTTAGAAAATTTATGTCAATATCATAATTTCTAGTTATACACAAGTACATTATCAAGAATGGAACACAAAAGTGACCCTCCCAGTCCTTCTGAGATCTCTAATTGTACATTCACACTCATGACTGCGACTGCTGCCAGACTACTTGCTTCACATAGTCCCTCCAAAAAATTAATTTAAAGGGATTCTATATTGATGGTGGCCACAGGTCACCTTGTAAAAAATTCAGATCATCACACGAGGAACACATTTTAAAGAGAGACCTGAAAGGATCCCCCTAGAAGACAAAACAGGAGCCATACGTTAAAAATAAAAACTTACGACATACATAAGGAAGGATTTCCTCATGAAGAACCAACAAACTACAGAATCAGACTAACAAAACCTATCATTCCAGGAAAATCAGATTTTTAATATATGTGATTCATATTACAAAAAAATAAAGAAGTATATATAAGAACAGAATACTATCAAAGGTGCTAAAGAAAACATAATTAAAATAGTATTTATTTTCTAACTTAATAGACTTGAGACAAGATTAAATGAAGCTAAAATGAGAATATTCAGAACAACAGATGTGAGGAAACTACTCATAGGTCAGAAAATAGTATGATTAATATATTGCCAAAGTTTATTCTGATTAAATGAATACATTCCTAAAATATATATGTAAACTTCCAGAGCTAACTTAAGAAGGAACATATAATCTCAATTTTCCTATAATAATAAAATTAAATCATTCGTTAAAAAAAATCATCTGAAAAAAAAAAATCATCTGAAATGTTAACAAAGTATTCGAAGAAGAAATCATTCTAACTTTATACACCTCTTTCAGAGAATAGAAAAAGACATTCCCTCTTCATTTTGAAGATTGTAGAACATGGTATCAAAACTTTTTTAGAAAAGTACCAGGAAGAAGGAAAAGTCACAGGTAACTTTCACTCCAGCACATAAATGATAATATTTTACGACTAAGATACATTTATTGAAGAAAAACAAAAGCCTGTATTTTTAATAATTTATTAAATATTTAACTACTGCAAAATATGAGTGAGAACAATACGTGATCATCTTCACAGGTGCAGAAAGATTGCTCAACAAAATTCAACAAGTATTCAAGGCAAAAACTTTTAGCAAAATTAGCCTAACAGGAAATTTCTTTAATCTCATAAATGGAATTGACCAAAAACCCTAAAGGAAGTATTACACGTAGAATCACTTATTCCCTTTGAAATCCAGATCAATACAAAGATGCAACTTTTAGATATAAAAATTATAGCCAGAAAATTAAGACAGATATTTAAACTATGAAAAGAAAAAAAATGTTCTTAATCATAATTTTTTTAATCATTGATAATCGGAATCTAAAATAATCTACAACTTACTTGAAATTCCAACTATAAGATCAATTCATTAAAATCTATTGAATTTCTATTTATCATTAATATGCAAACAAACAAAGAAAAAGAACCAAAGAGTACAATTTTTGAAAATACAAACGCATTCTAAAATGTGTAGGACAGGGTCAAGAGCCAATAGTAAGTCAAGGTCGTCCTAGAAGAGGCAGACGGGTTTGTTCTGTAAGACTCATAGGGTCACATACATAGACACTGTGTGACTGGGGCAAGGCGCATAAAAACCAACTGAGCACGCTTCCTGTCCATTATTAGACATTACGTTCACACGTTGTGCAGGCAGTTCAAAGAATTCCATACTGAACTCAGACAAAGATTTCTTCCCCCCTTGGGTCAAGATTAACTGTTCGAAGAAAGGTCTAATTAATTTACTAATTGGTACCACTACATACCCAACTCACACATGTAACCTAATATTCTGAAATACTTCTTATAGCAATAAAACACACAGATAGCAAGCTACCGCTCTCAAGTTCTACCCCACGAATCTAGTCCTCGTTAGCATCAACATGTCGCTTGTCTTCTAGTCATAAAGACATATAGTCAGATGTATGTGTCATCGAATGACCACATTACTTTAATTTTCAGGATTGGTGATACTTCAGCTCCGCCCCGCGCCACCCCCCTCCCCCTCTCACACTGCTCTGCGAACCCTTCCTGACCTAGCACACCCGCAGAACAGAAAATTCACTATTAGGCTGGTGGTTTTCACAAAATAGAAAATGAAAATCCCTGTACCTTGCCAAAGTCACTTCCCTTTGCTCTGCATTGCAGGTGATATTCTAAAATGAGTTAAAGACAAAGATCTAAGCCACTGATAATGAGGTGGAACCTTTGTCCCCTTAACTATCTATCATCCCACTCACTGCTGCCTTTACTGACTTGTCCCAGTTTATTCCCTGCAATCAAACTGATACCAATCCCTTCGCATAATGCCCAGAGAGCTGTCGGGTACCAGTGGGCTGGACTAGCTGCCACGGAAGGATCTTCAGGAAGCATATCACCGCATGGGAAGAACTGGAGGAAACTATGCTAAGTGAAGTAAGCCAAGCACAAAAGGACAAGTGTAACATGAGTCCACTGAGGTAAGTTTATATATATGTAAAAGAACAGAAAAGTCAAGGCAAAAGGGGCACAGGGAAAACACACCAGGAAGGAGGCCCAGGTAGTATGGCAGGGGCCACATCAAATCCAGGGGTACATATGGTAGCCAACTAAAAAAGGGGGAGGGAAGAAAGGTGGGGAAAAGATGTGTGTGTGGGGGGGAAAGGGCACTGACCCACCCAAGGGGAGGGTATTGTTTGTGTCTCCACAGGAAAAGAGGGACCAGACTTAAAGCCAGTGCCAGATGAATGCAGCTTGCCGGCAAGGAATGGGGAGCCAGTGGAGGGGCCTGAGGGCTCATCCCCCGTACCAGCTACGTGGACAACAGCCCCTCTCCCAAGAAGAATTTACTTTAGAGGACGGCACTGAAGCTGCAACTAGGGGAAAGGGGCATGTCTGATCAGAGCAAATGGGAGCAAATGAAGAGGGAGGAAGAGAGAGTGGAGCACATCCTGGCCCACCAGGTCTGGAGGACGATACCCTGCTCTGAAGAGCCAATGCACAGAGTGGACCATATGGCTGATCCCATTATGAGACACACCGTCCCTTG
>NW_022107432.1:20930482-20941225 GCF_000313985.2 Echinops telfairi | reverse complement strand
ACAATGGATGTATGTATGGATTGTGATAAGAATTGTATGAGCCCCCAATAAAATGATTTAAAAAATTTTTTTAAAAGGTGTGTCCCTCTCCTGGTCTCTTGCAGTAGTTTGTTAGCTATTCTAAACTACGCTCCAACTTAGAAGGGATTTTGACTCTGGGGGCCATGATCCTCCGGGGTAGGTCCCCACCGATCCTGCAGACCTTCAATGGGGACTGGTAGTGCCACAGCCACTTACAACCGATCATCACAGCTTAAGCAAGAAGGGTTTTATTCGGTGACCAGATCAAGTATCTCACTGAGAACTGGGTTCCACTAAAACTGCAAGCCCCTCATCAAGTAGATAACGAAAGAATGATGTAAATGAGCTCATTCAAGAGGTGAAGTTCAGAGTCCTTATTTTACACTCAGATACGGGAAGACGTGTGCTGGCCAAAAAACTACGGGATTCTGTTCCCCAAGGCTTACAAATTTACCACTGGCCCAGTCTGATTTTTCTATGTCCAATAATCTAAAATTGGGAGCAATCCTTTAAATAGGCACCGATTTTTAAAAAGTCTAGAAATAGATAGTGCCACGATAAAACAGAATAAAAAGAACAGTTACAGAAATATTTCCAAAACAGAAAACAAGTTTTTAAAGATATACACTTAGTCTAACTACAGTGACTGTGTGTTCTCACACAGTTCCATTTCAAAAGTTCCTGACGGCAGTTAAAAGGGGGTGGGGCAAGAGAATATCTATGTGTCATTTTCTGTGTAAAGGCCATAGATTACAACATTGATTAGAAATCTATGCCAGGATGCTTCTCCAGTATGGCAATATAGCATCATTTCACTTTGTCAAAATGATTTGCTATGCTCTATGTCTGATAACGTATCCATAGACCCAGTCTTTTCAATTGCACTTATCCCTAACAATGAAATACAATCAACTCCTAACTCGTCTTTGTCATTTGTGCTGTTATAAGTATGCAACACAGAACACACGTCAATTTGCGATTTCTACATGTCCAATTCAGTGACATTCAATACATTATCTGAGATGCACACCCATTCCTGAGTTGTTTCTCCTTCTTTAACATACTGGATATACTCAAGGAGAAGCCAAGTTTTTTTTCTGTTTTTCACATTTTTATGCAGTTTTTGTGGTAAAATCAGGTGCCTCGGCTGATATTCGGCATTTTAATTGCCCTCCAAAGTTTGCTATCTAACCTTTCAAGTTGCCGGTGTCCCTTTAAGATTCCACGTACACCTTAAAAGAGCACAATGCTCAAGGTGGATGGATATGCTTTACCAGTTAAGCAAAACTATTATTTGATTTCATGAAGACGTAAAGAGATACTTCTGTTTCAGGCTTAAATATTATGTCAGCGCAATAGTTTCAGGGCTTCATCCAGCCTCACCGGTTCCAGAAAGTCTATATTCCATGATTATTCAAACTTTAGTTAATCTTGTTCCCACCCTCTTTGGGTCAGGATTCTTCTATAGACTCTTCAATCAAAATGTCAAGGAATGATAACTGTAAATCCTTTAATGAGTTTACAGCTCAACAGGAGGAAAGCTGTTTTGAGCAAGCACAGCAACATTATGTACCCTTTTTTCTTTTGAAATGCTATCAATTTAACATACATTGTTATTAAGGTGACCAATCATCACAATGGACCCAGGAGGGAAAGGTTTCCCGAATTATTCTCAACCAAATAAAACAGCCTTATTATTCCACAAAGGTCATGCTATGCTTCTCACAACAAAAGGACATGGTAGCAAATGGTTTGTTTTCTTTTAAGGAGAATGACTGAATAATGAACATAAGTTGTTCGTTTACTTTCAAACCATATCCACATTATTTCAGTTCTGTGTCCTTGGCAGTAACTTCTCTTGGCACCTCAGTCCTTCAGTCCTCCGCAGGTATTTAATTTTAGCCTATGCAAACAGCTATGCTCTTTAAAGCCCAAACCCGTCTGTCTTCAGAAACAAGTTAAACTATTTTAGGGAAACTACCTTTCACAGCATAAATTGAGTACTAAGTTGAAATTAAGAGGTAAGAGAATAAATAGAAAGCAGGTACTGCAGATTAAATACATGGACAAAAACAACAAAGAAATGGCACCAATGCTCCAGACTGTGCTGGGTAGAAACGGTTTCCACCAAACATTCTCTTGCCCCTCAGTCGTGTTTGCACTGGGGATTTTATCTCAGGATTTTATAAGAATCTTTTTCTGTATACCTAACAGGATCCCTGGTGGTAATGTTGGGTAAGTGTTGGACTCTTACAGGCAAAGTCAGCAGTTCAAACCCATCAACTGCCTCTGCGGGAGAAGGAGGAGGCTGCCTGCTCCAATAAATGCACACAGCCTCCAAAGCCCGATAGAGGGTCACGATGTGTCAGAATCAAATTGATGGAGTGAGTTTGTTTTGTTTCTCTCTGTCTGTTTTTTAACCATAAATCTAAAACAGTTACTTTCAACTTTTTCAGTACTGATTAAGAAGATAGGGGAAGAATCTGATCATGACTTAATTGAAGAGATTCTAAGACAGCATCCCAGAGGGGGTGGTGTGGTAGTAATGTGTAGCAGAGAACATGCTGGCCCAGCCACCAAAAAGAGGAGCCCCACAAGCAGACCTGCCTCCCGGGCACCCAGGCACCAGGCGTCAGAGGACAAAGCTGCGCTTCTGCAGCGCCCTGTGTGTGTCTTCTTGGAAGCGAACTCGCTTCCCATGCTCCCACTGGCTGCAAACTCTACTGTGGGGGAGTGATTCTGGATGCTGTGGGTTAGCAGTGGCCGTGGTCTTGGGAGCTATATCTTTTTTTTTTAACTCCAGTTTTTTGGACGATTTCCTACCTCAGGTAATTGACATTAGCTTGGATTTGGACTCTGACTACTGCTTGGTGTGAAAAGGCCTATGGTGACTTTGTGTCCCTCTCGCAAAAAGAAAAAGTTCCTTTCTTCCTTTACTACTTATTTGATTATACATTTATAGGCTACGAATTACTTAGTACCCAAGAATTTCTCCTAGCTGGAATTAGCTAGATGAGCAGGCTAGAGCCCTGACACACACTCTAGTCAGCTAACCATGTCCACTGTGTTGACATGCAAACACAGACATCATACTGTTTATGTCATTTTTACCCAATATTTGTTGAGACTCATTTACCCACTGTCCACCAAAAAAAGACAAAACTGTGCAGAAGGCTTGGCCACAGTTAGTCATCTGAAGCAATCAGACAGCCATAAACACATGCAGATTATCCTTAGTCCTCAATTTGTGATTTCTTGTTTACAACTCTGTGACTTTTATTTACTTGTCTTTTAAAGGAAAACGAAAACTCAGCTAACAATGTCTCTGAGAAAGCAGACTACGGTAAAATACCCAATAAATTGCTAAGACAGCAGGTAAGACAGGAAACATGAACAGAATCAGGAGCTAGAAGTGCTGGCAGAGGGAGGGAAGTTGGGGCTGTTGTAAACAATGGATGAGGATGGTGCTGGCAATCACAAACGCTTGGGTTTGGGTGGTGTGTTTTTGTTGTTGAACAAATACTTGTTGAATGTTACATGTCAAGAACTAGCTGAGAATGGAAAAATAAAATCTCACAAACTATGGAAATGATTGCTAGGTAGCTATGCTAACAAGTAGCTATCAGAACCAGTTCTTAAAATTAGATGATTTATTCTCAGTTTGTTTTTATTTATTATTTATATTTCATATCATCGACTTTGTATTCGGCAGTTTGAACTACTCATCAAACCCACCAATGGTTCACTCTTCGCCCACTCCGTGATTGCCTCATGCCCATTTACTGCTTATCCTGGGCCCAGGCCCAGGCTCAAGCAACCAAGTCCATCCAGCATCCCGCAGTTAAAGACCCCGCAGGTCTTCTCCCAGGTCTCCATGTCCACAGCACGTCTGTGGACAGACCTTCCCCACTTACTATCACTCAAATCCTTACTTGAATGAGTCAACCAGTATGTGTTTTATTTTACTGTGGTCCTGTACAAAACTTCTTTCGAAGTAAAAGGTTCCAAACCTTTCACCTAAGTAAAAGGCATGAAAATTTCCAAACAAGGGGCTGACCAAGTCATAAGCCAGGAATAAAGCCTTTTAGCACCAGGACATCTGGGAACACAACAGGTACGCTTAGCAATACTTCGGGGTGAAAACAGTCTTTGGGGTGGGGAGATCTGAATCCATTTTCAAGGAGCTTGGTTGTCTGGACTATAATTTACCATCGTAACCAAAGACACAGTTAGAGAAATGTCCTTCAATAACTTGCTGAACTTCTGTCCACCGCTACCATGGAGCACTGGGCTGTGAACCACAAGGTTGGCAGTTCAAACCCACCAGCCACTCCACAGGAGAAATTTGAGGCTCTCTGCACCAGTAGAGATTTACAGTCTTGGAAACCCTATATAACATTGCTTTGATTTGGAGTTGACTCAATGGCAGTAGCTTCAGCGCACTATGGCGTTATCATGTAAGACAAAGGCGATTTTAATCGGATGAGAACTGTGAACTCATGGAAACTCCGTGGTTGTTTCTGTGCCTTCGAGTCAGTTCCCACGCATAGCCACCGAAGTTCTACAGAAGGAAACCCTGCTTGGCCCCGCACCATGCTCACAATTGCAAATCCATGCCTGGATTGTGATGATGGTTGCCTCGTTCTGTGTCCATCTATCCTACACACAAACGTATAAATGTTTACGAGGGCATTATCTGAGATCATCAACACATTCACCATGGAAAAGAGAGCAGAATCCGTCTTCGCTCGCCACTTTTTAAAATGACCTAAACCTATGCCAAAATCATATAACTAAATTACACTTCCTAAAATAGAATTCTAGAAAAACCATCTGGCAATAATTAATGCCACTGCTGTATATAATCTCGCCCCAAGTATATTTGGATTTCTAAGATATAATTTGCCAAAAACAATGGTTTTAGTTTCATATATTTATAATACTGACTAAAGAAACCTGTCAATTAAAAATATGGAAAATCATGCAAAATTGTTATTAAGCAACTCAAAAATCAATTGTGCAAATATTCAAGCCCGCCAACAGGAAAATGTTTAATATATTCCAGTTGTTTCACATAATATATTCCATTTGCACCTTCACAAAGGGCTTCAGTTGGAATCAGGAAGTGTACAAGGCTAGCACCTACACAGAATAAATAAATTAAACAGTAACGAGTCGTTTTTGTCCTGAAAAGCTAAGGGAAAAGGGTATTGCCAAACTTCAACAATGTTTCTCAAAGCAATCTGGAATTTAGCATGTCCAGAAGAAATGCATTTTCAGCTTGTTCTCTGGAACATGGGAAAAGTGATGACACAAGAACTATGTCAAGGCACAATTACATACAACAATCCTGCTTAGAACAAACCACAGGGTGTGTGTCATCTACAGTAGTAACCAAGGATCACCTCAGTCTGTGACTTTACATTTTGATACATCTATATGCAACTCAAAACATTTTATAGAGGATTCTAAACAGTATCACTGGAATTCACATATTAATCTTTACATGTTTCTAAGAAAGCTTCTTCTGTACTTTTAAAAAGAGTACAATGAATAATACACACAGTCTTCTAAATGTATTAAAATATTAATGAAAGCATGAAGCTAAGAACCTACCAACCACCAGCTTGTAAATGCTGACACATCTGTGCAGACCCTGTTTAGCTGGGGTAGCAACAAATATTAAAATAATTAACTTCAATAAAATAATAATAGTATGTAAAACCTAAGCTTAGAATGAGAGAATCCTAATAATTTCCTACTTTCCTTATGACATAAAGGTTTCCAAAATCTTAGCCCTTTGCTCCCTCTAGAAGCTTCTCTGTAACCCCACCCCTCCCCCGGCCCTTAATCATCACTTTCATCACCTGTTTAACTAATGACACCTTGTCAGTTAGTCTTCATCAAATGTCTTCCCTTCCATGAAGTCTTTCCCTAACCTCTATATCAAGAACTAATTATCCTTTCAAAGATTTGTTCATTTGGAGCTGGAGCATAAAAGTACTACATCAATAGTAATAATTAATAAGAATATTAGGTTTTTAACTCTCAGCAATTTGACTCCAAACTCTGAAGTCAATCCCCTGATCATTCAACAATACTATCTTTCATAAAAACTGAAGAGGATTCAAATATAATTCATTTTAAATTCTATAACAATAGAAATTTAAATATTTAAAAAATTACAAAATATATTCAAGGAATGTGGCTGTAGTAGGATATTGGATGGCATTCTGATAAAATTACAAATGACTTATGACCACTAGGTGTGGGACATGCAGAAACAACCACCAATACATTACAGGCAGTGATCACTGGGCTTAAAAGTTTAAGAAGAAATAATATCTAGAAAACTGGAATAGCCAATGTTCCAAAAAACAATCTACTAAAAAGGTGAAAATAATTTTCCAAGTCAAATGTACATGAATGACTTTCTCTCTTCATTCAAGTGGCTGAATTTACCACATAAAATTCACCCAGCATTTGAAGCTCCAGAATTCATTATAAATACAAAAAAACCCTACAAATCTGGGAGAAGCATTATGCCTTTATGCATAAATCACATGGAACTTCCTGAGACTTGAGACCAAAGTTCAGAAATTACTATACAAAAGAAGAAAAGAAAGACCAAAAAAATTCAAGGCTCAATAAGTAGCTGGGTCTAGAGGCTCAGGCCATTGTCTCAGGAGACATCAAGGTCAATTGGCAAAACAATCGCCAACAAAGAAAATGTTCTATGTTCTATTTTGGTGAGTAGTATGTGGGGTTTTAAAAGCTCATGAGTATCCATTAAAGCTACAATTACTGGTCTCTCTCTGTCCAGAGAAAGAAGAGGGAAGAAAATGAAAGATGCATGGAACCAACTAGTCCAAAAAACAAACGGACCACATAAACACCAGTCTCCACAACCTTGAGATCAGAGGAACTATGGGGTGCCTGGTCACCACTACAAACCAATAGAAGATTCTGCACAGAGTGGGAGAAAATGTGGAACAACGCTCAAAACCATAAAAATGACCAGGGTTCCTTGTTAGATAGAGATTAGTGGAAACTCCAACAATAGATAGGTTTGTACATATGTAAATATATTTATATATGAAGATGGGGAAATAGATTTATATGCATATACTTATAAGTTTAGTATTAAGGTAGCAGATGGATATTGGGCCTCCATTCAAGTACTCCTTCAATGCAAGAGCACTTTGTTCTATTAAACTGGCATTGCATGACACTCACCTTCCCGACACAATTGCTGAAGACAAATGGGTGCACAAGCAAATGTAATGAAGAAAGCTGACAGTGTCCGGCTATCAAAAGATAAAGCGTCTGGGGTCTTAAAGGCTTGAAGGTAAAAAAGCAGCCATCTAGCTCAGAAGAAACAAAGCCCACATGGAAGAAGCACACCAGCCTGTGTGATCACAAGGTGCCAGAGGGATCAGTTATCAGGCACTAAAAACCAAAAAATCATATCATTGTGTGCTCACTTTCCCAATACGAGCGCTGAAGACAAATGGGTGTACAAGCAAATGTAATGAAGAAAGCTGATGGTGCCCAGCTATCAAAAGATATAGCGTCTGGGGTCTTAAAGGCTTGAAGATAAACAAACGGCCATCTAGCTCAGAAGCTACAAACCCCACATGGAAAAAGCACACCAGCCTCTGTGATCATGAGGTGTAGAAGGGATGAGGTATCAGTCATCAAAGAACAAAAAATCAAATAATTGTGAATGAGGGGGAGTGCAGAGTGGGGACCCAAGACCCATCTGTAGGCAACAGGACATCCCCTTACAGAAGGGTCGCGGGGGGATGAGCCAGGCAGGGTGCAATGTAGCAACAATGAAAAATACAACTTTCCTCTAGTTCCTAAATGCTTCCCCCTCTCCCACCCCACCCCTCATCTATCATGATCCAAGTTCTACCTTACAAATCTGGCTAGACCAGAGGATCTTCACTGGTACAGATAGGCACTGGAAACACAGGGAATCCAGGACAGATGAACCCTTCAGGGCCACTGGTGAGAGTGGTGATACCTGGAGGGTGGAGGGAAAGTGGGGTAGAAAGGGGGAACCGATTACAAGGATCTATATATAACCTCCTCCCTGAGGGATGGACAACAGAAAAATGGGTGAAGGGAGATGTCGGACAGTGTAAGATATGACAAAATAATGAGTTATGAATTATGAAAGGTTCATGAGGAAGGGTGGGGAGAGGGAGGGTGGAAATGGGGACCTGATTTAAGGGCTCAAGTAAAAAGCAAATGTTTTGAGAAGGATGATGGTAACAAATGTACAAATATGCTTGACACAATGAATGTATGTATGATTGTGATAAGAATTGTATGAGCCCCCAATAAAATGATTTTAAAAAAACTGATGTGCTCTGTAACCCTTCGCCGGATTCACAGTGGCATCGAAGCCACATCTGACCTCCTCCAGCTTCAGTCGGGAGAAGGAGACGCAAACGCCACACCTGCTCAAGACCAACTGCCACAAGGCAGGAGTCCGACATGCTCCAATGTCCGCTGTCCTCTTACCCTGTTCTGACATCTGCACTCTACTGCTCTGCTGGGTTTGACCATCTGTCACAGCGGCCACACAGAACTCAAAGGCAATTCTCATGATTATGGGGGGTGATTAAGGAAGCTGACAGGTGACCACAAGCCAGAATCAGAAAACCCTGAGGATACAGTCTTTGGTCCACAGCAATGCCTTGTCTCAGCCAGTGGACAAGTCTCACTTTGGCCGTCAGTCTCTCAGCCACCCTTAGCCTCTGCTTCCAAGGGCCAGGAAGCCTACCAGCCACTCTGTTACCCTACCTCATGTCTCAGAGCAGTGGCTCCTCACTGAGCAGGGCTCTTCTATCTGCCTCCTGCTCCCTCCCTGCGCTGCAGCCTCTAGGGTCTCAGCTGCCTCTGCCACTTCAGGCGCTACTTTCCTGGAGCTCAGGAGAATCTTTCTTCCTTTTTCTTAGCTGGTTGGTTTTCTTATACTCAGGGGAGTGACAAACCTGACCAGTCTCCTCTCTTAGTGTCTCGCACATCTAATTTGCATGGTCCCACCCAATTTTTTCAGGGGAGTTAGCATACATAATTCACTTTGCGTCAGTCCAATGGAAACAGAATTAAAGGACAGTGGGATTTCGCCATAAACTTTTGGAAAACCCCTCAGATTACGGACTGGGCAAGCTTCTACTCTTATTCTAAAGTTTTCTACTTAAGATTAAGAAGAAGAAAGAGTTCTTCTTTTAATAACAGACAGTAGTTTTGTTAGTTTTATTTTTAAAATTAAAGCCTGATAAAATATATCGGGTTAATCTCATCACACTAGTTGCATTATAAAAGCAATATTATACATAAAGTATAATTAATATTTTGCATCACACTGACTAACAAAGTAGACAATTATTTTATTTAGCATAGTTATCCTTTTACCGTGAAGCTCTCTCAATACCACTCTCATACTGTACATTGAATTCACTGTCAGCAAGTCCATTCTGCCTCACAGCGACATGATGGGGCAGAGGGGAAATGCAGCCAAGAATTTCTGAGCTCTATTTTTCTCCTGCTGAGCACCTGGTGGGTTCCATCTGCCGACCTTGTGGTTAGCGCCCAACACTCAACCCACTGTGCCGTCAGAGCCCCTTACCTGTACACAGACAGAGGATTTGGCATAAAGAGAAAAGCCTCAGGCCTGCGTTGTCCCCCGGTGACTGAAGGAGCCCCAGATCTCTGCTGGCCACCACCTCCAACGCCCTCAAGCCAATGGCAACTGTTAACAACCCCGCAAAGACCTAGTGGATCTGCCCCTGGGGCTTCCCAAGACTAACTCTCTACAGGTATAGAAAGCCCGCCTTTCTCCGTCCAAGCGGCTGGTGTTTTCGAACTGCTGACAGGCAACTGCTGCGCCCCCGAGCTTCTTCTACTGGAAACTTTGACTCCTAGCTTGGAAACATTTTTTAAACTAAGAAATAATCTTTAAATGACGGTCAAAATACATCTTCCACAGCTGGATGATGTAAATGAATACTGCACATCTCAAATGAAAACATCATTACCCTGCTCTTTTTAATTATGCATTCAGGTCAGAGAGCTCCTCTCTATGTAGAGATGTGTTACTAAAAGCTCTAAGTCAAGAAATTAAAAAATTCCTTAAATGAAGAAAATATACAGAGTACCAGAGAAAGGAAGTCTTTTCTCTCTTTATGAACTTTAGGAGATTAGGTGCAAAATTAAGATACTTCCCTAAATATTCACAGGGGGGTTCAAAAATTGTGCGGAAAATAGAATTAAAAGATAATACACCTTTCCTTCCTACAGAGTTTGTGAAGCCTCCTTATTTGCCCAGGTAAGTGTCATATTGATTGTGATGTTAAAATACAGCACATAACCTACCGCAATCTATTCCAGATAGGACAGGGATAGAGAGTTGGTACGGAGCAGAGAAACACAACAAGGTTGTCGGTATCGCTTTTAGCACACATTAAACGAATAACAGATAACAGGGAATTTTTGGCTCAATTTCCTCTAACTACCTCAATTTTCTTTAAATCAGACACACTTAAAGTCAAGAGCCCGACACTTTCTTAACAGTTTCCTATACAGGCATGTAAGAGTAATTTGACAGTACCTTTTAAAAAACTATATAACATTGATACTTAAATCGATCTCCTTTTTACCAGTAAGGAAAACAAAGCAATGGAATTAGAAAGGTTACCAAATCTACCA
>NW_022107432.1:20926519-20928772 GCF_000313985.2 Echinops telfairi | reverse complement strand
CCAAGCAACAATGTACACAACAAAACAGCAACAACAATAAACCACTGACAAGAACATCACTTTTATCCCAACCCCAAGCCCCAGAAACTTTGTTTTCTTAATTCTGTAGAAATGAAAAGATTGTTATTGAAGAGACACTCACGTTCATAGAGTCTGTTTGGATTCACAGGGGCCCTGCAGGACAGGGTCACACTGCCTCTGTTGGTTTAAGGGGAGCAGAAAGCCTCATCTTCCACCACACAATCAGAGCTCCTTTAGAATTTTACGTACATTTTCTAACTTTCAGTCACATGGCATTCTATGCTCTGTGACTCAATTCACAAGAATAATATTCATCTGAAAAATGATAAATTCCTTCCTTTTAGAGCAGCAATTCTCAATCTATGGGTCGTGATCCCTTTGGGGGGGTCGAATGACCCTTTCACAGGGGTTGCTCAATTCATAACAGTAGCAAAATTACAATTATGAAGTAGTGATGCAAATAGTTTTATGGGTGGAGGGGGTCACCACAACCTGAGGAACTGTACTAAAGGGCCGTGGCATTAGCAAGGTTGAGAACCACTGTTGGTAGGATGACCACGGTTTAGAGTGACCACTGTTTAGGATGACCACTGTTAACTTGAAAGGCAAAAAGTCTGGATTTCTATTTCCACCTTCATGATAAACATATTTGATGATGTGGACTAAATGTCTTAACATCAGCTAAATGTTCAGGGGACCTCATTAGTTAATAGAGATTAAGTCCCAACATTAGCATTTAAGCACAATACCACATAAAAACTTAGCCTGATTTTTTTCATTGGGTTTCCTGATGTGAAAATATCCAATATGCACCATGAGCGCACATCTTAATTTCCATAAAAACTCAACTGAGTGTAACAATAGTCACTGAGCATTCATCAAAAAGGGTACTCATCTGAAGGCTGAAGACTATGCATTGGAACACCCAAGTACTCCTGAAGTTAAAAAATCATATAGTGTAAAAAATACCACAGCATGTAAATAAATGAGTACAGATCACCCTTTCTGTCCTAACATGAAGGTTTGGAAGAAGTAGAGCAAAGGATGTTCTTTAGAAGCTAGGATGGTGAGGTTTCGTCTCACAAAACCAAACTGACTGCCCGGGAGTCGATGCAGACACACAGGGACCCGTGAGAACAGGGAAAAGTCCCGAGGGCTTCTGCGAGCCTGGAACTCTGTATGGAAGTGGACAGCCCCCTAATTTCTTCCTTCACGGGGCTGGTGGTTTTGAACCGCTGACCTGTGGTTAGCAGCCCAAAAGGGTAACCACTAAGCCACCAGGACCAGGCATGTTTAATTCTGTTGTGTAGAGGCTTGCTATGAGTCCGGAGGGGCTGGGCAGCACCACCTACAACAACATGAAGTTCTTTTGTTATCTAGTTCATTGCTTTTCCTCCCTTCTACTGTGCGCCCCCCTACCCTCATGCCCCACCAATATGTGAGGTGGCAAAGGGGCTGATGGAAAAGCTAGTGAGATAGCCAGGGGGTTAGCAAACCTTTTTTGTAAAGGGTCAGAATACACAAGTCTTTTCCCCCTTTGCAATCCCCACTCTTCAACCCTGCCCTCCGATCACCCACCGAAGCAGCCACTCACTTCTTGTGGCTGAATGAATGAGCACCGCTGTTCTCCAGGAAAACTGTATTAATGACTGTAGAGATCTGGATGTCATATGTTGCCACGTGTCACGGAATATTTTTCTTCTTATATGCCCCCTACCCCCAACCATCTAAAAATGTAAACACCACCAGACAGCTGGCCAGGGTTGGCCTTGGGCCATAGTCGTACAGATCCTAGTCTAATCAAATACAAATATCCAATAATGAACTTATACTGACTAGGAGCCTGGTGGTGTTGTGGTTATGAGTTGGACTGTGATCTGCAAGGTCAGCAGATTGGACCCACCAGCTGCACCTCGGGAAAAAGACAGGGCTTTCTACTCCTGTAAAGATCCCAATTCGACCTTACAAGTCTGGCTCGATCAGAGGATGTACACTGGCACAGATAGCAACTGGAAACACAGGGAATCCAGGGTGGATGAGCCCTTCAGGACCTGTGGTGAGAGTGGCGAAACCAGGAGGGTAGAGGGAGGGTGGGGTAGAAAAGGGGAACCGATTATAAGTATCTACATATAACCTTCTACCTGGGGGATGGACAACAGAAAAGCGGGTGAACGGAGACATCAGACAGTGTAAGATATGACAAAACAATAATTTATAAATTATCAAGGTAGA
>NW_022107432.1:20878220-20925912 GCF_000313985.2 Echinops telfairi | reverse complement strand
TGCTTAGGTCGGCATCAACTCAAAGGCAGTGAGCTTGGTCTTGGTATGAGAGTGTTGCTATAACTGGAGGCGACTAAATGGCAGTGGGTTGGTTTTTTTGTGTTTGTTTAAGTAACAATGACTCCAATAGGCATTCCCGAAGCTCTGGTGGTGCTATGGTGAAAGTGCTTGGCTGCTCACCCCAAAACTGGTGGTTGGAACCCATTAGCCGCTCCAAGGGAGAGAAATGTGGCAGTCTGCTTCTGTGAAAGGATTGACAACCTTGGAAACCCTATGGGGCAGTTCTACTCGGAACTGTCGGAGTCCTAATTGACTGAATGGCAGTAAGTGTGTGTATGTGACTGGTAAGGGGGCGGGGGGTAGGGGCGGTAGTAGTAGATATATCAGGAGCTCTAGTACACTGGCTGACTACACATCTAGTTATGTCTTGGCTACACATCAAAAGGTTGGCCGTTCAAACCCACTCATTCACTCCATTGTAGAAGGAACTGCAGTCTGCTCCCATAAATATTATGGTCCAGAAAGCCCTTTGGGAATGTTCTCTATCACATGGGTCACTACAAGTTCAAATCGACTGGAAGCAACCAATTACGACGAGCAGGTATTGACCATAATGGCTACTGCTCCCCAGATGGCAGAGTGAGGACCTAAGACTATGTTAGGGTGATCCAGAAGGGTTTCTTCTAGGAAGAAGTATTCCAGCAAGGTCTTGAGTTGATCTACTTAATCTATGCAAAATTGTTCCACTCTCTGAAAACAAAGCATTGTATCACCACATGTAGAAAATAACAAGCAGTTAGGGACCCTGTCTTTCCTTAAGCTGTATTATATCGGATCAATTTTTGAAATATTATATGTTCTTATTTAGAATTTTTTAATATCACCATATGAGGAATGCTTGTTAGCAACTCTCATCATTTAATGTACAGATAAAATATTAACCCCAAAATAAAATGAGCCCATGCATTAAAAGCAACTGCCCTGTTAAAATTAAATGGAAAGTTCTATGTAGCTATGATTTCTAGGGAAGTAGTCGTTCCTTGTCTTTTTCCCCCGTGCTTCAAACCAGATGTTCCTTGGCTGGGCAGACAGCTAACAGGCAGAAGGAAACACAGCAGCATTCCGACTTACCTTGCTGCCTCGTAGTGTCGGGTAGAAGCTGCCCGAATGAAGCAGACTCATCAGATTGCCTCCATTACAGGGCCCATAGAGTGTCTCTGCTCATTAGGCCTCAGTGCTCCTGAGTAATGCAAGTAATGATCCCGAAGGCCAACTTCTTTCCCCATGGAGGGAACATATGCCGTCGGGAAATTCTTACAGCTCATGCCAACATTTTCCCCTTTCTTCATGATGGAGCTGGAGAAATGCTATTTTCCTGAGTGAAACAAAAGCATCCCTACCCTATCTCAGAGATCATTCCCACTCTAGTTGTGCTTTTAGGCTTTCATTGCAAGGTCTCTTAATGATTTCCATGCTAGTAAAGCTTCTTCTCATTAGAGCATTGGTTCTCAACCTGTGGGTCACGCCCCCTTGGGGGTTCAAACGACCCTTTAACAGGGGCCGCCCGATTCATCACAGTGGCAAAATGACAGTTATGAAGTAGCAATGAGGATAACGTTATGGTTGGGGGTCACCACCACATGAGGAACTGTATGAAAGGGCCGCGGCATGAGGAAGGTTGGGAACCCCTGCGTTAGGGAAAACTAGGGCACTGTCTTGGGTTAAGGCTGCTCCATCAGAAATGTCAGTTACATCAAGGCCACCGATGAGCTGTTGGATTCCCTTTGCTGATGTTGTTTTAAGAATATGCATCAATATTTTAAGGAGCCCTCGTGGCGTAGTGGGTTGAGTTGGGCTACTAACATCAACATCAGCAGTTCAAAATCGACCTCATGAAAGCACGTTTGGTTTTGGATTTTGCACATCAGAGTTTGATTTGATTAATCAAAGGTTGGATGGCTTAAGACCACCAAGAAGGACTCCAGTTCTGAGCTATTTACCTTAATTCTGTAGCCCTCAAACCCATTACTGTTGAGCTGATTCGCACTCAGAGCACTTGTGGGGCTCCCAAGTCCGTAATCTGTGTGAAAGCAGACGGCCTCCCTGGTCTCCCAAGAAGCAGCTGGTGGATGTGAACCACTGACCTCCCAGTGAGTGGAGGGACAGTGTAAAAGCAGGGCCCTTAAAGTAGATGGCATGCCTCAAAGATGTGCCTTTACTAGAAATGGGAAAGAGAGCTTATCTTTAGCTTGAGTTTCTTCACAGTGTCCAAGAAGAGGCAGATTTTGTTTCTATAAAGTTGTCTGCAAATTTTTGACTCATAGCAATCCCACGAGCGTCAGTGTAGAACTCGGCTCTGTAGTTCCCAATCAGTGATTCTTTTTTAAAAAGTAGGTTGCCAGGAACTTTCTGCCCAGGTGCCACTGGGTGGGATCCACCACCTGGTTAGCGATATGCACTTTACAACCTAGGGGCTGCTTTTTACAAAAATCTAGCTGTTGGAACTCTATGTTGTTATTTCCTTCACAGTCTTTATAAAAACATTTTATCTGGAGTATTTTCTAATCTTTCCCACAAAGTATAGCTTCCTATAATGTACAGAACGGAACTGAGATAGTAGGGTCAAATCCAAATCATTAACTATAGTCCCAAAATGTGAATGACAAATACTGTTCTAAGATTGGTAAAGCTAGTTGTGGGGGGAGGGGTACCTAGATTTAGAGAACTGTATTAAAAGACCTATGAGGAAGAATGGGCTCAATGGCAATCGGTTTGGTGTCAGTAGTGAATTAGAAACATACAGATTCGGGGGACACAGTTTTTCCATTGGTTTTCAGAGCAAAACTCGTGATTTCTGCAGTTGATAAATTAAACATAGAATCTAGCTCTGACAATGCCACCCTAAGATCTGAGTGAGGGAGCGCCCTGCTCCAGTTCCCTGGTCGTCCACTCTGGGTTAGCCTGGGAAAACCAGAGAAACAGATCCACAGACACTCTTATGTATGTAAGAGAGAGTTTTATATAAACGGTAAATGTACATTAAGAAAGCATTCCAACTCAGCGCTGTCCAAACCCATAAGTCCAACATTAACCCATATATCCGACACCAATCTACAAAGTCCTCCACCATGTCACAAAACACAAGCAATGATGCCGACTGCAAGAGGAAAGCCAAATCAGTGAACGTGTACGCATCTCAGCGCTGGCAGGGTCTCCACATGGCTGCTCCAGCACCCAGGGCTGCATCAGGGTTGGTCCATGTGGCTTCTCCTCAGGGATGTGTTGCAGGAAGTGAGCCTTGCCATCTGAAGCAGGGAACTGCCTAAGGCAGTTGCACCCTGGTCTGACCATCAGGAAGCAAGAGACCCAAGAACTAGAAAGGCGAGGCTCACCGAGCCATTTCTCTCACCATGCTTCAATTAATCCACATGTGTTTACCAGCCAGGTTGGCACAATAATAAACCTTAACCATCTCACAGTCTCACGATTAACCCATTCACAACCCCGAGACAAACTTCCGCACAGTGAAGGTTTATAGGCTATGTCACTAGTGACATGGGAAAGGCATACTGCTTCCCATCCTACTTCCGGGAGGATTTAGTGGTGAAAATGCTTAGCTCCTCCAATCCTCCTTCTTAGGTAGTGAGAATGTTAAGACTCCAACGTTATAATGTACAGTTCAAATTTACTTGAAGGCCGTGGGTTTGACTTTTTTTTTTAATGGTGATATCTAAGGAGCCCAGGTGGCACTATGGGATAAACTTTAGGCTGCTAACCATAGACTCAATGGTTCAAACCCACCAACCGCTGCATGAGAAAACAACGCGGCTGTCTGTTTCCGTGGACAGCCTCTGCACCTCTGTAGGCAGTGCTCCGCTGTCCTGTGAGGTCTCCGCACGTCAGAATGGACGTGACCGTGATGGGCTTGGTTTGGGTCTCTGGTTTGGGTGACATAGGGTGCGTGGCCTCCGTTTACATTCTTGCTCTGTGCCCTGAAAATGCTGCAAAATCTGGAGCCCAGAGATTGTGGCCCCGGGTAATACTTTCTTTCAGACTTATTTTTGGTAATTGAAAAGAATAGTATTGTGCTTAGAAACTTTTGGACTAGCAAAATTGAAAATTGTTGACCCTTAACTCTTTCCCCCAAAACAGACACCTTTCCTGTTTTATAAAGCTTTCCAGTAAATGAAAGTCCAGAGCTGTATTACTGTTTATAATAAAAGTTTCCATTTTCAGTTTATTTGTATTTCATCCATTAAAAGGAAAAAAAATGTTTTGAAAAAAGGAGATTCGCATAGAATGCTGGCCACATGTTCTAAGTCCAAAGCCCATCTCTCAAGACATTGCTTTACAAAGGTGCCTGCTCATCTCGGACCTGAGCTCTGGCCCTTCCACCGTTATCACCTGGTACACACCGTGAAGTCTGAGGGCTGCTATCAAGGGCAGTAACTATGAAGACTTGCACACAACTCACAAGCGTGCAAGCAAAGCAGTAAATATCCAATGGGGGAAGGAGGGAGGGGTGGGGGGAAGCCTGATTTACAGGGTGGCCCATTTAAAACAGTTCCCATTTAATAATGTGGCTGTGTACAGGGCCTCTTTTAAATGGGCCACCCTGTATGAAGCTTAAAGTCCAAGATAAAAAATGTCCTCCCTTGAGAATTTTTAAAAACCAAAAACACTGTAGGTTTAGTGGTTATTTTTAAGGTTTTAGATGGTTTCTTTGGACTCCTCTAGAACTGAAAAAAGGTGGATACACATTTAAAAAATGAAATGTTACAACCGCACATCTGTAATGAGAACCAGTGCCAGTGGGTATTTTTAAAGCAAATTAAAACGGTCAACTTTTTTTTTTTAAACTTAGGCAAACAGCTGCTATACAAACCGTGCACAGTAACTACTTTTCAGCGAAAGTTCTGGAGGAATTTCCTAATGAGGACTTATAGGATACTCTGGGATTGATAATTAAAGGGCTCCCCCCTCCCCTGCACCCCAAAAGACATGCATGATGGCATCAGGGATGTGAGGGTCAAGGGCACCGAGCAGGGCGGTCCTCAAATGGAGGAGCCATGCTTACAGAAGAAAAGAGACAGACCACTCACCACAACGTGAAATTAGGATGAGCAGAGGTGGAGAGAGCTTTAGCGGGTGTGTATATTTTTTCTCTACTGACTTCAAAAGTGTGCTGTCAAGATTCCAAAGATGTATTTAGAATGTTTAAAAACACACCTATCTGCTGTGTTTCCTCCTTTACAGGGGAACCAGAGAAGAAGAGGGGAAGGCTGTCCTCAGAATTGCATTGATAAAGAGATCAGGGACTCTAGATGTTCTGCCTGCCATTGTTTACCAGATGAAACAACACGGTGCCCCCTCCAAAAGCAGCATTAACAAAATAACAACTGTGAGCGCTTTTGTCCCACCATGCACTAGTTCCTATTACAGATACTTCACACTGTTAAGTCATTTAAACCCCACAACAGTGCTGCAGGATGGGTACTGGCATCATCTCTATCTGACCCACGAAGAGACTGAAGCACAGAGAGATTAAATAATGTGCCATTCAACCTGAGACTCTGGTTCCAATGCCTGAGCTCTCCAGCATCAGGCTGTGGGAGGGCTTCAAAGCTACTGGCTGTCTGTGGTTTGTCATACTGTGGGGACTTGCGCTTGCACATGGCAGGAACGCTGGAATGGCTCAGGTATTTCAAATGCTAGCGGAATCACCTGTGGCCGAGTGGTTTCGGCAGTTTCTAGGCTGAGATGGACTAGAAAATCGGCTCAGCGAACTGCTCCAACCCATAGACGCCCCGGGGATCACAAAGGACTGTCTGAGACTTGGACTCTTGTGCTCAGGGACTAGCCATCCGCAGGGGGGACCAGTCACTGGAAAAAGACATCGTGTTTGGCAGAGTGGAGAGTCCGTGAGGATGAAGGTAACTTTCGGTGAGACGGACGGACACAATGGCTGCGATGGTGGACTGAACAAACCAACGCTGGTGAGGATGGCACTGGGCCAGGCAGGGTTTCCGTCTGTTGGGACATGTGGTTGTCAGGAGTGGGAGCTGACTGGACAGCAACTAACAATAGATCTCCAAAACGAATGAGCGACCCTGTAGCCCCCGGAGAGTGTGCTATCAGGTAAGCGCTCTTAGGTGTCCCTCACAAGTGAAGCAGGCACATTCACCCCCTTCCTCAGATGCATGCTGTTCATCCAACAACTCCTCACTGAACACCTTTCAGAGACGAGAATCAGTCAAGATGAAGCCGCGGAAGTACTTGATGAAAACTCTTACTCTCAGAATCTTACAAGGGCTGCCAGAAGAACCAACAGATTTTGTTTTGGAAAAAGTAAGGTGCAAAGGTTTCTTAGAAGGAGAGATGGGAAGACCTCATCTCGTGCACTTTGGGCATGTGCGCGGGAGAGACCAGTCCTTGAAGAAGGCTATCGTGCTTGGGAAAGTAGAGGGCCAGCAAAGCAAAGGCAGACCCTCCCCAAGAAAGACTGAAGCAGTGGCTGCAACAATGGCCAGCAGCGCAGGTGCAACCATGAGGACGGGTCAGACTGGGAAGGGTGCGTCCTAATGCACAGAGAGCCAACATTCATTGGGACTGACTGCATGATGCCTAATCACAACGGCTAATGGGGATAGGGATAGAACCTTAATTGAAAGGCATCTATTTATCGGCAAAACAGCAGTAAAGAAATGGTCCAAGATAGAGCAATAAACAGGCAGTGTTCTCCTGTAGAATATAACTGTATCCTATTATGTATAATAATAATATTCTATAGGAGAACATTACCAGTTCATATTGATATTCTTAGGAAATTGTCAGTAGAAAGTAAGGTAGACCGAAGAAAGCAGTGGCTGAAATGTGGCAAGAGGAGGCTGAGCAAGCAAAAGCCACGAGGGAGAACCCAAGGGCAGTGGCGAGAGGGAACACAGTAGCAGAGCAGGAAACCACAAGAATGAGCAGATCCAGAAAGAAAACAATTTCCAAAACAGGAAACTGCTAATGGATGTGAAGAATTATATCTCATTAGCATTTTAATTTGCATTTTCACAATGCTTAATATGATGGTCGGCAATGGTTCATGTCTGATTCAACCTCCTCTGGCTGCTAGTCATATACCTGCCTTTGCGGTGTGGTAGTTGCCTTTGGCTCACGCTTTCTTGGCTTGCATTACTTTCGATTATGGAAACATAATCATTCTATACATATTCCAGTGCCAAGTATTTTGTCAAACAGAAGTATTGGAAACATTTCCTCCCCATGAGTCCTGTTTACTCATCTTTTTTCAATAAAAATATTCAAATGAGCCAGAAAGATGTGTTTTAAAGGGTGTCTTTTTATCACTGATTTACCCTGACACCTTTGTAGAAAATCAAGTGATCATTACCTGTGGGTCAGTTTCTGGGCTCTCTATTCAATTCCAATAATACCTTTATGCCAGTACCCTGTCTTCATTGCTGGAAAATCAGACCGTGTAAAGTCTACAACTTTCTAAAAAGTGCTTTAGCTGTCCTACGTTGTGTCTCTACATACATTTTTAAAATAGACATGTCACATTCCATTTTTATTAAGTTTGGATTGAGTCCATAAATCATTTTGAGAACATGTATTCTTAAGTATTCCATGTGTTTTGATGCTACTGGACATGTTTGGGGTTTATATTCATTGTGCCCCCCAAAGTCAATCTTTTTCTTTAGTTCCTGAGAAATGATCTCCGAAAAAAATAGTTTTTCTAAGTCCCTAAATGTCTAAGTGCCCTCCATAAAAATCCCAAATGATATGTATGGATTGTGATAAGAATTGTACAAGCCCCCAATACAATGATTTTTTTAAAAAAAAATCCCAAATGAAACCTAATTAATAGATTAGCTGAGGTGATGAGGTGATCACTTTGAGATATTAACTCACTTCAGAGGAGAGGGACTGAAACTTGTATTGTGTACTGAGAACATCAACCAAATCTCTGGACATGGAAGCATCCAGGGCTTCCTGGTTGGTGAAGGTAACAATACACACGGGGAGCGGACACCTCCCTTCAGGACAAACACACTCCATCGTGTGAGCACTTCCCACCGTCCCCCTCTGCGTTTCTTCTTGATGTTGATCTTAACTTACATCCTTTCTAAGAAAACTGTCACCAGAAATGTAGCACTTCACCGAGACCAGTGTGTTGCAGTTCCAGTGAATTACCAAACCCCAGCAGAAGTGGAAGCCTGCAAGTCAAACAGAAGTGAGGCAGGCTGGGAGCCCGTGAGCTTGTGGCTGGTGACCAGAACACACACACACACACATTTTTTAGCCAGCAATTCAGAAGTGAGGAGGCTCAGGGGTTTCCCAAACTTGCAAGTGGCATCCTAAAAGGGTATCAGAAAACCCCAAGTTTTCAGCAGGCCATCAGAAGCGAGGATGCTATGTTTACTGCTAAGTTTGCAGTTGGCATCTGCTGCCTTGGGCTGACCTGGCATTCTGATGGCCTGTGCCCTTTAACTGGAGAGAGCTAACTTGACTATTTAGGAGCAGAGGACAGCTGGTATCAAAATGAACAGAAAGGTGAAAGTGGGAGGATGTTGGAACAGTCTAGTTGGCATCAGAAAAAAAAAGTACTACTGTTCACTTGGTATTTATATGATTATTTATCCACGTAAAGGTACATTATTCATTTCATTTTCTCATTCTTCAATGCTTACTTATAGAAAAGCATTCACTCTCTTTGTTTCTTTTCTACCCCGACAGGTTTATAGCATGTAATTCACACGGGGAGCGCATAATAATGAGGACACGGGTGAAGACAATGTTCTCAAGCTGACTGTGGTGATGACTGGACCACTCTTCTTGATGTGATTGAACTATTGGAGTGTACGTTATGCGAATCACTGCTAGTTCTTAACTTTATACCCTGTGATACTGATACATTTGGTATATATTTATTATCATTCTTTCGTGTTTCTATAGACAAGATCATTTCATTTGTGCCTAGAGACAATTTAACATTTGTACTCCAATTGTAATGCTCCTTATCTCTTTCCTGTGTCTTTACACACTGTCTAGGACTTCCAATAGAATACCAAATAGAAATGGTACAAGCAACATCATGTCTTGTTCCCTCTCTTACCTTTACAGGGGAAACACCGCATGTCTCTGCTAATTAGGATGCTGCATCTAGGTTTTTCATAGATGTCCTCAATCCATCTCAACATGTTTCTTTGTATTCCTAGTTTTCTGGGAGTTTCTTTCTGAATAGATATTGATTTTTTATCAAGTGTTTTTCCTGTAACTATTAAGAACATTATATGTTTTTTTCTTTTATTGTATTAATGTAGAACATTATACTGATAGGTGAGTTTTTTGTTAGTTTATTTTTTGAATGCTAAAACAACCATGCATTCCTGTGATAATTCTTCCTGGTCAATATGTACTAGCCATTTAATATATTGCTGGATCAAATTTGCTAATCCTTAAGAGTTCTTACATTTTGTTTCAGGAAAGAGTGGCCTACAGTTTTCATTTCTTGTAATGCCGGGCTTAGGTCTCAGGGCAATTTGTACGTACAGTATGTCTTGAAGAGATCAAGGCTATAGTTCATTCACCCAGAACAAGGTTTTAATTAGCAATCAGTTTCATTACTCGATACAAGTCTGTCCAGGTTTTTAGAATTCTTGTTTTAGCCTTGGCAGGTTGAGATTTATAAGGAATTTGTTATCAATATTCCGTTACTATTCTTTCAAGATTATAGACTCTCTATAGTCAGATAGATATAGTCTCTCTCTCTACACACACACACACACACACACACACACACACACACTCATTCCTGATAGTGGTCATTTGCGGGGGGTTTTCCCCTTGAATTTACTTAGAGGTGATCAATTTTCTAATATTTGCAAAGAATCAACTTTGCTTTTATTGTGATTTCTCATGCTGAACTTTTATTTCATTTATTTCTATTCTTATGCTTATTGTTTATTTCTATTAACATTTGATTTATTTGGTACTTCTCTTTCCGTTTTCTTAAGGAAACTTAGAATACTAATTTTCCACCTTTTCCTTTTATTTCCTATTATAAACCCTAGAGCTATAAATTCCCCTTCTATGCAGTCTCTGCATTTATATCATAAATTCTGTTATATATTGTCCACTAGTAGTCTGCAGCTTTTTCTCTTTCTCTCAGGTTTTGCTTGATGGATTTCAAAGCTTTCGTCAGGTAAACACAAATGTGGAATTACTGTTATTTAATCAAAACAGTTCCATACTACTTAGTAGAAGAATATGAATTTTAAAGATCACTTAATGGAAGCTGCCATGTAGTCGTAGACCACTGTAAACCCCAATGTCAGCCAAGTCTTTACCACCTCACAGGTTGTACAATTTTTCTGTATTACTGAGACTGTTATTTTCTCTAAGTCAATATGTGCTTCTACTTTAATATACTTATCTTAAAAGAACTTTCTATAATGACCATAAATTAAAAAGAGCACAGCCCAAAAGGAGAAGGTATGTACTACTGCTGTCAATCAGCACACCAATCCATCAGCTCTTCTTTGTTTGTTTGTTTTGGGTGGAGGGAGAGTTGTGAAACTGTACTGAGGACTGCAGGAAGGAGTGCAGACCACTGTACAAGAAATAAAGAGAAATAGGTCAATGCTCGTCACTTCTGCGTGAACATCTTACAAATAACTGCAAAACTTTGCCTGACCCCGTGTCAGCAAATGCGTCTGGTTGGAAGGCACTCAAAAACTGTTTGGGGAAGAGCAACCTCCTCAAAGCAGAGTTGACATTGATAGCAAGGATGAAGCAAAACTTCCAGGATCTTCATTAGCCAAAGGTTCTAAACACAAAATGAGAAGAAAGAGCTGCAAACATCCATTAAAACTCAAAACATGGAACGCACCAAACATGAATGGAGGAAACTGGAAGTTGCCAAAGCTGAAAGAGAACAAACAAAATCAATACCCTATGTTTTAGTGAGCAAAATGGACTATTTGCCATTTTGAATCGGGCAATCATGGGGTTTATTATGCCGGGGGGTGGGGGGGTGGGGATCAATGGCAGTGTATCTTAGTCAAAAGGGACACTTCGAGATCTATTTTGAAGTCCAATACTGTCTGTAAAAGGATAACATCTATAGCATACAAGGAAGATCAATAATATAACTAATATTCAAATTTACAAACCAACCACTAGAATCAATGATAAAGAAAGTGAAGATTTTGACCACTGCTTCCATATGAAATTGATCAAACACTTAATCAAAATGCACTGTTACTGGTAATTGGAATGTGAAAATTGGAAACAAAGAAGGCTCAGTAATCAGAAAATATAGCCCTGGTAACAGAAACGAACTTGAAGATCTCATAATAGCATTTTATAAGACCAATGTGTTCTTCATTGCAAACATCTTTCCCAACAACATAAGCAGCAATTATACACATAGACTTCACCAAATGAAATACACAGGAATCAAATTGACTACATCTGTGGTAAGGACAATGGAGAAGCTCAGTATCATCAGCAAAACAAAAACAGAAAAACTGCTAAATGTAGAAGACACCATCAATATATAAGTTCAGGTTGAAGTGCAAGAAGACTAAAACAAGGTCTGGAGAGTCAGAATATGATGTTGGGCATAGCTCACTTGAATTAAGAGATCATCTCAAGAAAAGATTTCATGAACTGAACACTAATGACCAATGATCATAAGACTTACAGGAGGACATCAAGAGCATCATACACACAAGAAGCAAAATGGTCAATAAAAAGACCACAGTGGGTGCTAGTAGAGACTCTGAAACGTGCTCTAAAATGTGGAATACATAAAGTTAGTGGAAGAAATGATAAGGTTAACAAGCTAAACAGACAATGTCAAAGGACAGTTGGAGAACACAAATAATTATAAAGAAATGCGCAAACACCTAGACTTGAGAAACCAAAATGTAAGACCACACCTAGCATATTTCAAGCTCAATGAACAGATGGGAAAATTCAAGCCTCAAATCACAAGATTGAAAGATTCTATGGAAAGCGTATTGAATGATGCTTCAAGCATTAATAAAAGGCACAAGGAATACACAGAATCATTGTACCTAAAATCACTGGCTGACAACTAACAGGGAGAATGATGGACTGGGCCCAAGCCAAGCTATGCTCACCACCTCCCCAAAAGAAGGCAAAACAGAGGACAGCACTGAAGATATAGGCTGGGGAGAGAGGTAGGTCTGT
Organism: Echinops telfairi; assembly: GCF_000313985.2. NCBI lineage: Eukaryota > Metazoa > Chordata > Mammalia > Afrosoricida > Tenrecidae > Echinops > Echinops telfairi. The sequence continues at coordinate 20,913,684 of NW_022107432.1, read as the reverse complement.
CCAGACCACACAGAGGAGCTAACTAAGAGAGAGGGAGGGAGGGAGAGAGGGAGGGAAAGAGAGAGTGAGAGAGAGAACACCTCATCATGGTAGACCAAGCCCCAGGAACTACATCCCTGCTCAGAGCAGCCAATGCACAGAGAGGACCACAGGGCCAACCCCACTGAGACAGGACATTCCTTCACTGACCCATAAGGGGACAGCACTGGAGGCATTGTGTGGAAAGTGTGCCCTGCCTGCCCATGCCTAGTGGGGTGAAACACAAAGGGAATGCAACAGGACAGCAAGGGGAGCAAAGTAACCAAGTCCCCAAGGAATCCTGAAAATATACTTCCGACTTGGGGGACTAGGCTTGGCACCTCATCAGCTTGACCGGAAAACATACATAAGGGCCAGCAAACAGACATGGAACTATGTATTGGTTTTGAATTTTTTTTCTTGTTCTGTTTTTTTGTTTTTGATTGTTTGTTTGCTTTTCTTTTGCCCTATTTCTATCTATATAAGATAGGCAGGATGAACAATCCCAAAGGGAAAATAACTGGACCAGCGGGTCTAGGGGGCCATCAGAGAGGAGGGGGTGTGGAGGGGGAGTGGGGAGCCAACAAACTCAGGGATAAGGGAACAACAAGAGATCTAAAATTGGTGGCCAGGAGGGTGCTTAATGCCTGGTGGGGTTTAATCAAGTGCAATGTATCCGAGAGGAATTACTGAGAGCCCAATGGAGGGTAAGCATGATAGTGGGACAGGGGGAAGGTGAAAGGAAATAGAGGAAAGAAATATGAGGCAAAAACTACTTATAGAGGTATAGTTATAGGCATGTATATATGTAAATATACTAATATATAATGAAAGGAATATAGAGCAATGTACACATATTAATATGTTAAGTATTAAGATAACACACAGACTTTGGACCTCTACTCAAGGCCTCCCTTAACACAAAAACCCTTTGTTCTAATAACCTGGAACTCTTTGATACTTACCTTTCCAACAGGATCTCTGAAGACAAAATGGATGCATAAGCAAATGTGGTGAAGAGGGCGGATGGTGCCTGGCTCTCAAAAGATAGCATCTGGGGTCTTAAAGGTTCTAAGTTACACAAGCAGCCATCCAGCAGAGAAGCAAATAAGCCCACATGGAAGAAGCACACCAGCCTGTGTGATCATGAGGTGTTGAAGGGATCAGGTATCAAAAGATCTAAAATAAACAACTATATTGATACAAGCCAGGGGGATTGGAGTGGAGACCCAAAGCCCATCTGTAGACAACAGGATATCCCCCACAGAAGGGTTATAAGGAAGGGATGATTCAACCACAGTGCAGTATAGCACCGACAAAACACACATCATTTCTTTAGTTTCTGAATGCTTCCTCCCCCACTACCGTGATCCAGTTCTACCTTACAAATCTGGCTAGACTGGAGAACACACACTGGTACAGATAGAGCTCTCTGCACATGGAATTCAGGACAGATAAAGCCCTCGGAAACAGTAGTGGGAGTAGCGATATGATCATGAAGGTAGAGGGATGGTTAAGGAGGGGGAAGGGAGGGGAAGGAGGAGAAAGGGGGAACCCATCACAAGGTTGGATATATACCCCCCAAAGGGGGCAAATAACAGAAATGTGGGTGAAGGGAGACAGTGGACAGTGTAAGATGTGAAATAATAACAATATATAATTGAGCAAGGATTTATCAGCATGGGAGGTTAGGGGAGAAAAGGAAAAAAGAGGAGCTTATAACAAGGGCTCAAGTAAAAATATTTTGGAAATGATGATGGCAACATACGTACAAATATGCTTGATACAATTGATGTATGGAATGTTATAAGAACTGTAAGGCCCCCAATAAAAAAATTGGTTGACATTCAACCATTTCAAGGGGTAGCATATGATTTAAAAAGCTGATGGTATTCATGGAACAAGTTCAAACAGCACTAAAACACAGCGTCAAGAGCTGGTGGAATACTAGTTGAGATGTTTCAACATCATAATGAAAAACCGGATAGACTCAATCTGCAAAAAAAATTAGAAGACAGCTCTAATTGGCACTATTGGTTAGCTGACAGTTGATCAATGAACCAGAAGAGATACAAAGGTGTGTCCATTCCAAAGAAAAGTTACTCAACAGAAGGAAGAAATTACATTGCAATTTTATTAATATAACATGCAAGGAACATTTTGGTGAAGATAATTTAAAAATGACTGTAATAGTTCACTAGCAAAAATTCAGAAGAGGATGTAAAACAAGAAATTTTACTGCTGATATCAGATGGCACTTGGCTCAAAGCAGAATACAAGATGCTTACTTGTGGTTTTTGTGACTATGTAAAGGCTTATTTAACTATCTAGATTCTATGCAGCTACAGTTGACATCATGAGGAATGAGAATTCCAGAACACTCCTTGTGCTCACATGGACCATGGCCATAGATCAAGGGCTAGTGGTTGGAACAAAACAAGGGAGCACTGTAAGACTGATGTGTTAGTCAAGCTGTGTCTGAGGGTTATATCCCTTTACCATAGTTACTCAATTGTATGCTGACCAAATAATCAAAGAAACTGGACCCCATGAAGAACACAATCAGGATTAGTGGAAGGTTCAACAACTTGCTACATACAGAAGACACAACCTTGCTTGCTGAGAGCCAAGAGGACTTAAAGCACTTACTGATGATGATAAAACAAAAAATCTCACAACTGGACCACCGGACAACATGATACACAGAGAAAAGATTAAAGTTAAGCTTTTTCACGTAACTTGCATCTGCAATCAGTGCTACATCTATGGAAGCTGCAGTTAAGAAATCACCAGACGAGCAATTCTGCTGCACAAGATCTCTTTAAAATGTTACAAAGCAAAGATGTCACTCTGAAGACTGAGGCGCATCTGCCCCAAGCCATGCTATTTTCAATTATTACGTCAAATGCATGTGACAGCTGGAAAATGAATCAGGAAGATGGGGGTAAGATGCAATAAGATGAATTATGCGGTTCGTGAAGAGTATTTCAAGTATCATGGATTTCCAGAAGAATAAACAAAATTCATCTTAATGCAAATACAGCCAGGTTGCTCCTCAGAAGCTGGGATGGCAAGACTTCAAAGTCACCTAATTTGGACACATTCTTAGAAATTCTCCTCCCTGAAAAGGACATCATGTTCGGTAAAGTAGAAGGTCAGTGACAAAGAGGAAAACCCTCATGGAAATATATTAACACCATAGCTGCAACACAGAGTCAACATACCAACAATTGTGCGGATGATGCAGGCTTGGGCCGTGTTTCACCCTGTGGTCCACAAGGTTGCCATGAGCCTTGCTCTGAGGAGTCCTCATCGCAAAATGGCTACGCCCTCAGCCGCTAATTGAAAGGGTGGCAGTTCACACCCAAGAGTCTAACGGTGAGAGAATTGTACGACAGATCTGCGTCCACAAAGGCTTACGGCCTTGGAAACCCTACTGGGCAGTTCTACCCTGTCCTCCGTGGTCACTGTGAGTCTGAATCAACTCAGCAGCCACGACATTCTCTCGCTTATGAAACATCTTGGCCAGGATGCAGCATAACCTAATTTATTTCCAAGCCTAAGTATAACCACTCCACTTCAATGGTACATGGGTTTCTAATAACATGGTCAAAATAATAACACACATATTAATATCCTACATGTCAGTTCTGATAAAAGAAGCCAACAAAATCAACTTGTTACATATAAGCCAAAACCACAAATAGTTCTATTAAATTTCAGTCTTTTTTTTTTTTCCAAAAAGTTAACCTTGAAAGTAAGAAATAATCTAAGCAGTGGAGTCATAAAACTAAACGGGAACAAAAGAGGAGGGTACTCATGATCACTGCACACTGACAGGAATTGGTTAAAACAAAAATATGTTTATAGACAGAGTGGTTTTCAAATGATTACAACACATCTCAATTGCCCTGAAATCTAAAATGTGCTTTCTTAGGCACATAGTGTGATAACGTTTGTGCTTCTGATAATACATTAACTGGCAGATGTTATCTCTGTGGTTTACGTAATAATATTTTACGTTCTTTATCTTCTTGATTGTGCACTTCAAATGATAGCCGTCAAATGTGTGTTTCATCTGTTTGAAAGTATTAATACTCACGAAGTACTTGGGCTGCCTCGTGAGATTTCCTACAATAAGTTTTATGAAACGCATTGGGTGTACATTAGTATCTTAATTTCTGAGTTAAGAAATGAAAGTTCAGAGAAATACAAGTAGATTAGCCAAGAAAATTTGCCTAATGGGAGTCAAAACAAGAAAACTGGTTTTCCATTGCTAAATCAGGTGCTTCTATTAGGAAGTGAAATACAAAGTGCCTAAGTTCATTTAAAAAGCAAATAAATCATTTGCCCTTACTATCTTATAGGATTTATATAAAGTGCAAACTAATTAGTACCTGTGAAAGGCTTAGCCAACATAAACTCCCATCATTATGGCAGGAAACAGCCATTCTATAAGAACAAAAATTACATATTTCCAAAAAACGATTACTTTCAGAAGATATAAATCCATTTACTTCTCCCTCTAGACTACTTGGAACCGATGCCTCAGGTTGACTTGTATCATGAGACATCCTCTGATGATGCATTTCAGGGATCATGATTGAGAACCACGATGGAAAATAAAAGGCTTGAATCAATATTTAAATCTGGTTGTCTTATGCCATACAGTGTACAACATGATTGGATAGTTCATCACCAGATGGCTATAAAAGACACAAAATGTTTCAGAATTCAGTACTCCCCAGGCAACAAACTTTCCTCCAAGACAAAGATGGGGGGTGGGGTGGGATTTTCTTGCTAGCAAAATCCCTTAATCTCAGAAAGAAAAAAAAAACACAGGATGATCATTGTCTTGGACTGAATTATGTTCCCCACAAAATACGCCTCAATTAGGCGGTGCCACGATCCTCAGTGGATCAGCAGACATGTAATAATATAATCCGGCAATTATATCACAGCACCATCACCCTCATGGCGTGAGCCTATGGGTGTAGGGAAAGCGTGCAATGCAGCAAGCACCCCTACTCAAGCCACAGCCCGAAGCGCACCTCAGGCGAGTTTCCCCGGGGTGTTGCCTGCATCATCTTTTATCTTAAAAGGCTAAAGGAGGGGAGAAAGGCACATACAGAGGGGAACCTACAACCTGCAGGAAAGAAGCACCCTGTGCTAGGAGGAGCCTGTAGACCCGGGGGAATATTGCTGCCAGGACACATGGAGAGTTTCAAGGAACCCAGGGTTAAGGGGTGGAGAGTTTCAAGGAACCTGGGGTTAAGGGATGATGAAAGGAAGCAAGTATTTCCTGCAAAGCCAAAGATGAGAGAAGAACCCCACCAGAGCTAACACCCTCCATTCATACTCCTAAACTGGAAGATTAAAAAAAGTCTGTTTGACAAAGTCACCTTCTTGAGATATTTGGGTTACAGCAGCGCCAGACAACTGGAACTAGCCCTAGAAGAAACAGTAGGAATTCAGGTAAAGGAATGATGGCTATCCACTGGTACACGCAATCCCAGAAGCTAAGTTTACGTGTCCTGTGATGTAGTAAGATTTGCTCTTAGGGACTTGGCAACATCACGGGTGCCTCCCGAGATCTCCGTGAGTGTGCTGACATCAAATCAACAAGTGGGGGACAAGAGCAAGATCACGGAGGACAGCAAAGAATATTTGAGGGGTCAGTCCTGGATGTAGCATGAAGCATATTCTATCCGCCAACCAGGGTCCAATCTCAAAAGAATCTCAGGAAAGCACAGATGGGAGCTAAGGGGAAAAATGAAACTGGTTTAGGTCTCCTGCCGTTCCTGGTACTGCGTACTGCCTGTGTGCACATCAGTGCAGACCTGGGCCCTCTTTGTGAAGCGGCAGTGGCAGCCAAGAAGACTCTGCTGTCCCTTCGTGGCCAACCAGAAACCCAAGGAAGGCACCCAGACTGAGAGCACCCATCATCATAATTGGAAGGTGGTGGGCAGGACAGCCCTGTCGTGCAGTTTACAAAGAAGAGGTGTCCACGCCACTTAGTCAACTCATGAAAGCCTGTTGTGAAGGGCAGGGTTTGTCCCAGAGGCAGATCAGAGGCTGATTTGATGGGCGGCCCATCAATGAAACAGATAGGCCCGCACAGCTGGAAACGGAGGCTGAAGAGGCAGTGGGTTTCTTCCAACAGCAGAGGAAGGAGGCGTCTGCTAAAAGGGGGCCGGCTCCTCCATTCCTCCCTCTAGAACTCTGTCCCTACGGACCAAAAATCCATCCCCCATGAGAAAACCACTATCCGGTTCCACTGCATCCCGACCACTACAGCCCAGATTCCTCTAGTCCAGCGATTCTCAAGCTGTGGGTCACAACACCTTTGGGGGTTGAACGACCGTTTCACAGGGGTCGCCCGATTCATCAGAGTAGCAAATGACAGTGATGAAGTAGCAAGGAAACTAATGTTATGGTTGGGGGGTCACCACCATATGAGGACCTGTATGAAAGGGTCGCGGCATGAGGAAGGCTGAGAACCACTGCTCTAGTCTCTCGTCTCCCCTTCCCTGTTCCTTTATTGTACACAGAATTTTGGTTTTCCCCTTAGCGTTGTTTTTGACTCAGTGGCCAATGGTATGTTTTGGTCACCCACAAGTGGAGGCGGGATGGGGAAAGCAGCCCCTTCTCTGTTAAGTGGCATGCTCACTCGGCTCTGCTCTTCGTGTCCATGAACTTAGTCTGCCCTCGCCGCTTACCAACAACTACAAAATAATGCTGAAGAAATCATGTCACACTTTGTTTGATTGAAGAAATTTAACGTTTTTCATTGATCATTGCACAAGCAAGGGCAATTTGATCGTGTGTGTGTGTGTGTGTGTGTGTGTGTGTGTGTGTGTGTGTGACATGTAGCTGTTATATGCAGGGCAATCTGCCTTTAAGTGGGGGTAAATTACTCTCAAAGAAATGAATCCAACATAGGTTTTCCTTCAAGTCAAACGTTTTGCTGTTTAAAAAGAATACAGGTTTAGCGATTATATGCTATTGTTTTTACCAGGACATTCTAATACATGCTACAAAAACAGACAATAAGATGCATTCCTAATTAACAGATGGAGCAAAAGCAATCTCCTTAACCTGTTAAGTAGTCAGAAACAAACAGCATTTATCAGTGAAGTGAGCAACATTATCATTTGCATATAATAAATATATAAGAACAAAATAAAATGCAGAAACTGAAGAGCTTGTGATAAGAAAATCTTAGAACTGAGATAACCCAAACAAATCCATTGTGTCTAGTTGATTGCAATGCATAGCAATTCTATTGCACAGAGAACAAGCTCAAATGCTTGGGAAACAATAACCTTTATGGAAGGAGGCTGCCACCGCTTTCTCCCACGAGGCAGGTGGATTCAAACCACGGACTTTTCAGTGATCAGCATCGAAACCCTTAACTGCTGTGCTACCAGGGATCCTTAGGATTCTGATGGAAGCCAGCTATGTCATAACCTTCCCAAACAAAGGTTATTTATTATCAATGAGCAAATAGAAATTGTATAGAAAAATCCATGACCCAAGAATATAAAATAAAATATCTACAATTATAACAATACCAAAAAACAAATAAGCACCAGCTGTCCATAAAAGTGTTGGTCTAAAAATTTTAAAATCAACTTTGGCTCGTGGTGACCCCTCGGTGTCCCAGCAGAGCTGTGATCCGCAGCGTCTTCAATGGCCGACTCTCTCAAAGTAAGTTGTCTGGCCATTCTTCAGGGGCTCCTCTGGGTGAGTTCAAAAAGTGCTAACTCAGGGTTCTGGTTAGCAGCCAAGTGCATTAGCTGCTCATACCAATTTACAAACAAAAGCCACTTCTTTGTAAGATTTCATTCAAATCTCATGGGAAAAGATGACATGGTATTGCTGTGATCACCCTTTTACCAGAGAGTGAATGGAGACAAAGGCTGGGTGATCTACCTAAGGCCTCCTAGCTCAGAAGTGTTTGAAATGCGGTCTAACTCGGTATCTTGAGCTCAAATATAGCCTCCCTTGAATAGACCCTGGTTGAATAATAAAGTGCTGAGGTGAGGGGAAAAAACTTTTTTTTTTTAATAATCATTTAAAACCACACATGCACGCAAATTTAGATACAACCTTGACCTCCTCATTTTGTGCCTCATTTTCCTTATGTGCTCACTCTGGCCAGGTCACCCTCAAATGGAAGAGGCCGTCTTACAGTTTTAAAATGGAGGCTGACTGAGTCAACACGCGATTCTTTTCTCTTGCTAATCCTCCATGCTACTTGTGCAGATCTGCCACCCAGATAGTCATGCTCCAACAGACCTGACCCAGAAAGTGCTTTGAAATGTGAACGGAGAGAGTCCCCTTTCCTTCCCAAGTGGTATTTTTCTTTTAATACTATATTATTCTGGGACGGGAAGAGGGAAGCCAAGCAAGCCTGCATTTCTGATTATCTGTCATATTTGAATTTCTAGGTCTGAAAATAAACTTCACAAGAGACTTAGGGGTGAAGATGCTAAATCAGGCAGATCCATCCCTTGTTATGACAATGTGGGGAGAATAACAAATCCCTCCTTATTCTCAACAACTGTAAAGCTTGACAAAATTGTTAAAAATAACCATTTCAGGTCTCAGAAAATCTACCATAAGCTTACAGCAAACTGAGAAGCGGTTATTCGTGAAAACCACTGAACTTTGGGTAAGAACAGCATGAGTCTGTGGCCGTTTTTCCTGGGGTTGCTGCCAAGCTCCCAGTTCAGTACACGAGGCAGTTCAAGCAGGAAAAAGCAGGATGCGATAACTGGAAGTTTCGCTTCTGCTACCAAAGAGGGCTCCCTTGATTTAAAGGGTTGCCAGGGACAGTGGTCATCTTAGTGGCAAGAGAACAGAGAGCAGCACCTCCACTAGCCTGAAGGGGTAGGCATCTTTCAGGTACGCCAAAGACTGGCCGACGAGCCTGGGATTTAACAGGGAATTTGGAGGTGAGTCAACCATCGTGGGCTCCAAAAGCACTCCAAATATCCTGCGCTGACCAAAAGCTGATATATGGACGGCAGACACTGAAGTGGGTACAAACTACCCATACACTCCTGGCCAAAGGAGCCTGGGCTCACACACAAGAGATGAAAGGGAGTCTGGTGGAAAATAAGAGCCAGGAAAAAGGTTAAAACTGAACATAACCTTCAGCCCACACACAGATACATCAGCAGAGAAAGCCTTACTGTCCAAAGGGTGGGAGCACAGATCAATCACTGCTGCACACGAAGCTATGCAGATATGCAGGTAACCCCTAGGAAGCACAGGATAAAAATAAAATGAAGTCATCCATGGCTATATAATGTGGTTGCCAGACATACTCCATGCAATTATTAAGCGAGAAAAAAGAATAATGAAAATCACCCTAGAGGAAAAAAATTAAATTATCTAAAAAGTCGACAAACTACAACATGAGATATTTTAAAAATGTTTAATTAAATGTGGCATTTATGCAGTGAAACATGTCAATACAGAGTAGTACCCCTGAGCATCCCCTAGATACTGGTTTTAACAGATTAAACTTCAAAGAAACCCTAGCAAATATCCTCAAAGAACTGAAAGAAGTTGTGTTTATATAATTAAAGCGTGACAACAATGATCTAATGTATGGAATGTTAAATAAAGAAATATACACTATTTCAGAAATCGCATAGAAACTGTACTAAGCCGTCCAATAACTAAAGTCAGTAATTTGCTTTCAGGGCTTGCTAGATTTGAAGTGGCCAAAGAAAGAATCAGTGAACTGGAAAATGGATCAGTAGAAATTACCATTCTGAAATAGGAAGAGAAAAATAATTGGAAAATGTTCATAGGGTCCCAGAGAACATCAAGCGCACCAATACATAGGTAAACAAAGTTTTGGAAGGGAATGAGAGAGAAAAACAAGTCAGACAAAAAATATTTGAAGAAATAGTAACCCCAAACTTCCCATATTCACAGAAAAAGATGAATATCAACATGCAAACTGAACCAATTACAAGTAGGGGAAACGGAAAGATGTTCAAAAAGGGACTTTACAAAAAAGGAAGGCTCTCTGGTAGTTGGGTGGATATAGCACTCAGTGGCTAACCAAAATATCAGTGGTTTGAACCCGCCAGTCACTCCACAGAAGAAGAAAGAGGAGACTGTTTGCTTCCAGAAAGATCGGCAACTGTGGAAAGCCAATGGGGCAGTTCTATTCTATGTGATAAGAGGCCCTGGGAGTCAGAACTGATTACACAGCAATGGATCTGATGTGTGGGAGTTTGGTTCACTTACCAAATGATGGGCAAAAAATGGAACCCAAAGTGTTGAAAGGAAACCTATCAACCAAGAACTCTATAGCTAATAAATGCCTTTTTCTAAATTTCCTTTGCACTACAAAAATTGCTACACAAAATCATTCTCTTTGAACGTGACATGTGACATGAGTTCATGAGAAGAGTATTAAACCTAGTAAATATGTAGGAAAATATAAAAGACCATAAATATATTTTTCCTATTTCTCTACTTAGCTTCGTTAAAAGAAATACAATCATAAATATGTAATGATGCATACTGGGCTTATAACATACATCAATGTAAGACTATACACACATGCATCTCATGTAATGGAAAACCGTGAAGGAGGAAATGAGCAAAGAGATGAGACCAAGGATTGCAAGTAGCACAAAGGCATATGTAAACCCAACCACACTTATCCTTAACAAGAAATGTACTGATTCTCAACTTTAAATCAGACTTGATTAAAACTGAAATGACAATATGAAACAAGAAAAGACAAGCAACAGCTAAGAAAAGATACATTTGCAAAACTATACACTATAGAAGTGGGCACGGACAAATCACAGACTTGCATTCAGAAAGACTACAGAGAGAAACTGGTTAAGCTCAATAAGAAGGTAAATAGCCCAACTGCGAAATTAGCAAAATATTTGAACAGACGTTTCTCAAAAGAAGACATACAAGTGACAAGTACATATCTGAAAAATGTTCGATATTATTAGTCAGTAAAGAAATGCAAATCAAATCCACAGTGAGATTTCACCTCACACCTACAGGACAACTGGAAAAAACAAGGAAGAATAACAAGGATATGGGGAAATTGAAAAAACTACCATCCCAATTTCACACATGAAGTAATGAGAACCCTCAGGGCTATACAGCATGCCGAAGACCACTCGGCAGTCTATCTGTTCATGCTATGATGTATGTGGAAAGTGAAAATGTGTCGGTTGATATATAAGGATCAGAGTTTAACTCACATTTCATATTTGCTTATAAGAAATTTTATCTGCAAAAAAACATGAACACATAAAACTAAACCCAGATAAACTGAAGCAGGGAGGAATATACCAAAAACACAAACTTCAAACATCATCAGCTCTCCCAGCTCAATCAAGTTCACAGCACAAACTGTGAGCTACAGCCATCTAGTCTGGTGTCACAAACTTCCTTCCCAATTCAGATAATTCTCCTCCATCACGTCAGTCAAAAAACAACACAGTAACTACATCCAACCATATCCCATTCTAGCAGGAACTTCAGGGCTTGTTCAATGTGAAACGTCATATTTATGAAGTATTTATAGGTTGCTTACACACTGACCATGTAGGAAACGAGCCCCCCCCTGAAAAAACTGAATTTTTTTCAAAACAAGCTCATCACCTTCAAAGCACTCTCCATTACACTTTATTAATGCATTTGTCTAATCTGCGATTCCATTCGTGGAGCCATTTTTCAAGCTCATCTGTTTGGATGGCCGACAGCACCTCCCTCATTGTTGTCTTCACCTCTTCCACCCATCAAGTCACTGTCCTTTCATGTCCTTCCTCATTCACCGAGACGAAAGAGAAGTTGCACAGAGCGAGATCAGGGGAGCAAGGCGCACGGGGAAAGAGGGGAAAGAGACATGCTGTTTTGGGCCACAAATTGCCGTACTGAGATGGCTGTGTAAACAGGGGCATTGTTGTGGTGGCAAAACTAGTCCTCTTTCTGCCACAAATCAGGCCCTTTTTGTCACATACTATTACGCTATCTTTTCAGAACTTCTAAATAGAAAAGTTGATTAGCAGTCTGACCTGGTGGAATGAACTCCAAATGTACTGCAAGTCAACATTTTCTTTCATCAGTTCAGGAAGTTGGTGGACATTGGTGGACATCAAGAATGGGGTTTGTCATCAATAGGCATTTCACTTTTGAAATGATAGTGCTGTCCTTGTAAGCTATGTTCAACATCAAAACCGTTTCTGTGGCATTTTTCCCTGAGCAAGAAGCAAAATCTCACAGGCGCACGCTGTTCTCTTAAATCGACCATCACAAAAAACAAGGTTTCAAGTAAAACTGCTTTTATGAAAAAATTCACTGGGACCAGAGAGAACCTCCCCGGGCTACGCCACAGAATACACTAACTCAGAGCGAGTTGCTCCGGATGTTCGCCTAGTGGGTGGGTGGGTGGGGGAGGGGGGGCTGCCTACAATGAAAGTTCCCATTCTGACCAGCACAATTCCAGGTTTGAGGGGTACCCCATCATACCACCCTTTAGTTAAATTTCTGCTCTTCTTTTTTATAGGTCGCACGTTTTTTACTATTGTGCCCTTATCCCATTTTCCCGTAAACCCTGAGGTTTTCATTGTAAATACTGCCGTGAAATTCAGATTTGCTGATTTCAGAGACCATGTGCAGAGGGCTAACATATGCATGGCCACTACATGGAGAGTTGAAAGTTCGAGTTTACCTGGAAGTAACTTGAAAGAAAGGCCTGGTGATCTAGTCCTGAACTATCAGCCCCTCAAAACACTGTGGCGTACAGCTCTACTCTGACACCCCCCGGGATCCCTGGAGTCAGAGCTGGCTCTATGGAAACAATTGGCCCACTTTTACTTATGTAATCATCCCAAACCCAGCATGCGATGTTATTTTGGCTATCTTAAACTTCCCGTTCCTTACGTGAACAGCTGGGACTCATGTTAATATGCAGTAGTCGTGCTATTAAAAAAAAAATCCTACAGGACATCCCTGTGAACAATAGGCATGTGGTATAAATAAACATTATTATCGAAACATGAGCATAATCACGTCATGAGTTACAAATTACAAACACTGTCAAAAGTGGAAGTGATGCTGTACGGTGTCATTTCTCACTCTATTACTGCACACACATTCTGGGGTCTATTAAAAGCTGAAAGGAAAACTGAAACGAGAAAAGGCACCAAACAAAACTTAGTATTTTAATTAACCTTGGCAGCACACTGGCAAATTCCACTTCCAATGTGTCTAGTCTCCAGCGCTAAGCTCATGTTGAAGGACCATTCTCTCCTGAGAAACCTAAGAGCCCTTCTCCACAATTGTCCACAAGCTGATCTACACAAAGGACTATCATATCATGTCCCGTCATCAGAAAGGAAATATATTTGTCAGTTACCAAAAAGAAAAAGGTGTTTCTTGTTGTTTTTGTAAGCTCTCTATCGAATAAATGTGTTAGAGAACCTGAAGCCATGTGAAGTCACATTTCTATGGAGACACTCATCCTCACAACCGTGTTTATGAACTAGCACGAACCAAGGACCGAGGGCAAGAATGCCCAGTGTTAAGCAATGTCTGAAAACATATATTAACTATGTGAGTAAGAACTGAAATAATATTCCCAGATATTTGTATGCTTGGTATCACACAACTAAAATACTGGTACATCTAAGCAAACAGTCCCATGTTTATTCAGACACTATGACACTGTGTGCTGGGGGCTTTATTTAGCACAGTGTTTCTTAATCCTGCCTGGATAGCAAAATCACCTGGGAAACTTTAAAAAACAAACATTCCCCCAAACCAATGCCCAAGGAACCTGAATCAGAACCTTCAGTGTTGGAGCGCCAGCACCAGGGTTTTTTTGAAGCTCCCCAGGGTGACTTGAAATGTGTGTGTGAAGGGGGTGGGGGCGGGGGAGACCTCAATTTCTTTTGCAGTAGTACTAGGAATTACTCTGAATAAAAAAGAAATCATTTATAATATGTAAATATCACACATTTTAAATACCAAAAGCTCAAAGTTTTATTTTCAATTTTACTAATGATTAGCATTCAGCCAGAGTTGAATATATGGATTCCTAAGAATATCATTTACTTTTCTTTATTCCAAGTCTTAAATGAACATCAGACCAATAGACATGACAAAGTCTGTTTTACTGCAGCTACAATACGAAAGAGATAAGAGAAAATACAAATACCTTGGGAATCTCTTAGTCAAACAACTGAGCAAAGAAGATCGCAATTTAAGACAAAATGAGATCTTTTTCTTAAACATTCAGTGTGAAGTTTATTCTAAACTCATAATCCTTATAATCCTTAATCTACTTTGAAGTAATAAAAAAAACGAGATGTAGTCAAATAGTACAGAAATTACTTTCCTTGGTTTGGGGGCTCACAAAAAACCCTAACTCCAACTTAAGAAAATTAGTTCTTACATCATGGCCCTGCCCGATGCTCACCCTCAGGAAGGGAACACAGAGGAGGCAGGTGCTACAGTAAAACGTGGTGAAGAAATTAGACCGTGTTGGGCTATCAGATAAAATAGTGTCTGGGGTCTCAAAGGCCTGTCTCCAAACAAGCAGCCATCTACGTGAGCATTAACTAAGTCCACACGGAAGACGCACACCATCATCAGTCCCTGAAGGATGTGAAGCACATAATCCAAAGCTGAAGTGAGGGGTTGGTATCAGAGCCTAAAGTCTCAGAATCTAGTGTGCGGAAGGCTATGGATGATGGTGGGAGCCCAAGATTCACTGGGGAAACGATACAGGAAATAAACCTCATGTGAACTTCCTCGATCCAGGAGGAAAGTGGTCACTAAATGGAGTGCATCGATAAGTTCAGTATAGAAGGTCAAAGGCAGAAAGAAGCCAGACTTGAACAGTTAACACTTGTCAGCAGATTCCCCCTAGGAGGCACGTTACTTGATCTGGCTACCAACATCTTGTGTTTTGGGAGATAGTGCTGTTTTGTTTGGCTTTGATTGTGCATATGAGGGGGTAACTCAGGTTGTGCTGATGACGTTGGCAATCGTCCTCTTGAAGGCATGGTATGTGCTTTTTTCATTTTAGGGCGTTATGAACCTACAGAGTCAGCATGTATAATAAGGGTTTCGGGGGGTGGGAGCCGCAGAGGTAGTGACGGGATGACGGGGTGGAGGGGTGATAACGTGAAGGGGTCCATATAGAAAAAGAGTGTTTGGAAACTGTAGTAACAAGTGTACAATTCTGCTGGACATGACTGAACTATGCAATGATTTGATATATGTATTATTTCCAATTAATAAAAAATAATTATATAATAAAATTCATTACAAATAAAATTTTAATTTAAAAAATTTAAAGGAAAACTTAAAAAGAGGGTGAAAAAAGAAACAACTTTTCTGTCATTAAAAGAGTGTTTTATAAAAACATATTTCTCCAAAAAAAATTCCCATAAAGCAAATTACAAGAAGATTGTGCACCCATATGCTATGTATAGCATTCGTACTTGGAAAAGTATCTGATATTATCTGCAGTTAAGACTGTTAATAATGAGGATTTAGCCATATATGTGCTAAGCCTGATACCAAAAGGGAAATATGTGCCTCGGTCCTTTAGGAACGGAAAGCTTAACCACAGTCACCTCAATGACGATAAAACGACACTTTCATCAAAGAACAGACAACAAAATTCCAAAGCAATTGTCAGAGGTAAAACTATAACTCTAATTAACAACTGATTTCTGATTGAAACATTTTGCAGACAAGTATTGTGTACAAACTTACCATTCAACGTCAGTCTGCAGATAGCTAACAGGTTGTGCACGTTACTGTCAGGGTTCAATGCCGGCACAGCAGCCATGTGGGCAACCCAGGACTGCTGCCAGATGAAGACAGACAAGAAAGACCTGACAATCTGCTTCCAAAAAAACCCTCGATGGACTCATGTAGGGTCACGCTGCCCCTCGGGCAGGGAAGTTCATGAAGATGGCACGGGAGCACACGATGCTGGGCCCTGTCTACATGAGGTCTCTGAACACGAGCCAGCTCAGAACCCACCAACCACCGCCCCAGGACACGTCTGGCCGCAGCCTAGTCCCGCTATCAGCCCCGACTGCAGCGCAGCGCTCTGGCCTTTCCTGGAACCCGTGACTTGGCTTCTGAGAAACATGGCAGTGTTTTCTCAGCTCCTTTGGCTGGTTCTTTTTCTTCTCTTGAAACACTAACCTGGGCTCGGTTTTCAGACCAACTTCTTTTTTTCTATACATACTACATGTCACATGCCAAGACTTTAAAAACCAGCATGAATGGATTCCCACATTTACATCCTGATTTTCCTCTAGAACTCTAGACTGTCTCAACCTGATGTCACAAACATAACACACCCAAACCCCAACCCTTCAACTTTCTCCTCTACAATGACTTCACTTACCTCACTCGGCATCATCATTCAACCAATGCCTCGGTCCGAAGGCCTTTCTTCTTCCTTTTTCTTCATTCTGTCTTTCCCTCATTCCTCCTCCTTTCCTTTTTCATATCTGATCTCTCAGCAAATCTTAACACCTACCTTCAATTATTTCAAGAACCTAATGACTTTCCCTATCTCTAAATGGTGTCTTAGTCCAAGCCAGGATCATCTCTAGCTGACCCATCACAGTACCGACCCTCTGCTTTCTTTGCTGCTACATTTTTTCTATCTACTGTGTTTTCTCTTCACGGCAACTAGAGTAATCCATGTAAATATAATTCTCTCCCACTCCCAATCCATGTAAATATAATTCTCTCCCACTCCACTGATTAACAAAAATAACTGTTGGCAGGGAAAGCATAAACTACTTACCATGACCCCTCCAAATCTTACAAGCTTTGGTTTCCTTGCTAATCATATTCCTCCTCCTCTCACCCAACAACCTCTTTCCCACTTACCAAAGGCAAAGCTTTCACACCTGCTATTCCCTCAGACTTGAATGTTTTGTTTCAGAGGGGCTGGTCTAAGTTTATTCAGATCTGTATTGAATATCAAATTGGCCTTCTTTGACGACCATATTAAAAATACCAACTTCCATTCCTATTCTAGCCTCTTGTACTGTTTTTTTTTTTTTAGAACATATAAGAAGGCTTCAAAAATCTCGTGGGAAGATTTCATTATCTTTCATGCATTTTTATTATAGCTCCCTTGTATGACTAACAGACACATGGCATTAGGTACCTCGCTACTTATTGTCTGTCTCTGTCAGTAGGGTAGTCTGGTGGTGCTGCCAGTGACGCCAACACGGAGGCCACATCTGACCATCTCTGACTACATGAACCCAAACCAAGCTCACTCCCACCAAGTCAATTCCCTCTCATGGTAACATGCTAGGTCAGAGGATAGCTGCCCCTCTGAGTCTCCAAGACTAAAGTTTTACAGGAGTACAAAGCCTCATCTTTCTCTTGTCGGGTGGTTGATCGTCTCAAACTGCTGACCTTGTGGTGAACAGTCCAATGCATAACCACCACCACACCAGAGCTCCTTCTGCCTACCTAAGAGAGGAGAGTCCTTCTGCACACGAGCCAAAGTTCAATTGCTACAAGGCAGAGAGGCCAGACATATCAAATAGATATATATACACTCTTTGATCCACAGCGGCACCTCTTGTTACCCAATTGGCATGGTCCCTTGACTTCTACCCTGTTTGTTGGGCCTGGGGCTGCTTTGCCTCACAGTCTCCTGGTCTCTGGTCTCAGCGTGGCAGCTCCTCTGCTCTGGTGCTTCAGGTCTCTTCACCTCTGCTGCCGCCACCACTTCAGGCAGGGAGGGGTCCACTGGTGTCACTTGTTCCTTAGGGTCCCTGGAATTTTCTCGTCCTACTTATGAGGTGCCTCATTCTTATAGCCAGAGGAATGACAAACCGGCCAATGCCTGAGCTAGAATCCTTGACACTTTGTTTGCATGGGCCCACCCAGTTATTTGGTGGGAATTATAGAGAAATGGATAGAAGAAACCATATTAAGAAATTGCACTTCACAACAAGTGCTAACCAAAAGATTCGTGGTTCCAACTCACCGGCTACTCTATGGGAGAAAGACTAAATTAACTGCCCCACACAATTTAAAGTCTCAGAAACCCATAAGTGACCCAATGGCAGTGGGTTTTGGGGTTATCTTTGTTATAAAAATGTGGGCGCCATGAAGACAAAACCTGTGTCTGGTTTACTACTGTCATCGTCACGGCCTGAACATGCTCCAGGCATAATAGACATAGGAGACAATGTACTGAAAGAATTACTTTCTAAGACCCAACCAAGCCCACTCCCATGGAGTAGACTTCAACTTAGAATGACCTGATATAGGGCTTCCCAACTCTAACGCTTTATTTACTGGGGCTGTCTTGTGGGGGCAGCCCCGTGCCTAACCCACAGGTGCACCCGCACTCCTGTGATTGGTTAAGAGACATGAAAAGGAACAGGGGGAATGACACTTAGACTGGGAAGGAAAGTTGTTTATTAAACAACTTTCAAAAGCAAAATTAATCACAGATCGATGAAAAGAAAAGGATGACCAAATTGGCCTAGAGACTTCAGTGCATTATTAAAAATGGACTGTTTTAAAAATGACTGTGCATATTTTTATTACCACAGAAAAGACGAGTCAAAAATGACTGCTAAACATAACAAAGTAGTATACTGTTTGTGTTGCCAAGGCCACAGTCCCATAATTAAAATAGGTTTACAACGGTCACTCACTCTAATAGGCTAGGGTTTTGTTTTGTTTTTTTCTTACTAATATGAGATGGGGACTTTTCCATAACCCCACCCTGTCTAACCATGTACTTCCATGAATCATCCTCCACCACATGAAATGTACTCATGTAATTACTTATAAACAGAAAAGTATTGCATATAATTCATCTATTTGTTCTGTGTTTAAACAATATAGGATAGTGTCTTTCATATAATGCAAGCTTCTAGAAAGTCAGTTAGATTTCATCTAATATTCAGAATCCAATTCAGAATAATAAAATATTGTAAGTAAAAAGGGAAGGAGGAAAAAGACTAGAGATTAAAAATATTCTTCTTTTTTCAGTGAGGAGCTGGAATCTTGTCCTGAAATGCAATCTTACAAGAAAGCCCCATATGGAAAACTGTGATGAGCTATTTCAGGTATGAAAGTGGATGAAGGTCTAGAAAGAAGATAGAGGCTGGAATCTAATTTCATCCTCCTGAGACCCAACTGCCACTCCACTTCCTCTCAGTGGCTCTGGGAGCTCCGAGGCTCCTCAAACGTTAAGGGGAAGGAACTCCTTAAGTCAACGTGCTATGTTAAGACCAGGAAAGGAAGGCGCGAAGATGCCCACGAGGAAAACTACCTTACTCAGCTAACAGTGAAGCTGAGACCTAATATATTCAGCTGTGATAAGCGCTGTATGGAGTTTCTTTAAAAATCCTGTATCTTCAACAAAATTCTCTGGGTAGACAAGTACTTTTTGTTTCTTTAACTGACATGAAAATGAAATATGACTTTCCACTTTAGCATTGCTTGAGCCAAACTCACGGTGGCTCTTTGTAGTGACAATAGGTCCCACCCCCTCGGTGTGCATTTGTACTAGTTGTATATGTCTTGCAATTTGGTTTGAAAAAAGAAGTTATTCCCAATAGGCAAGGTACTACCTTCTCCTAGTTCTAAGGAATTGGTTTTAAAGAACGGTGCTCAGGTCAGTTAGCAGGGTAGCCACTCTTGCGGTTCTATTTCGTTATATGTGAGACCTATGTTTGTCTCTATGCCCAGATACAAACCAAAGCGGATAACAGAACTTTTATACAATGATTAAAAATCACATTAGACTCAGTACTATGTGTATGTTTATATAAGAGCAACGCAGAAATGACAAAGGATTAGATATTTATATTTAATATTTTTATCAAGAATTGCACTGTCAGGTGTGTTAAAAGAAAAAAACCATCACAAATAACAAATCTAATTGGTAGTAGGCAGATCATTGTGCTCCAGACAAGATTTTTTTTATTCACAGTGTTCAAATAATTTCTTGTCAAGTGTTTTGACACATGTGGCTTTAGGATTTTTATCTCAACTGATTTTTAAACTAGAGGATCTAGCTACAATTTATCATTAATGGAATAAATGTGAAGTAAATATAGTAATGCTTTTTCATGAGAGTAGGTTCAAAGCACTCTAAAGAACCTTATGTGTAATAACTAAATTGCATGCTTAAAAGCAAACGTTTAAAAGTGCTTAAAAATTATTAACACAAAATGCGTGTAATAACCTGGAATGATTATATTAAAATAAGAACAACAATGTTAAAATCTCAGTCTCCTCTATGATGCAACTCACAAAGAGACGCCTGCCCAAACATCAATGACCACAGGCTATTTAGAAACATGGGAACTACTGGGTCGAGCTGATGAGCCAGTCCCTTTCCTAACACAGAAGTGAATCAAGATGAGGTAACTGCCCTTCTTGTTTTGCCCGTTTGGTTCAAAACACAGGTAGCTTGATGGCAGCATCATTCCTTTGTTCAAGAATATTTACTTCACTCCCACTGTACTCTAGGATTGTGAGAAGTGTAGGAACATAGAGAGAACCGTGTGCTTAAAGCAAACGTAAGTTTAAAGTATTTCTGCATTTTGGTACACAGTCTTCGCCACTGAAAATAGACTGACGTCCACCGTGACGAGCACTGTAAAGAAGTCCTTCCCCTTACAGGCTAATTTCTGCCTCAAGTGTGTGGTGTAGGGTGATGTGTTGTACTGATGGATTTTACAGTAGAGCTGAATCAATTATAAAGTGGAGAACAGATAACTAATATCTAGCAAAAAAACGTAGTAAAAGTTTATTCAATGGACGTATGACTGATTAAAACATTCAGGAAAGTTTTTAAGATGGCTATCAGGATTAAGGACGATAATATGTCCAAGTGCCTGAGATGTGGACCTACGTGTCTGATTTCTGCAGAGAAGAGGCGTTTGATGGCCTCCAGTTTGGAGACAGCACCTCCAGTCAATGCCGTCTCAGAAAGAATGAAGCTAGGTCTAAAAGGAATGTTGTTGGGTGTCATCACGTTGGTTCCGATTTACAGCGACTGAGAGACGCTGCTTCCTCTTGTGCCGTTGTCACAATGGGTAAACCCGTGGTTGCTTCCACTGTGTCGATCCATCTGGTTGACGATCTGCCTGTTCTGTGTAGCCTCTACCCTCCCAGACATGATATTTTTCCAGGAACCTGTCTCTCCTAAAAACATGTCTAACGTGCTTGTGGCAAAGTCTCACCCTCCTTGCTTCTTAGGATCATTCTTTAGTGGGTTACAGGCTGCACTATTAACGACAAGTCAACAGTTCAAAACCACCTGCTGCTCCATGGGAGAAAGATGAGGCTTTCTACTCCCATAAAGATTTAGTGTCCTAGAAACCCACAAAGGCAGTTCTTCTATGTCCTATAGGGTCACTATGAGTCAGAATCAACTCAACAGCAATGAGTTTCAGATTTTGAAGGAGCAATCTGGCTGTTCTTCCAAAACAGATTTTTTCAGTCTTCTGACAGTCCACAACACTCAGTATCCTTCACCAACACCCTAATTCAAATGCACTCATTTTTCTGTGGTCTTCCGTATTAGTGTCCAACTTTCACACGCATATCAGGTATTGAAAATACCATGCTTGGGTCAGGGACACCCCAGCCCTCAAAAGGACATCTTTGCTTGTCAACACTTTAAAGAGGTCTTTTGCAGGAGTTTTGCCCAATGCAATACTTTGAATTCTTGACTGCTTCTATAAGCAGTGATTGAGAATTCAAGCAAGACCAAGATGAAATCATTGAAAACATTGATCATGTTCTCAGTTTATCATGATGTTGTTTATTGATCGTGGTGTGGATATTTGGGGTTTCTTTACACGGAATTGCAATCCAAACCGAAGGCTGCAATCCTTGATCTTCATCAGTAAGAGCTTGCTTTCATCAGAGAGTCCTTGCTTTCAGCAAGCAAGCGGGGCCACGTGAGTATCACTATTGGTTAATAAGCCTTCCTCCCAGCCTCACGCCATGCTCATCTCCTTATAGCCCCGGTGCTTATTTGCTCGGCATACACGATGGGCAAGTATGGTGAAAAGACACAACCCTGACACATAGCTTTCACCATATTGAGCTACGCAGTGCTCGCTGGCTTAGTTTGAATAGCTGCCTCTTGGTATACATACAGGAAAGCCCACCAATGTTAATGTGAAACAGTGGAAATCACAAAGAAACATGGGGCTGACTAGAATTCATGCCTAAGGCGGTCCCTTTCAACTTCCTTTCAGTATGGGTTAAGCCATAGATTTTCCCATAAAACAGTGTGTATTTTAGGTTTTACTATAAATAATTGACTGACAGGGTAATCTCTGAATAATCCACAGGAACATAAGGGGAGAATTTTAAAATTCAGGAAGAAAGTCAAAGTACTTATGGGCAAATTTGATTTTCAAAAGTCTGGATTAAGGAAAAACTTCTAGAATTAGTGCAATGCGCAAACTACAGGCTAGCATAAAGCATTCTGTCAAATATCAACAGTAACGGTTTCTTTATAAGCAGTGAGAGCTTCAAAACGTTCATGGAAAAAATGCGATTAAAAGACACTGTAATTTTTTCTCCAACCTTATGAAATTCCCCCATAATATACATCATAGGACAATACACAAAACTGAGCAAATTCTCCTCTTTGGAATATAGTTTACAGCAAATAATCTGTCATTCAGTACCATAAAAATAAATCAGACCATTTTCCTATTGTAAACAATACATTTGTAACTCCTTAATGTGATCCATCTATATGCTAGTAACAGCAAAGAGAATATTGTCTGTCACAGATTCTATGGCCAATGCTTATGCTACTAAGCCACATGAAGCTTTTTTTTTTTCTAAGTTTATTTTGCATACATAACTTGTTTCCCTGGTGTCTGACGCTAGCAGTCCCAAAGAAACCCACATCCTATGCCGCAGAAAAGAGCCACCTGGTCTGGCTCTTATCACAGGATGACAAAGTGCTTTCAATCTCCTGATGTCAGGCAGCCTCAGTATTTGTATAGTGTTTGTTTAACTAACAAAACTGATGCATCCTTCCTGAGTTCTAGGGTGGTCAGCAGCGGCAATGCAAACACTCCCAAGGACAGCCTTTGCCACCACACTTAAAGGGCTCAGTGACCGGTATCCATTTCAAAATGCCATCGCCCTCTCCTCTCCTCTCCTTTATTTTTTGTTCTAGTGCTCACGTGATCGAATAGGATGTTAAGAGGTGTCCACGAGCTTTGCTTAGAAAAATGTTCCAATCAATGCCAGCTTTCCGCTTCATATAGATTCACCCAAGAAAACATGAACAATTCTCAGACACTACAAGAACCAAGTTGTTGTTTCTTAATGCTCCAATTCCATGATAGTAATGCTTTAACATCTTTTAAAAAAATTATACACTCATACACATACTCTCTTTTAAAGATGGAAACAGTGTTGTTCTTTTTCCTTTTCTGATCAGTAAGATTTTTAGAATAAATGGTTTCCAAAGATAACTCATAAAATGCTTGATAAAAAAAGCATTTTATCTATTGACAAAATGAAATAGAATTCCAAGATTTAGTAATACTATAATTTCTAATTAAGCTTTTGATTCTTTAATGGAAAAGAATTTTGTATTCTAATAATCTAGTTAAAAATATGTATATAAAGAGTTTCACACATATAAAACACAAAATATAATAAAGTTTAATCATTATAATACTGATTTGATCACAGAATATTAACAGGTCAAAGGAATATAGCTTCTGATAATGAAAATGAAATCATCTGATAAAAATATCATTTCTCTCTTTTTTTTGTTGAAAACACTGGGAATTTCAATAATGGCATTATAATTGGATAAACTTAGCAATCAATACATAATCAAGAAAAGGGATATTGATTTCTGCATTTTAAAATATATTATTTTAAAAGGCAGTTATTTTAAAAGTTTCTAAAAATAAATATATGGTTGAGTATTTTGCTCGTAATATACCAACTCTGAATTCAAAACCAGTCACTCTAAACCCTGGCAGCACATTGGAATCATCTACAGATTTTCAAAACACACCAGTGCTGGAAGCCCATCCCCAAGAGATTCTGTTTCAACTGGTCTGGATTGGGGCCCAGGTACCAGTGTTTTCGGAAAGCTTTTTTAGGTAATTCTAATGGGCCATCATCAAGGATGAGAATCACTGCTCTAGATCACAGTCAGCAGTTTTAAAATGATATATCTAAAATTATAGTTTCTTAAAATTATTTAATAAAGTATTTTACAATTTCAAGACTAGCCCAGTTGCTTTATCCTAAAGCTCTGAGCGATACTTTCTTTCCTTGACTCTGCCTCCTTCTTTCTTCCTTCGAGTCCCCAAGTGGCTCTCCCCTGCAGACACCTGGAATCAGGACCTGCCCACTTGAAGCTTTGTTGCTCAGCCACTCTGTAGGCCAGCACGATTTCTGTCCGTATCTGATAATCGAATATTCTAACCGAATGCTGTGACTGCCTGATGTGAGGAGAAATTTAGAATAAAGGAGACAGAGACAGGCATACCGAGAGAAGGAGAGAGAGACGGCTACAGATACAGGCTCACCACCATTTTGAGGCTGAAAACGCAGCATCAGCTGAATATGGCCACTGCGTTCATGGTTGCCATTCAATAGAGCAAAATCATTGCTTTACAATCCCTACAGCCACCACAGAACTCCAGAAACTCCGAACTCGCTGCCACCGAGTCGATGCAGCCGCGTAACAACGCAATAGTCTAGGGTAGACGTGCCCTGTGAGTCTCCAAAACTGGAACTGGTGACGGGAGTAGAAAGCCCAGTCTTCCTCCTTCAGAGGTGCGGGTGGTTTCGAACTGCTGACATTGCGGATCAGAGCCCAACTCATAACTGCTACACCACCGGGGCTCCTTAGAGAAAAACTAAAGTCAGACTTTAAAAATGCACACTTTTGTAAGATCCTCATACTAACAACAGAAGACGAAAAAGACAAGGTGTGTTTAAGCCTTTAAGGTCATGAATCAGAAACAGAGCTTTCAAAGCACAGGGCAGTAAAGGGATAAATCGAGGAGGGCTGATGCGGCTGTGAGGCGTGGTCTAGTTGGTTCAACCCTCCTGGTTCTGTTCCACCCTCACAACTGTCCATTCACCTTGTGGGGAGAGCCTTCCCCCTTTTCTCAGCCTTCTCCCCTTGGCCTTGGATTGATAGGAGGGGGTTTCTGCTTGTCTCTCAGCTTCAACACGGGCTTTTCTGGACTTCTCTGGAACATGCTTGTCTCCAGATATTATACACAAACTTTTTTAAAAAAACATCTGGCACTTTATAGAACATTTTTTGCTATCTGTACATTCATACACACACATACATACATATATATGAAGGTGAACAGAAAAACAATGCTACAAAATCGTGGAAACCTTTAATACAAAAATGCATATCACAATGTGAAACTTGTGTTTCCCAACCTACTCTCCATCGAAGTCAATAGCCTTCTGAAAGTGGTGTTGGTCGCCTTCCAGTCCTTCCCCGGGGAGCCTCGCAGTCTTTGATTGACATCACAACTGAACTCTTGACAAGCTGCATCCCTTTCAGATGTCCTTTGAGTCTGGGGAGAACAAGAAGCCCGAGGGGCGGGAGCAGGCCTGCAGGGGGGAGGGGATAAGGTTCCCCAAGAAGTTTTTGCAGGACAGCCCAGAGCATCAGCAGGTGCATCATCATGATAAGGGGACAAAATTTCAACCCAACTTTCCTGGCCTTTTTCTTACTAATGCAGTTTTCCATTTTCTTAAATTTTTTTCCTAATTAAGCCTCCACAATAGTCCTGTGTCCTTAGAACAAAATTACTCCTTGGGAACCCCCCAATGGCACATGATGGATGGATGAATGGATGGATGGATGGATGGATGGATGGATGGATGGATGGATGGACGGGCGGGCGGACAGATCACACACAATACTAATAACCTTCCAAGGAGACTTTTCTTCTTTCAATTTAACTGGCCAAACAGATCCCCCAGGAAATTATTGTTTGGATTGGACCTTTTGTGGAAAAGCAACCTACTGAAATACTCTGGAGGCACGTTATCTGCAGCAATCCATTAATCCTAGAGACAAGTTTTGTTTGGAATGAGCCAACGTATGTATGAGCTGGAAACCGAGTAGCAATACTTCATTGCTCGATTGCTATTGAGTTCATTCTTACTCACACATCAAAACTTCAAACTATAGGCATTCATATTTTCTTTTCCTCTGTTATTTAGTTTTGTGAGCAGACAGAAGTTGTATTTTTCTCAAAATCCCAAATGTCCCATCCTTTGCCAATGCACCCTCTGGCAATTTATACAGGTCCTTGACCCCTCTTCATTACATAACCAGGATCCTCAAATTACGGCCTGTGGGTCACATGCAGCCCGCCCAGGACATTTATCCAGCCCGCCGGGTGCTTTTGCCCCATTTTGTTTTTTACTTCAAAATAAGATATGTGCAGTGTGCATAGGAATTTGTTCATAGTTTTTTTTTTTAACTATAGTCCAGCCCTCCAATGGTCTGCGGGACAATGAACTGGCCCCCTGTTTAAAAAGTTTGAGGACCCCTGCATATGACTGTACTTCAGAACACTATGCAATTTTCTCAGGTAAGGCATAAACAAGCCTCCACAGCCCCTGAGCTCGTTCTGACCCAACGTGGCCCGATATAGGGTTCCTGGGGCTTGTACCACTTTATGGTAGCAGATATCCTGGGGCTCGAAGCCACCCGCCTACCCAAGAGCACAGTAGGACTCCGTTAGGACAAACCCAGCAGAATCCATGACTGTTCATAGAGTGACAAGGTAAAAAGATTCATGAAGAAAACATCATTTCAATGCGTGTTCTTATCACAGAGGTCATTTTCCTATTCCTTCGGCTGTTGCGAGGTGCTCCTGAGATGATTTCTGCCCATCGCGGCCGCCCCGGGCAGAGGAGACCTGCCCGCATGTGCGTTCAAGACGGTCAACTTCACAGGAGCAGACCTCTTGGTCCTTCCCGGCTGTGAGTCCAATCCATCAACCTGTCTCAGTTAGCAGCCGCATGCTTACCCACTGCATCACCAGGTTCTGCTTTCTGATTACTACAAACCACCAAATCCGAACATGCTGTGAACTGACCTAGCACAAATGGTCCTGCGAAAGAACAGTCTCCTCAGAGAGCCACAGCAGGCCGAGGAAACTCCCGCACGCCCACGCGCTCAAGCACAGCTTCAGAACTTTGTGGACAGGGGAAAGATGTTCGACAGTTTGACGCAAACTCTGTGATTAGATTTTTAATCACCCCCACTTGACGCTTTGTACTTCACATACTTGAAAGATGATTTTTCCCAAACCCAGTACGTACAATTCTAAATATTCAAGGTCTAGGCTTTATCAAGGAGAACAAAAATACTGGAGTCAAAAGCTACCACAAAACAACTGATAGAAATTTAACCACAGAGCGAAACCCAGGAACCTTGATCCGGACTGTTTATCTCATGCCTTTGTACATACTTGCTCTTTGTGGTAGAAACAATTGGAGGCACAGTTTGTTTTATAAGGGGGTTACCACTTATGACTGGGAAATGAGATGAAACCGCCAAGGCCGTATCGTGATAAGGAAAGCTCCTCAACATTTGAAACACTCTGCTTCCCTTTAGGAAAAGAAAGGAGTGTGTGGTGCCCCCAAAAAACGTTGAGAAGTTACTTTTCTCTTTCTCCACGAGCCCTTTCTTCTTACTCCCCTTTAAAAGGGGAGGGAGGGCAGGCTGAGCGAAAAGGAGACACCCAGACCAGGTTTGATGGTATGGCAGAGAAAGTCAACCGAATACTGGCTCAGATAACATCAATGGCTTACTTTTTAAGCCACAGTCTTCCGAGTCTAGTATCCAATATGATATTCTTCTTTAATGATAGTTAATAAAAATAGAATAAGTATAAATCAAAAGATGCCATTTTGTTGGCAGGGGAAAGCCGACAAACAAATTACCAAGAACATATTCGAAGGTAAGCCCAGTGTCATTATCAGTGATAGCAGCCACCTGATCGGTCATCTGGGACGGTCTTACTACCAACCCCTGGACTGGTGCTCCACGGACCATGGCTATATTTATACTTCTTTCTTCTTCATTTAGGCTTGCAGCTAGGTATTTATTGAGAGAGCCCTGCATACAGGTTAGGACATAGATTTCCACCCTGAGAGAGGGGAGCAGCCACGTCCGACAAGATTGCTGGGTTGGTGCAGGGTGTGTCTGAATTACTTTGTCTACTTTCAGGTCTTCAAGAGATGACTACAAAGACATTTTTGCAGAAGTTCCCTAGGTCACAATGATCCTTCCCGTCGAGGTCCCCCAACACGATATGTTATTAATGCCCCTGCCAAGAGGCCCAGAAGTGATTGAGAGAGAAGCGGAAAAGCTGCAGAGTAAGACCAACAGACATCGTGAAGATGTTATTGCTGTCTGGTAGAATCCCCAAAGACATGGCCGCCCATGGAGACAGGAAGCGAGCATCACCACAAATAAAATGAGAGAGTCGCTGGGGAGCCGATCCTCTCGTTTGATTTGCAAAGCCGCATGGTCAGTTATACAAGACAGAGCTAGTCCTCCCTCTTCCAGGGGGTTGAATGAGTCGCCCAGAGCCATGGGGTTCTGTGGCCAAATCCAGGACTGTTTTGTCAGCTCTCCGGTGACAGAGTTTGAGAGAGGGGGAAGGAGACTGGTTCACCAATAATCATCTGTCTTGGTATTAGTCCACTTTACGCAACTGAGTGCTACCCAGAAATGTTTCGGTGTTTAGCAGAGAGAAAGGATAAGAAAGTTAGGGACAAGGGATTAGCATGCAGGCCCACGGGAAGCAAACGACATGGAACCTGGTCCAGCTGCAAAACCGACTTGCGGGTGCCGTTTCTGCAGCTGGGAAATGGCCTAATTGCTCAGGGTAGCTCGGTGCCTTAAAGATAGCAGGATTCCCTCTCAGGGCAGAACTGAGCCTGGGCATTTCTGAGACTAACTCTTCATGGGAGCAGACAGCCTCGTCTTGCTCCCTCGGAGCGGTTGGTGGTTTTGACCTGCTGACCTTATAGTGAGCAGTCCAACATGTAACCACTGCGCCAACAGCGCTCCCATGCTATCAATTACGCCACATAAGCATAACTGATTAACCCCAGTAAGACTTACAAACTCTCAAAAGACACACTTTTTACAACTGCCACAGAGCATAAAGCTGAGTAAAGATGAAATATATATTCGATACTTGACTTAGATTAAAAACTAGATAAACACACTAGAGAGAAGCTTTTCTTACATCCTAGTATGATACTGACAGTTTCGTGTATTTCTTTCCCGTTTCCTTTATGATTCCTTGGTCCCACAATTTTCAAGGTCATCTGCTAGGTACTCACTCATTGGGAAATTAAAGTTTCAGGTCTCCTCACTTGTATCAGCAACCTCCATGCCCCTGGAGACATCTAAGAAATGTTTACATAGCTGAATGCTTTTGTAAAAAATCATGTTCCCACTACAGCCAGGTAACAAATCCAGCTCATTCAACACTAACATCTCTCACATTTTCCTCCTGTTGACTGTCTCTGGAGTAATGGCAGGCATTTCTGGACTCTTGCTACGGTCAGGATGAGTTAGCAGATACTTTCTCATTTGAAATTCATGCATTGTATCTTCTGGCTAACACTCACGTCCTCATATAATTATTTCACATTATCATGATATATAAACGGCTTCCACAAATTTTCCTACCACCCATCTGACATATCTGCACTGGGTTATGAAGTTATAGAACCAACGGTCATGTCCTGATATGAACCCTCACTGTAGATCATGGGATCAAAAAGTTTAAGTAACAAAGCAATAAACAAGACAACAATAAAAGCCAGTTACTCCCTCCTGAACTCCAGTTACCCAGACGAAGATGGTTTCTGCTCATCGCTGCAGTACTCTCATCAGGACAAGAAATGAGAGAGTACAGGGATTGCAATCCAAGTGGGAAGAAACATGTCGCTTCATTAAGTGCAGGGTCATCGCTATTGCTACATTCTGCCTAGTTGTACTCGAGGCCTGTCCCTGTCCCCTTAACTTCACACCCCTGCTAAACGGCCAGGCCATGCTGCCCAGTTCTCCGTCATCTTTGAGGATGGCGAAGCCTCCACCATTCAGTCTTTGGCCAAAGTTCATCTCAAGCTGTCCTTACAGGCAAATATAATCGTCTCATTTCCCTATGATGTATAGCAATATTGTGTTCAGTGGTCATGAGAGATTGTTCAGTAGGTTTTGATGCACCTGCTCAGATTTCTACTTAGCGATTCGTCATTCCAAATTATTGATTTGGCTGCATAATTTGGTACCAAGAATACAAGATCAACAAGATCCACCAGATCAGCCAACTGAGGTCCAGCCCAGGGGAAGGATCTACTGAGGGGCAATTTAACCACCATTGGACCTACAGCTACCTTCAGCCATTGAGAACAACTAGACTCATGCAGACTTGCCCTCGCCAATTCACCAATGGGCAGCAGTTCTGAATAGGCAGTGTTCTCATGTTTGAAACAGATTGTACATGTTTAGTTTGGGTAGAACTCTATTAATAACTTTGTAATTTTTAAATCAAAGTGTCTAACTGCATTCTTTATTCAGCCACTAATACTCATAACTGCATTTAGTTAGCTTCTACATAATAGCGTTTTTTGATTGCTGGTTTGACTCTAGAACAATTTTCTTTTCTGTTTGTATGAGAGACATATCAGGACACTTCAGTTCTGTTTAGTAGTGGCAGAAGGTTTTAATATCAATTCATAGAAGGCTCGATGTTTTTCTTGCAGGCATAAACTGGAAGTCATGGTTTAAAGAACACACTCATACAAAGAACCAGCACCACGTGGTCCAGCACCACACAGCTAAAGCTGGCTTACAAACGGACAAAAAATACTTGGGTCCACAGAACCAACTGATGACACCATCAGCAAAGAAAAGAACCTGAGTCTTAAAATAACATTTAAAATACAGGTTCATGATGGCTCTTGTAAAACACATTCCTCACTTCTCACATAGTTAAAACCAAGCCCATTAACGAAGGTACCGGTGGTTTACTCTTGAACATCCATTTCACAGGTGGAAGTGCGACTCACATTTATCTTGAATTAATTACGTCAACTAGGACACACACTCGCCATAATACTATCCGTGTGTTTGAAGGCACTCGCAGGAGGCAAGTTTCCGAGAAGGCAGTAACAAGTTTTGGGAATGTTAACAGGTTCTCAAAGAAACGCTAGGCCGATAGCAAGTATCTGAAGGAGCACCTCAAAAGTAGGGCTTCGAGGAGAAGAGAAACACTTTAAATACACAACCAAAGGTTTTCTTGAAAATTAGTCTAAAATTAAATGACCAAAAATATAAGTACTGTGCCCACAGCCTAGAGACGTAAAGACTTTCCATGAACACGAACGAGTCAAACATACAGATTCTGCAAATACAGCAAAACCTAAACTGAAAATATTGAAACTAAAAATATTGTTTTAGCTGGTAAAGACATTTTTTATATGTAAGTGAATTATGGTGAGTTTCCTGACTGAAATGCATGTTAAATTGGGAAAAAATCCTGTAAAATTGTATGCTTAAATGAGAAATTAGACAAACCAAAAAAAACAACCCAATAAATGAATATGGTACAGCAGGACAGCAAAATCTTAATACCTTAAGGTTGTATTCTAGGTCTTGATAAGAGACTTCTGCTATAAAATCCCTAACTAGTCCACAAAAGTCTCTGCCACTAACTGGGACATGTTTTCACTGATAAAGTATGGTGGTCACAAGCAGTCATCTAGCTGAGAAGCAACAAAGCCCACATGGAAGAAGCACACCAGCCTGTGTGATCATGAGGTGTTGAAGGGATCAGGTATCAGGCATCACAGAACAAAAAATCATATCATTGTGAATGAGGGGGAGTGCAGAGTGGATACCCAAAGCCCATCTGTAGGCAACTGGACATCCCCTTACAGAAGGGTCTCGGGGAGGAGACGAGCCTGTCAGGGTGCATACAACTTTCTCTAGTTCTTTAATGCTTCCCACCCACCACCCACCCCCACCATCATGATCCCAATGCTACCTTACAAATCCAGCAAGACCAGAGGATGTACACTGGTACAGATAAGAACTGGAAACACAGGGAATCCAGGACAGATAACCCCCTCAGGACCAATAATGAGAGAAGCCATACCAGGAGGATAAGGGGAAGGTGGAGGAGAAAAGTGGAACCGATTACAATGATCTACATATAACCCCCTCACTGGGGGATGGACGACAGAAAAGTGGGTGAAGGGAGAAATCGGACAGTGTAGGACATGAAAAATAATTATAATTTAGAAATTATCAAGGGTTCGGGAGGGAGAGAGGGAGGGAGGGAGAAAATGAGGAGCTGATGCCAAGGGCTCAAGTAGAAAGAAAATGTTTTGAGAATGATGATGGCAACAAATGTACAAAATGCTTGACACGATGGATGTGTGTATGGATTGTGGTAAGAGTTGTACAAGCCCCTAATAAAATGATTTTAAAAATAAAGTACGATGTTCACGGGAAATGCTACCTGGACTTGGTTATAAAAGTACCTGTTGGTCTGCAGAAAAAGGACCCTGGTTGACAGCCACCTTGTAAGTTCTGGGCTGATTCCGCCTTCCTCCGGCGACCTGACCTCTATGCAAGACAACTGTTTTCTGGAAGAGTCTCTAAGAGTACGGAAACCAGAAAAATCTCTAAAGTCGCTGGAGTCCAATGATTTCTCTCTGCGTTACAATAACTATTGCTCCCAGCATTTTCCACTACTGCTCTTCAGGCAGTCTTTTCTCCAGGCTAGCACACTAGTCATTATTCAGACTCCAGGCTTTCCTAAGTCCATGTCTTTGATCACAACTCTCCTTCTGCCTAGAGAGACCTTCCTTTCTTCCTTCACTCAAATTTGGTGTCAAAAATAATTTCTATCTTTCAAACCTAAGTTCATATTTCAACTTTTCCGACGAAGTCTTTCTTCTAGCTAAAAGAATAATTGTGTTCCTCTGAACGCATTGTTGCTACATGACTTTATCCCTCTTCTACATAGGTGTGGTGGCACTTAAGAGCTGTGTGTCAACCTGGCTGGGCCATGACGGTCAGTGGTTTGGCACTTGGGATGTGGTCATTGCCCGGGACAAGAGCTAAGAAAGTACAAAGAGCCCCATGAGGAGAGCTGCTAGAAGCAGTCTTACATATATTGACTCTCTGGCAAAGGCCGCTTGTTGTTTTTCTGGAACTGGACCCTGCATCTAGCTAATCATCATTTATTGAACTGCAGTTCCTAGATCCAGTGGCCTGCCTGCCCATATTGTCCACCAGTCCTGGTCGTCATTAGCCTCTTCCACCTGTGACTCACCAATTCACCATCTGACGTGCTGGTCTGGCATTCATTTGCCTCCATAGCCAGTCACTGGCTGTCTGATCTGCCTATCTTGGGTTGGTCAGCCCTGATAGCTGTATGAATCAGGAGAGACTTCCACCTGATTCAATCGGACCCAACGACTTGGCTAACAATTGTGAGCCAATTCCTGGAGATAATAGGGTTCTTATAAGTCAGAACAGATTTGATGGCACTTAACAATATAAGTATGTATACATACATACATACATACATACATAACACACACACATACAAAATACCCAAACTTGTGAAAGACCTTTTGTATAAGCTTTAGGACCCCTGGGAGTGGTTAGGGGGTGGGCTGTCAGCCACGAGGTCAGCAGCTATACCCATAAATTGCTCCACAGAAGGAAGAGGAGACTCTCTGCTATCATTAAATGTACACCCGGGAAACGCACCGAGGCCGCTCAACTGTCCTGTAGGGTCACTACGAGTCAGAAACAACTTAACAGCAGTGAGTTATTTGGTTTTCATATAAGTTTTACTGATTTTGAATCTCTATAGAACTCAGCCTAAGATGGGCGTGTAAATGCCTTCTCTAAGACAGCAGCTCTCAACCTGGGGGCTGTCTCAAAGTCACCAGTAGGGGGAAAAATTTTTATACACAAAGGCTCAGGTTGCACCACTCAGAAACCATGTTCTTTAAAGGATATATGACAAGTTAAGGGAAGGACCAGTATACTTGAAGACAAGTGAATAGAAATTATTAAAACAAAACAGAAAGGAAAAAGGAGCGAACCAAGAGCCCAGGAGCTGTAGGACAAATTCGGATGGTCTAACACATATATAAGTGGAATCCAGAAAGAGAAGACTGGTAAACTACAACATGGAGGAAAATAATTGGAAAACATGCATCTTATAAAGGACTATATCTAAAATATATAAAGAGCTCTTTATGTTCTTGCCACAGCATTAGGTTAAAGTAGAAACACAAATCAATGCTTTCCACAATGTTTGTCAGTGCCTCCAACCCCTGCCCACACAAAGCACTTAATGGGAGAAACTTCCATGAACAATAGCCCACTACCTGAATATGTCTTACATAAATCCTAGAATACTCCTGGTAATACAATTTTTAAAATTGTTTTATTTGTTTTAGTTTGGGCAATACAAACTGAAGACCATTAAATGTCACATTTGATAAATAATTCAGCCTGGCAGAAAGCTAATGGAAAGCAGCAGCTATGACCAACCTTTTATTATGTCTTATAAGGGCATGGTCTCATTTGCTAAATAGTATCATACAAGGCTCAGTATAGCATTTCTGAGCTCACCAACAGTTCTGCTCAACAAAATTTTTATTAAATGAAAAATTCTTATATAGGAAATGCTTTCAGTGCTACCCATTGATGTGCAAGTACATTTCTATAAACGGGCTACTGAGGAAGTGGTATTTATGTGTATTCAAATCTGGCCTATCCCTCTGGCCATACAGGCACTCCCTCGCTCTGCTGCAATGTCACCTATTCAGAGAGGCCTTCACTGACTGCTCTGTTTGAAATAGCACTCTGTGTCCCTATCCTGTTCAACTTCTCCTCCCACCACTTAGTAAAATACCACAATACATAAGAAAGACATATATGTATGTATGTATGTATACATATATCTAGTGTTTATTAACTGCTTTTCGTAGCATAAAGCAGCACTAGTGTCGTGGGTGAAGCACTGAGCTGCTAACTGCAAGGTCAGTACTTCATACCCACCGATGGCTCAACGGGATGGGTGTACGTCTACTCTTGTAAAGATGTACAGCCTTCGAAATCTAAAGGGATAGTTTTAATCTCTCCTGTAGGGTGGCTATGAATCAGAATCAACTCAATGGCAGTGGGTTGGGTTGTCCAATAGAATGTTATTTTCATGAAGACAAAGACTTTGTTTTGCTTACTGTTTTATTGCCTCTGCTTAAAACAGTGCTTGGGTACTGGAGTCGGGTGAGGGGTAGAAAGGTGGGTGGGAAG